>NC_080419.1:44301755-44951130 GCF_029873635.1 Malania oleifera
GGGGGAGAGCTTTCGAAATGATAAAAAAATAGTGCAGTATGGGGCTAGATGCTTGTGTTAAGTTTGTTGTATCTAGGAAAGATTTTCTACATTGAAAAAATTGGTTTAGTATTTATTAAAATTTTCCAAATTAGGGAAAATATTTTCTATTATAATTTTGTGTGTTTGAGAGAGAGCTGCACTTTCTGAACTGGCTGTTCTCAATGGAGGCCACCATTTTGCAAAACTTGGAGAGATGAAAAGCATAGAAAAAGAAGGAATCTTCTCACCTTTCTTGAATCTTTCAAGGGAGAGTATTCTAAAACTTTAAAATTATGGAGATAACCTAAAGAGAAGAAAACAATTTTCATTAATAACAGTGGTGACACCTTTAGAAAAAAAAAAGGGCAATAAGACAGTGGAATGTTTGTAGAATAAGAACGTGGAGGTGAGGGTGATTGTAAAGGGGGTAAACAATACAATGACATGTAGAGGCAGATGGAGAAATGGGGGACACTCAATTAGGAAAATTTTCAAATAGTTAAATAAACAAATGAGATAAGGCAAGAAGGAGAAAGGAGAATACGTAGTTCTAAAAATTGGTGCATAACAGGTAGTAGTGGTGGCTTTTAAGACTGTAACAGGGTGTTATCTCAAAATTCCTCTAATTCGCAACCATATGGCTGTTACAGTATCATAACTACAATTATGGGCCCTTGTTGTTATAATGTTAGGCTGGCTATGAATAACTAAAATAAGTTTGAGTCTTTTTTGCATTCTTTCCTCTCATTTCTCTTTATTGAATATGAAGAGGCAAGAAAAGAGGCAGAAAAATTTGTTAGTGAAGCTAAACACAAGGCATATAATAATTTTTATACTAGGTTAGATATAAAAGATGGGAAAAGAGACATTTAAACTTGCTAGGTTTAGAGAAAGGAAGATCAAGGACTTGGGTAAATATGAAATGTATAAAAAATGAGGACATGGTGTGTTGGTTAAAGAAGAACGCACAAAAGAAAGATGGCAAAGTTACTTAATAGAAGGCTTAAACATAGAATTGACAAATGAGGAAAAGGCTGAAATTCTGAGATTTTTTTTTCTCAAAATTAGAGTTAATGAAGTTAAGTTTGCATTACAAAACATGAAAAATCAAAAAGCTATAATATCAAATGACATCCCTATCGAAGTTTGGAAATGCCTAGATGACAATGAAATTATTTGGTTTACTAATTTATTAGCACAATCATATGAACTAAGAAAATGCCACGCAAATTGAAGGGAAAAAAACTTCAGTACATATGCAAAAAACACAAAGGGGATACTCAAAATTATAGCAACCATTGTGGAATTAAAAGTCATACAATGAAACTATGTTCCACAAAGTCATACAATGGAACTATGGGAAAAAGGGTAATTACCAATAAAAAGGCTAAGGTTAGAGGTAGAGTTTTTTATGCCTAGAAGATTGATTATGGAAGAAGATTAATAGAAAAGTTTAGGGAAAGGAAGAGAGAGTTGCACGTGATTTTTATTGACTTTTGCCCAAGGAACTTGTATGGTTGGTTCTAGAAAAAACAAAAGAGTATGTAGTAGGCATACAAATGTCATTAAGTATATGTATGATAGAGTATTGACTTGCGTTAGGACTACTTGTGGCGAGGAGGGAATTTCCAACCACAACAGGTGTTGGATTTGCTTCGAGTCCCTATGTTTTTTGGTTTAGTGATGGATGAACTTACAAAGAGTATTCAAAATGAGGTTCTTGGTGTATGTTGTTTGCGAATGATATTGTCTTGATTGATGAGACTAGGACTGTAGTAGAATCTGAGTTAGTGTTATGGAGAGAAGCTTTAGAAGCTAGAGATTTTAGGATCAGTAGAATTAAGACAATATATGAATGTAGTTTCAAGCAGGGTAGGAGGAATATTTGAAAGAAGTTTAAATTTGATGGCCAAGAAATTAACAGTGCTGGTAGATTTCAATACCTTGAATTTTTATGCAAGTTGAAGGCGAGTCGTAAGAAGATTTAATATATAGAGTTAAAGCAGGTCTGGTGAAATGGACAAGTGCTTCGAGCGTGTTGTGTCATCGTAGAATACCCTTCAATTAAAAAGGAAATTTTAATAGGATGGCTACAAGACCAGCTAAGTTTAGGACAGTTGTAAGACTAGCTATGCTGTATGAATTAGAATGTTGGACAACTAAGAAACAACATATCTAAAAAAAAAAGAAGTTGAAATGCGAATGCTAAGGTGGATGAGCAGTCTAGTGTTAAAAATAAATTAACGAACGAAATATATTTGTGGTAAGTTAGGGGTAGCACCTGTGTAAGATAAGATATGGGAGATGGGGCTGAGATGTTTTGGGCATTTAGGTCATTATGTACAGAGAAGTGAGCTACTTACTGGTAGTGGCAGTAGACGGGATAAGTGTAGACCTAAAATAACTCGGAATGAGATATTGAGGATTTAACAATCCTCAATTTTCTAGAAGAAATTGCCCAAAACCATGTAAAATGACGGAAAAGGATTCATGTAGCTGACCTCACCTAGTAGGGCTGTTAAAAAATATTTGAAAATCAAACTGACTCGAAAAACTTATCTGAAGCAAAATTCAATTTTTTACAACATTTGCATTTTGGATATGGTGTTTTTGAGTTGCTCAAAATTTTTTATCCATGTGGGCTTTCATACAAAGCTTTCCTTTGTATTGCAAATGATACAGTCACAAAACACACCTTAATCACTTTCTCCATGACCTCTGCTTTAGCCATATGTGTTGCATCTTTTTCAATTTCTTCTTTGGTTTGCATAATAGATCCAAGATAATCAAATCGTCGAGTACTAAGAATATTTTTTATCATCAAGTTTAATTTTTCTCCGTTATTTCTCCTAAAATGACTTGAATTTCATGTATTTTACCTTCTACTTAAGGCATCTACATTCCAAAACTTCTCTACATGGTTTCAACATATATTCTACTCTTTCCTTTAATTTCATCCTCAAGGCAATATCATTTGCAAACAACATATATGCCATGGAATCTTATTTTGGGTATGTCCTAAGTTCATCCATCATGAAAGGAAAAAGATTGGATTCAAGGCAGATCCTTGATGCACACCTAGATATTCCCTGGGGGCTCTGCATATATTCCTACAACTAGTCTCTAGCATACATATCCTTAATGACATCTATATATCTAGTACCTATTACTATGTTTTTTATTGAACCTAGTCCCTATGTAACTTATCATACACTTTTTCTTGTCATTAAAAATCATGTACAACTCCCTTTTTCCCCCCTAGGCCCATATATTTTTCCATGAATGTTCTTGATAGATATGTTGCTTTTGTACTTGATATCCTGGGAGTAAAACTAAACTAATTTTCTCAAACTGGTTCCTAGCGTTACCATTTCCGAAAGTTTCATTATGAGTCATTAATTGGTTTATTATCAATCTTACAAAGTTCAGAATTCACATAAAACATGCAGAAACTGCCTACTGAACTTTCTCACAGTTTCTGAAAGAAAATTTAAAACAAGAAAATGTATTAAAACTGAAAAGTTAAAACACTTGATTAATATATTTAGTACACCATGTAAGACTCTAATGGGTCCTTTATGCATCAGCCATAATGAATTGAGATGGAGACAAAGTGCAGTTCATCAACTGTAAAGCAGGAATAAGTTTGTTTTGATGGAGATATTCAGCTTAGGATTTTGAATATTAGATTCTTTTGAGTTCATTATACCAGTGTTATCTAGTTGATTTTTTATTTAAATTTTGCATGTGGTGTTTCATTTTAAGTCTTCATTCCTTCTGGTGCATATTCACCTGCAGTCAATGAAGACTTCATTTCTTCATGCTATAACTTTATGTTTTGTGCCTTGTACTCTTGTAGAATCTTGCCAGCAGATCACTGGTTGATGATGTGCTGAAGAAGGTTAATGGACTGAAACCAATTGCGGATGAACTGGGTGTGCCTTTGTCTCAACTTGCAATTGCTTGGTGTGCTTCAAATCCTAATGTTTCATCTGTTATTACTGGTGCTACAAAGGAGGCCCAGGTTAGTCTCCTTTATGTTATCCTATCCATCCTGTTTCTGAAGTCAGATAATTTGTTTCATATTCATTTTATTTTGTTGCATATGTTTAGTCAACATGCCAGTTAATTTATTTATGCAGAATGTTTCTTATGTATTTATTTTCCATTATATTCACTGTGCAATATTTTTCAAAGTTGGAAGTGGCACTTGTGTTTACATTTAAACAAGGCAAGAATAAATTTGAAGCCCCACGGGAGAATGTGCTTGTTAAAATTTTTTACTACTGGATTGCTTGTCCTTATTTCCTTTAATACCTAGTTTAAAAAAAAAAAAAAAAAAAAAACATGATTTAAATCCTTGCAACTGTTTGTAGTTGAATTTATGTATTACTATGCCAATTTCTTCTAGTCGAGTCTCTTAGGTTATGTTTCTTTTGTTGACTGCCTATTTCCATGAATAGAATGGAATAAGGGGATGTAATATAAATTGCATGCAAATATAATAATATCCAACTTGTAACACCCATTCCCAAATTTTACAATCTGAATATCTATGCAATAACATAAGCTTTAGAATGCATAACTTTTTTGTAAAATCTGGGAATAGTTATTTCTTATTTGTTCCATGTTATGGATTCACAAGAAATTTTGATTTTTGACTTTGCCATGTGAATTGATTGGAAACCTGTAATGGATTCTTAGTATTGTAGTTCTTTCTACTCAAATGAAAGTTACATTTGGTTCAGGATGGTCATAATATAAGAATTTGATATCTTACAAAAGAACCTAAATTGTCACAATAAAGAAAATGATAATGCCAAGTTTTTTGTGAATCTATAGTATGGAATAAATAAGAAACAACTGTTCCCAAGTTCTACAAAAATAAATAAATAAATAAAATTATGCATTCTAAATCTTATTCTATTCCGTTGATATTCCCATTGTTTATTCCTTGTTATAGATTCATAAAATTTCTGCTTTGTTATTTGCTTTTTTACAACGAGACATTCTTTTATAAGCTATTAAATTCTTATTATTTTGACCATTCCATGAACCAAATGTAACCTTTGTCTTTTAAGTGGAAAGAAACAACACTGAAAAAGCATTACAAGCTTTCAATTAGTGCACATGGTTAAGTCAAGATTTTGGGTTGGTATGATTGCTTATATTTTTATATGCCAAATTGAAGAGTGAAGGCATGAAGGAGTAAGTGGAAGGGGAAAAGGTGCAGTTTGATTATTTTTCCAAGTGCAAGGTTGGGGGAAGGTGAAAAATAGTAGTAAGCTTGATACATGGTTTTGCAGAAACCTTTCTCCAAAACCTAAGATGCATTATATTTTCTGTTTCTGGAATCCAATATTTTCACTGGGTGTGATCTTGTTTGATTGATCAAAGAGTAGGTTTTACTCTTTCTGGTTCGTTTTCTTCTTCTTTTCCCTGCTTCAATGAATAGCTTCTGTTTATATAGATCTGGCACTCATTTATGTGAGATTCTTTTTGATAATTTTGATTTTTTTCCCCTCATGCAATTTGTATTCTGTTGAGGCAGATACAGGAGAACATGAAGGCTGTAGATGTCATTCCATTACTGACTCCTGCTGTGCTGGAGAAGATAGAGGCTGTTGTTCAAACCAAGCCAAAGCGTCCCGACTCATACAGATGAATGCAACACTTACAAATCAATAGCTACTACTTGGTGCATCTCTTCGCAGATATGTTGTTCCAATTTATTTTTTATTGGTACGGACTGTGATTAAGGATTTTTACAAGTGGTGTGATTCATCCATTTTTTTTTTTCATGCAACAACTTGATGAGACTTGAAAGGGATTTAAAATTATTATTTTTTTTTCTCTTTACTGGTTTTTACGCGCCTCCTTCCTGCGTATGGCGGTTATTTTGCACATGGTTGAATCAATGACAGGTGGTGTTTGTGTAGCAGTAAGAGACAAGTGGCAGCCGTAATTCTGATCCAACAATTATTATTATTATTATTATTATTATTATTATTATTATTATTTTTGATCTGAAAATTATAATTATATAGATCAAAAGGATATATACCCAGGAGATTCTAAGCATATACAACTTAACTACTTTAGTCATCTATGATTCCAATTACATTAGATTCTGGGCATTTCCAGGGGCTCTAGTATCCAAAATAACTACACTTCAAGTACAAAGGAAGGGAAACTTGTCATATACTATACTAAAAGTGAGTTTGAATCATTTTTACAATAGTATTAGGTTGAGTAACGGTTCCTTCAAACCTCCTTTTGTTTCGAAAGTGCCATAGCAAGTAGACACTTAGAGCAAAACATGCTCTCTTGGCCACCGCCTGCATGCTTGCTCCTTTAACTTCTTTCATCATCCACTTAGTGCTAGCTTTGATGGTGGACATCACCCTGGGCTGGGCAAGCCATCCTTTTACATACTCCAAAACAGTTTCTAAATTCTACATTCGAAGAATAGATGGTCAGCTATCTCTTTTTCAACCCCACACATTACACAGGTATCATCCATGTCTTCCATTTTATATCTGTCACAAGTCAATAGTTTACCCTTAGCAGCCAACCACAGTACGAAGGAGTGCTTCGGGTCACAAGGGATTTTCCAGATCAGCTTATACCATGGTACCCTGTTCCCTTTATTCCTCCAGAATTGATATGCTTCATGACATTGGAACTTCTGACCCTCATCCTAGCATCTTAACATCTTCTCTGCTTTCCTATTGTCTCCACATTGAATAATCAGCCTGTTCTTCATCTCAATGAGTCTCTTGAATAGGGGGGAGTCATCATGTTTAACCGTAGCGTCCCGTAGACAGCCATCCCTATGGTAAACTTGATTCACCCGCTTGGACCATAGGGAATTCTTGTTGTCATGGATATTCCATAAGGTTTTAGAGAGCAAAGCAAGGTTCCAGCTTTTCAAATCCATTACCCCCATACCTCCCTCCCTTTTCGGTAAGCAAACTTCATTCCATGCAACCAGAGGCCTTTTCTTTACACCCCACAGGAAAGCCCTACAGAGCTTTATCACATGGGACAACCTTCTCACAACTCTTCTCATGTTCACTTTCAGAACTATTGGTCTGAGGTAGACCCTTTTCCTCCATCAGTTCTCCCTTCGATACACAGACTCGTGCTCTTCTTTACTCCCTGTTGATTACAACACATTCCATCATCACACAGGCATCTGCTATGACTACCTTCGTTCTGGACTTTCTTGACACCCTCCTTTGATATTTCCTTCACCTGATCAACATGCATGCCCCTTTGCGAACGAAGAGACCCTAGCAATTCCTCCGACGATTTCAGTCCCTTCGAAGATGCATTAACCCTTTGGGAAGCTATTTTTGACAGTCTTTTGAATTCGGCCATAATCTCCTCATGCTTCTTTTTAACCCATTCATTCCTTATACCTCCTTTGATTTTAATAAATTTCAGTTCAAGATCTCTCTCCTCCTTCATCTCCTCATCCCGTGCATCTTTCCCTGTCTCTAGAAGCATCCCGATGCCCCATTACTGAACTGAAGCTTCAAAATTCAAACCTTCCCGCATAGGCGGGAAAGTGGGAAGACGATGTCCAAATTTCAAAACCCAAAAAGAAGCAGAAGATCTGCCTCCAATCGGATTAAATGAGCTTCGTACAGTCCAACAATGAACCGATCTGTCAACAAGCACAACTGATTGTTGGGGACTCCTGAAATCAATCAAGGAAGCAGCCCTCACACCAATCCACGGCCATGCGCCTCCTAGAGAGAAGGGAGAGATTCTCTCTCTAACATGCCGTTCATTCCCTTTTGTTTTGTTATTATTATTATTATTATTGCACAAGGTAAAAGAATTTGGTTAGTACAGGTAAGTACATAACATGTAGCATGCAAGCTTCCAGAACCCAACAGGACAAGAAGCAAAAAGCCAGACAAGGCACCTAGTCAAAACAGCTAATTAACAAAGCAACAACAACCGCATCTTTCTCATCCTTCCTGAACAATTCTCCCAACCATTTCTTTCATCTTTAGGATGAGTCTGAGCATAAAAGAAGGGAATTTCTTGGTTTCTTGATCTCCAAACAAAGCAAATAGTAGATGACCAAATCAGCCTGTTTATTATCACCTTCCTCCTTATTTCCCATTTGGGAAGAGATCCAGCTAATTTCATCACTAGAGGAACTAAGTTCCCAGCTTTATGCAGAGCAGAACGAGCAGCCTCATGGGGAATTTTAGCAGAGCTACTATTAAATAGATGATCTCAACTATCTAAGAATTTGCAGCCAAAGCTTTCTGCTTTACCTAGAGCAAAATGCTTTTCAAGAGTCGGCAACCTACCCAAAATTGCTAACCGAGCAAGAGCAATAAAAGCTTGTTCAGGGATTGCCGTCTTGAACCATATGGTTTTATGTTGTGGCACATTGTTCTTCTTGGTTCTAATTAGATTCCATGCCGAGTAGAAGGTGAATTTCCCATAAGAGGAAATGTTCTACATAACTGTGTCTTTTTTTGCAGGATTAAGAGCAGCATTAAGCTTATTTTTTAGCATCATAGCATTATGTGATAGCCTTTTGGGGCCATTTCTTTGTAGACATTAGACTAGAAGCCCGTCACTTGGTCCTTACCAAATTAAGATATGAAGGTAGCAGTAAGAGGAGAAAGCTTTAACCAATTGTCCATGAAGAAGATCCTGACCATTCCCCCATGAAACTTTGGTTCATTTGTATGCCTTAGTCCTTATACTCACGTTTTTTTTTTCCAGGTCCAAGTGCTATTCAGAGCTGATTTGACTAATCATAAGTTTCTCCCTTTTAATTTGTTTGAATGAGCTCAACTGACCCTATAGAAAGTTCTTAGATGAGCAAATAACCAAAGTAGATTTAGGGTAGTAACCTTTCTCCATTCTGCAATAAGCTCTCAACTAAGCCCTCCCTCCTCCAAAGGCTTACAAACATCAATCCACTTTGGAATTCATTGTATCCCAGTCATTTCCTTGTAGAAAAAAGCTTCAAATTTTTTTATCAAGTTCTTACACTAGTGGATGGAAGGTAGAGGGCATATGGGTATAACTTGGATGTTCATCAGAATGGATTAATACGTTGCAATCTTCCAGCGTAAGATAAAAACTTAAAAAGAGTAAGTTCTTGTAGAAATGCTTTCCACAAGCATATAACAATCATGTTTGTTCATTCTCTTTTTGTCACCAATGGCAGGCCCAGGTACCTGACAGGGAGGAAGCCTAACTTGATCCCTAAAGGTTCGTATATCAACCCAACTACATCATCAGGGATTTTAGAACAAAAAGTAATTTTTGAGTTATATTGTCCTGAATATTTCTCCCCTTCTATGAAAGTTGTTTGATCTAAGCTGATGAAAGAAGACATCAGTTGTACAATCTGTGGGCTAGAACATTTGTAATACATTTATGTATGATATAATAACAGTAGGCCCCAAGTGTGAAGCCATTTGGGTGAGAAGGATTCTTAACTTTAGCCACTACAACTAACTAACATGGCAACATTTACTTGTTTTTGAAGTTCAACAACTTAGAAGGACTTAGCACCATCACATACATCATTCCCAACAATACCCCACCAAAACTCAATAGAATTTAGCATTAAACCCATAAAGAAAAGGGGATTTATCATCAAGAAAAGGAGAAGATTGCCCTTCTGATTTCATCCTTGTCCACTTCTTTATTCAGCATTGCTTTAGCATCATCAGCCTAAGAAAACTGAAAGGATACGTGGATCTCAATTACTCGGGGTTGTAATGCATAACTTCGTATTTTTCCTTCGCAAGAGAATAGTGTAAAAGAGTAGCAGCCCATTAGAGATATCTCCAAAGCTTTTTTCCATTAGAATATTGTCATGAATTTGATCTCACTTTTATCTTTCCCGTCATAAGTAACCAAAAGAACTTGTTATTTCTATTACCTCGCTTAAGCCAATGAACTTTGGATTTTAGCCTCAGACTAGCTATGAATCATGGAATTGAAGGAATGCGAGTTAAAGGAAGCCTGCCAGGAATTGCAGACGGGCTATGTTGAGGTATTCTTTCAACACCTTAATTTTGTTGCTCAAATCAGAAAAGTGGAGCTTATCAAGTTCTTTGGGAGAAGCTTAAGCTTCCGGCATTGTTATCAGATTTTGGAAAAAAAATAATTGTATTAAGCTTCCAGCATTGTTGTTGCTGTATTGCCCCAGGTGAACTGGGGCAGTGGCAGTGGGCAGAGCGGTTTATTCTTGGCCTGGGGAATTTGGCTTATGCTCCTGTTTCAAATGTGTCATATTTACATCCATGTTATGAGGAATCTTTCCTCAATTAGTATTTAGTAATAGTTTGCTAATCTTGTGCGTTTATTTTGATTCATTTTTTTTTAAGTCAAATGACACTTCATAATTTTTCATATGTTATAACTATGTTTAGTAAAGATAGTTTATTCAAATTCACCTCGCTGAGAGGGCATATGATAAATCTTGTTTTCTTATTGAAAGTTGGGACTCTCTCTCTCTTCCGCTCAACTGACACTTCATAATTTTCATGTGTTATAACTATGTTTAGTAAAGATAGTTTATTCAAATTCACAGATATTGTTGACCTTCTCAACACTCCCCCGCAAGTTGGAGAGTGAATGTCAAGAACTTCCAACTTGTGCATCATAGTTGAGAAAACTTCCTTTCCCAATGGTTTGGCGAACAAATTTGCAAGTTGGTCCCTTGAAGCAAGTTACAATTGAACCGTCTTGTATTTTGTCATGAATAAAATGACAATCCATCTTTGTGTCTGGTTCTTTCATGGAAAACGAGATTGACTGCTATATGTAAGGCGGTTGTGTTATCACAATATAACAATGTTGGCTTCAGATGCAATATTAAGTGTAACTAGAATGATTCAAGGCATGTATTTATCATGACTCTATATTCGACTTTTGCTGAGGAGAGAGATGATTTTTTGCTTCGTTTCATAAATATATTTATAGTTGAAGAGCACTTACATGAGACTCTTACTACATTTAAACATAAGTAAATCCTAAGGTTTCATGCAATGAAGCTTTAACTTTGTCCAAGCTTTGTCAATCTTCATTGAGCTTGTTTTCTTCATGGCTTTGAATTTAACTTGAGCTTCAGCCAATCTTCACTGAGTTTAACCATTGTTCTTGTAAGAAATGTAATGCCTGAAATTTCACTTGAAAGCACAATTAGATTCCTTAGTTTGGTATTATCAAAACGAGATTAAGCCTTGTTAAACCAACAATCTACCCATTTTTTATGATGACAAATAAGGGGTAAAATGAGGTAGTCTTGATGAGGCTTGCCCTCACAATAAGCATAAAACATAAAAGATAATCAATATATGCATATTTGTTCAAGCTTAAACGTGATTTGATTTTTCTCATTTTTCAGAAAGATTGTCCTTAAAAAGTCTTTTATAATAAAAATCTTCCCTTTTGAAATATATTGAAAATGCATATTTAAGAATAATTTTATTTTGCAAGAATAACTTGTATACCAGAATTTTAACATGTATACCACCAAAATTTTACTTAAATGTATACCACAAGAATTTTATTTAGCTTACTCTCCCCTTTAATATCATACTTCCTTAATATCATGCATCATGCATCTACATTTTGCTTACCATATTCTTCCTCTGTTGACATCAATAAAAAGGAATGCAACAAAGTTTAAGCAATATGACGCAACATTCTGTATATCAAATATCCATCATGTAGTTCTCAGTAGTACCATTCAATAGTATGCAGTTCACAATCAATATGTCCATCAACTAGCATGTAATTTATAAGCACTATATCCATCATCCAGCATGCAACTCTTAATCAATATGTCCATCAGCCAGCATTGCATTTCACAATGTTCAGAATATCAGACAGTAGAACATAGCAGTAGCATTCAACATCCATAGAGAGAAAAGAAGTAAGTGTTCAAGAAAAGTAAAAGATAAGTACTAACAAAGTACAACTAGATACAACAAAAAAATTTGTTCTCATCTTGTAATAGAAGATGTTGACTTTTTGAGTTCAATCCCTGTTTTGATGTTAACAAAACATCTGTATCTTATGTGTGCACTTAGTGTGTCAACACGTTTACATTTTAGTACGGACATTAGATGCAAGAAAGTGGAAGCCTAATGGACTTAAAGATTATGCATTTCAGGCGAATTTCACGTAGAAAAGTAAGAAGAAAGAGGACATTTTTTCATTTCAATTGTAATTGCATTTGGTTTTTATATTATGGTCTGTAATAACTGCATCTCATGCATGATAAGAATTATATGCTCAAAGGCCATAGTCTGACTATAAAGAAATCAAAAGACCATAAACAGACTTCAGTCGATCGACGTTAGATTTTTAGGCTTTATTCAGAAGCCTCGGCCGACCTGACCCTTTTAGTACAAATCTGCTCAGCCGACCGAACTAACCATGAGGGCAAAATAGTAAATTTCCAAACTCCCTCGGTCGATCGAACCATTTCTGTTCAAAACAGCTGTGTTGACTGAACAGGTCAAAATTCAAACTTTGACTTGGTTTGGTAAACCGACCCTTTTTGAACATAATGTTCTCAGTCAACCGACCATTGGTTTTTGACTTTTCTATCACCCTCAACCGACCGAACCTTTAGGTCAAAATTGCTTCAATCGACCGAACTTCAAGGTTCAGCAAACTGAACCACTCATTGGGCGACCGAACCTACGAAGGCTCAAGAAATCGCCTTGGCTCAGCCAACCAAGATTATCCACGGTTAACCGAACTATAAAGAATATTCAAATTCTTTGTGAGTGTTCGGGCGACCGGCCTCAGCCTCGGTCGACCAAACCTCTCGGGTCAGACCATTTTTAAATGCTTAAACACACTTAAAAATTAATTAAACTTTTCTAATAATACCCAACGTGTCCTCAACGGTCATATTTTTACCCAACTATATATATATATATATATATATATATATATATATATATATTCCTTCATAATTCATAATTAGCAACATGATTAGTTAGAAAAACCTCTCAAATTATTATATCCTATTTTCATCTTCCAAAGCCCATTTTTCATCATCCTTTAATTATTACTTCAATTTCTAAAGAGACCTTTGCTTTAAACATCCTTTTGGGCATTTGTTTTACAAATCAAAATCTATTTTACTCTCATATTTTATTCACATTTCATATCGTATTTTTGAGAGTAAACCAAAGTTTTCTCCATATATGTTCATTGATATATATCCTTGGAGAAAATATATTTCTTTATTTGTGAATTTTGCACATCCATTGCAAGATTCAAAGGCTCACTTGCTTGTACTTGCAAAAATATTTTTGAGCCATAAACCCTAATATCTATTGTGATTGATATTTGAAAAATCTTATTGAGATTTGCCTAGGGTTGTAGAGAATCTTTGAGTATTCATATTGTGATCATACCATTTTGATTCAAATATCTCACTTACTCACACATATACATATAGACGCACATATTGTTGGAATTTGTGTATTCCCAAGAAGGGGGGAGGGGGGGGGGGTGTGAATTGGGTATTTAAAAATTTCTACCTAGGTTAAACTAGATATCAGTAGTATTTCGCAATCTAGTCAAATATTCAAACAATTAAATACATGTACTGCATATAATAAATCAAATATAAAACATACATGTGCTGAAATTGAAAGTGCGGAAATAAAATAGACACACGATATATTATTAGGGTTTAGCCAATACTGTCTACGTCCTCGCCTCAAGCTCATAAGTAAGAGGATTCCACTATGACTCGCTTAATGGGTGGAGCGGCACCTAATACAACACCTTACAGGCTGGTGCACCTAGTTCTCTTAACCGGGTCTAAACCAGTCTGGGACTATTCATAGGGCTAGTCTCCCTCTTCCGACCATACATTGGGAATACAACAAATGTATATTTTTTTTGTACAACAAAATATGCTTCTAATACAAGCAGATGTGTACAACACTAAGCACAAATACACTCACGTATGATATACAAATAAATTCAATGTGAGAATGTGATTTTCACAAAAGTAATCTTTGAACAAATATGTGTTTGATGAGTGTTCAAAGATTTTATGCCCAAATAAGAAATTTATTAAAAAAATACTTCTTTAAATAAAGTGCTGGAGAACCTAGGGTTTATGACTCAAAAATATTTTTGTAAGTACAAGTAAATGAGCCTTTGAATCTTGTAATGAGTATGCAAGATTCACAAATAAAGAAGTAGATTTTCTCCAAGGATATATATATCAATGAATATATATGGAGGAAACTTTGATTTACTCTTAAGACTAAGATATGAAACGTGAATAAACTATGAGAGTAAAAAACGATTTTGATTTGAAAAACAAATGCCCAATATATGTAAAGCACTCTTTTTGGAAATTAATTTTTCAAAGTAATAATAAGAGAGGATGAAAAAAAAAGGTTTGGGAAGATGGAAATAGGATATAACAATTTGAGAGAGTTTTCTAACTAATCATCTTACTAATTATGACTTATAAAGGGGTATATATAAAGTTGGGTGAAAATATGACCATTGGGGTCACGCTGGGTATTTTTAAAAAATGTTTAATCATGTTTAATGAAAAATAACCCTGTTTAACCATTATAAAAATCCGACCAACCCGAGAGGTTCGGTCGACCATATTATTGGGTTTAGTCGACTGTGGCCATTTTGAACTGGAGATATGGTTGACCAATCAAAGGCGATTTCGAACCCTTCGAGGTTCTGTCGACCAAGGCAAGTTCAGTTGACCATTTTCTAAGGTTCAGTCGACCAAGTCTGTTTTGATCTAATGGTTCGGTCGATCAAGTTGTTAGGGTTCAAACACGTGTCAGTTCGGCCGATTGTGGAAGGCACGTTCATTTCAGAATGGTCGACCGTGAAGTCAACATGTTGACTTTTGGTTAGTTTGGTTGATTGAGGCTTTTGAACTGGCTAGGGTTCGATCGACCGAAGCTTTGACTTTGGTTAACTTTCTCAGTTCGGTCAACCAAGGTCAAATGACCTTGCAATGGTCGGTCGATTAAGGCTTTTAATTAAACCCAAAACTTGGTGTTGGTTGACCGAAGTTTTTGTAAACTTCGTTTTAACCCTAATATTTAACCCGAACTAGTTAGTTATTTAAGAAATGAGTTTCTATGTAAAGTGCTAGTCGCTAGGGTCAGTCTATGGTCATTTTGAGTTTACATCCACATCATGCATGCCATGCAATTATTACAGACCAAATTAAAACAAAATGCAATTACAATTAGAATAAATATCTTCTTCTTTGCTCTTCTGTCTTCCGTGGAAAACGCTAGTGGATGTGAGCTTTAAGGTCTTCTGGTTTCCACTATCCTTTCCTTTATGTGTGCACTAACATATTAAGCCTGCTCAAATGCTAGATACGTATATAAGAAGCTCACGGTTTGTCATTATCAAAACTAGGGATTAGATTCAAAAAATCAACACATATTTTTGTGAGTTGATATATTGTTTGACCAATCTCACTTGAGCATAAATCCTTATCATATGTGAGTGTATTAATTGTGCTTTTATTGTTGTATACATCAGTTTTTAAGAAGCAATCTGGATGTACGAAATATTTTATTGAATATCTGTTGTATTCCCGACGTGTGGCTAGAAGAGGGAGACTTGCCCTGTGAAAAGTCCCAAATTGCTCAGACTCGGTTAGAAGAGCATAAGATTTGCTCAGACCCGGTTAGGAGAGCATTGGACCGGTGTAGACCCGGTTAGGAGAATTAGGTGCACCATCCTGTAAGGTGTTGTATTCGGTGTCGCTCCACCCGCAAGTGATCATTAGTAGAATTCTCGGACTTGTGAGCTAGAGGCGGGGATGTAGGCAGTATTGGCCGAACTCCAATAACAAATATCGTGTTGCGCTTTCTCTACCCTAAGCTTTTTAAATTCTGCACTTGAATGCTTTTATCTTTAATATTGTGAATGATTGGGAAGTACCGAGTTTGCTATAACTGTTATATCTTGTGCTCAATTTTATTTTGGTGGGTAATTGGTATTTGCATAGATCCTAGGTTGTGAAATACTGAATTGTAATTTGGATTTAACCTAGGAAATTTTTTTAATACCCAATTCACCCCCCTCTAGGGAATACACCAATTCCAACAGAAGATAAACATCCAATCCTCATCAATGTCATCATCACCATATGAAGTCTCCTCATCCTCATTATCGTCGTCGTCTTCATCACTTGAACTCGCTACCATGGGAGTTTTTCCTTTTGTAGAGGAAGCACTACCCATATTTCTCTCAATCCGTGTGAGTCTCTAATCAAAATAGCTGAAAGTGGACTGGAGTGCATTATATTTAGTGTCTAAATCTCCACAAAAAGCACTCAGCTGTGAGTCATTGTCCTGACGAAAATCCATAAATTAAAAAGGAGCATCATTAGCTGAAAAGCTGGAGCAGGTGGTGCCTCATGATGTGGATCTCAGTCACGAGGCTGATCTTCCTGTAAGTCTACAATCACATTTCCTTGTTGAGCTCTATTGTGCTTAGGTACCCATCCAAGTACGTGGTCCAACACATGTCTCATGGGTTTCACAGTGGTTGACGAAAATTTATCATAGGATGTTTGTTTAATAAATAAGGTGGATGAATTCGCAACACCGAGACGATCAAAGATGAGATTCAAGATTCCTCCATATGGAAGAATGACTTGCCTTATTTCTTCCTTGGAAATCATCCATTTGAGTATCAGGGTTGGAAGATCAAGACGTTTTCCCTTGTATAAACATCACATAATGAAATAGTCTAGGTAGCAAAGTGGTCCTGAGACCCACTCCTAGGTAGAATGTTGTATGTGATAAGCAAATGAATGATCTTCGCCTCAAGGGTCAACTGCCTATATAATGGTGGATGGCCACAGTAGATTGGTTGCTCAGTCATAATGAGAGGTAAAAACTCTTGGGTAGTAAATTAATGTCCCATTAACCAAGATTGCCCTAAGTTAGGACATTCAAACTCACCAAATTGAATTCGGAGTCTCGTCGCTATGTTTTGTGGGGTGAGTGTGAAGGATTTATTCGTGATTTTGGTTGAATATATATATATATATATATATATATATATATATATTTCCATTCCTTCCTAAGTTTTCATAAATTAGGCGAACAAAATTTGGGTAAAACCCTCTAGGTTGATACGAAATAAACCTATCCCAACCTAGTGTACCAAGCATACGAAGAATATTCAGAAAGCTTTCTTGCCTAAAGGGGATATCCAGAATCTTACATGGAATAGGTTCGGTAGATCAAATATGTTTGTTGTATGTTTTCTTAGCTCCCAGAGTGATGAGCCAGTGTTGAATAAGCATAGAGTCATCTTGCTATGAATATTGGTTCTTGTTAGCCCTAGTTTTCGCCCTTGGCATGATTTTTGAAGAGGGAGTGTAGATAAAACCAAAAATTCAAAGGTAAGATTGCAAGATTTGAAGCTTTGATGAAGGTTTCGGAGCAAAATTTGAGTGGGAAAGCTTCGAAGAGGGAAAAACAAGAGTTCAGGTGGGAGATGAATAGGGTTTGGCTGAAAGTGCTTAAAGTTAGGGTTTCTCATGAATAGTTGAAATTATATCTGTGTGGTTTAGTCGCCTGAACTACCTGGATTTTAAAAACACCTAAACCAGTAGCTACTTGGTTGACTGAAGAAGGGAGTTCAGTTGCCTAAAGTTATGAAAATTTGGACTAACTTAAAATTTTGACCGAAACACTTAGATAATGAATAATTTCCTCTAAAACCACTTTCCTGAGCATGCAATAAGCTTGATTTACTTCAGATTCTCTCCTTTTTGATCTAAAGTCATTCTTCTTGTGTAGGAATGGCCAAATTTCAAATGGCTTCCCAACTTAGTCCTTAATGCATAGGTCTCTTTGAAATCAATGCTTTCATCTTAATTGAAACCTTGTCCAATTCAACCTTACTTGGTTGCGGCCAACAATGAAATTTTTATATTCATCTATTTCCAATACTTATGTCATCATTAGGCTTGGGAACTAATCTTCAAGATTGTTTTAATCCATTTCAACTTTGATTTGCTCAAGATAAATTTATTGAGTTTCAAGGGCAGAATAATTATCTATGTTTTAGAGTGAAAGTTTTGGTTTAGTAGTTGCTCTATAGAGAGTTACCAAGTGTTTCATAAGGAGTTAAGGGCTGAATAGGGAATAGAGACTTTAATAAAAAAATAAGCTTAATATCTTCATGCTTGTGGATTAAGTATGATAAGCATGTTATAGTCATTTAGGCAATGAGCACTTAGGAGTATCTGAATTTTTTTTGATCAATGCTCTTGTATTAACAATGACTAAGGAATTTTTCATAGATTAAGTAAATAAGAATTCTCTACTTGGAATTGATGAAAGCTTGAACTTCTTAGTAGAAGCTTTTGACATGATCAAGGAATGAAAACTTTTAAGGGATTATGAATGGCTCACTTAACAATAAATTCATATGAGTATTTGGAAGCATTTTTCTTTTTGAATCAACCATATGTTGTGACTGTTCAAAACCAATTGTATTGCACTAGCACTTGAGAACCTATCAGTGTCTTGAGATAATGATAAGATGAATATCTTGTTTTTTCAATATTTGACATGCTAAATTACTGATTTTTTAATTTGAATGTCTTTCAATTTTTGATTAATCATTAATGTCTAAAGATGAATTTAGGATTTGATGGTAAACACTACTAAAGCTGTTATGATTTGCTTTCCTAAAACTCAATTCTGTGCATTGGACAATATATGCTATGCTTTAGATATTTAACCTCAAGCATACATAAATTATTTTTAATTATTTAACTAAGGTAAGCACTTTTGTCTATGGGAAGTGGATTTTCTACGTTATGCTATCTCATCCCTTGAGCTATAGCTAGTATTTTAACCAATCAACCATGATATACACAGTTAAGAGGATGCATTAGATTGATCATTTGAGTTCCTTATATTGACTTAGCTTTTTAAGGTCTTTGATATAATAGATATATCTACTAGGATTTTATATTTTAAGAATTATATATTATCAGAGCATAATTATTGTAGCGACCCAAAAATATAATAATAAAAGGAAATAAGGAAAAATGAATTTTTGGCTAAGGTAGGAGAAAAATCGGCGGCGGTTTTCTGAAGGGGGAAGAAAATCAGCAACGATTTTGGTAAATTATCGCGGTCGGGTAAAAGGTAAACGGTAATTCTAGGCTGGTTAAATAGAAAACTAGCGATGATTTTCTAAGAAGCATAGAAAACTAGTGACGATTTTCTGGGCTAGTACTGAAAATAAAAAGGGAAACTAGAGAGTTCATTTGGGAAAATTAAAACAAAACCCTCTCTCTTTCCTCAAGAACCCTATGGCTCATCCATCAATCCTATTCAATTTCCACTCCGTTTGAGCTCGAATCGATGATCGGGAACCATCACGGGGTTCTTGGTAAGATTTTATGCAACTTAGGCGGAGTGGAATTTCAGTTTGGGGTTCTGGGGTACCATCCCAAAACTGAGGTAAGGGTGTTATTTGGGTGTTTATAGTTGGTTTATAAAATTATTGAAGGTGTAAGTGTAGATGTGAATGTAATTCTGGGGTTGAAATGAGGAATTAGGATTTTGTGAAATACAGGGTTTGGTGCGTATACAATAGGCAAGCTAAGGATCTTAGTTGGAGTTTTCTTAGGAACCAGGTAAAAATGATAAATAGTTTATAGTTTAGAAAATTATGAATATGTGTGCTCAGGAAAGATGTGAATATGATAATTATTTTGGATATTCAGTTGATTGATAGGGAGAGATATATATATGTATGTATGTATGTATAATTTCAGGGTTTTGGAATTTTGAATGTCGTGGGCATGAGTTAAAAATCAGTAGAAGAGTTCAGTTAACCAGGTAAGGGAAATATGTTATGCTAATTAAATTAGGAATTTTACCAGTAAATTATACAGTTTTATAGATTTCAGTATATGAGTTTAATTATTTATTTATTTTATTATGTGGCATGAGTAAATACCAGTTTAGCACAAAATTTATATAACTCTTAAAATTTCATGATTTACAGTAAATATATATTTGTAGAAAGATATTTTACAGAATATACAGAATCATGATTTACAGAATACATATAGAAAGATGTTTTACAGTATTTATAGAATACCAAGATATTTAGATTACAGAGCCATAATATTCAGATATCTCAGTTTATTTAGATATTTCAGTTTATTCAGATATTTTAGTTTATTTAGATCAGATATTACAGTTTACTCAGATAAGCTTTTACAGTGTTATGGTTATTACAGAATCATGGTAAAACAGTAAGATAAATATATAGATTACTATTATACAGTATCAGACCCTGATGGATCAAATCATATTTTAGAGCACGGTATCGTAGCTATTTAGATCAGAATGCTTACATGTCTTAGATAGTGTGTGGATTTTGTGAGTAGTCAATTGTTCCTTGGGAGTGGTTGCAGGCTTCCCAGTAGTTTGGGTTGAGGCGGCCGATATGACGACAAAGGTTTCAGTTGACTTATCTTGGTAGGCCAACTAGTGTTAAGTCTCGCTTACGGGCCGCACAACCCTATCATGAGGGGTTAAATCATGACATACAACCATCCATGTAAGTTTTCACAGTTATGTATAAATATAGATTTTCAGAAAAACAACAGATATATTTATAATTACTAGAAGTATGATTAAATAGAAAGTTCAGAAAGAGTTGTACTTCAAGACACATAGATGTTAGTTATACTATATATTATTTTACATGCTATCTCAGTTTCAGTTGTTTAACAGTATATTATTCATGTAAACTCAGCTACCACACACTGGTAATAGCATATTTCGTCTTACTGAAAGTTGTCTCATCTCAGAATTTTAAATATTTCAGCTGATCCAACTAAACGAGCAGATCAGGCTCGGCGTTAGAGGGGACATTTGTACTGCCCTATTAGCAAGGTGAGTGTTTCAAGGAGATGTACTTTTAAGTGATTTAGGAGGTCTGAGGGATGTTTTTGGAGTGACGTGTATGTATATTTTGGGATAATATTGAAATTCTAGTATCGTAATTATGGTTTTATGATTTTATTTTTTTTACTGCATAGGTATGTTACAATAGATTTTATCAGAGGTATCAGAGTAATAAGATTTTATAGTATAAAAAAAAATGGCATAAATTTTCTGGTCATTACAATTATAGCCATTACTAAATCTCTTCATATACTGGGATTGACTAGCTCAAACTCTATAGGTTATTAAGGCATCACTAACCCTTTTCATTTTGGTATAATTGAACATTTCTTAATTCCTAAAAGGGACGACCAATCCTAAGATCTATGGAAGAATTATTTCAAGGATTAGGTTATTGTTTTTGGTATCCATTCTTCCTCGGGTCTTAATGGTTTAGTAAGAGATGATTCTTTGACTCTCTAGATCTATTTGGTTTTCACACCTTTTCTCTTAAATGGACAATCAAACTTGATATAACCTTTCTTCTTACACAGGAAGCACGTAGTGTGAATATCTACATTTGACAAAGATCTAGCATAAATTCTGATTCCTTTGCAAAGTATCCCCATATAGAGAGATTTCTTTTTCTTGTTCTCTTTGCCATTGAATCCTATGCCGTCTTTGTCTAAAGTCATCTTTTGTGAACCTAATAGCTTATCAAAGTTCTTTTTACCACTTGTATATTTATGAATGATCTTAGCATAGTCTTTGACCTTATTTTCTAAGCTTATTATTTTCATATCCTTCTCATTTTCAATATTAGTATGGGATCTTAGATCTTCTAGTTCTTTTGCACATTTTCAGTCTTGTTTTCTAACCTTTTAATTTTTAAGTCCTTTTCTTTTTCAACAATAATTTTGAGATTCGAATTCTTTCATTAAAGCTTCATTCTTATTTTTCAACGAAGTGTTTCGTTTAGCCATTTTAACTAGAATCTTATGAATCTTATATAGTTGTGTTTGTGGTTCTTCATAAGTTGACATACTCTCATCATTTGATTCATCATATAAATCATTTTAGCATTCATTGCATGATTCATTAAATGAGTTGGACGAGGAACTTTATACTTCATCATCATCCTAAGCCATAAAGCAAACGTTAGCAACCTCTTGGTCACTTGATTCACTTCCTGAACTACTGGAACTTAAATTGTCTCATGTAGTGGCCTTCATTGCCTTTTTCTTCTTCTTCTTAGACTCTTTCTTGAGTTGTGGACAATATGGTTTAATGTGACCAAACTTTTTTGCAGTTATAGCATATTGGAGGTTTTGTTTCTCTTCTACTTGTTTCTTCTTTGTCCGTTTTGGAGTCCTAGAATTTTCTTGTAAATTTATTTTTCTTTCTAAGGAACTTTTTGAGCTTCTTGGTTATGAAGGCTATGCCATTTACATCCATCTTCTCTTCATCTTTATCACTAGAGCTTTCATTTGAAGCTTTAAGGGCGATAGATTTTTTGGCTTTAGGGTTTTCACTAACTTTTTCGTTTATTGCCATCCCATACATGAGAAGTGAGCCAATGAGTTCCTTTAAGGTTGTGTTCTTTAAGTTCCTGCGTTCAGTTATAGCAGTGGCCTTGGGTTCCAAAATGGTTGGAAGTCCTTTAAGGATTTTCCTAATCATTTCGTAAGTTGAGTTGTTCTTCCCCAGTGCATTTAGGGAGTTTATGATGGGGGTGAATCTAGTATACATACTCAATATAAATTCATCGGGATTCATCCTGAAAGCTTCATACTCACTGGTGAGCATGCCTATTTTGCTATCTTTAACATCTACGGTTCTCTCATAGGTTACCTCTAGTTTATCTCAAATTTTCTTAGCAATCTTACAACCTATTATCCGGTTGAACTCATTTTTATCTAATGCATAGTACAAGGCATTCATTGCACTGGAATTTATTTGTAATTGTTTCATATTAGCCTCACTCATTTAGTTTTCTTCCTAAGGAATTTCTTTGTTCTCAACAGTCTTAGAAGGAACATAGTTCCTTTGTATTACTACTCTCCAGACTCTCCAATCCATGGTTTGTAAGAATATCCTCATTCTTTGTTTTCAGAAGTTGTAATTTATAACGCAAAAGATTGGGGGTCTAGTGGAGGATTGTCCTTCACCAAATGTGGATACACCTAGGTTTTCCATTTCGATCTTTGTGTAACTATCTATTAGAATTTGGTACAACCTAAGCTCTGATACCAATTGAAAGTATGGTGTCATCCCAAGAGGGGGATGAATTGGGTATTTTAAATTTTATTACGCGGAAGCTTGATTTATTTTAATTCTAATTTATCATGTCCCCTTTAAATAGTTTCAATCACTATAAACAACTAATCAGCGAACGACTATACCAATAATCAATCCTATATAGATATGTAATTGAAAACACAAGCTTTATTTTACTTTCAAAAGATTTGAATATCAACCCTAAGTTTGAACAATGAACAAATATATATAAACCAATATTCAAAAATATTAATCAATCAAATATCCTTCTTATTCTTGAACATTTGATTAACTAAAATAAAGTAATCTCAGCCTATTAAATTATTTCAGACTTTGCAATTCTAGCAACGTTTGATTCACAATGAAATATTAAACCATCCAAAGCATTCACAAATTTATTTAATCATTCAAGGTAATCTCAAATCAATGTCAGAATTCAACAAATCTTCCAATCAATTTAAAACATATACAACAGTTAATAAGCAAGTTATAAGTGTAGAAAATTAAAGAGATTTAGGGAAAGAAGATGAACATGCAGATTTTTTACAAGGTTCAGTGGCCTGCCTATGTCCTTGCCCCAAGTAACTTGCTGTGAGGATTTTCCTTACTCTCTCCATTCAATAGGTGGAGTTCCCTCTTTTCGTTGGTAGGTGGAGACCCCTCTTTAGCAAGAACACCCCTCTCGCTAGACAACGATTCTATCTGTTGGAAATGGAGTGATCCCAAGAGACGCCGGGGGGGGGGGGGGTGGGGGGGGTGTGGGTGAATTGGAGAATTAAAAACTTTTTGGATAATTTAAATGTTTTGCTGATTCAACACAGATCATATCCCATTTAATATTAAATGCGTGTATGTAAATCGATAACAAATATGGTGTCGCTCTTTCTATCTTATTTAAATTCCTGCACTTTAATTTCAGCATATGTATGAATGTTTATTTAATGTCAAAATTATTCTCATGCACACATTTGATTTAAATAAGATACTACACACGTGTATGTTTGCTTTTATTGTTAAACTCGCTTTACATACACGTATACAAGTTGAATGGGATATGATACTGTGGTGAATCGGCGAATTGTTTAAATTAGCTAAAAAGTTTTTAAAACCCAATTCACCCCCCCTCTTGGGATCACACCAATTCCAACAATTGGTATCAGAGCCTCGTTGCAAAAGGTTTAACTGCTTATGCATAAAGATCACAAGGACTCAACTTTTTGGTGTATCCCAATTTTGAGGCTCAGCGCTTTGCAAATGCTCCACTGTTTTATTGCATAGATTTTACTGTGTTAAATTTGAAAATATGTTTATAAAATCAAATGATTGGTGGATTTGGAAAGTATTTGTATTTGTTATGCTTATCATATCCCATTGAAAATATTTTCAAATTTCAAATTTCTCAAATTTTGAAAATGAATTAAATTTGCATGACACATGTTTTAATGCATATCATATGTGCGCCATGCATATTTTTTGTGTGAGCCTTAGTCACTAATGCCTTTGTAAGTTCACTCTTTTGAGTGCTAAGGTCCTTTGGGAATCATAAGAGATATAAGGAACCGAAATAGAGATGACACCACTCCAAGCTTAAACGATTAAGGAGTAAAACTTAAAGGTATATCTATTCTTCGTCTAAGATATTGAATAACTCATAGTATGATTCACATGATATATCTTGTGTTTGATTTATTTGTTGTTGTGAATCATATGACATTTGTGTTAATTTCATGTCATGATTTGTAAGATATATCTTGTATTAAATCTTTGTATAAATTATGATAAATCCTTTATGATAATAGCAAGATGTCTTATGAGATACATCTCAAAGGAAATTTCATATACTCATAAGATTTTAGAAATTGTTATACATAGGGTTATAATACTTTAAATGCCTAAATAGTGTATAATGCTTAAAATTCAAAACCTTAATATACACTATTATCACTCCGAGAACCCTAAGGAAATCTAGCCAATATTGAGTTTTAGTGATCACATCCAATCTGAGCTTAATATGTATACATATAACTATGATTGGTTAATATATGATAATTTTGGTTAGTGCATGCTTATATAGAACTATCAATTCTTAATTCAAATGTCACAAGCATGTTTAAATAAAATCCCATTCAAGTGGACAAATTGATTTTAAAAGTTCATTATATTCATAATGCTATATATATATATATATATATATATATATATATATATATATATATATATCTGTGTGTGTGTGCGTACTGTAATTTGAAAAATCTTAAATATAGCATGTTTTGTCCATCACACAGATTAAAGTTTAGGGAATCTATCATAATATTATATATCATGCTACCCCAAACTTTTTATGGAGCTTAAACAATAAATCATTTTCAAATGATAAAATTAAATTCAAGAAATTCATAAGCTCATCCCCATATTCGAAAATTTTGTTATGCCAAATACTGTGAATGTAAAATTCTTTGGCTACATAATTGAGGGGGAGCAGCATGTTTTGAAAATTCATCCAATATGCACTTTGTTGTATTGTGCTTATTATTTCATATATATTGGATGCTTTGTATAAGCTGAACGCAAATATCCATGTGTGCTAAATGAATATATTTTATGATGGATGGATATTGTTTAAATATGATCTAATATGAGCTGAATGCCTATGTCCATTCTTATTTAAATGACTATAGTGTCTCATGAATGGATAATTTGTTTTTAAATAAATGCTTATATCCATCTTTTAATTTAAGTTCAATTATATTTGATGGATAACTTATTTGTATTGAATACCACTATCCATCACTCGCCTAATGGTCATATCTTCATATGGATAGTTTATATTTTATTCGATATATTGATTGAACTACTTGATTGCATGCTTAGTCTAAAATGCCTCCTGCATGGCGGATGAGAATTGCATGCTGGTAGTGGAAATAGGTTCTTGCATGCTTAAACTAGATTATTACTTGTTGATTGCGTGAATCTATTTGGTTTTAGGTACATGGTAAATTTGGGAAATGTCCGATTTACAGACGGCATGCTGTCGAGATTTCGACAGGATTTTTCCTAAACCAAAACCTTGTGTTAAATATGATTATGATGAAATTAACTTTAAAATATTTTTTAAAGGATGAGTGAAAACTCAAGTAGATAATTAATCTTCATCCTTGCATAATCATCGAATAACTAGGAGAGCCCAGCTCCATCCCTATAGGAAGCACAAAAATGATCCATATGCATCATCTTCATTTATTGAATATCGAGGCTCTTGAGAATACCCTAAACATTATATCCAGTGCTTAAAGTCTAATGATTTGATATGAAATGTTCTTGGGTCATGAATATTATTGCATGCTCTATATATATTTTCTGATGCATCTATGGCTTATAGGGAAGACCATATTGAACATATGACAAAATCTTTTAACAGATAACTAGTATAGCTGCATTAAAAGGACCGCTTATACTATCTAGTATACCTAGTGAAATCAATTTTTGATTAGTATAAGCATCACATTTCCCTTCCTAGGATGCATAGTAATTACATAGGATAGTACATGTGAAATCCAAACCGCTATGTATTTTGAAGACATGTACACATTTAGGTTGTGTCTTAGGATGAACTTAGTTCATGGACACCATTTGGTCAAATTCTTTAGATTATGTACTTTCACTCTGGAACCAAATGGTAAAGCATCATCCTGTTTAAATTGAACGCCCCATATTTTGATGATGGTCAATTGACTAAGGAATTTGCATGACTTAGGGGGAGTTTTTCATTTCACATACACTCATTGTGAATTTTGAGTTGTGTCATCCTTATTGAACCCCTATTGCATTACCCTTGAGTATAACCTTGATTGACTATTGTCCATTTAAATTGAAATGCAATATGTCATGCTAGTATGTGCAAAATGCCTATATTTGCTGCATGTTGAAAATCTTTTGAAAGGATGATTTTTTGAGGAATGTTCTTAATTGACTATCATCCTGAACTTAATGCCTATAATCTTCTGCATGTTAAGTAATATTTAGAAGGATGAACATGTGCTAAGTATGCTTAAATGAAATCCATCCTTGAATGTTAATGCACTTTTGTATGCTTGAGACTATACCGGGGAGGTTAAGCCCCATCTTTGAAAAATGAAAAGAATATGGACTCATATTATTTCTATTGTTTCTACTTTTTGAGTTCGAAGGTTGTCTAGGAACCATGAACATCATATCTTGTCTTTACTGAATATCTTTGATATGGATTGTTCCGGGTACACACGAACACCATGCATGAATTAGTGTTTGATTTTTAGCGCATGTGTGTTTAGGGATATTTTATTGGTGAAATTTATTCGTCTAACACTTATCCGGTAAAAAAAAATGAAATTAATACTTATACTGTTAGGACTTTTAATGAATTTTCACAAATTATATCAGTATAAGTAGTTAAAAGAATCCAAGCATGTATTCAAATTGATAGGGGGAGCACCTAGAAATTATTTTTTCTATCCTGTTGTGCTCACAACATTTCTAGCTTATATTTGTTTTTTTTCTAATTCATTGTGTCATGTGCTTAATTGTAATGTCTTCATTGAATATAATAAATGAAAATATTTTGTTTGCCACAGTGTTTTAGGTTTTTCTAGATGATCCCCTTTCTTAAATTTATTTAATATCCTTGGATCTATATAGTTGCATTTTTTTGGTACTTTGTGATTTGTGTTTAAATAATAAACCAGGAAAATAATGCTTGCTTGAGTTTTAAATTAAAGTTTCTTTTTCAGCAAGCATAAATCCTCCAGTATTCATTGAAAATTTTAAGGGGATATATATTTTTATACATACATATATATACACATTTATGAAAGCAAGAATTAAAATTATATAGAATATATTCTATGTCTTGCTTGTATGCTGAAATGTCTTCATGACTGTGCTTGTATTGTCTTGAAATTTTGTGTCATGAAATCTTTTTTAAAGGGTGCTACATAACTGGTTCATGGATCATATATAAAATGCATATGTATTCGTTAGACCACTCTTATGCTCAAACCTACATTTGCTATCATATGTCGTGCGTGTTGAACTTAAATCTTTCACGAGTCTTATGGTATGTTTAATTTGTCATGGTTTGTGGATAATCCTGGTTTGATCTTGTTTGTTATATGCTTTTTAATTTCTTAATGACTAGTTATGAAAATTGTTCTGTACTTAACTGCCACATATTTTTAAAATAGTTATAAAATTTTTATGCCCAACTGCTACATCACATAAGGGGAGAGTTTTTCAAAAAGGGGGAGTTCTCTTTGCTAAGTTTGTTTTAAATGATCAATCTTTTCTACTTAACTTTGCCCTTTTACTGATGACAAAAGGGGGAGAATGTTTTTGAGTAAAATGTTTATGACCATAGGGAAAAAAACATATGGGCAAATTTCTGAGCATGTGCTTTAATGAAAAATTTAAATGCATAATCATTTGTAATGTCTTCTTTTGTGAATATGCCTAAGATTTATTGTTTGTATTTTATGTTATGCATATTCTTAGGAGGAGCCTTTTTAAGCTGTACCCATATTGCTCTGGTGCATTTGTCATCGTAAAAAAGGGGGAGATTGTTGACTTTTTGAGTTCGAACCCTGTTTTGATGTTGACAATGCACATGTTTCTTATGTGTGTACTTAGCATGTGAACATGTCCATTAATTTAACACACACATAAGGCAACGACGATGGAAGCTTACAGGACTTAAAGACTATACGATCAAGTGCATTTCGTGAAGTCGAAAAAGCAAAAAGACGAAGAAATTTGTTTTTAATTTGTATATGCATTTATTTTTTTATCTTTGGTCTGTAATATTGCATGCATCTGCATGATGTGTTTGAATGCTTAGAACGACCATAGATAGACCCTAGGGACTAGCACATCTCACCAAAAAAACTTTTCTAAATAGACCAAAATCATACAAAGTTTTTGGAATAGCTTTAGGGTCAAAATCAGAACTAGAACGAAGTTTACAAAAACTTTGGTCGACCGACACTGAATTTTTTCGGTGTCTTCAAAAAGGACCTAAAAATGACCTTAGGACACTCACTTATGCATACCCATACTTGGTCATTTGAAATAGGGTGATTATTGGCTCAAATAGGACCGAAATGCACAAGTTTTGCACTTTTGGTCGACCGACCCTCATAGTTCATTTGTAACCCGGTCGACCGAACCTAAATCTAGGTCAACGGTTGACCATGTCCCGATCGACCAAACTCTTGTAGTTCAAATGGCCCCAGTCGACCGAACCTCCTAGGAAGTCAACTTTTTGACCACCTAGTTGACCGAGCTCAAAATGTATTCCAACGCTCTGGTCGACCGAGGGTCCTCGGGAAATGCCCTAACAACTTGGTCGACCAAACTTCTCAGTTCAAAATGTTCCGGTCGACCTAACCTCGCTGTTTTGAAAAATCGCCTCTTCCGATCAATCGAATCTTTAGTTCATTTTCACTCTGGTCGACCGAACTACACTAATTTGGAAAAATCGCCCTTCCTGGTCGACCGACCCTGAAGTTCAAAATTGGCCCGGTTGACCGAGCCATATGAACTTCGGTCGATCGAAAGTCTTCTAGTCGACCAGTGCTCTCAGGTTGGAATATTTTTTAAGTGTTTAAAACGTCATTAAACTTAATTAAACTTTTCCAAAATACCGAATGTGTCCCCAATGGTCATATTTTCCACAAACTCTATAAATACTCCCTCATTACTCTAGATTAGCAACTTTGATTAATTCTAAATTTCTCTCTAATTCTCTATTAATCAAAGTTCCCCCAACTTGTTTTTATTGCAAAAATTTCTTCTTTGGGGCAAAATATTTTATTCAAATCTCTCATACTCTCTTTCACTTGTTTTATCTCAAAATCACTTTCAAAGAAAATATTTTATTTTTGGCTTTATATTTGTATTTACATGCATATACTTTCACTTGTTACTTACTTTTTGAAAATCAATCTTTGAGAGTATTGCTTGCATTTCTCCTGGATTATATATATTTTGGGAGAAGTTATCTATTGTGCAAATATTTTATTGAGCTTAACTCCTAAATTCTCCAAGTATTTCTAACTTGTATAAATCTTTGATTGGAGAACATAATACCCATTCATATACAATCTATTTGTGCAAAAAATCATTGAAAGAGAAAAACCCTAGGTTCTCCTATAGTGTTATTGAAATATTTGTTTGGAGAAAACATTTATTAGGGTTTAAATATAATTAAACACCCTTACTCCCCTGAGCATTATTTCATATCATTGGAGTGCATACTTTTACTGAGCTTATTATGTAAATTTCTGCTTGTATTTCAGAAGTATGTTTTATGTACAAAAATGGTTTTCATGTAATGGTTCGGTTCAGCCTGTTAATTGAATTAGGTAGTCTCAGCTCCGCAAGTGAGACCGGTTCGGTTCAGCCCAAAATTGAACTGGGGAGTCTCAGCCCCGTAAGTAAGATTAGTTTGGCTCAGCCTAGTAATTGAGCTGGGGTTTTCCTCGCCCTGTAAGGAGAGGATGTAAAAGACTTTTACTCTGCCCGATTAAGTGAGCATGTTATAGTGGAATCCTTGGGGATAAGCCTAAGGTGGGGATGTAGGCTGGTTTGGCTGAACCTCGATAGCAAATCTAGTGTCGCTCTTTCTATCTTATTTAAATTCCTGCACTTTAATTTCAGTATGCATATGAATGTTTACTTAATGTCAAAATTATTCTCATGCACGCATTTGATTTAAATAAGATACTGCACACGTGTATGTTTGCTTTTATTGTTAAACTCGCTTTACATACACGTATACAAGTTGAATGGGATATGATACTGTGGTGAATCGACGAATTGTTTAAATTAGTCAAAAAGTTTTTAAAACCCAATTCACCCCCCCTCTTGGGATCACACCAATTCCAACAAAAAGATTAAGCTATTAGGTTCATGCATACATGCGTATCTCATTCAAAGTAAATGTATGCATGCAACTAAATATAACAGTAAATAAATAAGCATACACTTACTGAATTTAAAGTGCAGTAATTTAAATGAGATAAGGAGAGAGAGACACACGATTTGTTATCGAGGTTCGACCAAATCAGCCTACGTCCCTGCCTTGGGCATACCCTTCCAAGGATTACACTATACCTGCTCACTTAAACGGGCGGAGCAGAAGTGGTTTACATCCTCTCCTTACGGAGTGAGGAAAACCCCAGCTCAATTACTAAGCAGAGCCAAACTAGTCTCACTTAAGGGGCTGAGACTCTCCAGTTCAATTTCTGGGCTAAACCGAACTGATCTCATTTACGGGGCTGAGACTCCCCAGTCAATTCCAGGATGAATCCAACTGTTACAATAAAAATCATTTTTGTACATAATACAATGCTTCTAGATACAAGCAGAAATGTACACATTTAAGCTCAAATGCAAACACTTTAGTATGATATGAAATGTATGCTCAGTAGAGTAAGGGTGTTTTTCAAATAAAATTCTAATCTTTGAAAATGATTTATATGAAAAGCACATCGAAGATTTATATGATCTTTGATTTCAAAAATGAAATATGCAATAAGTATTTTTCAAAGATCTTTAGACCCTCTAGATATTTTCCCAAGTAAAGATGTTAAAAATAAGTTCATGGAAAATAAGGGTTTTTAGCTCAAAAGATTTTTGTAATGAAAACATACTTAAAAAACAAATGCCCAACTAAAATACTCTCTTTAAAAAATATTTCAAAGAATAATAGAGAGAGTTGGAGAGTATAAGATTTACCCCATAAAAAATTTTTGCACTAAAAACACGTTTTGGGGGAACTTTGATTTGGAGAAAATTAGAGAGAAAAATTGGCTAATCAAAGCTATTAATTTTGACAAATAAAGGGGTATTTATAGTTTTTCTAAAAATTATGACCGTTAGGGACCTATTGGAAAATTTCAGAAAAGTTTAATTAAGTTTTAACCTTAATTACTGCAGTTAAAAATGAGCAACCCGAGAGTTTCGGTCGATTGAACTTGAGTTCAGTCGCCCGAACAGACATAAGAGAAAAAACGAGTTTTTGAGGTTCAGGAGCTTGAAAATGGGCTCGATTTTCTGAATCGAAGGCAATTTCAAAAGACCGTGGTTTGGATGCCCTGTCCTGAGTTTGGTCTGTCGAACGCATGTGTTTGGTAGCTCGAGGAAAATTTAAACGTGATGTTCGGGCACCCGGGGAAGGTGAAAAGTGACCGCTCAAATGTTCGGCCGCTCAGGGACACTTAGTTCAATTTGGTTTGGTCCCCCAAACCAAGTCAAATTTGTTGACCAGTCAAACATTTGGTCAACTGAGACATTTTCAACGCACACAGTTCGGTCGCCCAAAGCCCTTTTGTACTTACGATTTTTTCCTAATTTTTAGAAAAATTATGTGCAGGGATCTAGGGTCAATCTAAGGTCTAGGAATTTTAATTTACCCTAAAAACCTGGCGTCAGTCGACAGTCAGCCCTAAAGTTTGTCTACGGTTCTGTCTGAGCATTCAAATCATTTCATGCATATGCATACATTATTACAAATGAGAGTAATAAAATTAAAATGCATATCAAATTGAAACAAATGTTTTCTTCTTCTTCTTCTTCTTTGCTCTCATGTCCTTATGAAATATGCCAGATAATATCGCTCTTCAAGTTTGTCTGGCATCCATTGTCGGTGTCTTATGTTCGTGCTGAATTGGAAACCTGTTCACACACTAAATGCACACAAAAGATACTGGTGGTTTGTTAGCATCAAAATAGAGATCGAACTCAAAAAACCAACACTATCCCCGAATTGTCAAGTACAAAACGAGTAACAACAATTTTTCATACAATCAAAGTACTCTCTCAAAGGGTGAATTTGTATAATAGAAAATCACACTCTCTAAAAAAAAATTTGCAATGAAGCTTAGAAATTAATCAAGGGCTTTCTTGTTTGGAGAATGTGAAAATCAGAAGTAAAAACCAAAAATCAGTTTAGAGCAAAAGGTTTTCACACAACAATTTTTTCAAGAATGAATAAAGATGTATTCAAGAAATCTCACTATATTTTTGGTGCCCCAATGCCTTTATAATTACCCTTAAATAACTAGGGTAGAAATATCACCATTTGCCCAAGTTTTGGAAACCATATATCGTAAAAATAGCAATGAAATCAAGCTGTTCGCAAGTTTAAATTGCGATCTTCAGTCGCCTGAACCAATTAAAATATGCACTCCAGAACTGGCAGTAGCATTTCAGTCGGCTGAACTTATAAGTTCAGTCTCCTGACCATGTTCGGGTGACTGGGTTTTCATTCAATCGCCTAAACTAACACTGTTATGATCTTTCCACACTGGCCGTAGAAATTCAGTCGAATGAGCATATTCGTTAAGTGTCTGAATACTCTGTAATTTAGTATTTTCCATATTTTTGATTCCAAAACTTATTTATATTATTTTGAAAAGATTTTTGAACTTTATAAAATATTTTCCAAGTTTTTAAACAGGTCTCTAAGTCCAATATTTAATCCTAAGAGCTTCATAAACAAATTTAAAGTTGAAGAGCACTTACATGAGACTTCGACTACATTTAAACAAAAGTAAATCCTAAGTATTCATGCAATGAAGCTTTAACTTCGCCCAAGCTTTGTTAATCTTCATTGAGCTTGTTTTCTTCATGGCTTTGAATTTAACTTGAGCTTCAGCCAATCTTCATTGAGTTTAACCATTGTTCTTGTAAGAAATGTAATGCCTAAAATTTCACTTGAAAGCACAATTAGATTCTTTAGTTTGTCATTATCAAAACGAGATTAAGCCTTGTCAGGCCAACATAATGGACTTACAGGGAAAAATAGTTTCATGAAAAACAACATCACGACTAGTGAACATTTGATGGGTGGCAAGGTCATAGAGCTTGTAAGCTTTTTGACTAACTAGATAGCCAAGGAAAATACAACATTTGGCCTGAGGAGCGAATTTATGGTGAACATGCACAATACTAGCATATGCAAGACACCCAAAATCTCGAAGATGGGAATAAGAAGGAAGGTTGCCATAAAGTTGTTCAAAAGGAGTTTGGCAAGAAAGGAGTGGTGTGGGCAAACGATTAATTATATGAATAGAAATAGAAACACATTTTTCCCAAAAATGTAAAGGAAGGTGGGCTTGAAAACTGATTACGCGTCAAAACTGCGTAATTGGGCACTTTAATCCGGTCTTTACGACTTATACTTTTAATTAAATGTCCAAATTTGTCTAATATTTTAAAAAAGTTCCAAATTTATTATTCTTGAATTTTATTGTACAATTTATGAATTTTTGGTAATTTTTTGTCGCAAGAAAAGTCTCGGGAACCAAAACCAACACCTATTCGTATTTTGTTCATAAAGTTTCCGTTCGAGCTCCAATCGAGACTATTCAAATTTCTAAAGAAAGAGAAAATGATTATCTACAACTTTTGTGTTTTGCGTTTTGCGAGATATGGGCTCTAGAAGGGTCAAATATGGCGATGAACAGAGAATGGAAAAAATAAAATATATATATGAGGACATGTGATGTGACCCGGCCATGCAACCCGGGTCAGACCCAATTGGGTCGGATTTCCCCATCCGGGTAGGGCTGCATAGTGCATCGTTTATATAACTCCAGCGCAGCTTTCTTGCGAGGCTTCTCTTTTCTTCTTCTTCTTCTTCTTCTTCTTCTTCTTCTTCTTCTTCTTTTTGCTATCTCTCTTTCCCTTAGCTTCTCTCCTTTGACTCTCTCTATTTTTCTTTTGTCTCTGTTCTCACCTTTTCCTTCTCCCCCTGCTCTTCCTTTCTCTCTTACTCTTTCATTCTCTCAACTCCCGACCTCTCCTCTTCCCTGCTACACACCTGGCAACCATCACCCGAGAACTGCCAGTAGCCACCAGAGCAGCCGGAACTCCTCTACAAAAACACATAGCACAGCTCTCAGCCACCTCTGCCTCTCGGTCTCCACAGCAGAACAGAGCACCAACCACCTACAACCATCCTCTGCAACTCTCCCAACGGCCACTCCACCACAGTTCTTCCAGACCAGCAGACCTCCAGTAGCAACCCGAGCCTTCACAGCAACACTAGGAACTCTACGGAAACACCGACAGCAGCATACATGGCTCTTTGCATTCTCTCTCTTTATCTCTCTCTCTCTCTCTCTCTCTCTCTCTCTCTCTCTCTCTCTCACTCTTTTATTTATTTTTGTTCAGTCTTTAAATACTAAATAAAGTTTAGTTTTTTAATGTTATTTGAAATTTATTTTTAAGTTGGACATTGTTAGTGGGAGTTTTAATTTAGTCTTTTTAATTAAGTCTGGTTTGATTTCTCATGTTTTTATTATTTTTTTTTTTGTTATCGTTTATGTGTTAAATTTTTGTTTGTTTCGTGTTTAAATTGTGATTGTGGTATGAGTTATTGTTTTGGTTAAAGATCCAATTTTTAGTGTGTGTGTGTTAAATCCATTTAAGTTTCCATTGCGTATTTTTAATTCCATGTTTAAAGTTTCCATTTTTAGTTACTGTGCTCTAGTGTTTCCTTAAGTAGACTAGGGTTTCAGTTATTGTTATTTAATTCCGTGCGTGCTAGTTTTAGGACTTTAATTTGCATGTGTATTTAATTTGAGTCTCCACAATTTTGAAAATCTCGAATCTGAACCGAGTTCAGTACCATTTTTATTTTTGATTGGAAAAACATGAAATTTGAAATTAAAATGCATTCCCTGAGGAAACAATCTAGCCTTTGGGCTTAATATTACACGACGTAACTCCTATACTTGGGATAGCTTTCGAGCCGCTCATTTTCAAGTGAGTCAAGTTTTTGGCGCCGTTGCTGGGGATTGGCAGTTTTAATTTCGAATTTTGCGTTTTCCCAATTATTTTTTTTTGATTTTTTTTCTCTTCAACTATATAGAAAAATAAAAAAAAATTATAAATTGAAAAAAAAGTTGAAAGAAAAATTGTTTATTACTGTGTTAGTGGATTTTTGCTGGCCATTGTGATGTTTGATGCCCTGGGTTCGAGATAATTCAAATCGATTGTGTAGACTTTCACCTAGCACCAGTAGGGATACACATAGTATCGAATCTGACTGTTCACCTGTTAGTCCTGAGAGTGATTTTGAATTTGAGCTGAATAATCTGTTTGACCACTATTTCGAAGAAGCTATGGCTGCACATGCACCACGTACACGTAAAGATTTTCTACAGCCTACATGCACATCTACACCTTCATGCATTGTGTTGCCACAAGATGCACAGAATTTCACTCTTAAGCATGGCATGTTATCTGTGATTCCCCAGCTTCACGGGATGGACTCTGAGTGTTCGTACCAAAACTTGATAGATTTTGAGATGGTTTGCACCACATTCATTTATAGGGCTGGGACTGATGAATACATTAAACTGCGTTTGTTTCCCTTTTCTTTGAAAGACAAGGCAAAAATCTGGTTTAATTCTTTGCGCCCTAACTCTATTACTAGCTGGAATGAAATGCAGCGTGAGTTCTTACATAAGTTTTTTCCTCTTCAGAGAACTCAGTACCTGCAGGAGCAGATCAGTCAGTTTATGCAAAAAGATGGCGAGACATTCCAGGCATGTTGGGAGAAATTCAAGGACCTGATGAACATATGCCCGCACCACGATTTCGAATCCTGGAGGTTAGTGAACTATTTTTTTTTACTGCTTTAACCCCTGTGTGCAAATAATTTGTCCAGTCTATGTGCAATAGGATGTTCTTCCGTAAGGAACCAAACGAGAGCTTATCATTTTTAGACTATCTCACTGAGAGTGCCCAGCAGTGGAACGCACGACTTGAACGGGTGTCGATAGCTGCCCAACCTATCCGAGCAATTAGTGGCGGGGGCAGATACGAAGTCAAAGAGGACACTAGCTTACAGGCCCTTGTAGTTGCGTTATCTAAGAAATTGAAAGTTATGGATTTCGAAAAGTCGAAAGCTGAGATTTGCACGATTTGTGAGACTTCAGACCATAGACCTCAGGATTGTCAATTCTTACCTGTGTTGCAAGAGAGCAGATCTGATCAGGTGTTATCGGTAAATTGGGTCAACAAGACGCAGAATTAGCCGCTTTCAAACACTTACAACCCGAGGTGGCGGAATCATCCAAACCTTTAATGGAAAAATAATTAGCCTGGTCCATCATCTTCACGGTATTAGCAGGCACCTCAATCATTTGCACCACCTCCGTAACTAACATACAATCCAGTCATAGATCCTTAACCGCAGTATCAACCAGAACAATTTTCTTGGAGCTACGCACCACTAGGATTCCAACCAGCATTAGTCCCCATTCTAGTAAAGAAAGCTTCTGATGATAGTGTAGCGCCGGTGGCAACCATGCTTAAGCAATTCATGCAAATGCAAGTTTCAACCAATGGAGAACTGAAAGATGCCGTAAGTAAGATGAGTACACAGCTTAATACCCTGGAAAAAGGAAAATTCCCTAGACAGCCTCAGCCTAATCCCCAGGTATATAGACAACAACCGCAACCGGTGCACCATGTTTCAGGGGATACGTTTGAGTCAGTAAAGGTAGTTATTACCTTGCGAAGCGGAAAAGAAGTTTCCCGTTCTGAAATGCCCACTGACCAACAAACAGCTGCGCTGGCACCTGAGGTGACAAATGAGACAGATAAAGGAAAAGAAAAATCAGATGAGGCCAGCTCAAGTTTAACAAAGTCAGATAATAAAGAGGATGAGCCAGTTAAGGAATACCAACCTGTGGTACCGTACCCTCAGCGGTTGACATCAAGTCAAAAGAATAAGTATCATATGGAGATCCAGGAGATTTTCAAATAGGTGAAGATCAATATTCCACTTCTAGAGGCCATACAGCAAATCCCAGCATATGCAAAATTTCTGAAAGACCTATGCACAGTAGAAAAGAAATTAAACGTGAAGAAAAAGGCTTTCTTGACTGAACAAGTTAGCGTGTTGATACTAAATCAGACTCCACAGAAACTTAGAGACCCTAGGTCTCCCATGATTTCGATCTTGATTGGTGAATCTCGCATTGGGAGAGCTTTACTTGACTTGGGGAGTAGTGTGAATCTGCTCCCATTCTCGATATAAAAACAGCTGGGTTTAGGTGAACTGAAGAGGACCAATATGATGCTACAGTTAGCAGAAAGATCCGTAAAAGCTCCACAAGGCATCATTGAGGATGTATTGATTCAGGTCGACAAATTCTACTACCTAGTGGATTTTGTTGTTCTGAAAATGCAGCAGCCTGTGTCCACCATCTATCAGACCCCTGTTATCCTTGGCCAACCATTCCTTGAAACTTATAATGCCTTAATTAATTGTTGAAGTGGAGTACTCAAGATTACGTTCGGGAACATGACATAGGAAATGAACGTGTTTAATAAAACACCGACTGGGCGTGAGGAATCATAGGTACACGCAGTAGACATGGTGGATGACTTGGATGCATTGGAGTTGTTTTCAGCAGTTGGTCTGGATGGTACATGTGAAAGTGAAGCTCCTGGACAACTTGAGGTAATTGATGAGCTGTCCATAGGGATAGATGAAATACCGATCCGTGATGAGCAATGGAGACCGCCGGAATTGACTATGTTAAACATCACCAATCCAATCACTGACATGTCATACGACCCTCAAGTTGATGATATTGTGAACTACTTTGCTACCAATCGAACATTACTACAAGACAAGCAATAGTTCTTTTCAAAAGTCAAGATTATATTTGACAAGATGGGTTGTCCTAACCACGAAGCATGGCTCGAAGAATTGGACGATGCGCGTTGGGCTTACCAAGCTGCAATCAAGATAATTTCAAGAATGACTCCATACAGGTTGATTTACGGTAAGACATGTGATGTACCTGTTAAAATTCAGCATTATATATTTTGGATCATAAAATAGATTAACTTTTTACTTGATAATGCCATAGGGTTGAGAAAATTGCAGGTGCATGCGCCCACAAAATCTAAAAGGAAAGCCAATGACAAGGACAGCTTAGAGAAGAGGCCGATGAAGGTGCTCCATAAACTCAAGGAAAAACAACCCTTCCCAAAGTCAGCAAGACTCTCTCTGCAACTCTAAATACAGTCTGTTTCCGTGGAAGCTAAAACCCCGTTGTGGCTCGTATATCGTTGAACATGCTCGTTCCCACAGCACAGTAGAACTAGTGGGTCCAATGAATAATAATAATGTCAAAGACAAGGAGCAGCAGCTCAAGCCTCCCACGATTCCATTCGATCCTAATAAGGCGGTCTTGCTTCTGCAAGACCCTAGGGGAGTCTTCTGACCTTTCTATGTTACTGTTTTCTTTGTCGTTTTTTTTCTTTTCTCCTTTTGTTTTATTTTTTTTATTTGTGTCTTTCCTTTTTCCTTCCTGTTGCATTAGTCGGTAGTAATTTCCCAGTAGTTGTTCACCGTGCACAATTTTATTTTCCTTATGCTTTCACATTGAGGACAATGTTCCACTTTAGTTGGGGGGGGGGGGTGAGCATTCACATGTGACACTGTGCACGAACACGTACCGGGTTTTATATTTCAAAAAAAAAAAAGCAAAAAAACAAAAAAAATAAAAAAAAAAAATCAAAGAGAAAAAGAGAAAGGAAGAGGAGCACTGAGGGATTACATTGCAATGTGCCATGCTTAACATTGCATATACCTTTCACATACTCGCGTATAACTTAAGAATGACACACTTGAGTCAATCATGTATAGTTTCTCTTTATATGATTTTATGACTCCATGAAGAATCTATTGGTAGTACATTCGTGTTAATTTGGCTATATAATTTCCTGTATTTACACGGCATCTCACGAGGCTGAATAAACACATTCACGTGATTCATTGCACTTAGGGTTTCTTGTGAGCATTGAGAGAGCACCCGTGGCGACTATGACACCTTGTGAGATATCCTTGAGCTATTTATAGTCATTTTGAGCGTTAATATCAAATCAGAATTCATGGAACTCAATTCCTTTTTTCTAGATGATTCCATTGTACACTAGTCTATGTTTTGATTTGCTAGCCTAGAGGTGACACCTAGTGGGGAGATAGAAACCTAATTCTTATGGTCTACTCAAGATGTGAAGGCTGAGCCACCCCTAGAGATATACTTAGTTCATAGACCACTATTCGAGCTCAATTCCCATTGATTGTTTGAAAATTACAAAAGAAGTGTTATGATTGTCCTAATTGATCAAGAAAAGACAGAAAATGAAGAAAGAGCAGAAGGAATAATAAGCAATACACATGCGCATGAAATGAAATGTCAGTGCCGGTCCACGTACATATCACAAAAAGTCAAGGACATGACACATGTTTTTCCACGTATGAAGATTCTTCAACCGATTAATGCCTCAGATGCATTCATGACAAGTTTGTGAGTAAGTTGATCTAGGGTGGTCTCGGTTGGATGTGGCGAGTAGGTGAGAAGATGCTAGGGTGAAGGACCTGACACCTCATAGATAGGTTAGATCCTTTCCAGACTAGTCCACTCCATATACTTAGCTTTTGTTCCTTTTAATATGTGGGATGTTTGATCGCGACACTCCTCCTCACATATGACGAGTGAACCCATCTTCTTTGAGTATTTTTTAGGGTATACCAGTTAGGCCGAGTCAAAGCGACCGCTCTGTAGGTGTCCACTGGTATCCTAGGTGTATTGAGTCACACACATCACACACACCTTGAGAGTTTACTTGTTTATACTCGAACTTATATGACTGCATTAACTCTGAATGTGCCACTGATTAACTTCATGTGAGTATACTGCTCTTAAATGACATATAAACGATGAAACTTGCATGAGTGACGTGCTTTGGAGTTGTGTGTACTGAATATGAATAAGCCTGTGTGAAATTCAGTGGTATTCTTGTATGTGAAACGGTATGCTTGTGTCGCATGTGCATTGATTTCATGATCACTAGAGTTCGTAGTTGTAGGCACTACCCTGAAATTCATTCACGTCATTTATTAGAGACTAGCAAAATGTTAGTTGGGGGGTGTGATTACGCGTCAAAACTGCGTAATTGGGCACTTTAATCCGGTCTTTAAGACTTATATTTTTAATTAAATGTCCAAATTTGTCTAATATTTTAACAAAGTGCCAAATTTATTATTCTTGAATTTTATTGTACAATTTATGAATTTTTGGTAATTTTTTGTAGCAGGAAAAGTCCTGGGAACCAAAATCGACACCTGTTCGTATTTTGTGCATAACTTTTCCATTCGAGACAATTCAAATTTCTAGAGAAATAGGAAAGAATTATTTACAACTTTTGTGTTTTGCATTTTGCAAGATATGGGCTCCAGAAGGGTCAAATATGGCGATGAACAGAGAATGGAGAAAATAAAATATATATATAAGGACATGTGATGTGACCCGGCCATGTAACCCGGGTCAGACCCAATTGGGTCGAATTTCCCCATCCGGGTAGGGCTGCATAATGCCTCCTTTATATAACTCCAGTGCAGCTTTCTTGCGGGGCTTCTCTTTTCATCTTCTTCTTCTTCTTCTTTTAGCTATCTCTCTTTCCCTTAGCTTCTCTCCTTTGACTCTCTCTGTTTTTCTTCTGTCTCTGTTCTCACCTTTTCCTTCTTCCCCTGCTCTTCCTTTCTCTCTTACTCTTTCATTCTCTCAACTCCTAACCTCTCCTCTTCCCTGCTGTACACCCGACAGCCATCACCTGAGAACTGCCAGCAGCCACCACAGCAGCCAGAACTCCTCTGTAGAAACACAGCATAGCTCTCGGCCACCTCTGCCTCTCAGCCTCCACAGTAGAACAGAGCACCAACCACCTACAGCCATCCTCTGTAACTCTCCCGATGGCCACCCCACCACAGTTCTTCCAGACTAGCAGACCTCCAGCAGCAAACCAAGCCTTCACAGCAACACTAGGAACTCTACGGAAACACCGACAGCAGCATACATGGCTCTTTGCATTCTCTCTCTTTATCTCTCTCTCTCTCTCTCTCTCTCTCTCTCTCTCACTCTTTTATTTATTTTTGTTCAGTCTTTAAATACTAAATAAAGTTTAGTTTTTTAATGTTATTTGAAATTTATTTTTAAGTTGGACATTGTTAGTGGGAGTTTTAATTTAGTCTTTTTAATTAAGTCTGGTTTGATTTCTCATGTTTTTATTATTATTTTTTTTGTTATCGTTTATGTGTTAAATTTTTGTTTGTTTCGTGTTTAAATTGTGATTGTGGTATGAGTTATTGTTTTGGTTAAAGATCCAATTTTTAGTGTGTGTGTGTTAAATCCATTTAAGTTTCCATTGCGTATTTTTAATTCCATGTTTAAAGTTTCCATTTTTAGTTATTGTGCTCCGGTGTTTCCTTAAGTAGACTAGGGTTTCCGTTATTGTTATTTAATTTCGTGCGTTCTAGTTTTAGGACTTTAATTTGCATGTGTATTTAATTTGAATCTCCACAATTTTGAAAATCTCGAATCTGAACCGAGTTCAGTACCATTTTTATTTTCGATTGGAAAAACGTGAAGTTTGAAATTAAAACGCATTCCCTGAGGAGACGATCTAACCCTTGGGCTTAATATTACATGACGTAACTCCTATACTTGGGATAGCTTTCGAGCTGCTCATTTTTCGAGTGAGTCAAAAACGAAAAGCTCAAGCTGTCTCAAGAATGTGGTGGTGCTTGGGCTCTACAACCCTATTAGCCTAACATGACTTTCGGATCTCGTTTTGATGATATCACATAAAGGATGATTTAACATGTTTTGTTAAGTGATGATATTTCCGGAATGCTTAAATGACAAACTTCAAAAGAACAAAAGAAATGCAAGTTCAAGAGCCATACTCCATTATGAAATTAGGAATAACTTCCCAAGAGGAGGGGTGAATTGACTTTTAAAATTTTCTTTTAATTCCTTTTTAGAATTCTTAAACTTATTTTATTTTTTTTAACCAATTCGTGACTTATTTTTTTAATTTGTTAAGCACTTAAGAACTTAATTTCTTTATTTAATCCTTAACCATACAACCATCCAATGATTCAACCAAACCAATTAACTATAATAGAAAGCAAACAAACAAGTCAATACACAACACTTATGTAATTTAAAAACTCAAAATGGTTGTTTATAGATATTAGCCAATTTTGAACCAAGCCCTGTAATGAATGAGAATTTATGCTTGCTGATGTAAAGCCCTGTATAAATGAATCAAATCACTCTTTCCAAATATTTAGAATTCAATTAAACTCTTGGTAAATTTATCTTTGGGATGTTAACCAAGTAATGTACTCCCGTATGGTTTCCGTAAGATATGGTGTAACCAATGTACTCCCTTTCGGTTTCCGCAACCCAAATCAAAATTAGACTTTAAGTTTATTTGATTTCCAAATATGAGTAGTATGTATAATTTAGATATTTAAAACATCAATGCATTTGTATATGAACTGAAAATAAAGAATCGGGAAAGAAAGAGTGAGACGGGGATTTTTACGAGGTTCGGCTTACACCCAGCCTACGTCCTCGCCTTTGGCAAACCACCAAAGGATTCACTAAACCTATTTCGTTGACGGGTGAAAAAAAACCTTTACAAGCAATACCCCACGCTCAAACACTCCTTCACTAGGTTAGAGCCTACCTCTCCAAACGATGTCCTCTCGTTCGGTCACTCCTTTAGGCTAGAGCCCGCCCCTCTAAGCAATTTTGCTTTGCTTAGCCAACGATCCAAACAATCGTTGGAATGTCAAAGAACTACAAGAAACAAGATATAGTATGCGTACAAATATACTCTCACAAAGAGCAAGTTAGTACAAGTTCAGCACTATATACTTCAATGTAAACTGTCAATATGAAATAGAATGAAGCTTAAGTGTAGAATTCACCAATATCCTTCTTAGATGAGGATTAGCAGTAGGAATTTAGAGAAGGAAGGATTAGCACTTCAGAATATCTCAGAAAAAGAGATTCACAATGAGTAAACAAGAGAACTTTGGAAGAACAAGAATGCTTTTAGCTTCTCAAAACAGATTTTTCAATACTTGGATGTATTTTGATTTGCAAAACCATGTTTTTATAGGCTTTCAAACTTGTTTCCATGTTGCTAAAGTTTCCTTGGAGTGTTTCCCAAAATTTTAAAAAGTTTGGAGCCCAAGCAACAGATATTTAAAAATTAAAACTTCTAAAATTTTTGCTCGTTGAATAGTGTTCAGATGACTGAAGTCTCGGGTTTAGTCATCTGAGGTGGTTCTGCCTCTAAAAAAAATTCAGCAAAAAATCTTCAGATGACTGAACTTAATCTTTAGTCATCTGAAGTTATTCTTCAGACATATGAAGTTACACTTCGGTCGTCTGAAGTGGTTTTGTGTACTGTTCAGTTAGCTGAAGTTCCTCCCGTGAACAGTGTTCGGTTGGCTGACATCTGTGACCCCGCTTCAGTTTTTTGCTCATAACTCTTTCTATATAACTCCAAATCAGGTGTTCTTGGTATCAAAAGAAATATAAGAGAAAATCCTACAACTTTTATGTTGAACACTTTTTAAAATAATGAGTTTGTAATAGAGACAAATGCACCTCAATGCGGATGTATAAAAACTGACAGCATTTGGAAAAACTCTTTTTGGTGCTTTTCATTCCAAAAGTGATTCTAACCTTTTTAAAATAATTTTTGACCTTATAAAAATATTTTTCAAGTATTTTAAAAGGTATCTAGGTCTAATAAATTAACCTAAGAGTTTCATAGTATTTCAAACGATATTTTAAACATTAAAGCATTTACATGAGACTTCTAAGACATTAACATTCTAAACGCTTAAGTCTTCTTGCTTGCTTTGGTTCTTTCTTGGTCTTCAAGCTTTAATATTCATTGAGCTCTCTCACTTTGCTTTTATTTGGCTCTTTTGACTTTAAACATTCCTTGGCTTTCAACAAATCATGCATGACCTCATATTCTTCAAGGTTTAATATATCATCTTTAAATCGATGCTTTGACATATTTAAGCTTCATTTGATCCTTGTGAGCACTTTGACCTTACTTTATCATATTTGAGCTCTAAAATAACATTACTCACACAAATATGTTAAATCCCACTTGTTTCTTAGCATCAAAACAAGATAACAAGATTTTAAGCCTTGTAAGGCCAACAATCTCCCTCTTTTTGATGATGACAAACGAGAAGCAAAAATTTGAGTAAGCCTTAAAAAGGCTCTCCTTTTCAATAAGTTTTGTCTTAATTAAATCAATATTAATTTCATCAATCATGCTCATCACTTTCTTTTGGTTTTACAAGCTTTTTCAATCAATATTAAATACTTAAATACTTATTTTGAATAGATATAATGTTTATGCTCAATTATGCTCAATTTTTGCTTCACAACTTCTCCCCCTTTTGACATCATTCAAAAAGAAAAGAAATGATTTAATTTGAAATACAAATCATTTTAAACATATCAATAATCATATATTCCAAACATATGTACACACTCAAGTTATTGTTTTTTAATATAGCATGGGTAGTGTGTAGCTCACAACATTTATTCAAGATACCAACTGAAATTAATTTGAAGGTTTTTTATTTTACCAATTTAAAATTTAAAATTTAATTCATGATATCAATTGATTAATGATTCATGACACCTCCCCTGAATTCAATACATTCAGTTTTGTTATTAATTTTACTTTTATTATCCCATGTAAAATATTGAATCATATCATGTATCAAATATCAATATCATGCTAAGATCATCAATGTCACATCATGCTCATAGACATAATCATGCTTATAAATAATTTAACTTTGTGATACCAAGTGAGCTTTTAGATTTGATATCTATTGAAATTTTTAACATGTGAAACCAAAAATACTTTATAGATACCAAAGCTTAATATCACATAATGTATAGTTCATGGATACCAATATAACTACTATATCTTTCATAACTCATAGATAAAGAGCAGTATGTTTATCCATGTGATTCATTTACAATCATGCATGTTCCGCAATTATCCTTATATAAAAAATTTATGCTTAAGTTCAAAATCTCATTCTCAAATTTCAACATAGTGAGCCATACTTTTCAATATAAATCAAGTCAAGTTTATTAATACGCATGTAGCATATAGCATATCAATACATCACATGTAAACATGTAAGCATGTAGCATGTAACATCAAGGCACTTATATAATAAGCTCAAATTTGATATTTTCTTTATATTTTCTTAAGTTAAGCCTAGTAAAAAGTCATCTTTTGATTTTGGCCAACAATGCCATTTTCTATTTTATATATGTGTGAAGTTATTATTTCATTTTTGGTACCCATATTTTCTTGGGTCCAGAGGATTTTTCAAGGGAGATTTCTTTTATTTTCTATACTTGTTTGGTTTTAACACCTTTCCTCTTAAACGGACATTCAAACTTTATATGCCCCTTTTTCTTACATTGATAACATATGATGTTTGTGTAGACATTAGAAGATGTGCAAGTATAGTCTTTGGATTCTTTCGAGAAATATCCCATGTTAGAATTCTTTTCCTTTTTATTTTCAATTCCATTGAAACCAATGCCTTCTTTATTTAGAGACATTCTTTGTAAGCTAATCATCTTATCAAGGTTTTCCTTTCCTTTTGTGAAGTTGTAAATAATTTTATCCTTATCTTTGATTTGATTCTTGAGATCATTTAACTCTATGTCTTTCTTGTTATCAACCTTCTTTAATGATTTTTCTAATTCTAAAGATAATTTTCTGATTCTATCTTCTAATTCAGAAATATACATATCTTTCTTATATACGGTAAAGGAAAAGGATCGAAGATCTTCTATCATTTGGTCATTCTTGTTTTCTAGTTTCTCAATTTTCAAGTTGTTTTCTTTTTCAGTAAGATTTTTGGATTCTATTTTTTTCATTTCTGATTCATACTTATGTTCTTTAGGAATTCTAACTCTTTCATTAAACTTTCATTCTTATTCTTCAATGAGGTGTTTTGTTTATTTGCTTTTATCAGCATCTTATGTACTTTGAATAGATCATTTTGAAGTTCATCATAAGATGGCATACCCTCATCACTTGATTCGTCACTACAAGAATTATTTGAAAATTTAGTTGAGGAGCTTTCTTCGTTATCCCATGCCATAACGCACGTGTAAGCAACCTCTTGGTCACTTATTTCATTCTACGAATTACTTGTACTATCCCAAGTAGTGGCTTTCATGGCCTTCTTGTTTTTCTTTTTAGACTCTTTCTTTAATAGTGGACATTCCAGTTTTAAATGTCCAGCTTTATTGCAATTATAGCAAGTAGGGGTTTTATCTTTAGATTTCTTGGTACCAATATCTTTTTCATCTGATTTGGAGTCTTGGTTTCTTCTTTTAAATTTGTTTCTCCTTCTAAGGATTTTTGCTAGCTTTTTAGATATAAAGGCTGCTTGATCTTCATCCATCTCTTCACTACTAGAATTTTCTTTTGAGGCTATGAAGACTATTGTTTCTTGGGCTTTGGTTTTTCCACTCCTTTCATTCATTGTCATTTTGTATGTGAGGAGAGAACCTATAAACTCAAAGATTTGTTTTTCAGATTTCTACCTTCCATGATAGCAGTAGCCTTTGGTTCCCACATGGAGGGAAGGCCTCTTAGAATTTTTCTTATCATCTTATAAGTAGTGTAAGTTTTTCCTAAGACATTTAGAGAATTGATTATGTGGGTAAACGTGGTATACATGCTAGATATGGATTCATCCGGGTTCATTCTAAAAGCTTCATATTTACTTGTAAGCATATCAACCCTATTATCCCTTACATCTGTTGTTCCTTCATATGTTACTTCTAGCTTATCCCATATCTCCTTAAGTGATTTATAGGTCATTACTCTATTAAATTCATTAGCATCCAAGACACAATATAAAACATTTATAGCACTTGAATTTGTTTGGAGCATTTTATAATCTTGATCGGTCATTTCTTTATTCTCTTTTGGGATTTGTTATTCATCCACTATCTTAGTGGGAATTTGATCTCCATCTATAACAACTTCCCATACTTTCCAATTCATCGTTTGGAGATAGATTTGCATTCTCTTTTTTCAAAAAAGTGTAGTTCAAACCACAAAAGATAGGAGGCCTAGTTGAAGATTGTCCCTCTCCAAAGGGAGCTACGCCTAAGTTAGCCATTAAGATCTTTTTACAACTACTTGTAAGAATTTGTTATAACCTGCTCTGATACCAATTGAAATTAGGAATAGTTTCCCAAAAGGAGGAGTGAATTGGCTTTTAAAAATTTCTTTTAATTCCTTTTTAGAATTCTTAAAATTATTTTATTTCTTTTAACCAATTCGTGACTTATTTGTTTAATTTGTTTAGCATTCAAGAACTTAGTTTCTTTATTTAATGCCCTGTAGTGAATGAGAATTTATGCTTGCTGATGTAAAACCATGTATAAATGAATCCAATCACTCTTTCCAAATATTTAAAATTCAAATAAACTCATGGTAAATTTATCTTTGGGATGTTAACCAAGTAACGTACTCCCGTATGGTTTCCGCAAGATATGGTATAACCAACGTACTCCCTTTCGGTTTCCGCAACCCAAATCAAAATTGGACTTTAAGTTTATTTGATTTCCAAATATGCGTAGTATATAAAATTTAGATATTTAAAACATCCACGTAGTTGTATATGAACTGAAAATAAAGAATCGGGAAAGAGAGAGTGAGACGGGGATTTTTACGAGGTTCGGCTTATACCTAGCCTACGTCCTCGTCTTTGGCAAACTACCAAAGGATTCACTAAACCTGTTCTGTTGATGGGTGGAACAAAACCTTTACATGCGATACCCCATGCTCAAACACTCCATCACTAGGCTAGAGCCCGCCTCTCCAAACGATGTCCTCTCATTCGGTCACTCCTTTAGGCTAGAGCTTGCCTCTCTATGCAATATCCCCTTACTTAGCTAACGATCCAAACAATCATTGGAACGTCAAAGAACTACAAGAAACAAGATATAGTATGCGTACAAATATGCTCTCACAAAGAGCAAGTTAATACAAGTTCAACACTATATACTTCAATGTAAAATATCAATATGAAATAGAATGAAGCTTAAGTGTAGAATTCACCAATATCCTTCTTAGATGAGAATTAGTAGTAGCAATTCAGAGAAGGAAGGATTAGCACTTCAGAATATCTCAGCAAAAGAGATTCGCAATGAGTGAGCAAGAGAACTTTGGAAGAACAAGAGTGCTTTCAGCTTCTCAAAACAGATTTTTCAATTCTTGGATGTATTTTAATTTGCAAAACCATGTTTTTATATGCTTTCAAACTTGTTTCCATGTTGCTAAAGTTTCCTTGGAGTGTTTCCCAAAATTTTAAAAAGTTTGGAGCCCAAGCAACAGATATTTAAAAATTAAAACTTTTAAAATTTTTGCTCGTTGAATAGTGTTCAGATGACTGAAGTCTCGGGTTTAGTCATCTGAGGTGGTTCTGCCTCTAAAAAAAATTCAGCAAAAAATCTTCAGATGACTGAGCTTAATCTTCAATCATCTGAAGTTATTCTTCAGACATATGAAGTTACACTTCGGTCGTCTGAAGTGGTTTTGTGTACTGTTCAGTTAGCTGAAGTTCCTCCCGTGAACAGTGTTCGGTTGGCTGACATCTGTGACCCCGCTTCAATTTCTTGCTCATAACTCTTTCTACATAACTCCAAATCAGGTGTTCTTGGTATCAAAAGAAATATAAGAGAAAATCCTACAACTTTCATGTTGAACACTTTTTAAAATAATGAGTTTTTGATAGAGCAAAATGCACCTCAATGCGGATGTATAAAAATTGACAACATTTGAAAAATTTTTTTTTAGTGTTTTTCATTCCAAAAATGATTCTAACCTTTTTAAAATAATTTTTGACCTTATAAAAATATTTTTCAAGTATTTTAAAAGGTATCTAGGTCTAAGAAGTTAACGTAAGAGTTTCATAATATTTCAAACGATATTTTAAACAATAAAGCACTTACATGAGACTTCTAAGATATTAACATTCTAAACGCTCAAGTCTTCTTGCTTGCTTTGGCTCTTTATTGGTATTCAAGTTTTAATATTATTTGAGCTCTCTCACTTTACTTTTATTTAACTCTTTTGACTTTAAACATTCCTTGGCTTTCAATAAATCATGCATGACCTCATATTCTTCAAGGTTTAATATATCATCTTTAAATCCATGCTTTGACTCATTTAAGTTTCATTTGATCCTTGTGAGCACTTTGACCTTACTTTCTCATATGTGAGCCCTAACATAACATTACTCACACAAATATGTTAAATTCCACTTGTTTGTTAGCATCAAAACAAGATAACAAGATTTTAAGCCTTATAAGGCCAACACACTACCTATGTGATCAAAGAAAGCTCAAATGGATCAAAATGTTCAAAGCATATGGAACCCTAAAGTTGACTCAAGCTCAAGTATAAGAGGAGTCAAATAAAAGACTCATATGAAGACTAAAAGCTTAAAGTTTTTAAGGCTTTAGGATTACCTATTTAAGTACTCATACTAAATATCATATTGAAATGTTTTGAAGCTCATTAGGGGTTATCATGGACTTAGAGACCTTATTTTAAAAACCTTGAAAAATGTTTTTTAAAGTGACAAAGTAAGATGGTTGAGGGTGTTTGAAAAATGAATAGAAAAATAGAAATTGTAACTGTTTAGGCAACTGAAGAAAAACCTCAGGTGCCTAAAGATTTTCCTGAAAGAATTCTTAAGAGGCAGTGTAGGCTCAGGTTACTGACCTCTGCAACCTCATGTGCCTAACCCTATTTTTAGTTAAAAATTTCTCAGTTTTAAGGAACCTCAGGCGACTGACCTCGAGACTTTAGGCACTTAAACACTGTTAATGACTATAATTTTTTAAAAGTTTTAAAATTCAAATTTAAGTTTTTTGTCCCCCAAATTTTGTAAAAACTTGGGAAACACTCCAAGTAACTTGGGTAACATGAATTAAACATTTTTGAGACTATAAATACATGATTTCACAAATCAAAATCATACCAAGCATTGAAAAATCTACTCTCAAGCTAAAAGCTCTCTTACTCTCTCAAAGCTGTCTTGCTCATTCTTTCATTCTAAATTGCTGAGTTATTCTGAAGTGCTAATCATTCTTCTCTGATCTCTAAATATTTAAATTGCCAATTCCTATCTAGAGAAGAAATTCAGTGAATTTGTTCTTGAACTTCAATTCAATTTCTTTTGGTATTTGTTATTGAAGTATATTAGTGCTTTCAATTGTATTGACCAGCTCTATTTGAGAGCATTCTTTGTACAAAATAAATTGTTTCTTGTTTCTTGTTTCTTTGACTGTTCAAGTCATTGGATCATTGTAACCAAGCGTGGGGTATCGCTTGGAGAGGGGGCTCCACCCTAAAGGAGAGTTTGTAATGGTTTGTTTTGCCCGTAAAGGAACGTGTTAGTGTAATCCTTATGTGGTCTTACCTAAGGCGAGGACGTAATTTGGGGATAAGCCAAACCTCTTAAAAAATCTCAGTCTCACTTTTACCCTTCACTCTTTAAATTTTAGCATATACAAATTGTGTTTCAAAGTGTAAGTTGCTGAAAACTGAGATAGAGAAGACCTTTTAATTTAAGGAAGTACATTTGTCAATCTTATGGGGAAACCTTAAGGGAAGTATGTTGATTAACCACTTTCGGAAATCTTGATTAAAAAAAGAGCATAAAAATTCATTCATACAGGGCTATAAACTAAAATCTTGCGCACGTTGAAAAACAAAGTGCTACAGCTCTTCAAGTTGGTTTAGTATTGTGTGATTGTTTATTATTTGGTTTGTGATTGGTTTTGTGTTTGTGATTGTGTTTGCTTAAGTATACAAAAAGCTATAAATTTGTAATAACACTTAAAAGAATTTTTGTAAACCCAATTCACTCCCCTTTTGGGACTACACCTTGACTTTCAATTGGTATCAGAGCCTAGTTATAGAAAATCGTAATTAGAAGCTGTATAAAGGTTTAAATAGCACACCTAGGCGTATCGTCTTTTGTTGAAGGTCAATCCTCTACTAGACCGCCTATCTTTTGTGGCTTAAACTATTCGTTATGGAAATAAAGAATGAGAATATATATTCAAACCATGGATTGGAAAGCATGGAAGGTTGTCCCACATGGTGACTACATTCCTACTAAACTCATAGATGGTAAAGAAGTTCCTAAAGAAGAAAAATACTTGACCGAAAGTGATTATAAAATGATGCAAGTGAACTTTAGTGCCATGAATGCACTATATTGTGCTTTAGACACTAAAGAGTTTAATAGGGGCATGACTTGTAAGTCAGCCAAAAAAATTTGGGACGAGTTAGAAGTAACCTATGAAGGAACTATAGATGTTAGAGATAGATGAAGAAAAACCAAATAATGATGCTGTAAGAAATCATCCAAAAGATCAAATAATAGGAAAACCATCACGAGGTATAACTACAAGATCCTCTCTGAAAAATCTATGCAATCACTATGCTTTCCTATCTCAAGATGAACCAAAGAATGTTGAAGAAGCTTCAAGTGATGACTCATGGATAAATGTCATGCAAGAAGATTTAAATCAATTTGAAAGAATTGATTTAGGACTTTGGTATCCTAAGGACACCGGATTCGAAATAATTAATTATTCGCATGCTGATTATGTAAGGTGTAAGATAGATAGAAAAAGTACAAGTGAGACTTGTCATTTTCTAAGACGATCCCTAGTGTCTTGGTTGTCTTAGAAACAAAACTCCATAGCTTTATCCATAGCTGAAGTTGAGTATGTAGCAGTTGGGAGTTGTTGTGCACAAACCTTGTACATGAAACAACAATTAAAGGATTATAATCTAGAATTTTCCAGCATACCAATTAAGTGTGATAACACAAGTGCAATAAACATCTCTAAAAATCCTATATCACACTCAAGAACTAAACACATTGACATAAGACACCACTTTCTAAGAGATCACATTTAAAAAGAAGATATCCTACTTGAATTTATAAATACAAATGACCAATGGGCGGATATCTTCACAAAACCTCTTCCCGAAGAAAGATTTATATCCATTAGAAGAGAACTTGGGTTGTTACATAGTAGGGAAGTGATTTAGGTAGGTTTCATATTGAGTAAGAAGAGAAATTTGAAAAATTAGGGACTTCAGGCGACTAAGCTTGGAAGTTTAGATGCCTACATAGGGTGTTTTTAAGGCTCAAGAACCTAAGCCATCAGACCTTAGGTGACTGAGGTGCTACTGCCTATTGAGATTTTTCTGTAAATCTTCATGCGCTTGAACTCACGGGATCTAAATATTTTAAGTGCGAAAACCCTAACTTCAGGGTATTGAATCCTGCTCCATCACTCACCCGAAGCTCCAACCTTTGGTCTCCCTTGCTTCCTCACTCAAAGTCCCTTGAACCAAAGCACCAAACTCCTTCTCCTACATCCTTTCCCTCGGATTCTAGGGTTTCTCCTAGCTAAATTCTTCCATCCTTCAAAAATCCAAGACGGCTCGCACCAAGACTATAGCGAGCCGAGGATCTTCTTCCGAAAGGGATGATAACAACATCGAGCAATGACCTGTCACCCCTTAATTGAAGCTTCGTTATCGTTTTACTCTTCATTCTATAGACCCAATTTTTGGTAAGGTGATCGACACCACCTTCTTCGATTCTGAATTTCCTGAAATATTGCCTAAGTTTAAGAATATTGGTTGGAAATTTTTTTTTTGTTTATCAAGCCAAAGGAATGTACCCCAACCTAGTCAAAACTTTTTATGCAAACATGATCCATGGCGAAAATGTTCTAACCACCGAGGTTAGAGGCAAGAAAATTGTTTTGACTCCTCAAATCTTAGCTCCCATTTTGCATATCACCTTAGGCGAATTTGAATGTCCCGCCTTTGCTCAAACTTGGATTCTAGAGCAAGGCTTCACACCTGAAGAATTTTTGCCTCTGATTATGGTAAACGAACTCATATATTTTGGCCATCTACCTATGTATAAGCAGCTGAATCTCCAGGCCCAAATCCTTCATAAAATCATCTCCAACAATCCTACCTAAGGTTGACTCATACGATCTTCTTTCCTATGTCGATTACTTTGTTTTATGGTGTTTACTAAAGGGGAAGGAACTTGATCTCTCCATGAAAATAGGATATAGTTCCCAAGAGGGGGGGGGGGGGGTGAATTGGGTTTTAAAAGATTTATGTTCTTTTTAAAAGTTTTTATATTATAACAATAGACACAACCCAAACAAAATCACAAAGTACTTGTAAAATAATCAATCCAAATCAAACACAATCATTACAAAATATCCAAGCACTTGATTCTTGTGACAATAGCCCTATAGTAATATACAATACTTGTTGGATTTGTATAAGTCTTGTGTTGAAATTCACAATCACACATCTTCCCAAGGTCCAACTTTTAAATATACTTTTAGTTTAATAAGTTTAGGATGATCAACCAATGTAGTCCCTTCGATTTACGCAATCAATGCTGATTAAACCAAAACAAATTATCTTCCAATATATTTAATAACCAAACACTCAGAATTCAAGAATTATAAAGCATCCACGCAGTTTGTAAAGTATGCTGAAAAGTAAAGAGTAGGAAAGAGAAAGAGAAGCACAGAGTTTTACGAGGTTCGGCTTATACCCAGCCTACGTCCTCGCCTTTGGCAAACCACCAAAGGATTTCCTAGGTTAGTTCTTTGTCAGGCAGAACAACACCTGTTTACAACGCTCCTTCGATTAGGCTAGAGCCTGCCTCTCCAAATGATATCCCCTCGCTTGGCATGACAATCCAATAACCTTGAATCGTCTAGAAACAAGAAACAAGTAGAGAAAGATTTGTGTACAAGAGACACTCTCACAATAGAGCTGGTTAGTACAATATTCAACACAAATATACTTCAATGTTAAAAAAAATAAAGAGATTGAAGCTCAATTGAATTTAGATCACCAAATTTATATTCCAAGTATTGAAAGATTCAGACTTTGAAGACTTAAATTCGGAGTTAGGATCAGCAGCAATTCAGTAATGAAAGTAGAATGAGCACAAGAGAGATTGAGAGATTTAAGAGTTCTTGATTGCTGAAAAATTTCTTGGTGTATAAAATCATTATAGTTGGGGCTATTTATAGATGTTTAAAAGATAATTCCTTACCCCTAAAGATTTCTTGGAGTAAACATCAAGTTTTCAAAAAGAGCAGAGCCCAAGAAATCTATTTAAAAAATTTTCTTGTTGAGTTTTTAAAATTTTGTTCGAGTGGCAGTCGCCTACCACGACCTGGCAGTCACCTGCCATAGTGAAAACTAAACAACCAGAAGACTGGTAGTCGCTTGCCAAGAAATAGGCAGTCGCCTGACTTGACCACCCAAGCACCTGACAAGGCTCAGGCAGTTGCCTGAGACTCTTCTGTCTCTCAAATTTAATTCCTTTAATTTTAGCAGTCTATTGCCTATATTGGGCAGTCGCCTGACTCTTAGAAAATCACTTTTTCACTTTGAAAAATTTCTTCCTTACTTGAGACCTTTATCATTTTGATTTAAAACATATTTTAAGGTCTTTCAAAAATTTCTTTCTTAGTTTCTTTTTATTCGTACAAGCTTCAATTCAATTTATATTGAGGTTTACATGAAGCACTTACATAGAGACATCCTTAAAACTCTAAACTTTTGATCTTCATGTAAATCCTTGCTTTGAAATCTTTCCTTGATCATATATCATATTTTGACCTTTCAATCATCTTTCATTCTTCAAGCTTTTATCAAGTATGTCCATCATGAGCTTTATTGAACTTTGAGTTTGGTTTTGAAATACTTGAGCTTTGCCTGCTTCCTCAGATAGTTCAACTTGAAAATCATATCAAACTTATTTTGATTTGTTCTCATCAAAATAAGAATTGTAAACCTTGTTAGGCCAACAATCTCACCCTTTTTGAGGAAGAGCAAAAAGAAAAATGTGCTTGATACTTGATGATACTTGATGCATATGTTTGATGCTTGATACTCAAGAAATATGAATGGACTTTATGCTTCAAAACATTTTTCATTCATGCTTATTGAAAGGGGGAGCCATGACTATTGTAAAAGGGAAGTACTTAAAGGAGTATTTTTTCATCTTTGCTCTATATTTATCATCATAAAAAATGGAGAGATTGTTGGTCTAACAAGGCTTATAATTCTTATTTTGATGATAACAAATCAAGATAAGTTTGATATGTTTTTCAAGTTGAACTATTTCAGGAAGCAGGTAAAGCTCAAGTATTTCAAAGTCAAACTCAAAGGTCAATAAAGCTCATGATGGACATAATTTATAAAAGATTGAAGAATGAAAGATGATTAAAAGATCAAAAGATGATATATGATCAAAGAAAGATTTCAAAGTAAGGATTTATATGAATATCAAAAGATTAGAGTTTTAAGGATGTCTCTATGTAAGTACTTCATGTAAATCTCAATATAAATTGAATTGAAGCTCTTGCAAATAAAAAGAAACTAAGAAACATATTTTTGTAAGACCTTAAAATATGTTTTAAATCAAAATGATAAAGGTCTCAAGTAAGGAAGAAAGTTTTCAAAGTGAAAAAGAGATTTTCTGAGAGCCAGGCGATTGCCCAATATAGGCAGTAGACTGCCAAAATTAAAGGAATTAAATTTGGGAGACTGAAGGGTCCCAGGTGACTACCTGAGCCCTATCAGGCGCCTGGGTGGTCAGGCCAGGCGACTGCCTATGTCTTGGCAGGCGATTGCCAGTCTTCTGGTTGTTTAGTTTTCATTATAGCAGGTGACTGCTAGGTCGTGGTAGGTGATTGCCACTTGAACATAATTTTAAAAACTCAATGGGAAGATTTTTTAAATGGATTTCTTGGGCTCTACTCTTTTGAAAACTTGATGTTTACTCCAAGCAAACTTGGGGGGTGAGGAATTATCTTTTAAACATTTATAAATAGCCCCAACTATAATGATTTTATACACCAAGAAATTTTTCAGCAATCAAGAACTCTCAAAGCTCTCAATCTCTCTTGTGCTCATTCTACTTTCACTACTGAATTGTTGCTGGTCCCAACTCTGAATTTGAGTCTTCAAAGTCTAAATCTTTCAATACTCGGGAGATAAATTCGGTGATCTAAATTCATTCCAGCCTCATTTTGAAATGGATGTGGGCCAAATTAGAAGCTTCTAGAGCAACTCTTTCGTATAGTGGTGTGTTAAGTCTTATCTTTGCTCAACTCAATGTCACTACCCCTACGGAGTTGTTCATCAAACGTACTCAATATGAACTTTTCACCTCCACAACCCTCAAGAAAATGGGCTATGAAAAGCATGATTAGGGTTGGTTTTTAAAAGGAGGAAGACCTTAGAGGCCAGCAGTTGTACCTCCTCCTCCAGCACAGAATCAAGGACCTCCTGCTGATACGCCCTTTTGGTTTATTCCCTTTCATCACGAATTCTCTGCCTTCAATGGAGATATGCGATCAGGACTTCAATCCATCTAGGGGCATGTATCTTCACTTCACACTACCTATTCGTCACTTGATCAGTGCCTCACTCGTATTGAGAAGTATCAGGCTAGCTCATCACGTGGTGTTGATCCTATGAACACTAGTTATGCCCCTCGGAGAGATGATGAAGTATCTGAGGAAGGCAGTGAGGAAGGTGATGAAGAGGAAGCTGAAGAGGATGATGATGATGCTGATGATAACTGATGTTTGATTTGTCACTTTGTGTTGTATTACGCACTCTCTATGTATTCGCTTTGTTTTATGTTGCTTTGTATGTTTTTTGATTTTGGTTTGGCTTGTAAACTCTATTGCTTATGCCCTTGTGTAATATGACTATGCTCTTAATGTGCTAAACCATTTTGTGCCTATGCCTCTCAATTCTTTTTGAATGATGTGAAAGAGGGAGAGATATTTTGGAGAGCAAAAATGAGACAACAGTATTTTTATAAAGCAACCATGAAAGATGAGCATATAGTGAAATATTTTTAGAAAGCAATCATGAAAAATGAGCATATAGAAAATATGTACAACTTATAAATCTTGACATATAACATGGGAGAGTAAAAGCAAAAATGAAAATAAGAACTTAAGAAAGAATGATGACATGAGCTATAATGCAATATATTTGATTGTGACTTATTTTTGAACTTACTCTTATTTGAAATCATTATTTTTCATATTTGTTCAAAAGCATGCTTATTGTAAGGGAGGGCCTTATCAAAGGTTTTCTCATCTTTGTTCCTTATTTGTCATCATAAAAAAGAGGGAGATTGTTCGCCTAACATGACTTTCGAATCTCATTTTGACGATAACAAATAAAGGATGATTTAATATGTTTTGTTATGTGATGATATTTGAGGAATGCTTAAATGACAAACTTCAAAAGAAAAAAAGAAATGCAAGTTTAAGAGCTATACTCCATTACCCATGTGATCAAAGAAAGCTTAAATGGATCAAAATGTTCAAAGCATATGGAAGCCTAAAGTTGACTCAAGCTCAAGTCTAAGAGGACTCAAAGAAAAGACTCATATGAAGATTACAAGCTTAGAGTGTTTAAGGCTTTAGGATTATGAAAACTAAGGTGTAGTCCCAAGAGAGGGGGGGGGGTGTGAATTGGGTGATTTAAAAAATCCTTAGATCCTTTTTAAGAGTTCTTTCCCTTTTTACAATCTTTTAAAGATTTCTTATATTCTTGTTGATTAGGCAATCCACATAAACTCCTACTTCCTCTATTCAATCCACAACCACAACAAACACAACCACACCACAAGAAATCAATTCTTAATTTGCAATATTCAGCAATCCTGTATATGAATGTGCAAGTCCCCTAGTTGGGTTTTGAATTGAATATTAAAATAACATTCAAGCACTTTTTCAAGATCAGAATTTAAATAAACCTTCAGCTAATAGGTTTTGGGTTGTTAACCAATCAACGTACTTCCTTACGATTTCCACAAAAAATTGATTAACCAATGTACTCCCTTTTGGTTTCCACAAACCCAAGAACAAATTAGGCGTAGGTTTACTTAATTTCTAATGTGCGTTATTTTTATAATTGGAAGAATTATAACATTCACGCAATTTATATCTTTGCTGAAATTTAAAAGAAAGTAAGGGAAAGAGAGTGACACCACAACTTTTACGAGGTTCAGCTTTCCCCAGCCTACGTCCTCACCTTAGGTCAACCACCTAAGGATTTCACTATATCTTATTCCTTTCGGGTGGAACGAAAAACATTACAATAATCACCCTCTTTTTCAGGAAGAGAAAATCTCCAAGCAGCAACCTATGCTTGGTCTAACGATTCAACAATGCCTTGAACCGTCAATGATCAAGAAAGAAAAAAATGGACCTGCGTACAAAAACACTTTTAAAACAACGAGCAAGTTGTACAAGTTAAATTCCAAATTATACTTCAAAACCAAAACTAAATAGAAAATGTGAAACTTAAGGTTTAGAAGTCACCAATGATTCTTAAAAGGATTCTATATGCAACTCAGAACCTAACCCTTGTTTTTCAATTTAGCAATTTTGTAGAGTTTTCCCCCAGCAAAAAGATGTGAGCAAGAAAAAGCTTTAGGAGAAATTTTGCATGGAAAACGTGTATTGCTTACTTGTATATCGCTTGTGTGCTTATTTTTTCATTGAACAAGGGAGATATTTATAGACATTTTAAAAGAAAAGTTGTCTTATTTAATACAAATCATTTAGGTAATTTTTCAAAAAATATTAATTCAGAGAATCAATTTTGAAAAATTTCTCGCACATTTGAAATTTGAAATTCCCCGCAGAATCAATGAGTTGACCCACTCGATTGGGTCAATTTTTTGCACTAGTCGGTTGGCTAAATAGGCGGCTGACACCATTCTGACTTTCAAAAATTAATTCTGGTAAATTGTCAGTCGACTGACTGAACCACGTTCAAAATAGTCAGTCGGCTGGACACTGTTAGTTGGTTGGGCATTTTCAGTTCATTTGAGTTAGTCGTCTGGGCAGTTAACTTTACTGAAGGTTTCCTGTTAGTCGGCTGATTGAACCACATTCAAAACTAGTCAGTCGGCTGGGTACTGAGATAGTCGGTTGGGCAATCCTCTTTCTTAAATATTTTCTATTTTTTGATTTCTTTAAAGTCTAGTTTTCTTGCAAAACTTAATTGTAACTTTTCAAAAATATTTTTAAAAGCTTTTTGAGTGCTAGTCTCTAAGTCTTTGTATCTTAAGGAGTTTCACATATGTAAATAGTAATGACTATGAAGTACTTAGAAATATCCTTCTAAGCAATGTCTCCTTAATCACTAAGTCTTGCAACCTCTTGAGGTTCACTTTTGACTTCAAGATTTGCTTGACCTTTGAGCTCTTCATTTGTTGTTTAATGCTTCAATATATTGAGAAACTTTCACTTGATTGACATTGATCTTTGACTTGCTTCCATGATTAACCATGAGTGTCATTTTACCTATACCTGAAATAAAACCACTCAACAACACATGTTAGAACATCCTTGTTATCATCAAAATAAGATTGAAAAGTCCAGTTAGGCCAACAATCTCCCTCTTTTTAATGATGACAAATGAGAAGCAAAAGTATGAGTAAGCCTTAAAAAGACTCCCCCTTACAACTAGCATTATTCTACTTCCCCTTACAATAAGCATCATTTTAATAATTTGAAGTTTTAAGACCAATTTCAAAATCATACAATATCATGCTCATAATACTCATCATAGATACCAAACAATATCATGTACTTCTCCCTCTACCTTTTGATACATATCTCATGCTCGAATTTTTCACTATCATGCTCAAATATCATGCTTGATGCTCAATTTTTCAATATCATGCTCAATCATGCTCAATTTTTGCTCAAATATTACTCTCCCTTTTGAAATCAATCAAAAAGGGTAAAAAAAATTAAGTGAACATATGACCACACACTTCTCAATATATTACAATATAGTATATATAGTATGCTACGATAGTCAAATAGTCATGCATGTTTTCATATTTGGCATTCATATTTCATCATTCAAATCCAAGATCATGGTAATATTATTAATATCATTACATGCTCATAAGTATGTTGTACTGCTCATATACCAAGTAATACCAATTGATACATTCATGGATTCCAATATACGTCCATAGATGCCCATTTTTCATTTATTCATATGATCCATCATAAGCATACGTGGTCAACACATTTCAAAAATCATGTTTCTAAATCATATTTAATAACTTTAAGATCAGATTTTCAAACAAGTATAGTGAGCCATACATCATTAATATTTTCATTGTCTTTAAATATTTTAAGATACTAATTTTAAAACATACATATGTAGCATATTGTATATCACATAAGCATGAATCTATTTTTCAAGAAACAAGGAAAGCAACCAAACTAAGTATTGTTTCATCAAAGTGCACGCCGAAACAAACTTAGAACACACAAAGAGACAAACCCTAGGTCAGTTGACTGACAACTTTAAGTTTTACAAACAAGTCTAGGGTTGCTCTATCAGTCAGTTGGCTGATCTCATGGTCAGTTGGCTGACTGCTCTCTAGTCCAGGAGAAATTAACTTAGTTAGTCAGCTGACCTCAGGTTTAGTTGGCTGATTGGCCTCTATTAAAAAAAAAATCTACTTCAGTCGGCTGACCTTAGAGTCAGTTGGTTGATTGTAGATTTTTCTTTAAGTTTTTTCCTTTTAGTTAGTTTCTCTACTATGTAATAGACCAAGCTCTCTTCTAATGGTTATAAATCTATCTTCTGAGAGAGGTTTAGTGAAGATATCAGCCCATTGATTATTTATATTGATGAATTCTAGAATGATGTCTTCTTTTTGAACATGATCTTTTAGGAAGTGGTGTCTTATGTCAATGTGCTTTGTTCTTGAGTGTGAAATAGGATTTTTAGATATATTAATCACACTCGTATTATCACACTTAATTGGTATAGTTGTGTATTTCAAATTGAAATCTCTTAATTGCTATTTCATGTATAGTGTTTGCGCAGAACAACTTTTGGCTGCTATATATTCAGCCTCAGCAGTTGATAAAGCCACGAAATTTTGTTTCTTAGAAAATCAAGAAACTAAAGATCTTCCTAAGAAGTGGCATGTGCCACTTGTACTTTTTCTATCTATTTTACAACCGGCATAGTCCGCATTTGAATAACTGATCATTTCAAAATCGGTGTCCTTAGGATACCATAGCCCTAAGTCCATAGTGCCTATTAAGTATCTTATGATTCTCTTAACGGCTATTTGGTGTGATTCCTTAGGTGCTGATTGAAATGGGGCACACATACACAAACTAAACATCATGTCGGGTCTATTGGCTATTAAATATAATAGACTTCCAATCATAACTCTATAGTGCTTTGTGTATACAAATTTTCCCTTTTCATCTTTGTCTAGGCTGATGGTGGTACTCATAGGTTTTCCTAGGGGTTTACTTTTTTCCATACCAAATTTTTGTATCATTTCTTTTATGTATTTGGATTGACTTATAAAAGTCCCATTCTTTGCTTGTTTAATTTGAAACCCAAGAAAATAGTTTAATTCCCCCATCATGCTCATTTCAAATTTTTCTTGCATACACTTTACAAATTCTTTACATAGATGTTCATTTGTAGCACCAAATATTATATCATCTATGTAAATTTGAATTAAAAGTATGTCATCTTTTGTATTTTTAATGAACAAGGTACTATCAATTTTTCCTCTTAAAAATCCCTTCTCAATTAGAAATCCACTAAGTCCTTCATATCAAATCCTAGGGGCCTGTTTTAATCCATACAAAGCCTTATTTAATCTAAATACATGGTTAGGATTTTCAAGATTTTCAAAACCAAGGGGTTGTTCAACAAATACCTCTTCACTAATATACCCATTCAAGAATGCACTTTTGACATCCATTTGGTATAACTTAAATTATTTGTAGGAAGCATAGGCTAATAGCATTCTTATAGCTTCCATTCTAGCCATAGGGGCAAAGGTTTCATCATAGTCTATCCTTTCTTCTTGGTTATACCCTTTCGCTACAAGTCTAGCTTTGCTTCTAATGATTATACCATTCTCATCCTTCTTATTTCTAAAGACCCATTTAGTTCCTATGATCGAATGATTTTCAGGTTTGGGTACTAGTTGCCATACTTTGCTTCTTTCAAATTGGTTTAATTCTTCTTGCATAGCAATTATACAAGATTCATCCTTAAGGTTCTCTTCAACATCTTTAGGTTCATTTTGAGATAGGAATGCATAGTGATTGCACATGTTCTTTAGAGAATATCTAGTAGTCACACCTCTAGATGATTCACCTATAATTTGTTCTTGAGGGTGATCTTTCTTATACTTCCATTCTCTTGGCAATTCCAAATTTTCTACCAGTTCATCTTTTGGGTTTTCTTCATTTTCTTTTTCTTCCTTGTTTTTTATATCATCCTCCCTTTTGAACATATCATCTTTTTCTTCATTTTTGACTTCTTTTGAAAAAGAGTTAGATTCATCAAAGTTTACGTGAATTGATTCAATTATGGTGAGTGTTCTTTAGTTATAGATTCTATAGGCCTTACTATTTGTGGAGTATCTTAGGAAAATACCTTCATCCGATTTAGCATCAAATTTTCCTAAGTTGTCTTTGTTATTTAGTACGAAACACTTACATCCAAAGACATAAAAGTAAGTTATGTTAGGCTTTCTTCCTTTCCACAATTCATAGGGTGTCTTGTAGGGTTCTATTTTTCCTTTCCACAACTCCATTTTGTTGTGGGGTTCTAGATGCTGAAAAGTTGTGATTTATGCCATGTTCATTGCAAAATTTTTCAACATCTTGATTCTTAAATTCTCTTCCCTGGTCACTTCTAAGATTTGAGACATTATACCCTTTCTCATTTTGAAGCTTCTTACATAGAGTGATTAATATATTGCAAGCTTCCTTTTGTTAGCTAAGAACAACACCCATGTGTATCTTAAGTAATCATCAACAATTATGAAGGTGTATTGTTTTCCTCCTAAGCTTTGGGTTCTAATAGGACCAAACAAGTCTAAGTGTATGAGTTCTAGGGGTCTACTAGTTGATATATGTTTCTTATTTTTGAAACTTTTGTTGATTTTTTTTCCTAGTTGAAATGCATCACACACTTTATCTTTGACAAATTTGGTGTTAGGCAAGCCTTTAACTAAATTCTTTTTAGAAAGCTTGGATATAAGATCCATGCTTGCATGTCCTAGCCTCCTATGCCAAAGCCAACTGTTTTCACCCATGGCAGCTAAGCAAGTTATATCTTGAGAGATCAAGCTATAAAGGTTTATGCAATACACATTGTTCATTCTATGTCCAGTGAATAGTGTCTTTTGATCATTAGAATCTTGAATTATGCATTTGTCTTTCTTAAATATTATTTCAAATCCTTTGTCGCTAAGTTGACCAATGCTTAATAAATTATGCTTTAGACCATCTACTAACAAGACATCATCTATAGTAAGTAAAGAGTCTTTACCTATTTTACCAATTCTGATGATCTTGCTTTTTGCATTGTCACTGAAGGTTACAAATCCTTCATCCTTTTGAGTGAGAGAAGTGAACTTGGATTTATCTCCCATCATATGCCTTGAACATCCGTTGTCCAAGTACCATTTATCCTTAGACGGAGTGGTCCTAAAGCAAAATATAAGAAAGGATTTATGTTGTCACTTTTGGAATCCAAACCTTCTTAACTTTCTTTAAATCTTGTCTAGTTTTAGCATTTATCTTCCACTCTTTTTTTACTTTGAAGTACTTTTTCTTGAGTAAACAACTAAACATTATGTGTCCTTTATTTTTAAACATGTAGCAAGTAGTGTGCTCATAAATATTTCTTGATGAAGTGCTTGCATAATGTTTAGATTGATTTACAAAATATCCCAAAAACAACTTTTTCTTTCTTTTGTTTGGTGTTCCATTGTAACCAATTCCTTCTTTGTTGTTTGCCATCCTTTGTTGTCCTACCATTTTTTTGAAGTTATCTTTACATTTGGTAAAGTTGTTGATGACCTTTTCTTTCTCTTGAATTTGGTTTTTAAGATCATTTATTTCTTACACTCTTTTGCTATCTTCATTCACTTGAGACCTAGCTAATTTTTGAAACAAGTGATCCACTTTCTTCTCAAGCTCTTCAATCTTTAAGTCTTTTTCTTCTTCAACAAGTTTTTAGGATTCAAAATGATTTCTAAGTGTTTCGTTTTGTTGTTTCAAGCTTATGTTCCTCTTTGAGACCTTAATGAACTTGTTATGTAGATAGAATAATTCATCTTGAAGTTCTTTGTAAGAGGGCATGCTTTCACACGAATTACTACAAGATTCATCACACGAATCTTCAGAGAGAGAGTAGTAAGAGTTTACCTTTTCGTTATGTGCCATGAAGCACATGTTTGCTACCTTTTAATCGCTTGACTCACTCTTCGATTCACTCGAACTTGTGTCATTCCAAGTTGTCTTCATTGCAGACTTCTTTTTCTTCTTTTCCTTCTTGAGTTGTGGGCATTCTGGCTTGATGTGTCTGACCTTTTTACAGTGTTAGCAAGTGGGAAGATCATTTTTGCTTTTGTATTCCTTTTTATTACTTTCACCTCTTTTAACTTTTGATCTGTTGAATTTTCCAGTGAATTTTTTGTTTCTTTTCGAGAATTTTCCAACTCTTTTAGTTATGAGAGCTAAGTCTTCATCTTCTAATTCACTAGATTCATTATCTTCCTCACTTGAATGTTCTTTCGAAGTTTTTGGAGCTATAGATTTCTTGTTTTTGTTTTCATTGCTTCTTTCCTTCAATATCATTTCATAGGTTAGAAGAGATCCTATGAGTTCATTTAAGGAAGTTATTTTTAGGTTTCTCCCTTCCGTTATGGCTGTGGCTTATGGTTCTCAAATAGGTAAAAGAACTCCTAGAATTTTGTGGATCATCTCATGGGTGGAATATGTTTTTCCTAAGGCACTTAGTGAGTTTATGATATGTGTGAACCTAGTATACATGCTTGTTATAGTTTCATCGGAATTCATTCTGAAAGCTTCGTATTCACTAGTTAACATATCAATTCTACTGTCCCTAACATCTACCGTGTCTTCATAGGTTACTTATAATTTATCCCAAATCTCTTTAACTGTTTTACATGCCATTACTCTATTGAATTCATTTGCATCAAGTGCACAATATAAGACGTTTATTGCACTTGAGTTAATTTGCAGCATTTTGTAATCTGATTCGATTAGTTTTTTATCTTCTTTAGGTACTTCTTTTCCATCTACTAGTTAGTAGGAGTTAGATTTCCATTTGTAACAACATTCCATGCCTTCCAGTCCATTGTTTGAGGATAGATTCTCATTCGTTGATTCCAAAAAGTGTAATTTAGTCCACAAAAAATGTGTGGCCTAATTGAGGATTGACCCTCACCAAAAAGAGCTACTCCTATTTGTGCCATTTTGATCTTTATATAGTTACTTGGTAGGTTTTTCTATAACCAGTCTCTGATACTAATTGAAACCTAAGGTGTAGTCCCAAGAGGGAGGGGGTGAATTGGGTGATTTAAAAAATCCTTCGATCCTTTTTAAGAGTTCTTGCCCTTTTTACAATCTTTTAAAGATTTCTAATATTCATGTTGATTAGGCAATCCACACAAACTCTTACTTCCTTTGTTCAATCCACAACCACAACAAACATAACCAATTAATTAATTGTTCAAGCAAAACAACCACAACACAAGAAATAAATTCTTAATTTGCAATATTCAGCCACCCTGTATATGAATGTGCAAGTCCTATAGTTGGGTTTTAAATTAAATATTAAAACAACATCCAAACATTTTTTCAAAATCAGAATTTAAATAAACCTTCAGCTAATAGGTTTTGAGTTGTTAACCAATCAACATACTTCCTTACGATTTCTGCAAAAAATTGATTAACCAATGTATTCCCTTTCAGTTTTTGTAAGCCCAAAAACAAATTAGGTGTAGGTTTATTTAATTTCCAATGTGAGTTATTTTTATAATTGAAAGAATTATAACATTCACGCATTTTATATCTTTGTTGAAATTTAAAAGAAAGTAAGGGAAAGAGAATGACATCATAGCTTTTACGAGGTTCAGCGTACCCTAGCCTACGTCCTTACCTTAGGTCAACCACCTAAGATTTCACTATACCTTGTTTCTTCCAGGTGGAACAAAAAACCTTACAATAATCACCCTCTTTTTCAGGAAGAGAAATCTCTCCAAGTAACAACCTATGCTTGGTCCAACAATTCAACAATTCCTTGGACTATCAATGATCAAGTAGAAAAAAATGGATCTGTGTACAAAAACACTCTCAAAACACAGAACAAGTTGTACAAGTTAAATTCCAAATCGCACTTTAAAACCAAAATTAAATAGAAAATGTGAAGCTTAAGGTTTAGAAGTCACCAATGATTCTTAAAAGGATTCTTGATGCAACTCAGAACCAAACCTTTGTTTTTCAATCCAGTAACTTTGTAGAGTTTTCCCCCAGCAAAAAGATGTGAGCAAGAAAAAGCTTTAGGAGAATTTTCACATAGAAATCATGTATTGCTTGCTTGTATATCGCTTGTGTGCTTGTTTTTTCATTGAACAAGGGAGGTATTTATAGACCTTTTTGAAGAAAATTTGCCTCATTTAATACAGATCATTTAGGTAATTTTTCAAAAAATATTAATTCAGATAATTAATTTTGAAAAATTTCTCACACATTTGAAATTTGAAATTCCCTGCAGAGTCAGTGAGCTGACCCACTTTACTGGGTCATTTTTTTGCACTAGTTAGTTGGCTGGACAGGTGGCTGACACCATTTGGACTTTCAAAAATTAATTCTGGTAAATTGTCAGTCGGCTGATTGAACCATATTCAAAATAGTCAGTCAGCTGAGCATTTTCAGTTCATTTGAGTCAGTCGGCTGGATAGTTAACTTTACTGAAGTTTCCCTGTCAGTCAGTTGACTGAACCACGTTTAAAACTAGTTAGTCGGTTGGGTATTGTCAGTTGGTTGGATACTGAGGCATTTGGTTGGGCAGTCATCTTTTTTAAATATTTTCTATTTTTAGATTTCTAAAAAATCTAGTTTACTTGAAAAACTTAGTAACTTTTCAAAAACATTTTGAAGAGTTTTTTCAAATGCCGGTCTCTAAGTTTTTGTATCTTAACGAGCTTCACATATCTAAATAGTAATGATTTTGAAGTACTTACAAATATCCTTCTAAGCATGGTCTCCTTAATCACTATGTCTTGCAGCCTCTTAAGGTTCACTTTTGACTTCAAGATTTGCTTGGCCTTTAAGTTCTTCATTTGTCATTTATTATTTTAATAAACTGAGAAGCTTTCACTTGATTGACATTGATCTTAGGCTTGCTTCCTTGATTAACCGTGAGTGTTCTTTTACTTAAACCTGAAATAAAACCACTCAACAACATATGTTAAAGCATCCTTCATTTTGTCATCATCAAAACAAGATTGAGAAGCCCAGTTTGGCCAACAAATTACCTATGTAAGTACTTCATACTAAATATCATATTAAAATGTTTTGAAGCTCAGTAGGAGTTATACTAAATATCATATTGAAATGTTTTGAAGCTCAGTAGGAGTTATCATGGACTTCGAGACCTTGTTTTAAAAATCATGGAAAATGTTTTTTAAAGTGACAAAGCAAGATGGCTAAGAGTTTTTGGAAAATGAACATAAAAATAGAAATTATAACTGTTCAGGCGACTAAAGAATAACCTCAGGCACCTGAAGATTTTCCTGAAAGAATTCTGAAGAGGCAGTGTAGGCTCAGGCGACTGACCCTTGCAACCTTAGGCGCTTGACCCTGTTAAAAATTTCACAATTTTAATGAACCTCAGGCGACTGACCTTGAGACTTTAGGCGCTTGAACATTGTTAACGACTATATTTTTTAAAAGTTTTAAAATTCAAATTTAAGTTTCTTGTACCCCAAATTTTGTAAAAACTTGGGAAACACTCCAAGTAACTTGGGCAACATGAATTAAACCTTTTTAAGCCAAAAAATAAATGATTTCACAAATAAAAATCGTACCAAGCATTGAAAAATATGCTCTCAAGCTAAAAGCTCTCTTGCTCTCTTGCTCACTCTTTCATTCTGAATTACTGAATTATTTTGAAGTGCTGATCATTCTTCTTTAAGCTTTAAACATATGAATTGATGATTCCTATTTGGAGAAGAAATCTGGTGAATTTGTTCTTGAGCTTCAATTCAATTTCTTTTGGTTTTTGTTATTGAAGTATATTAGTGCTTTCAGTTGTACTAACCAGCTCTATCTGAGAGCATTCTTTGTACAAAAGAATTTTTTTCTTGTTTCTTGTTTCTTTGACGGTTCAGGTCATTGGATCGTTGTAACCGAGCTTGGGGTATCGCTTGGAGAGGGGGCGACACTCTAAAGGAGGGTTTGTAACGGTTTGTTTCGCCCGCAAAGGAACATGTTAGTGGAATCCTTAGGTGGTCTTGCCTAAGGTGAGGACGTAGGCTTGGGATAAGGCGAACCTCGTAACAAAATCTCAGTCTCCCTCATATCCTTCACTCTTTAAATTTCAGCATATACAAATAGTGTTTCAAAGTGCAGGTTGCTGAAAACTGAGATTGAGAAGACCTTTTCATTTAGGGAAGTACGTTGGTTAATCCTTTGTGGAAACCTTAAGGGGAGTATGTTGATTAACCGCTTGAAGAAATCTTGATTAAAAGAAGTGCATAAAAATTCATCCATATTGTAGTAACTTGAGTTATTATAAAAAAAATTAAATAATAAAGAAAAGAGAGAGAAAGTTGTTGACTCTATGAGTCCAATCTTGTTTTGATATTGATAAATTACTTGGTATTTGATCTGTGCATTGAGAGTGTGAGCAGGAACATTACTTAGCATGCACGGAAGGTGATGAAGTCATGGAAGCCACGAGGATTAAAGCATATATATAACCTAGCACAAGTTATGAAACTAAGAATAGTAGAATAATGAAGATGCAAACATCAAGTTCAAGATCGTCATGGGAATGGGTATTTAGAATTGATGTATGTGCATATTTTATATGACATAGCTAGAAGCTCAAAATATATACACATGCATTTCATGAAAACCTTCTAGGTTTAAATATGGATTTTGAGAACTTATTTTTAAGCTCTTGAAAATGTTTTATAAGAGGTTAAAGCAAGAAAGCTCAAATGATTTTGAAAAACTAAACTAAAAATTCTGAAGTGGGTCTGCCCAGATGGTTGAGGATTACCCTCAGAAGTCCGAAGATTCAACTTCAGACGACTGAAAATTTTCTTTAGACGTCTGAAGAATTTTCTCAGAAGACTGAAGAATTAGTTTAATCACCTAAAGATTTAATTACTGAAAAATAGAACAGGCAGAACACCCTCAGACGTATGAACCTTTAGTTCAGTCATCTGAACTATGGACTTCAGAAAACTGAACCCTCAGTTCAGTCGTCTGGCCCTGTGCCCAGACTATAATTCTAAGTACTTTAAGGAGTATCAGATTGAACCCAAATCTTCAGTTATCTGAACCTGTACAAAGTTTAAAAATCTAATCTTTAGCGAAAGAACACGCGGGTTATACACTTGATCAAATTGATCCAATGATCAAGACTTATCCTAAGGCCGAGATTACCCATATAATCAACTTCTAAAACCTAGTACCTCAACTTTTGTAATAGAATTGGGAGCCTTGTACGTATACAAATCTTTGAACATTATTGAAATTATTGCTAAGCTCTTGTCTGTGATTTCAAAGCATTTACATCATATTAAAGCTTGTGTTACGTTTATTTTCAAAAGGGGTTCCAGCAACTATTGTGCAAACAACTTTGGTATTGAGGTTTGGTGATCAAACTAAGTGTTTTCTTGTTCTCAAAGAGTTTTTCATCTCACAAACTTATCATTGAATATTCATTTTGAGAAGTTGATCTTGAGTTATTATCTGTACATATATATTTTTGTGGAAGATCACTACTTGAGAAAAACTTTTTGTTTAAAACTAAAATCTTAAAGAAAGTTTTAAATATATCTTCATTCAAAGGATTGCTATTTGATTAGTGTAAGAAGTACTTGATTGCAAATCCTAAGAACCTCTAAATACGTATTATTGGGGGATATTATTTTTCAAACATAGTGTTTAAATCTTTGCTATATTCAAAGCTGTTTATTTATTCAAAGATCCAACGTTACTGATTATTGACAGCAAGAATATAGATCTGCACATTATCAAATATTATTTTTGTAAGGATCTTGTTTTCTAATCTTGCTTAAAGTATTCTGAAATCGAATCTTATTTTTTCTCCAATGCCTTTATTTATAAAATCATATTTGGGAGATATTGATTTGAAAGATTGATTTGTAAAGCTTATCATTCATATAACAATATCATCGTTACATACATACTGAGCTTCAAGTTTTATCATATGAATATGTGTTAGGTTTTCCATTGTACTCACTAACTTTGTTAGAAGCAATATTGAGTTTTTTTACAGATTTGAAATTTTATATTGTAATCACAATTCAAGTTGCGAATCGGGTGAGGGAGAAGTTGTGCCTCCTGTAAGCAGCGGATTGTAAGGGAAGCTCCATCTTGGTTAAAGGAGTAGGGATTTAGTGGAATCCTTGAGTGAGTTGCTCAAGGCAAAGACGTAGGCCGGGTTGGCTGAACCTCGTAAAATCATGTTTGCCTTCTCTCTTCCCTTATCTTTTTAATTTTTGCTTGCATTTCATTATCAGCTTTTTCATGTTTGTATGTTGATTTATATTATACGCACTTGATAATTAATTGGGTATAATAGAATTTATTGAGATAATAATTTGAATTAATTTCAAGCTCCTATAATTAATTTGTTAAATATTGAAATAGGGATTAAGTGGTAAAATAAACTTAAAGATTTTAAAATACCCAATTCACCCCCCTCTTGGGATTACACCTGAATTAACATTTGGTATCAGAGAAGGTTTACATAGACTTAACTGTTCATTTTGTAAAAAATTCACATGACACCCATCGGTGTAACTCCATTCGATGAGGGACACTCATCCACTAGACCACCAATTTTCTGTGGTGTAAATTACCCCTATTGGAAACATAGGATGAGTATATATCTTTTGAATGCTGATTCAAAAGTATGGAAAATAGTTTCTAAGGGAAACCATGTTCCCATGAAAGTAGTTGACAAGGTAAATGTTCCAAAGACTGAAAATGAATATACAGAGGAAGACTGAAAATTTGTGCAAATAAATCCAATTGCAATGAATTTGTTATTCTGTGCACTATATGTAAATGAATTTAATAGGGTGATGACCTGTAACACTACTAAAGAGATTTGGGAAAAATTAGAAGTCACATATGAAGGTATTAAGGAAGTAAAAGATAGTAGGATAGACATGCTCACTAGTGAATATGAGGCATTTAAAAAGACTATTGATGAATCTATTCAATTCATGTACACTAGATTCACACACATCACGAATTATTTACATGCTCTTGGTAAATCTTACCCTACCTATGAGTTGATCAGGAAAATACTCAGGGGACTACCTCTAGTTTGGGAAGCTAAAGTTACTACAATAGCAAAAGGGAGAAATCTGAAGGAGATGTATGTTGATGAACTAATTGGATGCTCATCACCTATGAGCTTGCAATAAATAAGAGGAAGAATGAGAAAATTAAAGCAAAGAAAGCTACAACACATAAGGCATCATCTCGCTACTCTAGAGAGAGAAGTGATTTAGAATCAAATGAAAACATGACACTTATCACTAAGAAATTTGGAGAGTTAATGAGAAAGAATAAGAAATACACCAGAAAGTTCAAAGGCTCAAAAACAGAAAAGGGAGAGTCAAGAAAAAGGAAGCAAAATGATGATCCTCCTATGTGTTATAACTGTAGAGAATTTGGACATATCAAGCCAAATTGTCCCCAGCTGAAGAAAGTGTCTAAGAAAAAGAAGAAGAAGACTCTAAAGGTGGGTTGGGACACTCACGGTACCAGTAGTTCATAATCTGAATTCAGTGATAATGAGATTGCGAATCTATGTCTGATGGCTCACGATGACCACAAGGTACAATCTTTTTGTTCTGCTTCATCTTACTATTCAAGTGATTTACAAAATGAAAATAACATGCTTTCTTATGATAAATTCCATTAGGAATATTTGTATACCCTTAAAATTCTTGAGAAAATGAATAAGAAAAATTCTGGTTTGAAATTAAAATTGAAAGAATTTTCGAAGTTAGTTGGAAGTCAAAATGAATCTTATGCATCTTTCATGAAAGACAAGGATTTGAAAATTGAGGAGTTAGAAAAGAATTTGAAAGATAAATCTAAGATTATTTGTAAATTTACAGAAGATCAAAATAATTTTGAAAAACTCCTAGAAGCTCAAATAAATTTCCTAGAGAATGAAGGTCTTGGTTTTAATGGGAAGGAGAATCTAAAATAGAGACATCTCTACATGGGATATTTTATAAGAGAGTTAAAATCGTATGTTCCAACTAAAGACTATTATAAAAGTATTACATATTTTAAATGTAAGAGGTTGGGTCACATAAAATTTGATTGTCCTTTCAAAAATAAAGATATCAAAATTAAGAAAGTCTGGAAAGTCAAAGGAGAATCTCGTACTAATCCCCATAGACCCAAGAAAATCTGGGTACCAAAAGTAGTTATCTAATCATGTCTTGCAATTGTGTTTGAGATTGTCCTCCTCGAAGGACAAGTGGTATATGGATAGCGGATGCTCGCTACATATGATAGGAGATAAAGCTAAATTCACATCTATCATATCCAAATATGAAGGATTCGTTACATTTGGGGATAACTATAAAGGTAAAATCATTGGAGTTGGTAAGGTTGGTAAGGAAGCTTCACTTGTCATTGATAACGTGTTACTAGTTGATGGATTGAAGCATAACTTATTGAGTATAAGTCAACTATTTGATAAATGTTATAAAGTCTCATTTGAACATGACAAATGCACTGTAGAGAACAAATCTAAAAATAAAATATTGTATACTGCTGATCATCATGAAAATGTCTACACCACTAGCCTTGACAATCTTGCTTCTCAACGTGTGACTTGTTTTTCTGCTATAAATGGGATTAGTTGGATTTAGCATAGGAGACTAGGACACACAAACATGGACTTAATATCTAAACTTGTTAAGGGAGAATTAGTTAAGGGATTGCCTAAGACTAAATTCATGAAAGATAAAATCTATGATGCATGCCAACTAGGAAAACAAGCAAGAACTAGCTTTAAGAAGAAGAAAGTAATCTCTACTACTAGGCCACTTCAAATGCTACATTTAGATTTATTTGGTCCAAGCCCAACTCAAAGTTTAGGAGGAAAATCATACGCATTCGTCATAGTTGATGATTATTCAAGATATATATAAGTACTATTTTTAGGTCACAAAGACGAAGCATGTGAACAATTCATAAATCTGTGTAAGAAAATTCAAAATGAAAAGGGTTATACTGTCACTAAAATCCGAAGTGATTGGGGTAGAGAATTAAAAAATCAAGGCATGGAAGACTACTGCAATTCATTAGGAATAACTCATAATTTTATGGCTCCAAGAACACCACAACAGAATGGTGTAGTTGAAAAAAGGAATAGGTCTATACAAAAAATGACCAGAACTATGCTTAACGAATATAAACTACCTAGTACTTATGGGCTAAGGTAGTAAATACCACCTGCTATGTTCTAAATAGAGTTTTGATTAAACCATCTCTAAATAAGGCTCCTTACAAATTATGGAATGGCCATAGACCAAACATATCATATTTTCATGTCTTTGGCTATAAATATTTTGTGCTTAGAGACAATGAACATTTAGGAAAGTTTGATGTGAAATCAGATGAAGATATCTTTCTAGGGTATGCCTTCAAATAGTAAAGCCTATAGTGTATATAATAAAAGAACATTAATCGTTATAGAATCCATTCATGTAGTATTTGATGAGTCAAATCCCTTCTCTAAAAGGACTGATGAAGATGAAATTGAGATAAATAAAGAATTTGAAAAACTGTTTATTGAAAATGATTCAGAAAAGAGAAGTGAAATTAAGGAACCAACTACTGAAACTAATCATATTGAAAATGAGGTTAATGAACTACCTAAAGAATGGAAGTACATAAAGAGTCATCCCATTGATCAAATAATAGGTGAACCATTACGTGGAGTAGCCACACGATCCTTGCTTAGGAATATGATTAGTCATTTTGCCTTTTTATCTCAAGAAGAACCTAGGAATGTGAATGAAGCAATTAAGGATGAATCGTGGGTGATGTCCATGCAAGAAGATTTAAATCAGTTTAATAGAAATAAAGTATGGACATTAGTTCCTAAACCTAAGGATAAGACAATTATTGGAACAAAATGGATATATAAGAACAAGAAAGATGAACATGGGATAGTTGTTAGAAATAAGGTAAGACTAGTAGCTCAGGGATATAACTAGGAAGAAGGAATAGATTTTGAAGAAACATTTGCACCTGTAGCTAGAATGGAAGTCATTCGAATGCTTTTAGCCTATGCTGCTTTTAAGGATTTCAAGTTGTATCAAATGGATGTCAAAAGCTCATTTTTAAATGGCTACATAAGTGAAGAAGTTTATGTAGAACAACCCCTAAGTTTTGAAAACCACAAGAATCCAAATCACGTTTATAGACTAACAAAAGCCTTGTACGGTTTAAAGCAAGCTCCTAGAGTTTGGTATGAAAGACTAAGCGACTTTCTACTGGACAATGGATTTATTAGAGGGAGGATAGACACAACGCTTTTCATAAAGTCTAAGAAAGATGACATGCTCCTAGTTCAAGTATACGTAGATGATATCATATTTGGAGCAACAAATAAAGATTATGCAATGAGTTTGCAAGCACTATGCAAAATGAATTTGAGACGAGTATGATGGGTGAACTAAATTTCTTCCTAGGACTTCAGATCAAACAAAAGAAACATGGAAGTTTTATAAATCAATCGAAGTACATTAGAGATATGCTAAAAAAGTTTAATATGGAAGATGGAAAAATACTAAGGAAACCTATGAGCTTTTCCTTGAAATTAGACAAAGATGAACAAGGTGTACCAGTAGATGTCAAGCTCTATCATGGGATGATTGGTAGCTTACTATATCTGACTGCCAGCAGGCCTGATATAATGTTTAGTGTATGTTTGTGCACAAGATTTGAGGCTACACCTAAAGAGTCACATTTATTAGTTGTCAAATGAATACTTAGATACCTGATAGGAACCGTGGAACTTGGATTATGGTATCCTAAGTATACATCATTTGAGATTGTTAGCTATTTAGATGCTGGTTTTGCTGGAAGTAAAGTAGATAGAAAAAGTACCAGTGGCACATGTCATTTCCTAGGACATTCGTTAGTATCTTGGTTTTCAAAGAAGCAAAATTCAGTTGCTCTATCCATAGCTGAGGCTGAATACAAAGCAACTTGAAGTTGTTGTGCTCAATTGTTATACATGAAGCAACAATTTATGGATTTTGGATTAAGCTATGATATAGTTCCAATAAGGTGTGACAATATTAGTGCAATAAATATCTTAAGGAACCTTATATCACATTCACAAACTAAACACATAGAAATTAGACATCATTTTCTTCGTGATTATGTGCAAAAAAGGAGATGTGACACTTGAGTTTGTATGCACGGATGAATAATGGGTAGACATATTCACGAAACCACTTGCAGAGGATAGGTTTATCCAAATTAGATGTGAATTAGGTCTGATGTATAGTTGATAAGTTGCCTAAAATTATATTAGATGACATAATTTAGGGGGAGCAACATCACTTAATATTCACAATTGGTTAAAAATTTCAAATTTGGCTCATTTGTTCTCATTTGGTATCACATTTGGTATTAAACTCATAACAGGATGAGTGCATGTTAATTGACACATGTTAATCCTCACATAACATTTGAACTTTAGTGACTATTTTTGCTTATCCATGTCTATGAAATTTGACACATTGTGTATGTTCACATTGCAATTTAATTCAACACTACAGTTTTTTGCATTAGCAAGGGGGAGAAGTAAATTGAATTAATATAGGAAGACATATTTCATCGTACAATTTTTGAAATCTAAAGGTTACACATATATATATATATATATATATATATATATATATATTTAAATGTGATATAATTATATTAGAACATTTTTGTTATATACCTTTTTGTTGAAGTCAAAAGGGGAAGAAGAATATAAGGTTATAGCAAAAATAGTTAGCAAAATTAGAAAATTAGCTTTCAAAATTTTTTTTTCATTGTGCTGAATTTTATATTGTGCATTATTTGAGGGGGAGCCTTGTTAAACGAAACCCATTCATATTTTTGTTCGTGTATTTGTCATCATCAAAATGGGGAAGATTGTTGACCCTATGAGTCCAATCCTATTTTGATAATGACAAATCACTTGGTATTTGATATGTACATTGAAAATGTGAGTAGGAACATTACTTAGCATGCATAGAAGGTGATAAAGTCATGGAAGCCACGAGGATTAAAGCATATATATATATATATATATATAACCTAGCACAAGCTATTGAACTAAGAAGAGTAGAAGAATGAAGAAGAAAGCATCTTATGCAAGCATCAAGTTCAAGATCGTCATAGGAATGAGTGTTTAGAATTGACGTATGTGCAAATTTTATATGATATAGCTAGAAGCTCAAAATATATACACATGCATTTCATGAAAACCTTCTAGGGTTAAATATGCATTTAGAGAACTTATTTTTAAACTCTGGAAAATGTTTTATAAGAGGTTAAAGCAAGAGAACTCAAATGATTTTGAAAAAATAAACTGAAAATTCTTAAGTGTGTCTACCTAGACGGCTGAGGATTACCTTCAGAAGTCTGAAGATTCAACTTTAGATGATTGAAGCTTTTCTTCAGACGTCTGAAGAATTTCCTCAGAAAACTGAAGAATTAGTTCAATCATCTGAAGATTTAATTACTGAAACAAAGAACAGACAGAACACCCTTAGACGTCTGAACCTTCAGTTCATTCGTTTGAACTAGGGACTTCAGAAGACTGAACCCTTAGTTCAGTCATCTAACCCTGTGTCCAGACTATAATTTTCAGTACTTTAAGGAACATCAGACTTCTGAACCCGAATCTTCAATTGTCTGAACCTACGGGAAGTTTAAAAATCTAATCTTTAGTGAGAGAACACGTGGGTTATACACTTGATCAAGTTAATCCAACGATCAAGACTTATCCTAAGGCCGAGATTACCTATATAATCAACCTTTAAACCCTAGTGCCTCAACTTTTGTAGTAGAATTGGGAGCCTTGAATGTATACACATCTCTAAACATTGTTGAACTTATTACTAAGCTCTTGTCTGCGATTTCAAAGCGTAATATCATATTAAAGCTTGGGCTACGTTGATTTTCAAAAGGGGTTCCAGCAACTATTGTGCAAACAACTTTGGTATTGAGGTTTGGTGATCAAACTAAGTGTTTGCTTGTTCTTAAAGAGTTTTTCATCTCACAAACTTATCATTGAATATTCATTTTGAGAAGTTAATTTTGAGTTTTATCTGTATATACATATTTGTGGAAGATCACTACTTGAGAAAAGCTTTTGTTTAAAACTAAAATCTTGAAGAAAGTTTTAAATATATCTTCATTCAAAGAGTTGCTATTTGATTAGTGTAAGAAGAATTTGATTGCAAATTCCAAGAACCTCTAAATACATATTATTAAGGGATATTATTTTTCAAACATAGTGTTTAAATCTTTGTTATATTTAAAGCTATTTATTTATTCAAAGATCCAGCATTACAGATGATTGATAGCAAGAATATAGATCTGCGCATTATCAAAGATTATTTTTGAAAGGATCTTGTTAATTTAGGTGTAATCCCAAGAGGGGGGGGGGTGAATTGAGTATTTTAAAATCTTTTAGATTATTTACCACTTTATCCCTCTCTATATTTAACTAATTAGTTGCAGGGGTTTGAGGTTGATTTAAATTATTATATCAATGAATTCTTTTTACCCAATTAAGTGTGTGTGGGGTTATTCAACATACACATATGCAAGATAGATAATGAAATGCATTGCGAAAAATAAAAGAAGTAAAGGAAAAGAGAAGGCAAACACAATTTTTACGAGGTTCAGCCAACCCAGCCTAGGTCCTTGCCTTGAGCAACCCACTCAAGGATACCACTAAATCCCTGCTCCTTTAACCAGGATGGAGCTTCCCTTACATCCTCTACTTACACGAGGCACAACTTCCTCCTCACCCGGTTCACAACCCGAACCGTGATTACAATATATAATCAAAATTTGCAAAACAACTCAAGATTTGCTTCTAACAAAGCTAGTGAGTACAATTGAAACCTAACACATATCCATATGATGAAACTTGAAGTTCAGTATGTATGTAACGATACAATCATTAGATGAATGATATGCTTCAACCAATTTCCTTTTTATCAAATCTCCTAAGTAATGATATAAGTAAAAGTTTTGGAGAAATTATGGTTCTAGTTCAACTTGCTAAATGCACGAATATCAAATGTGAACTTATCAAAAAATTTGTCTTGAATAATATAACGATCAAAATCAATAAGCTTTCTTCCAAATATTCAACCACAATATGATCTTTGTAATATGCATATATATATATATATATGATTTCCAAAGATCAAAAACCTAATATAATATTTTTCATAAAATATCCCTCAATAATATGTATAGTTATGAACACTAAGGATATTTAATCAAGTGGTTTTGTAATATCAAAAATATCGAGTCTTTAACTGAATACACACTTGAATCAAAATCGTTTAACCAGTGACAACAAACTTTTCTCAAATAGTGATCTTGTCACAAACAGTTTAATATCAACACACTCAAGATCAACCTCTCAACAAGTATTCAATAATGGATTTTGAGATGAAGAGCTGTTTGAAAAATAAATATCAACAAGCAAATAAGTTTAGATGAAAAACTTTATGAGAATAAATATTAACAAGCAGATCAATTTACCAAACCTCAAATCCAAAATGAAAGCACGATGATTGCTAAATTGCCTTTGGAAGATCAAGATAGCCTTAGCTTAGATTTAACGTATAGAATTTGAAATTCCAATCAAAAACTTGGCAGTGTATTCTCCCAAGTTGTGCTAATCGTACAATATGCTCAATCGTATGCTAAAGGTTCGTTCTCTTTTCACTTGTTGGGCACTAGGGTTTAGATGTTGATTATATAGGTAACCTTGCCCTTAGAATGAATCTTAACCATTGTTTCAAAAAATAACTCGCGTGTTCCCTCATTAAAAAATTAAAATTTTAACTTTCCCGTAGGTTCAGACGACTAAGGGTTAAGGCTCAGACAACTGAAGTTCCTTAGAGCTTCAAAAAGATTAACCTGGACACAAGGTCAGACGACTGAGGTTAGGGTTCAGTCTTTTGAAGTGTCGGGTTCAAATGACTAAAGTTCGAGTTTAGTCTTCTGATGTGCTTCTGTTAGGTTCTGTGTTTCATCAATAATTCTTCAGATGACTGAACTTAATCTTCGGTCTTCTGAAGAAATTCTTCATATGACTGAGCTTAACTTTGGTCTTGTGAAGTTAAATCTTCAGATGACTGAACGTGGAGTTCGGTCTTCTAAAGTTACCACCTTCTGGATTTTTCCTTTTTAGTTTGAAAAATTTTCTTTTGCACTCTTTCTTTGCTCTTTTATAAAATATTTTTTTGGGGTTTTAAAAATATCTCTAAGTCCATAAACATCCCCTAAAGATGTTCATGAGATGTATGAGTCCTAAGGTCAGTCTAGGGTATAAGTTGAGCCTCAAATCAAATCATATGAAATATGCAAATACATTCAGTTCTATATACCCATTCTGATGAAGATCTTGAACTTGCCGCTTGCATCTTCATTCTTCAACTCTTTTAGTTCCATTGATTTTTCCTAGATATATATATATATATATATATATATATATATATATATATACATTAGTCTTCATGGCTTCCATGACTTTCTATCCTTCTGTGCATGCTAAATATTGTTCATGTTCACAATCTCAATACACAGATCAAATGCCAAGTGATTTGTTATTATCAAAACAGGATTGGACTCATAAAGTCAATAGATCTTGTTTTCTAATCTTGCTTAAAGTATTCAAAAATCGAACCTTATTTTTTCTCCAAAGCATTTATTTATAAAATCATATTTGGGAGATATTGATTTAAAGGATTGATTTGTAAAGCTTATTATTCATATAACGATATCATCGTTACATACATATTGAGCTTCAAGTTTTATCATATGAATATGTGTTAGGTTTTCTATTGTACTCACTAGCTTTGTTAGAAGCAATATTGAGTTTTTTGAAGATTTGAAATTTTATATTATAATCACAGTTCGGGTTGTGAATTGAGTGAGGAAGAAGCTATTCCTCTTGTAAGCAGTAGATTGTAAGGGAAGCTCTGTCCCGGTTAAAGGAGCAGGGATTTAGTGGAATCCTTGAGTTGGTTGCTCTAGGCGAGGACGTAGGCGGGGTTGGCTGAACCTCGTAAAATCGTATTTGCCTTCTTTCTTCCCTTATCTTTTTAATTTCCGTTTGCATTTCATCATCAGTTTTTGCATGTTTGTATGTTGATTTATATTATACACACTTGATAATGAATTGGGTAAAATAAAATTTATTGAGATAATAATTTGAATTAATTTCAAGCCCCTGCAATTAATTTGTTAAATATTGAAATAAGGATTAAGTGGTAAAATAAACTTAAAGATTTTTAAAATACCCAATTCACCCCCGCTCTTGGGATTACACCTAAATTAACAAAAGGAATTTCAAAAGGGGCCTCAGCAGGGTCTTGTTGGTGAACAACCTTCTTAGACACATCGATAAGGACACGAGTCTTGTCGATGAGGTGATATCGAGAGGTGTGATTTTAGTTTATGGATCGTCGACGAACTCCTCACTTTCATCACCAAGACACCTTCTATGGCTCGTTGACGAGGCCACATGGCATACTGCCTATATAGATATATATATATATATATATATATATATATTTGGAAACCACATTTCAGCGAGAGAAACCATTTTCTCTCAGCTTTCTCTCTTTCCTATACTTCTCTTTCTACTTCTCTCTAGATTTCTCTCACTGTTTCTCCCTGTTTCTACGATCAGAAGCCACTACGTTGATCCTAGGGAGATTCTCTACAAGTCTGCTGGAGTAGATTGTTGGTTAGGCCAACTTGTACACCATCTCAAAGTCAGGGTAAGTAGATTATTTAGGTATTTTCAGACTTATTTGAGTTTAGATTTTGTATTGTATGAGAATATGCTGGAATTCTATGGAGTAAAATTAGGATGTTATGATTTCAAGGTTTTGGGGCTTTTACTGTAGACAGGTTGGGGATCTAGTGGGTGTTTCTAGGAACCCAGGTAAATAATAAATAGTTTATAATTCAGGAAATATGAGTTTGAGAACTATTTTAGGAATTTAGTTGATTGACAGAGAAGTATGTATGTGTAATATTAAGATTTTTGGTATTATGGACGTTTGGGCGTGAGTTAGAATTTAGTAGACGAGCCTAATTGTTAGGTAAAAGGAATAAATTATGTCAGGTATTTCCAGAAGTTTAACTAATTTTATTAAAGCATGTGATTATGGAAATATTAAATATGATTTTGCTGAATTATTAGGCTTAAGGTAATAGAAAGATTGAATTAATTATTATATGTATGTCATGGGAAAAATCAGTTGTTGAATTTAAGAAAGATTCAGAGTTAAGTATACAATTATTTCTAACAAAAGTATATCGGTATTCTAGGCAGATCATTATACCTAAATTATCATTCAAGTTGTGTGGCATGAGTAAATAAATATGATATAGCATTTATTTGCAGAAATTACATAAGTTATAGTACAACGTTTGGGAATACTGTTATTGAACAGGAAAATAGATTTAATATGTATTATTAGAGAATATGATATCAGGGAAGATTTTATGTTTAGAATATTACTTACACTTGTGTGGCATGAGTATGATTTTCTATGAGAATTATGTTTTATCGAAATACTACGATTTTCCAGAATAAGCATGTTATAAGGAGTTTTTAGGAAAAACCGTAAAACAGTACAGGGACTATGGTTTAAAAATATTGTGTTTATAGAGTAGAAATTTTATGTTCAGTAAGTTATGATATGGCCAGCTTTATGCCTTGACCAGTATGAAAGACGATTGTATACAAAGTTACGTAGATAAGTATACTAGAGTCCCTCCTCGTACACGTGTCAGCCTGAGGTTGTATCCTTCTCGTATATGGACTAGCATAAGGATGAGTATAGCAGTGCCCCTCCCTGTATACGGGTCAACATGAGGTTGTATCCTCCTCGTATACAGGTCAACATGAGGATGAGTATGGCAGAGTCCCTCCCTATATACAGGCCAATATGAGGTTGTATCCCCCTTGTATATAGGCTAGCATAAGGATGTGTATAGCAAAGTCCCTCCCTGTATATGGGCCAGCATGAGGTTATCCTCCTCGTATACAAGTCAACATGAGGATGTGTATGGCAGAATATTATAGAGTTATGATATGACAGTTCCATATAGTATTATGATATGACAATTTTATGAGTATAAAGTATAGTCCCTCATCATATATGGGCCAACATAAGGTTATCCTCCTCGTATATGAGTCAATATGAGGATGAGTATGACAGTGTCCCTCCCTATATATGGGCCAGCATGATCCTCCTCTTATACAGGTCAGCATGAGGATGTGTATAGCAAATCATTATAGAAATATGATACGACAGTTTTATATAGTATTATGACATGACAAATATATGCAGTATTATGTTATGGAAAATAATTATAGAAATATGTTACGATAATTTTATGCAGTAATATGGTTCAATAGTGTTGTATAGAGTTATGACTATTTATATAGAAATGCGAATCTATACTAGGTTATGTATACATACAGTAATATGATTTTATACCAAGTTACAGCTATACAGGCATGTATATATATTTATGAGAATAAAGTATTTGGTGAACTAAAATATGTTTTGAAATAGAAATATGTATTTTCATATATATATGTATATAAGTGTGAGAACTATATAAATGATATTACAGTAAAAGTGCATTAATAAATCATTATATCTTGCTTACTTGACAATTCACTTGCCACACACTGATAATAGTTTATCCCCACTTACTGAAAGGTGTCTCACCCCATGAAAACTTTAACATTTTATAGATTCACGTGGAGGATAGAAGTAATCAGAGTAGTACAGCAGAAGCGTGGGTGGGATAGAAGATCTTACCTAGAATTGTATTATTTTAATAAGTTTTAATGATTTTTGAGCAGTGGGGATATAATTGGTGGTGTCATTGATGATATTATTATATTGAGATGATTTAATACTCTGGTAATTGATTATTAAGGTCTTCCGTTGTATGAAATGTTCAGGTCGTTATAAGTGATATTAGAGAAATTAAGCGAAAATTTTTGGGTCGTTACACATACGGGGCTATAAACTGATCTTGCAAACGCTGAAAAACAAAATGCTGCAGCTCTTCAAGTTAGTTAAGTATTGTGTGATTGGGTGATTTTTTATTATTTGGTTTGTGATTAGTTTTGTGTTTGTGATTGAATTTTCTTAAGTATACAAAAAGCTTTAAATTTGTAATAACACTTAAAAGAATTTTTATAAACCCAATTCACCCCCCCTCTTGGGACTACACCTTGACTTTCAAACCCCATTTTGTTGAGGAGCATAAACACAAAAATGTTGATAAATGGCCCCTTTTGAATTAATTCAAAGGGTTTAATATAGAAAATTTAACTAATAGAAAATGGAAGTTGACTTTGTTTTGCAAGTGCACAAACATCACAATTTTAGACTGGAAAGGGAAATTTAACAAATTTTTTTCCATAAAATCTAATCTAGAGGAAGAAAAATGACCCAATCGGCGATGCCACAAAGCGATGGAGAAGGGGACCTGAGAATTGGGTGAATGGCAAGAAGTGACTGCTACGGATGAAGTTTGAGGTTTTGGCTTTTCTAATGCTAACGTAACCAAGTAATAGATTCTGTATCGTTGTTCACCCAAACCAATCGCCGTCCTTGTCATCAAGTCCTGAAAAATGCACCAATAAGGAAAAAAGGTTATTGACCAATTGAGATCTTTGGTAACTAGACTCACAGACATTAAATCCACCTTAAACGATGGCACACTAAGCACATTTTTTTTAAAGTAATAGTGAAATTCAAAGGTAAATTCCCAATGGATGTAATCGGTGCCTGTTCTCCACTTGGCATAGAAATTGGTGGCAAAAAGGTGTTCTTACTACTGTTGACAAGCAAATTTGGAGATGAAGTAATGTGGTTTGTTGCACCATTGTCGATAATTAAATGATGGAGTCGCAACAATGTCTGTAACAAACCTGAGGAAGCTTTAACATCATTATCTTGAGGTTTGGAAGATTGTGTTGTCTCTTTTCCTTGTACAGTAGATAAAATTTGCTGGATTTGAAAATTTGAGAGCCCATTTGTCACCGCCAACACTTCCTACATTATTAGACCCTCCTTGACATTGTTGACTGATGACTAATGACTATTGTTGTGCTTGAAATGAGTGCTTCCTTGATTGGATCAGTTTGATGCATGTTTAGGGTGTTCTGGTGGGTACCCGTTTAGCTTCCAGCATGTTTCTCGCACACAATGGTCATGGTCACAATAAGGCAAATGCAAAGGTTTTCGATTAGATGAGGTTGAACGAGAAGAAGAACCTTGACCACATTGAACAGCCAAAGCCACTGGTTCAAACTTTTGAACAACCATGGCTGAGTTCTTCATCGTCTCACATACAACTCCTATGCTTCACTGCTTCTATTCTTATACAATGGAATAGTAAGCCTTGGCAACATCAGGTAGTAGATTCATCAATATAATTTGACCTCGGATTGCACTGTAGGAATCATTGAGTCCCATAAGAAATTGCATTAATCTATGTCTCTTATGATACGCCTCACAAGAGCAAACGATGTCATTATAGGATCCTAGTTTATACCATAACTTTTTCAACCTTGTGTAATAAGCTAAAACAGTCATTTGATCATGATCAAGATAAGCAATGTCCTTCTCAATTTAAAAAAAACAAGGGGCATTGCTTTGAGAAAAATGATCCCGAAGGTCTTCCCATACCTCCTGGGCGGTGGTCGAAAAAATGATGCTGTTTGCAAGATCCTGTATGAGTGAATTGAGAATCCAAGAAAGGATCATATCATTGCATCTTTTCCACGAAGCATAGTCATCTATTTTGGTTATGGTAGTGACATTGTGGTTGTCTTATCTATGAAACCTAACTTGGATTTGGCATTGAAAAAAATCGTCATGGCTCTAAACCATATCGAATAATTATCTCCATTGAGAGGCTTGGAAACAAGCACCATTCCTGGATGAACATAATGGTGAAGAAAATATGGATTGACAACATCAAGCTTGCCCTCATTCAAAGGTTGCTCATTCACCATGATAATGGGAAATGACAATAAAAAGAAGGCAAAAAAAAGAGGGCAGGGAGCTAGGGTATCATTCCCTACTCTGATACCATGTAAAAGAAGGAAATAAAATATTTTCCTTTTGAATCATTTTATTGAATTGGAAGATGTAGCTTTATACAAGAAATTTTCTTCTATCATGCTAGATATTTCCTATAATCATTCCTACAATCATGCTAGAGATTTCGTGAATCACTCCTACAATCATGCTAATCTATTCTAGGTAGTCAAAGTATAAAAAGCAACTAAACAAATATAAAATTAATACAATATATTTATCAATGAATGACCGAATATTGTTGTCCTTCTCAACAATGTTGGGACTCTCTCTCTCTCTTACGTGTCATCATCTTCTTTATTTTCTAACTGTTTTACTCTCTTTTTCACCCCGTTTAAGTCAAAATAGTAGAAAATTTAATGTGAAATAAAAATCACTAATGTAAAAAAATACATATCTAATGGTTAATAAGTACAATATTATATTTCAATAGTTATTTAAACCTCTCCAGTCATGATTGGAGAATCAAATAACTATAAAATCTCTCTCTCTCTCTCTCTCTCTCTATCTCTCTCTCTCCTCTCTCTCTCTCTCTCTCTCTCTCTCTCTCTATGCATAATGCAAGTTAAAGCACAAAAGAACCATCATCTAGTTGCAGAATAGACATAGTCTAGGCATAATTTGACCACCATATATGTAGTGACCCAAAGAATAATAGCATTTTAATAATAATGAAGGAGAGAAATAGATACAGAAACAGAAGAAGGTTGTAGACTTCGCGTTTGTCAACGATATTGCATTTTGGGGATAATTTTAACTTTAGGAAACTACCAGGATTCGTCGACGAATACAAGGGTTCATCGACGAGTGCAAAAGAAAATTCATCGACGAATACAGGGCTTCATCGACGAGAATTCATCGACGAGAAAATACCGAGGGACAGTTCGGGCTACTCTGAATTTCGTCGACGAATCTGGCCTTATAAGTAGCTAAAATTTGGATTTTTATTCATTTCTCATGCCCTCTCTCTCCTCTCTCTCTCTCTCTCTCTCTCTCTCTCTCTCTCTCTCTCTCTCTCTCTACGTCACTCTCTCCCTTCTCTCTTTGATTCTAGCCCCGTTAGTTGCCGGATTGATGATCTGAAACCACCACGACACTCCTAGCGGAATTCTCTTCAAGTTTGCTAGGGCGGATCGTCGGTGGGATTGAGTGAGATTTCATCCCAAATTCAGGGTAAGGCCTGTTAGTCCCTTTTTGGCCTTATGATAGTTATAGAAAATGATGTAGGTGAAGAAATACTGATGTTATGTTCTGGCATATATTGTTTTCAGGGTGTTTTGTAGGAGACCCTGTGCGTGTTAGGCTAGTATTCCCTAGGGGCTTTCTAGTAGTCAGGTAAGGGAAATATGCTATGCTAGGCATTTTTAAAATATTATGCAGTTTATTAATTAATGAAAATTATGTATTACAATATCGTGTGGCTTTTGATTATGAATATAGTACGAATGCATATTTTACGATATTTCAGTATTCTAATTTTACGATATTTCAGTACCATGATTTTATGAATCTTAATACCATGATTATACGAATATCAGTATTTTGATTATACAGTTCAGTATTATGATTATGTAGATGAAAGTGTTATGATTATACAGTTCTCAGTATTACGTATAAACTACAGTTATAATTTATGCAGCATCATGGTTATTTCAGTACTTCAGAATCATGGTAAATCAGATAGATATGTATAGAAATATATTATATGATATCAGACCCTATTGGACTTGTAGCTACAGAGCACGGTACCGTTGCTACAAATACTATGTTACTTTATGAGTACAACCACCTATTTAGATAATACGTGGTAAAGTCGTTCACCTAGGCCCTTGAAGAGGTTAGGCTCCCCATCCAGATATGGGTTGAGGTGGGCAGATTGACCTATGGAGTACAGTGATTTATTCCTGGTTGGCTAGCCAGGGTAAATCCAGCCTACGGGCTACACAACCCTGTCATGAAGGGGTAAGTCATGACACACAAACAGCTACAGGGAACAATTTCAGTTATTATTACGTATGTATATATTTGCAGAAACAGGGAACATACTTACTTATACTAGAAGTACTTTGAATTATAACCTATAATACTGATATGTTAAGCAACATGGAAAAGGGTGGTGTATTTTATTATTTGTAATGTACTTTTGCATCCAGTTATTCATAATTATATGAAAACAGATTTTCATAGTATTGTAGCTCATTTGCCACACACTAGTAATAGCATATTTCTTCTTACTGAGCGTTGGCTCGTCCTAGTATTGAAACATTTTTCAGGGGATCCAGGTAGGCGAGCAGATCAGGCTCGCAGATAGAAGGGCTTTTGTACTGTCTTGCCAGTGGAGAGTGAATTCATTTTGGGAATATTTTTGTATACCCTAGCTAGTTAAGGGTATTTTGGGGAACAGACGTATATATATATTTTGAAAAAACATGTAGTACTCTGGTATTGTGTGGTGTGGTATTGTATATATTTACATATGGATATGTTTATTCAGTTCTGCTTCTTGCTGCTTAGGTTTATGGTTGGGTTTATCCCAATATGGTATCAGAGTATGTTGAATGTTATGGTATAAAAAACAAAAAATCAGTTAATTAAGCAGGTCGTTACAATATACATGTAGCTTAACTATTATGAACTACTTATCTACATCGCTCTTTAAGCTCTCTCTCTCTCTCTCTCTCTCTCTCTCTCTCTCTCTATTGCAAGTTGGAGCATCAGAGAGCACCATCTAATTGTAGTCTAGCCTTAATGAAAAAGAAATTAATTTAATTATTTCACTTAGTGTTAGATCCATTTTCTCTATGAGTCTTTCCTCTCTCATGTCATGAAATCCTTAAGTCCTTGATCTTTTCCTTTTAATAATTTCATTTATAATAGCCTCAATGAAAAAGAGGTTGTTCTAACAATTTCACTTAAAGTGTTAGATCCTTTTTTCTGTGAGCGAGAGATGATTTGATGATTTAGATACATGATACCTCTAGCTCTTTTTCCACAAAATATTTCCTCTCTTATGTCATGAAATCCTTAGGTCCTTGATCTTTTCCTTTTAATTATTTCATGTAGAAAGGGAAGGTTCCTTTCAAAATTAGAGTTTTTATAGGGTCTATGGCCTTTTAAAAGCTAAAGACCACTGGTTTGCTACAGTTGAGGAAGGCATATTAGTCTTAATGTCTATTTTATGTGTGTTGCTACCAAAATTTGTCTGGGATAATTTGGATCAATTACGACTTCAATCACCTACAAAAAATAAGAGAAAAATGGCTTGGAGGACCCGCCATGTTCTACATTATCTTTTTTCTGTTGTAAGATTATGCTAAACATGTGTTGTGATATGGATCGAATAATTAAGATGCACAGCGGAATAAATAAAACAAATAAATGAAACACAACCACAAAAACAACAACAACAACAATAAGATATACGTGGTTTGACAAAGCCTACATCCATAGAAGCAATGACACAAGAATTTCACTAAGGAAATCACAAAGTACATAAACACTTCTCAAATGATCACACACCTTCTCAATACATGCCCAGAATGACATACATAGCACTATCTCGAAGGTTTCCTTCCGTTTACCTAACCACCCCAACGTTCAAATTCAAAATTCAAAAAAATGCTCGAAGCCTAGAACTTCTCATCGACAAATCATTCCACTCATTGACGATATAATTTTTTTGCTCTTAGTATCTCAGTAACTTTAAACTTTTGAGCCTCTCGGGATCTTCTTGTCGATGAGCACAGGACATTCATCGACAAGTCCTTGCTGTCTCTTCGTCAACGATCACAGGGCGCTCATCGATGAACCCCTAGTGTGCTGCCCTTTCATGTTTTTCTTTCTTCTTTTTTTATGAAATCCAAAGTATAAGAGCCACAACATAAACAACGATCTCCACCTTGGCGATTATACGCCCTTTAGGAGAATCCCGAAAAACATGTCTAATTGCTCCACCTTGAACTTGAAACACTTGGTTGGGTATGTCTCCCTTCTATCACTTGAAGACATGGAAGAAGTCCAAGAAATGCTTGAACTTCTCAGAAGTAACTGATTTTGTCAGAATATCCGCTACATTTTCAGATGTGTGAACTTTCTCCAACACAAGCTCACCCGAAGCAATCAATTCCCAAACCTCATGGAACCTCACATCAATGTTCTTGGTTCTAGCATGATATATCTGCTTCTTCTCCAAGTAAATGGCACTCTGACTATCACAATGCAGCACCACTCCATCTTACTGTAACCCCAGCTCTCTCACTAAACCAGTAAATCATAAGGCTTTATTTGCAGTTTCAGCAACTGCCATATATTCTGCCCAGTTGTGGATAATGCTACTAGAGACTGTACCATGGATCTTCAACATATCGGTCCTCCTACAAAGGTAAATACATATCCCATTGTAGATCTTATGTCATCTATATCTCCAACATAATCAACATCAACAAACCACATAACTGGAGGACAACCCTTTTACTTACCGAACATGAGACCATATCCCGATGCACCCCATAAGTATCTAAGTATCCATTTGATGGCTTTCCAATGCTGCTTTCTTGAATTAGAAAGAAATTTACTTACCATGCTCACCGCATGAGCCAAATTTGGCCTCACACACACCATGGCATACTTCAAACTCCCCACAGCACTAACATAGGGGACCTTTGACATGTCCCAAATTTTATCATCTATACTTGGGTAATTTGTAGTAGACAACTTGAAATGATTCGCTAGAGGTGTACACACCGGTCTTGCATTAGGCATGCTAAACCTCTCCAACACCTTCTATATATAACCACCTTGAGATAACCATAACCTCCCTGCAGTTCTCTCATAGTGAATCTCTATCATAAATATTTTCTTGGCTGAGCCAAGATTCTTCATGTCAACTTCCTTATACAACAGGTCCTTTAATTGATTCACCTCAATTAAATCTTTTGCAACAATCAATAGATCATTGACGTACAATAACAAGGAAATAAGAGAACCATCCTCAAGCTTGTTCACATATACGTAGTAGTCATACTCACACCTCTTGTAGCCAATCTTGATCATATAAAAATCAAACCTTTATACCATTGCCTTGGAGACTATTTCAGCCCATAAAGAGATTTCTTCAACTGCAAACTAAATTTTCTTTTCTTGGTTCAATGAATCTCTTTAGCCCATGTAGATTTGTTCATCCAAGTCACCATGAAGAAACATCATCTTCAAATCCATTTGTTCCAAATGAAGATCATAATGGACTATCAACCCTAACACAATTCTAATAGAAGTATGTTGGACCATTGGAGAAAATATCTCATCATAATCTATCCCATTTTTCTATGAGTATCATTTTTCCACCAACCGTGCCTTGAATTTCTCTCTTTCTTTTTTTGAAATTGTTTCATTCTTCCTATATAGCCATTTGCAACCTATTGGTCTCTTCCCATCTGGAAGCTCCACCAAATGCTAAGTTTTATTCTTATGTAGTGATTCCATCTCCTCAGTCATCACACCCATCCACCTATCTTTCTCCTGGTTGTGCATTGCCTCTTGAAATGAAGTTGGATCATTGCAACTAGAAAGGAAAGCATAAGATACTAACTCTTCAAATCCATACCTTGATGGAGGTCTGATAGTGCATCTCTGTATAGGAATATCGTCGACTTGCTGGTTTCTTGAGCTAGAACTCCTTACAACCATAGGACCATGATAATTTCTGTTGCCTTAAGCTTCCAACTCCACTTGCACAACATGTTCATCATTGCCCCAATTTTCTGGCTTATGTTTTTGTTCATCATACTCTTTAGTATGCTTCACCATAGCCTTTTCATCAAAGACTACATTCCTACAAATCACCATCTTGTTTGCTATTTTGTAAAGACTCAAAAAATATAATAATAAAAGAAAGTGGGGAAAAATGGATTTTTGGTTGGGAAAGGAAGAAATCGGTGGCGATTTTCTGGAGAGGATAGAAAACTGGCGACGATTTTATTTTTGGTTAAAGGAGGAGAAAACCGGCAACAATTTTTTAGAGAAGATAGGAAACCAGCAACTATTTTTGGAAATTACCAGAGACAGTAACGGGAAAACGATAATTTTGGGTTGGTTAATAGAAAATCAGCGACGATTTTTTGAAAGCCAGACAAAATCGTCGATGGTTTTGGCTAGCAGTGCTGAAGATATAAAGAACCTATAGTCATTTATAGAATTAAAAGCAAAACTCTCTCTCTCTCTCTCTCTCTCTCTCTCTCTGCTCTCTCAAACCCTACGGTCCTCCACCCTTCCACCTTTTATTCTGGGCCCGTTAAGCTCCATTTTGACGATCAGGAACCACCACAGGGTTCCTGGGAAGATTCTCTACAACGTAGGCAAAGTAGATTTTCAGTCTAGGTTACGGGGTATCACTCCAAAACTGAGGTAAGGGTGTTAAATATTAGTTTTAATGGTTAAATCCCTAAAATTATATTTTTCCAAAATTAATCAGGTCAAACTCCAGAATATTAGTTTTAATGGTTACATTGGAGTATTTAAGGCCTAGGAAATATTGAATGATAAATATTCTGGAGTTTGACCTGATTAATTTTGGAAAAATATAATTTTAGGGATTTGAGTTTCGAATGCAGCAGGGGCGTAGATTTAACGCTTTAGCAGGTTTCTAAGGAATCAAGTAAGGGAAATCATTAAGTCAGGTATTTTTAGAAAATTATTTATGAATTAATGTATTTTTGGGAATACTGATGTTGAACAGAGAAAATAGATTTTATAGCATATTATAGTATTATACAGAGTAGAACTCACTCGTGTGGCATGAGTATAAATTTAACATAATATCAGTATGTTAGAAATGTTATTATTTAAAAGAACAAACATAAGTTTCAGTAATTTTTAGATCATAAACAGTACAAATGTTAATGATATTTCTAGTATATTATGATATGATAGCCGACGCATATGCCGAGATATGATAGTCGGCGCAGATGCCATGATTAGTTTTATTATTATGTTATGATTTAGAAATTATGAAATAACATTTTTATTCATAAATATGTAAAAGCCAAATTTTGTTTCAAAAATATGAAATTTTATTTACGTATATAAATATATTATATGAAATGTATTATCTAGTAATAGAACCTGGATGGTTACGTATAATAAGAGCACGGTATCGTAACTAGCTAGTCATATTGGTGTAGTAGGATACCCACTGAGTGCCGACCCCCAGAGGTTGTCGGTGTAGTAGACTGGGTGAACCAGATTGGGTATAGCCAACAGTGCAACCACACTATTCAGGATGTGTGGGTCGATGGCCGATTAGCACTAAGCCCAGTAGTGTAGGCAGTGTAGTAGGATACCCACTGCATTACTGACCCCTAGAGGTTGTTGGTGTAGTAGGCCGGGCAGGCCAGGTTGGGTAGGCAATCGTGCATAGTTATGTTATGTTTGACTTAACCTGGTAAGCCAACCAGCGTTAAGTCCAACCTACGAGTTGCACAACCTGAATCATGATGACTGGAGTCATGATACACAGATTTACATACAGGGTATAATTTCAGTAAAATGCAGATTTAATAGATGATTTTAAAGATATGAGTATTCATTATAATATAGTATGTTTAAAAGTAGAGATTTTCATATGATATTAGTTACAACTTAAGATATGTATATATATTACAATTACATTATTTGCAATATATGTTATAGTATGATATTACTCACATTGCCACACACTGACATTAGTCTATTTCCCTTAATGAGAGGTGTCTCACCCTAACATTACAAATATTTCAGGAAATCCTGACAGACGAGTGGAGCAAGCTCTGTGATAGAGGGGTTCATAAGTACTACCCAGTTGCAGGGTAAGTAGTCAAGTCAGACTCATGAAGGTTTTTAGGGAATATATGTGTATATGTAGAAACCGTGAAACTCTGGTATTGTATATATGTAAAGTCTATTGTGGTTCTGCTGCTTAGGTAATATATATGTACAAATGGGTAAATCCCCGGTGCCTATGGGTTTGAGTTGACCTTGATAGTATATCATGAAATCAGAGTTATTATGGTAATTATTATTATTTAAAATATATATATGGCAAGAATTTCAAGTCATTACACATTGGGTTTGATAGCTTGTACCCCTTCACACCCTTTGGATATCCCTAAAAAAAAAAATGCAACGACAAGACTTTAGGTCAAGCTTAGACCTCTCCTCACTAGATACATGAACCTAGGTTGGACACCAAAATACCTTCAATTCAGAGTAGTTTACTGCATTTCCTGTCCAAACCTCTTCTGCCACTCTAACCTTTAGAGACACCTTTGGTGATCGGTTTATCAAAAAATAAGCCATAATCATTGCCTCGGCCCAGAAGTTCATCGATAGCCCTTTATTTAATCTAAGACACCGAGCCCTTTCAGAAAGAGTCTGGTTCATCTGTTCTGCTAGACCATTTTACTAAGGTGTCCGGAGAACTGTAAAATTTCTCTTAATGCCCTGCTCCACAAAAAACTCCATAAACCAAGAATTAGTGTACCCGGTCCCATTATCCAACCTTAAGTATTTGATTCTCCTCCTTGTCAGGTTTTCCACTTCAACCTTCCAAATCTTAAACTTGGCAAACGTACTTGGTTTGTGATGCATGAAGTAAACCCAGACCTTTCGTGAGTAATCATCAATGAAACTCACATAATTCACATGTCCACCCTTTGATGCAACTCTAATCAGGACCTAAACATTTGAATGCACATAATTAAGAATACCCTTTGTTTTGTGTTTAGCTGATCTGAACTTTGCCCCATTATGTTTTCCAAGAACAAAAATCCTACAAAATTCCAGCTAACATGATTTCAAGCCCTTCAAAAGTTTCCTCTTGTGTAGTTCCTTCATGTCATGTTCCCCCATATGCCTAAAACACATATGCCACAAGACGGTCTCATACGATTCAGCATCTACGACTACAACTCCACCTACAATGGTAGTTCCGTGCAATGTGTAAATATTTCCATCTAGTTTCTGCCCTTTCAATACAGTTAGATTACCTTTCCATACCATTAGAACTTTACCTTTGGACTTGTAATTAAAGCCATTACAATTCAAATTACTGAGTGATATCAAACTCTTCCTCAACTTTGGTATATGTCTTACATTACACAACGTTCTAACAGCACCATCAAACATTTTTATGTTTACATTTCCTATGCCAGTAATCTTACAAGAAGCATCATTACCCATAAAAACCAGACTAGAATTCACTAACCTGTAAGTGCTAAACCACTCCTTGTTTGGAGTATTGTGATAAGAACATGCCAAGTATCCAAGAGTCCGTTAGATTATCCGACCCCACTAAAACTGATAGAACATCACCATCACTATACGGTGAACCTCCTTCTTGAACAACATTCACATATTTTGAAGTACCCTCATGTTTCTCAGAATTTCCCTTCTTCCAATCCGTACACTCCGGTTTCATATGCCCCTTTTTACCACATTTATAACACTAGATTTCTTTCTTCTTCTTGGATTGATTTTGGGATTTCTGACTTGATCCATCTTTGGATTTTCCCTTGCCTCACTCGTTATTACCCTTTATCACAAGTCCTTCTCCTTCATCAAATATTTTCATTCTTTGATGAAAATTTAGCGAAACACTTGTTACCTCTTCTAGATCAAGAGTTTCTTTTCTCCACATAAAAGTGGTCACAAGATTTTCATAAGTATGATTCGAGGGCAAAGAGTTTAACAACATCAAAGTTTTGTCATCCTCATAAAACTTAACATCAACTCTCATCAAATCACTAATAAATTGATTGAAAGCATTAATGTGTTGATCTAAGTTTGATCCTTCAACCATCTTAAGCCAATACAAATTTTGCTTAAGAAAAAGTTTATTATTAAGAGATTTGGACATGTGCCAACTCTCTAACTTTCCCTATATAGCTGTTGGAGAATTTTCCTCTATCACCCATTAGAATACTTTGTTGACCAAACATAAGTGTATTGTAGAAGCGGCCTTTGCTTTCAAATCTACCCATGTTGCCTCATCCATTCCTTCTAGTTGAGTATCAAGCAAAGCCTTAGTCATTCCTTGTTGCACAAGAATGTCCTTCACTCTCTTCTACCATAAACCAAAGTTCTTGATTCCATCAAATTTGACGATGACGATCCCAATGTCATAACAACAATCATTCTAATACCAATTTGTTGTGATATGGATCGAATAATTGAGATGCATGGTGGAATAAATACAAAAAGTAAATGAAACATGACCAGAACAAGAACAACAACAAGATTTATGTGGTTCGGAAAAGCCTACATCCACGAAAGCAATGACACAAGAATTTCACAAAGGAAATCACAAAGTACACAATACACTTCTCAAATGATCACACACCTTCTCAATACATGCCTAGAATGACATATATAATACTCTCTCAGAGGTTTCCCTCCATTTACCCAACCATCCCAACGTTCAAATTCAAAATTCAAAAAACTACTTGTAGCCTAGAGCTTCTTGTCGACGAGACCAAGAAGAACACTCATCGAAGAATCATTCCACTCATCAATGATCCCATTTTTCTTCCCTCGGTATCTCAGAAACTCTGAACATTTGGGCCTCTCAGGATCTTCTCGGCGATGAGCACAAGACATTCATTGATGAGTCGTTGATGTCTCCTTGTCAATGATCACATGTTACTCGTCGACGAACCCCTGCTGTGCTGCCCCTTCATGTTTTTCTTTCTTCTTTGTTTATGAAATCCAAAGTATAAAAGCCACACCATAAACAACAACATGCCTTCTACCTTTCTTTGGAAGGCTAGAATTTAAAGGCATAGTTTTTGGTGAATTTTCTAGTGGTGGGGAGTGAACTGGTTGGGGCGATTGATCCTCAACAACAAGTTCAGCCTCGGAATTGTGTGATGCAACCATGATTCAGTTTTATAAATAAATTCTTCCAAGTTTCCCACAGACTGTGCCAACTGTTGTTGTCAAAATTGTTTCTATAAAAATTGGATTAATTACAACTTTGATCACCTACAAAGAATGAAGGGAAAATGGCTTGGAAGATCGAGGGTGTACTCTAGGGTATTACTCTGATGCCTAAGTCAAGGAATCTGAAATGATTGTACGTTTGCAATAATAAAGGTAATGATGCGAATGAGATGAGATGAGATGAGAAAAGATGTCCTCAGACATTTAGGATAATATGGATTTTCCTACTAATGGATCACAGAGATTACATTTCGGATATGTTACTACGGAGTTAGGAATTGAGAAGTTTTGGATTTTGTTTTGTAGCGTAGAGGCTGAAATGCGTCGACGATTTCTTTGATTTTTTTGAAGCAGTTGATGGCCTCGGAAAAGACATGGTAAACCTTAGATAATTTCGTTTCTAAGCTGTGAGACTGGTCCTGAATTGAGAAGTTTGGTGTATATTGGAATTTAGATTAATGATTGTGTTGATAGGGTTATGATAATGGAATTCTTATCCTTTTTCTATTCTATTTTCAGGATGGATCCTAGGGATGAGGATCTAAGAGCTGAAGGAAGGTATGATTTAGAGACTTCTAGTGAAGAGGATATTGATACCTCTACGATGCTGCGGGGTATAGCCCGACAGGTTAGGGCAGAATGAGGAAGGATACCAGAGGGCAGAACTATCCAATGGTAGATCAGGGTTGTAGCATCAAAGAGTTTATGAGATTGAACCCTCCTACCTTTGATGGAAACCTAATCCAGTGGTTGTATAAAACTGGGTTTAGCAAATAAAAGAGATATTGGAAGTACATGGCTGCACGGATGAGCAGAAGGTCCACTATGCTGCATTTAAAATGGCAGGTGATGCGAAACACTGGTGGCTTTCTGTGAAACTTCTAAAGGAACAGAGGTTGGTCAAGATAGCTCTAACATGGGATCGATTCAAGGAGTTATTCTTTGACAGGTATTTCCCATTATCTATCAGAGAGGAGAAGATTGAAGAATTCACTAATTTGACACAAGGGAATATGACTGTGGGGGAATATGCGGCTAAGTTTGTTGAATTGTCGCGTTTTGCTTCGTTCCTGATCTTGAATAAGGTGAGGAAGACCAAAAAGTTTGAAAAAGGCTTAAGAGAAAGACTTTATGAGCTTGTAGTGGGGTTCCAAGTTCAAAAATTTTCAGACCTGGTAGACAAGGCTTTGATGCTTAAAATAGCATCCAAGGCGGCACAGAGCCGATAGATTAGAAGAAGAGGGCTACACTTCTAGTTTTTAGGCTGAGGGCAGTCAAGGATCATGGAAGAGAGAGAGAAGGATACTGTGGGCTCGAGGTAGGAGACGGGAGATTAGGGTTATTCTAGTTACCAAGATAATTTGTCTTACTCCTTATGTCAAAAATGTAATAAAAGGCATAGGGGTGAATGCTAGACCGGGACTTTTAATTACTATAGGTGTAGTAAATCGGGGCACATCAAGAGGAACTTTCAGGAACTGCTACCTGTTGTACCTGCACCTGGTCAGATTCGAGGAAATCAACAAGTATCCCGAGGTGGCGGTGGACCAACACGTGTCTACATAATGGTTCTGGATGAGGTAGATAAAGCTAAGGGGGCATATATGAATTTATGTTTAAGATAATGAAGATTTTATTTAATTATAGATGATGCAAAAGTTTATTTATTGATATATACTGAACTGAATAAGATATACTGAGTTAGTAAATTGTAGAAATGTAAACGGATGAATGATTAGCGAAATTTTGAGGAAGAAATTTTCTAAAGAAGGGAAGAATGTAAAGAACAGCAGACCTCGTCAACGAACCTCATGTCTTCATCGACGAGTGTTCTTTTAGAGATCATCAATGAAGTTCAGTCCCTTGTCAACGAAGAGATCCTAAGTAAGCAAATTTCATATTTTAAGCTTCGTTGATGAATGAATCCTCTTGTCAACGAAGTCTCTTCTGTGGTTCGTCGACGAATCTTGTCTTCTCGTCGACGAAGCCATGTGGTAACATCGTGTATAAAAAGATCCAAAGTTGCTTCTTTGCGAAGAAACTCATTTTCCTCCATTTTCTCTCTCTGGAATGGTTTCTTCTGCCTTCTCGCTTCAAATATGGCCCAGATTCAACCTGAATCAACAAACGGAAATCGCTACGATGTTCTAGGGGTGATTCTCTACACATCTAGTGAAGTACATTTCTAAATTGGGCTTTTCAAGAAATGCTCTAAGGTTGAGGTAAGGGTTAGGATTCCTAGTTCTTGGGGTTTTAAAGGTTTATTTGAGGTTTATAGGTTGAGGAAATGCTGAAATAGTAAGTTATTTGGTGTTTATTTGATTAAATTAGGGTTTTTGATCCAGGGTTTAGGTAAGCGTCACAAGCATCATTTTGAGGTTTATGTTGGCGTAGTTCAAGAAAGCGGGTAAGGGTAATATATTAAATCAAGATTTTTATGAAATTAATCGGTAAAAAATGAAAAATTTATGTATATATGTATAAGATTTTTATATGAGTTCTGAAAAGCCAACCATTTTAAATGTAAATTTCTAAGCCTAGGTCTGTGTTGCTAGTTATTATTTGTGAAAAGGAAAGAATAAAATGGTAGATTTTTTGGATAATTGTGTAGGAAATTAAAGGTATATTTTCAGTATATTAACAAAGAATGTGGGTTGGCTTATTTTACAGTAAATGTATGAATTATGTTGATAAATTGTGTGGCATGAGTAAAATGAAATTTCTGTGTTGAATTATGATATATGTATGAGATATAGGAAATACTGGAAATGTATTGAGAATAAAAACATGATATGGTTTATTCTGCATGTGTTTGGAATTGTTAAAGGACAATGTATGGTTTGAGAACTCTGGTAAATTGGAAATTGGTAAACTAGAAAATGGGCACAGTACTGTTGCAGATATATTTGGCGAAGCTAATGCACCCACACGTCTCAGATAGAGTGTGGAGATGAGATGGTCGATGGGTTGGGAATACGTAGTGTCCCCCTGTAGTCTAAACCAGTGTGTGAGCAGCCAATTGGACCTACAGACAGTAGAATGTGGTTGATTTAGCTCTGGTGGGCCGACTAGAGTTAAGTCCATCCTTCGGGCTGCACAACCTTGAAAACTAAGGTGTAGTCCCAAGAGGGGGGGGTGAATTGGATTTAAAATTTTCTTTTAATACTTTTCAAGAATCCTTAATCTCTTGTTTATTTAACAATCACACAACAAAGTGTTTGCTTATTTAGCAAAAGTTTATTTACTTGTTCAATCCACAAACCAACAACTAAAGTATTCAACACAAAACAAGTAAATAAAACTTAAACAATCAAAGTGTTCAATCCACAAACTCCCAATCAAGATAGCCTTTTAGAAATTTTCAACTTTTTAAGAATTCAAGATATTTTCTTGTTTGCAGCCCGTGTAAATATATGTAAGTTTGATTCAAGCCCTGTAGAGAATAAAATTTATTTCTTCAATGCTAACTACAACTCAAATTCCCAATTACTTAGAATTTAAATAAACTCTTAGTTAATTTATCTTTGAGTGTGAACCAATCAACGTACTCCCTTTGAGGTTTCCGCAAATTATTGATCAACCAATGTACTCCCTTTCGGTTTCCGCAATCCCAAAAAAAAAAATAAACTTAAGTCTACTTTTTTTCCAAATTATGTAGTATATATGATTAAGAAATTAAATCATCCATGTAGTTTATATATGCTGAAAATAAAGAGAGTAAGGGAAAGAGAGTGACACCAGGTTTTTACGAGGTTCGGCTTATCCCCAGCCTCCGTCCTCGCCTTTGGTAAACCACTAAAGGATTCCACTAAACCAACTCCTTTCTAGGCAGAACAACACTGTTACACACTCCTTCAATAGGCTAGAGTATTGCCTCTCCAAGTGATACCCCTCACTTGGTCACTTCATCAATAGGCTAGAGTTGCACCTCTCCAAGCGATACCCCACGCCTAGTCAATGATCCAAACACCTTGAATCATCCAAGAACTACAAAAAATATGAAGTAGACACTGCGTACAAGAACACTCTCAAAACAAAGCAAATCAGTACAAAATTCAGCACTATGTACTTCAAGAATTTAAATATCAATATGAAATAGAATTGAAACTCAAGTAAAGAGATCACCAAGGGTTCTTTAGTGATTGAGAAAACTCAGTATTAGAACCGTAGGCTTGTGAATCAGCAGCAATTCAAAAGATATCTCCTTGATGGAGTGTGAGCAATAGAGAACTTTAAGAGAGATTAAGAGTTTGAATACAAGAATGTTGTGTGATTGCTTTTGTTATTAATTTCTTGGGGTTAAGAGAGTATTTATAGAATTTTTAGGATTAATTTCCTTGTCCCCCAAGTTTCTTGGAGTGTCCACCAAGTTTTTATAACATTCATATTTGAAAAACTATTTTTTAGAATTTTCCCGTTAAGGTTCAAAAATTAAAATCCTATTGAGTTAGTCGGTTGGACAGGTGACTAGGTAGTTCATTTCATAGAGTCAGTCTACTGGACAAACCAAGTTGTCAGTCGGCTAACTAATCCAGTTCAAACTGTCAGTCGGCTAAGCAGGTTTATTCATTCTTGATGTTTGTCAGTCGGCTAGCCAATCTTAATGTGTTCTGGTCACTCGGCTTACCAGTCCATTCTTTTTCCAAATATATTCATTTTTTATTTTTAAACTCTAGTTATTTGAAAGACTCAAATATAACTTTTCAAAATCATTTTCAAGGGTTTTTCAAAAATTGGTCTCTGAGTCTTTGTATCCTAAAGAGTTTCAAAAATATTTCAAAAGATATTTAAAATATGAAGCACTTACATAAAGACTTCTTATGACTTTAGACATTCTAAGTGCTTAAGTCATCATGCTTATCTTTTGAGCTCTCTCTTTGCTTTTCTTTGACTTTCTTGCTTTGTTTTTATTTGGTTGTCTTGTCTTCAAGCTTTAAGTTTTCAACACATTCTCTTTAACATCTACACTCTCATGATCTTCAAGATTTAATAGATATCATCTTTGCATCCATGCTTTGACTCATCTTTGTAATCATTTTACTTTGTATTCTCATTCATAAATCCTGAAATATTATTATTCAACCAAACATGTTAAGTTCCACTTGTTCGTTAGCATCAAAACATGATGTTAAGCCTTTTAAGGCCAACAAACCCGTCATGGGGCGGAAACATGACTATGATATAATTGGTATAGAGAGTTCTAAATGCATAATTGTTATTTTAGCCATGGATAATATGGGAAATGGCAAATAAGAGAACAATGGAAATGGAAATTGGCAAATGGAAAAGACATGGACAAGAATGATATGGAAACAAATTATAAGAATATGGAATATGAATATGATTGTAGTGAACGATACGGAAATAACAAATATAGAGTAAAGAAAGAAATGTATTATATATTGTAATATTACATGTATTTGGGGCGGGGTATACTTTTCGCCCGAGGGCTTGCTGAGAAAGCGAGTGCCCTGATAGGTATCAGGTGTAGCTGTGGGCTGCATAACGTATTAGGGCAGAGGGAAGCTACTTGTATGGGCAGGTATGTATGGGCAGGTAATCTTCCCTATTCTCGGGAACTTCTACTAGTAAACTTTTGTGTGAATGTCAGAGTACAAGATAAACTATCCACCTGAGGGCTTACCGAGTAAGGTAAGTGCCTTGATATGCTTCAGATGTGACCGTAGGTTGCATTGAGTGTAAGAGCAGAGGGGTGCTACTTGTATGGGTGGATAATCCAATCCTAGGGAACTCTCATTGGTAAAATACTTTTCTTGTGTATGATTAGGAGCAAAGTGATTTTATAATTATGGTTTCATTTGAAAGTAAAGAATTTAAACGTATGTTGTACACAAATCTCATGTTAGCCACATACTGTTTTAATGTATTCTTCCTTACTAAGATGTGTAATGACCAAAAAAAAAAATCGTATGCATGGAAAGGTATAAAAAAAAAATTTTAAATAAAAATAAAAAATAATAATTTATTAAATAAATAATATAATAAAATTTTAATATATTATAATATATAATATATATAATCAAACTATTCTAAAGGATCTTTATCCTTGAGGAATTATCAGAATAGAAGTCCCCCCACATTGAATGTCCGTCTCTCCTTCGCCTCCTCTCACTTTCTCCTTGATTTCGTCGGCCAATCATGTGCCGATCGGAAAACCGATGATATTGCTGGGTTCCTATGTCTGCCACCGACATTCCTATCAGAGTGGATTTTTCGTGGGAGTGACGTAGGCACCACTCCTGGGAAAAGGTATATTCCCTCACTTTCCTCAATTTCTCCTTGAATCTTTGGCTAAATCGACGATCGGGCACCACCACGGGATCCTAGTCTCGATTTTCGTCATTTTGGTCGGAGCGAATTTTCAATTTGGAAGTCTTAGGCACCACTCCAAAGTGAGAGTGGGATTTAGGGAATTAAGGAAATTTGTTGTTTTCTGGGGTGTAATTGTTATTTGATATTTATGGGCCTAAGAAATGTTAAAATAATATTTTATTTAGGGTTGATTTGATTAAATTAGGATTATTGAATTAGGGTTTGGGTCAGCACCACAGGTATCGTTTTGGGGTCTCTACTGGTGTAATTTCAGGGAACCAGGTAAGGGGATTAAGTTAAATTAGTAATTTTATGGAAATTGAATCAATTTAATTGTTATGTTTAAATATATATATATATATATATATATTTTATTTATTTAATAATTTAAAGGTTATTTTGAAAACCAACCGTTCAAAATGAATTTTACAAACCTAGGATATATGGTATGGTATTTTTGAATAAATTGAACAGAGGAAAGCTTGTTTGTTTATATTGTAATGTTAAAATGTGGAAATCGTGTGGCAGATGATTTAATTGGTATGGATTATTGTATATCTGGATTTGGGATTTTGAAATATTGAACTGTTTGTGAAATACTAAAGTTGTTTGCGAAATACTGGAAATACTTGTGAATAAAGCAGGGATTTGATATGATGGCTGAGGACCAGAGTTCTGTTTAAATGGCTGTGAGCCGAATTGTATTTGTGGTAAGGGGCTAAGTTTTTGGAATAATAGGAAATATATATGAATTGATGTTTTAAATGGTGATTTCTATTATCTAAATTGCATGATATGCTTTAGGAACCCTAGAGACCAGGGTATTGTGAGTACTGTACCATTGCTAGTGATTTGTTATATGGTTGTGTGCACCCACACCTGTGCTGAGAGGTGTTGGGCGGCCTTGTTTGATTTGCCTACGTGAGGTGAATGTACCATGCTGGGTAAAGGCAATCAAACCAGCAACTGGAGTTGCATATACCTGCGGAGTATGTTACCAGAGAGTACAGATGACTATTGTCTTGGTGGATCCCTCAGGACATTAGTCCAGCCTTCGGGCCACACAACTCGTGCCATAGGGAAAGTAAATAGTGTGTTTGTTACAGGGAGTGTCTTATATGTATATCTATTAATTTATGTGAATACGGATAATTAATAAGATAACTTTGAGAGCTTGCTAATACAGGTGAGTGCCCTAGTAGCAGTAATGGTATTAGAGCAGAGGGAAGCTACTTGTATAGGCGGATAATCTTCCCTATCATCGGCTAATTGTGTGTGTGCGTGTGTAAAATAAGAATGATTTTCTAAATGTGTTTATCTACTTAGTGAACTGGTTATTTTCTGTACATTAAATGCATGTTGCTACGCATTGACATTAACTTAGTCTTTCCCTTACTGAGCTGTGCCTCACCCCCACTTTACAAACTATATTTTCAAAAAATCCTAGGGATCAGGTCTAACAGGCTAGAGGAGCTAGGCTAGTGGTTTAAATTTATGTAGGTGATGTGTATGAATAGAGATTTTATTTTTGTATAGTGTTATAGGATGTAATTATGTGAAAATGTAGATATTTGTGCATAAAGATAGTTAGAACTCTAGTAATGTAATTTGAGGATTTTGTATTTTATTTTCTCTACCTATATGTGTTTCATATATGATGAATAAGGTATCAGGTACACAGATGCACTAAAGTAACACTCCGGGCCCATGTGACGGGTCAGGGTTGTTACAGGTGGTATTAGAGCCAAGGTTTGCTAGGTTTTGTAGATTTTGATGGTTGATAATTATCAGTGTATAAGTTGAGATAAGATAAGGATGAGTGTGGGTAAATTAGGTTGGGTTTTGGTCTGGAAGTTTAGAGGTGGAGTTCCGTTGAAGATTTTTGTCTTTTTCCTTGAATGACGATTTCAGGAAAACCATGGTAAATCCATCGATGGTTTCGTTTTTGGGTTGAGAGTCTGGAGCTTGGAAATTTAGGTTGGGACATTAGGGCGGTCGAGTACATGTGTGGAGTCTGTGTTATGTTGGAGACTGATATCTTGTCAGTTTTGTGACAGAACTAGGAGAATGAATCTGTAAATTGAGAATTCATACGTATTAGTACTTTCTTCATTTCATTCCTGCTTCAATTATGATAAATGAGGAGTTTCTAAGTCGGTTTCTATCCTATCTTCGGGATGGATTCTAGGGGAAATGACATTGTAACTGGAGGGGATAATCACATGGATACTTCTAGTGAGGATGATGTTGAGGCATCGGCAGTGCTGCGAAGTATAGCATGGCAGGCTAGGAAGGAGAACCGGAGAGACTCTAAAGAGCAGGATTAGCCACTAGTTGGTCGGGGCTGCCCTTTACAGTAGTTTACCCAGATGAATCCATCAATTTTTGTAGGAGGAGAAAACCAGGTCACAACTGAAGATTGGGTTCAGGAAATAGAGGAACTGCTAGGTGTACTGGAGTGCACAGAAGAGCAGAAGGTGCAATTTGCCACCTTTAAATTAGTAAGGGAAGCAAATAGGTGGTGGAAATTGGCAAAGATGGTTGAGAAATAGCATCCAGGGCATACATCTATCACCTGGAGCCATTTCAAGGAGGTCTTCTTCAACAGATACTTTCCTACTGCCACCTAAGAGGTGAAGGCTTAGGAGTTCCTACATCTGACCTAGGAACCCATGACTGTACAGCAGTATGCAACCAGGTTCGTGGAGCTATCTCGTTTCACTCCTTATATAGTCCCAAATGAGCCGAGGAAAGCTTGGATATTCGAAAGAGGTTTGAGGCAAGGAATATGCGCACAGGTGGTGACGTTGTTGACTCAAGAGTTTCTCTGAGTTGGAGGACAAGGTCATGACAGTTGAGGCTAGTATTCAGAAGGAGAAGAGAGCTGCAATGTAACGCCCTGATTTTCGTACCAATTTTTTTTTTATATATATATAAACAATCATAAATATTCACACGTCATCAACAATATTCATATTTCAATATTCACCTTTCAATTATTCATATTGCAACATTTACATTGCAATATTCATATCTCCCATATTCACATTCCAGTATACACATTTCAGAATTCACGTTTTCATTTTCACGTTTCAATATTCTCATATCGATATACACAATTAATCTCATATCAGTACATCTCAACTCATCTCAATAAAAAATGTTCTCATCATTTTCTGTGCACATTTCATCATCTCATAATAGTATATATCATGTTTCATATATTTCAACATTTCTTAATAAAACATATCTTAATTTCATAACCATTTTCCCATTCACATATCAATGTTTCACATTTCAGTATTTCTCAGAAAATACTCATTAATATTTATCACTTTTCATCACCTCTTATATTTCAAATACCAAAACACCACAATTCAATATAAATCATATATCACACAGTTTTATCTGATATTCATATCATAATAATTTCATAAAAAATATTATATTCTCATTTTAACGTATTAACTAAATTAGTAATTTACAAAATAACTGTAATAATTTATTCCCCTTACCTGACTTATTGAGATCTCTCTAAAAATACCCAGATCCTACGCCCCTGGTGCCTGAAATTCAAATCCTACAATTTGCATTTTCCCCAGATTAATTAACTCATTTCCAAAAATAATACCCATAAAAACTTCCCTAGGTTCCATATACTTCAAATTAACATTTAAACTAATATTTAACACCCTTACCTGGTTTTCTAAACTATGCCTGTAGGGTCCCGAAATTACACCCGCGACGCTTACCCAAGTCTTGAATTCAATAACCAAAATTCAATCTCAGAATGCCCAATATTCTGGCATTTCTAAATCTACATTAATTAAATAATAATTAGCCCCTTAATAACCCCCTTATCCTAATTTTGAGGTTATGCCTACGACGACCCCATGAGAAATCCACTCCGCTAGACTTGTAAAGAATTATCCCTTGATTCTTGTGGTGATGTTCAATCGTCAATTAGGCTTAAGATTTACGAGAAATTGAGGTAAGAGTGAGAATTTAGCTTACCCTAGGAAATATGTCTACAATGCTCCTACAACAAATCCGCTTTAGTAGAAATGACGGTAGTGGAAAATGGAGTCCAGCGGTATTTTCTAATTTTTGATCGGGCGGAAATCAGTCAAGAAATTGAAGAGAATGGGAGAGAGAACAAAGGGGACGAGAGAGACCATGCGTGAGAGATACCAGGGGGGCGTGCTGCTTCTCCTCTATAATCTAATTGAGATGCTTCCTGAAGCTTAAGCTTTACTTATATATACAATTAATATTATAATATTATATTATATTATATTATTTTAATTAATAATTAATAATTTATTTTTAAAAAATTATTCTTTTTTTGTAAATTGTAATTTTAATTGTTTAATTAATTATTTTTTTTTTTTTTGATCATTCCACTAATCTTGTTTAACTATTTTTGGGGTCATTACATTCTCCCCTTCTTATAAAAATTTCGTCCTCAAAATTGCTACTCATCTGCTTTCCATCCTTAGAGATAATACTTTCAATTTTATTGATTACCCTACTTTTGATGAAATGTGCACAGAAAATGATGAAAACATTTTTTATTAAGATGAGTTGAGATATACTGATATGAGATTAATTGTGTATATCGATATGAAAATATTGAAACGTGAAAATGAAAAAGTGAATTCTGAAATGCATATACTGGAATGTGAATATGGGAAATATGAATATTGTAATGTAAATGCTGCAATATGAATAATTGAAATGTGAATATTGAAATAAGTATATTGAAATGTGAATATTTTTTATGATGTGCGAATATTTATTATTGTTTATATTAAAAAAAATTGGTACAAAAATCGGGGCGTCACATGTAAACCAGAATAAGAGGCCCTTGCCTCAGGGGTTTTAAACCAACACTAGTCAGTGCTCATGGAGGTGACTTGGTAATTTCTCGGGCCAGCGACAGGATACGGGATCTCAAACTCATTAGGAGAGTTCACAATATCCTATATATTCCATTCCAAATGCCATCAGAGGCATTAGGGCGAGTGCAGGAAGGACTAGCTATCTGCTATCAGTGCGGTGGACTTGGAAATATGGCGCGGGACTGCCACGCGACATTGAACTATCCACCTCCACAACATGAGTACCGAGGAGGTAATCAGGCACCCCGAGGGGGTCATCAGAAGGGGAGTTGAGATTAGAGGATATCCCGGTGGTGAGGGATTTTCTTAATATATTCCCCAAGGATTTGTCGGGACCACCTATTGATCGTGAGGTAAAGGTTACTATTGATCTAGTTCTGGGGATAGTGCCGATTTCTAAAGCGCCATACAGAATGGCACTAACAGAATTAAAAGAGTTAAAGGAACAGTTATAAGAATTATTAAGAATTTATTAGGCCCAACATGTAACCCTGAGAAGCGCCGGTATTGTTTGTGAAAAAGAAAGATGGGTCGATGAGAATGTGCATCGACTACATATTTTCATATTTCCATAAGTCGGCCAAAATAGTGGGAACAGTTTAATCCTAAAAGTAAGATGCCCATAAGAATGTAAGATACTAAGTGGGCAACAATTGGACTCCTATGTTTTGGGAAAATTCTTTATTCCCTGGGAAGTTGTGTTATCACCATAACCTAAAAACAAACAAGAGAGCAAGATGTAATGGGCATCACATTGCCAAGTATTCCGAAGGATCATATGAACCAAATAACACAAAACCAAATCATCTTTAGCAACTTACCTAGAAGAAAAATCATAATGATGCTTGGACCTTTAGCAATCTGCTATCCAGAAGGAAAACCATATATGCTAGGACTTGGAGCTTTATCTTTTTACTCTATCCTATGTGAATCCTACTTGGCAATGGGACACCAATTTAACTACTTAGGCATCGGCTTGATTGGGATTTAATTTGTAGACAACCTAACAGGGAATCTTCTATTGTTGTTTGCAGTTGATTATGGATTTTGAAGCCATCTTCATAATCTGATCCTTCTACTGTTAGCAATTCTCTAATACAAATAAATATCACCATTTCCTTCCTAGTCCATTTCACACAAGATTTATGCTGCCAGATAATGTCCGATCACTGATCATAGCTGCCTGAACAACTTCATTAGTATTGTATTCTGTACCAAAAACCAAGACGCATGTTTATTGCATATTTTTCCAGTCACTGGAGCAAGATCAGGGTTGGCTTGACTCGGTATACTAGGATTTAGAATTACTATAATTGCAATCCGTGTTTTTCATTGATTATATTTTTCAACTATGTTTTGATATTCAACGTTTGCCAACATAGGTTAGAAGTTGAGCCTTAAAAACTATTTGAAGCGAGAAAAAAAATATAATAAATTTAGAAACCAATTTGGTAGGAAAATAATATCTTACCCTGATTTTAAAGTGTGAGCCTGTGCATTAGTATGACATTGAAAAGGAATTGGATGATTAGAATTCCAGGGAATGTTTAAAAGCTCATATAATTTTTACTCAAATGAATTAAAAAGCTATGATGAGAGTTTTGAAGTGCTTTTTATATTTTTAATCTGACAGGAAAATGATTACACGTTATGGTCTGAGAAGTCCCAGTAAGTATGGTCCTTGATGAGTATGAGTCATCATTACAAGTTCTCTGTTTAAAGATAAGGCTAACTATTGGTGGGAATCTATGTAACGGGTAAGAGATGATGAGGGTTGAGGATATGAGCTAGGATTGAATTTTAAAATAGTCTTCAATGGGAAATGACTTCCTAGTTGACTTATTAACATGGATATTGTGGATTGTGATGTAATCCTGTAAATGGAGTGGTTATCTATTTATCATACACTTAGTTGATCGTTTTCAAAAGAAAGTAGTACTCAAAGATCCAAATGAAGTGATGGTTTCCTTCCAACTAAGAAGCTCTCATATTTGACATCTTGAGACCTTGTGAAAGGGTAGAATTTGGGCACATTTTTGGGGTTGTAACAATAATGAAAGAAATATACAAGTTAAAGAATCCCCAAATTTCTTTACCCATAGGTGATGAATTTTTAAATATTCTTCCTAGATGATTTATTGGGGCTATCTAAAATAGGAGATTGAATTTAATATTGATTTGGTGCTAGGAATGGAATCTATATCAACTGTTTGATATAGAACGACACTAATTGAACTAAGGCAACCTAGGGTGCAACTAGAAGATTTTCTTGACAAGGAATTTGTTCGATCTGGTATATTATCATAGGTTGCACCTGTGTTATTCACTAAGAAACATAATGAGACCTCGAGACTATGCATTAATCATTGGAAGTTGAATCATGTTACATTAAGAATTGGTATCGACTTCCAGGGATTGGTGGATTATTTGATTAATTGGTAAAATCCCAAAATTTTTGAAGATTGATTTGCAATCTAATTTTCACCAATTAAGAATTGCAAATTACACATCCCAAAGACAGAACTGAGTACACAAAAAGGTCATTATAAGTTCTTGGTGTTATCAATTGGAGTTACCTATGCACCTTGTATTTTCATGGATAGGATGAATCAAGTTATTCCACCATACTTGGAACAAATTATTATAATTTTTATGGATGATTTTTGGGGTATTCAAAGACTTAAAAAGCATGAATAACACTTATGATTAATTTTACAAACATTATAAGAGCATCAATTATATGCTAAACAGGAAATGTGAGTTATGGACAACTAATATGAAATCTTTCGGTCATGTCATAATCAAAGGATAGTTATCCATTGATTCTTCTAAGGTTATATCTGTGTTAGATCTTTGAGAGACTAGAGATTAAAATTGAAGTTGTTGTGTGATGGTGCTAAAGCAAGGTGAATTTGGACAAGATGTATAATCTCGTGATTTATATTAGTTACTGATTCTAAAATAGTTGTTTAAAAGATCACCTCAAAACTCGTGACGTTAATAATGGATCTTACTTGGGCTTGTATCTAACAAATTTCGAGGATGAAACTTTTGTAAGGAAGGGAGAATGAAATGACCAAAAAAAAAAAAAAATTTTGTATGCATGGAAAATAAAAATAAAATAATTAATTAATTAATATAATAATATTTTAATATATTATAATATATAATATATATAATCAAACTATCCTAAAGGATCTTTATCCTACAGGAATTATCAGAACATAAGCCCCCCCCCCCACCCTAAATCTCTATGTCTCCTCTGCCTCCTCTCACTTTCTCCTCGATTTCGTCAGCCAATCGTGCGCCGATCAAAAAATCGAAGATACCACTAGGTTCTTATCTCCGCCACTGACATTCCTATCAGAGCAGATTTGTCGTGAGAGTGACATAGACACCACTCCCGATGAAAGGTATATTCCCTCCCTTTTCGCAATTTCTCCTTAAATCTTTGGCTAAATCGATGATCGGGCACCACCACGGGATCCTAATCTCGATCGTCATCATTTTGGCTAGAACGAATTTTCAATTTGGGAGTCTTAGGCACCACTCCAAAGTGAGAGTGAGATTTAGGGAATTAAGGAAATTTGTTGTTTTCAGGGGTGTAATAGTTATTTGAAATTTATGGGCCTAGGAAATGTTAAAATAATATTTTATTTAGGATTGATTTGATTAAATTATGATTATTGAATCAAGGTTCGGGTGAGCGTTGCAGATATCATTTTGAGGTCTCTACTAGTGTAGTTTCAGGGAACCAGGTAAGGGAATTAAGTTAAGTCAGTAATTTTATGAAAATTGAATCAATTTAATTGTTATGTTTATAAATATATATATATATATATATATATATATATATATAAGAATTTAAAGGTTATTTTGAAAACCAACCGTTTGAAATAAATTTTACAAACTTAGGATATATGGAATGATATTTTTGAATAAATTGAATGGTGGAAAGCTTGTTTGTTTATATGGTTATGTTAAAATGTGAAAATCATGTGGCAAATGATTTAATTGGTATGAATTATTGTATATCTGGATTTGGAATTTTAAAATACTAATTGTTTGTGAAATACTGAAATTGTTTGCAAAATACTGGAAATACTTGAGAATAATGTAGGGATTTGATATGACAGCCGAGGGTCGAGGTTTTGTTTAAACAGCTGTGAGCCAGATTGTATTTATGGCTAAGGGCTAGGTTTTTAGAATAACAGCAAACATATGTGAATTGATGTTTCAAATGGTAATTTTTATTATCTAAATTGCATGATATGTTTTAAGAACCCTAGGGACCAGTGTATTGTGAGTAAGTTACTGTTACTAGTGATTTGTTATGTGGCCGTGTGTGCCCACACCTATGCTAAGAGGTGTAAGGTGGCCTTGTATGATTTGCCTACGTGAGGTGAATGTACCCCCTAGGTAAGGGCAATCATACCAGCAGTTGGAGCTGCATATACTTCGGGAGTATGTTAGTAGAAAGTACAGATGACTATTATCTGGATGGATCCCTCAAGACATTAGTCTAGCTTTCGGATCGCACAACTCGTGTCATAGGGGAAGTAAATGGCGTGTTTGTCACAGAGAGTGTCTTATATGCACATCTGTTAATTTAAGTGAATAGGGATAATTAATAAAATAACTTCAAGGGCTTGCTGAGACAGGTGAGTGCCCTAGTAGTAGTAATGGTATTAGAGTAAAGGGAAACTAGTTGTATGGGCGGGTAATCTTCCCTATCATCGGCTAATTGTGTGTGTGAGTCTAAAATAAGAATGATTTCATAAATGTGTTTATCTACTTAGTGAACTGATTATTTTCTGTACACTAAATACATGCTAGCGACACACTGACATTAACTTAGTCTTTTCCTTACTGAGCTGTCTCACCCCTACTTTACAAACTATCTTTTCAGAAAATCCTAGGGATTGGGTCTAGCAAGCTAGAGGAGCCGGGCTAGTAGTTTAAATTTATATAGGTGGTGTGTATAGACAGAGATTTTATTTTTGTATAGTTTTATGGGATGTAATTATGTGAAAATAGAGATATTTGTGTATAAAGATAGTTAGAACTCTGGTAATGTAATTTAAGGATTTTGTATTTTATTTCCGTTGTGTATGTGTGTTTCATATATGGTGAATAAGGTATCGAGTACACAGACGTCACTAAAGTAGCACCCCAGGCCCACGTGGTGGGTCGGGGTTGTAACAAGATGTGTCTCACTAGATAGTGGAATTTATCTTTTTCAGGACCTCCACGGGATCAAGCTTAGGGAGCTCGAGCTATTGTATCACTTTTGAGTTAAAGGGTATAAACTGTAGTTTTAATATTTGAGGTTGTAATATATTTATGTTTTCAGTGTTGTGAATATTTGGGATGTTGGATTATGTTGTTGAGATATATATAGATGTAGAAACTCTTGTATATTTTTTTTTTATTGAAGAGTTGTTATTATTTCCGCTGCGTAATTGGTATAGAGCCAGGTATAGGTAATAGAATACGTGGCACTCGAGCCCCACTTAGTGGGTTCAGGGCGTCACAAGGCGATTTCAGAGATTTATTTCACATAACACTCTACACCCTAGTTTTGGGTTCGGGGCGTTACATTTACCCTTGCTTTTATTGATTGACATTACCTCCATTCCATTAATTCTTTGATGTCTTTTCATTTTTGGTTGAGTCTAATGTCAAGGTCTCTTTTAGGTTAATAATAATTTAAAACTTGGGTTGGTCATTTTTATGCTCTTTTTTTTTTTTTTTTTTTGTAGAATTAAAATTTGAATTATGAATTTTACTTATGTTTAATTCATGGGTGGATGTTTTTAAGTTTATATATGGTGTGAATTTAAAATTTATAAATTTAAGACTTCTTATTGATGATTGAATTTGAATGTTTAAATTTTAAAAATTTACAAGTTGATTATAATAGAAGAAAAATGTCAATTTGTAGTGACTTAAAAATTTTTAATTGACCAAAAGCTTGTTAGCTAAATTTTGGTTAAACATTAAAAAATGGTCCAATTACACTTCACATTTTTTGACGAACCAAAATTTCGATTCTATTGCATTTCTAAGGGATTGATTCATTTAACCGAATCACGCTCAACCTTACTTTCTCCTTCTCTCTCACAACGTAATGAAATAATTTATTCTCATTGAATTTAATAATTTAATTTTTTATTAATAATTTAATTTATATTTGAAGATTAACTCATATCCATATTTTGGAGCGTAGAATTTGGTGTTTTGATTTGAATTTGTGTAAAATTTAGAAATATATAAAATTACACTAAATTTATCTAAATTCATATAACTTTAGGTAAAGTTGTAATCTAACATGGTATCAGAGCTAATTATTAGGAGCACCTGAGTTCTAGTCTCGTTGTTCGCATTTATTTTATGGTATTTAAAAATTTATTGTGTGTTTATCTCGTCACGTGCTGTCAGGTTTAAAATTTGATATATATTGTTGACCAATAACCTAATAGCTTAAACTTTTAGGTAAAATAGTAATCTAATACAAAGAATTATGATGTGCTCCATCATTTATAATATGGATGATAATTATACTAAGATGACATGAATCAAAATCAATGCATATTTGGAACTTTAAATTTAAGTTAGTGTAGTTTTGGAGGGAGGAGAACATAACTTTGGTATGTGTTCTATTCAAATTTAAAAGTGTGAACCTATAGTTTCATTTTTTGATTGGGGCAAGATTATGCTAATTTGATGGCCTTCCAGTCTTCCACAACCGCAGAAAGGTAAAAGTGGATGCCAACTCGAATGCGGATTCGGAAGAAACAATGGGGAACGTCTGTCCTTTCCGGAAAACGACGTCGAAATTGGAACCAAAAATGGTCCGTAGAGCAAGCAGGCTGAAGGCCATTTTTTGGAGCGCCAAACCGAAAAAACACCAAACGTCGCCTGAGAGATTCGAACTCTCGCGGGGAAACCCCACGTACTTAGCAGGCACGCGCCTTAACCACTCGGCCAAAGCGACGCCGTTGACGCTGGCGCACATCTTTCAACATATATAAATATAACTCAATTGTTGCTTCTGCCGTCCAATCTTTCAATGGAATTTTCCTTTAGAAAGTGTTTTCAGAAATTATTTAATAAACTAATTGTACACACTCATTAATTTTTAATTTAGTTAAATTACACATACACAAATATATATATTGAAATTATGGTCTACACATCTAATGTACCTAATAATCTCTCCGTAAAAATAACATTATTATGATAAAAAATATATTTTTTTATAGTCTGCTTTCTGAATTTATAGAAAAATAGCTATAATGTTTTGCATAACATGGGGTATTCCAATGTTTATTTCAATAATATTATCCAAAATATCACACACATCCTCATTAATAGGATATATATATAAATATAATACTTACATTAATAATCGTAATAACCTTTTGCCATATCTTTCAACTATACCATCACCATCACCATCACCACTACCACTGCCAACAATGCTAATTGAAACAAATAAACAATAATTGTTTAAATTTAATATCAATAATTTAAAAAATAAAATTACTTATTATAATTTCTAAATAGTATTAATAATTAAAATATTAAAAACTAATTATCATTATTGTTGTTGTTTGTTATTAGTTAATGAGAAGGGACAGTTGTGGCCATGAATGTAAATGAACAAATAAGGATTTTTTTGTCCCATGAAGTTGAATTCCTATGAGATTTAAACATCAATTTCTAAGAATTTTCAAAATTGACGTTCCTACATTATTGAGAATTATATAAGAAACCCAACCTAAATGTTTTCCTGGTGACTATCTTGATTTTAGTCTCATTTTAAGAATTCATAAAATAATTTTATAATTGTTGTTGTCAAAAACTGAATAATTGATGTGGATTGATCTTCGACCGTGACCACCTGTAAGAATTCAAATAGAAATGGTTTGGAGGACCCGTGATGTGTTCTAGGGGATCACTCTGATACCTAAATTAGGGACTATAGAAGGTTTAGATTGCAACAATAGAAAGAAGTACATGAGAATGAGATGCCTATCTCCTTTCGGAGTACCTTGTTTATAGCAGTGGGAGTGTGCCTCTATTAAATTTAGTATTTATGGGGCGCATTATGTTATTTGTAAGGGTTACAAAGTAATTAGGGGCATTTATGCTAGGGAATTATAGTGGTTTCGTAATTGTGACCCTTTATTAGGAGGCCTATTAATCTTAGTTATAGTAGTTCTCCTCTCCCCCCCCCCCCCTGGGGCGCCCATTTTACTCTCAAATAAGAGAAATTTAGTTCAAAAATTTGAGAGTATTTGGGTCACCTACAATTTTGGCTCAATTTAGGCAGGTGTGTTAGTTGTCTCAACATGGAGTTGTTTAAATGAACTTATTTCAGCACGAGTCTTTTTATTATTATTATATTTTATTAATGTGGCTCAACTTAAGCCATTTGGGAGGTTAGACTTGAACCGAGCCATTTTGAATAGTTTTGGCTCCATTTGGGTCATATATAAGTATTTGACTTATCAAGAGCTAATTTTAGGGAGAACAACTCAATTTAAGCTATGCTGACTTTCAAGTTGCCTTATAAGCAATGCTCATTAATTGGGTATGTTTTCGTGTCTCATGAGTGGTGCTCATTAGTTGTGTAACGACCCGAAAAAATTCGTTCAATTTCTCTGATACCACTTGTAATAACCTGAATATTTTATATTATAATAATCACTGAAACAGACAGCGGAAGACCTTAAATGCAAATTACCAGAGTACTAAACTATCTCAATATAACAAAATCAATCCCATTATCATAATAAATATGTGAACTCATTACAACATAAATAAAATAATATAATTCTAAACACGACCTTTCGATCCCACCCACGCTTCACTGCGCTACTCTGATCATTGTTATACTTCACATGGTATTTGAAAAATATTGGATAATCATGGGGCGAGACACCTCTCAGTAAGAAGAAATAGATTATTGTTAGTGTGTGGCAACATGAGTTCTGGTTTTGCATAAATATAACTTTTAAAAAATTGGCTTTAAATGATAATTTCATGTAAATCTATACTCATGCCTATACATCTGGAAAATACATACTTTGTCGTAATTAGTTTCTCTGTATACGTAAAGCATCTGATATATATATACACACAAAAAATTTCCCTTGATGGATAATCATATAATATCATGTAATAACCCCACATGATCGGGTTGTGCAGCCCGTAGGTGGGACTTAGCAATGGCTGACTTACCACGCTAAGCCAAACATAACGTGTCTGCAAGTACAATTAGCTACCCAGCCTGGTCCGGACTGCCAGAGGGGGGAATCTACTCTTCTCTAGGCAGAATCGACTATCGATACACCAACACTCTATCTGAGTAGTGTGGTGGCACTGACTGATCTGGCTAGTTACGATACCGTGCTCTGAATATAATTAGTCCATCAAGGTTCTTATACCATATAATACTGTCTATTCATATAATAAAACTGATACATGATTTCATAAAACATGTCTGAACACTATCATATCATAATTCTATTTGGATATTGTCATATCATTATTCTGTCTGAATACATCATATCTTGAATATTTCTAAATATTGTCATAGTATAAATCTGTCTGAAATATATCTTATCATAAATCTGTATAAAATCATACTTTGTCCTGTATCTTCATAAAATATTCTGACATGCTTATTTATATAGTAAATATAACTTTACCCATGTCACACAATTTGAGTGATAATTCATAATACAATAATTGTCTGGGAAAATATTTTTTTTTACTAAAAACTAAGGTATGATCAATTTCACCTATTTAATTTAATTCCATTATATTCCAAGAAAACCCGATATACTCAAATCCTTATAGTTTAATTTAATTCCAAATTATTCCCAAAAATCCAATTTAATAAAAACCCTGCAATTTAATTTAACTCAGGCATATTTTTAAAATAAAATCTGATCATAGATATACTTAATTTCACATACTCAATTTAAATTGGGTATATATTAAATAACATAAATCTAATTATATTCACATACTCAAATTTAATCAGGAAATATTTTTAAAATAAACCTGATATAATCTATTCTCCTTACCTTAATCTTAGAGTGTTGCCTACGATATCCAAACGACGAATCTACTCTTGTTAAAGTGTTCAAGAGCTGAGCTGGATCCAAGATATGATGTTTGTTTTTCGATTTGGTCGTGAAATAGCCGAGAAATCTTAGAGAGAGAGAGAGAAATAGAGAGAGACATGGCTAGGGGGTGGGGGATGAATTGGAATTGGTTTTCAATTTGAAATCCCTTTAGGATGCTTCAGGATTCATAATAATAATAATAATAATAATAATATTATTATTATTATTATTATTAGTATTATATTATATTATTTAATATTAATATATTATTATATTATATTATATTATATTATTAATAATTATTATTATAATTAATTAATTAATTAAATTTAATAATAATTTACTTAATTTTTATTTTTATTTTATTTTATTATTTTTATTTCTTTTAAAGATTATTCCACTAATCTTGTCGATATAATTTCGTCCTTAAAATTTGCTACATATAACTCCAAATAAAATCCATCGTTAACTCAACAAGTTTTGAGTTAATCTCGTAAACAACTCTATTAAAAACTAATAACTAACACGAACCGATGGATTGGACATCTTGGTCTAATACCCCTTACTTCAGCACCAACACTCAACATCTTTAATTCTCATTTTTAGTCTCCAAAGATCTAACATCGACATAACTTTTCACTCTCAACAGCTAATATATTCTGGATCCTTCTTTAAAAAAATGGTACCTACAAAATTTAGTAACCAAATTACAATATGGTTAGGATCCCAGTAACCACCCCTTCATCATCCACTAGCTCCAAAATAAAATTCCTTCTGAATAAAAGGTATTTAAGGCTTTTATCGTCTGAATACAGTTCAATTTTGTTTCCATATAAGTATGAACGCTATAATTTTAATGCAAACATAATAGCAGCTAATTCCAAGTCATGGGTCAGATAATTGCACTTGTAAGGCTTTAAGTGCATTTTTACTAGGCAACTCCTTGTCAACTTGATTAGTGACACAGACATTTTAGAAAAAATACCCTGCCAAACTCAGGAAGTTATAAATTTAAGGCACATTTTTAGGGGTTTCCCAACTCAATACAATGTCAACCTTAGAAGAATCAACAGATAACCATTCTTTGGTCATGACATGACCCAAAAATTTCGCACTAGTTGTCTAGAACTCACACTTCCCATTTAGCATATAATTCATGCTCCCATTCTAGAGACCTGGGAAATAATACCCATTTAATAATTAAGAGAGAGAAAATAGATGGAAGGAAAAGAGGGAAAAAGGATTTTTCCATAGGGGCTCAGCAAGGTCTCGTCGACGAACACAGAGCATTCGCTGACGAGTAACCTTCTTGAGAACGTTGACGAGGACACGTGTCTCATCGACGAAAAAATACCGAGAGGGTTTTATCAGATCCTGAAGTTCGTCGATGAAGGTTACGAGTTCGTCGACGAACTCCCTTCTTGAACTCATCGACGAGGTAACGTGTCTCATCGACGATGCAACATTCTATAAATATCCTAAACTCGAGATTCAACGAGAAATTTTCATGCAAAACTCTCTCTCTCTCTCTCTAGAATTCATCTCTTCCTCCTTCTCTCTACAATTTCGGCTTCGATTCTTGCCGGTTTGATGATCAGAAACCGTCTCGTTACTCCTAGGAAGATTCTTTACAATATTTCCGAATCAAAATTTTGATTTGGAGCATTTGGGCACCATCCTACATGCGTCGAGACAAAATATGCATGTGCCTCACCCTGATGAGTTTGAGGGTTACTAAGAAGAGTTTTGTGTAAGGCATCAATACTATCATCTAGAGTGGAAGAGAAAGGTGCAACAACTCAAAGCATCAAGAAAGAAGATGTTCAACATGTTAAAGAGGGAAGCTGAAGAAGAAGAAGTCCAACAAGGTTATATTTTTTTTAGCTAGAGGCATTAGCTACAGGACTAGAAAAATTATTGGGAAGAAGCTACCATAAAGAAGATGAAGTACAAGATGGCCAAAAGAAAGCTTCAAGATGAGGTGGATGAATTGATTGAATAGAACCAAAAGCTGAAGAGGCAGAAGCTAGAGGATTCGTGACCTTCAGGGACAACGCCAAAGGCAAGATCATTGGAGTAGGTAAGGTTGGTAAGGAACCTTCTCTAGTTATTGATAATGTATTACTTGTAGATGGATTAAAGCATAATCTATTGAGTATAAGTCAACTATGTGATAAGGGATATAGGATGTCATTTGAGTATGATAAATGCATAGTAGAAAACCTATTTGAAAAAAAAAATTTGTTTTCTGCTGAATACCATGAAAATGTTTATACTACTAGCTTTGATAACTTAGCCTCTCAACATGTAAAATGTTTTTCTGCCATAAATGAGGTTATTTGGCTTTGGCATAGGAGATTAGGACATGCTAGCATGAATTTATTATCAAAATTGGTTAAAAGTGAATTAGTTAAAGGTTTACCTAAGACATAATTTGTGAAAGATAAAATATGCGATGCATATCAACTAGGTAAACAAACTAAATCCAGTTTTAAGAAGAAGAAAGTCATCTCCACCACCAGGCCACTTCAGATGTTGCACTTAGATTTATTTGGTCCTAATCAAGTTCAGAGTCTAGGAGGGAGATCATATGCCTTTGTAATTTTTGATGATTATTTTAGATTCACATGGTTTTAAAATCTGGCACATAAAGATGAAGTATGTGAAGGTTTACTAAATTGTGTAGGAAAATTCAGAATGAAAAGGGATATACAATAACGCACATCTGAAGTGATAGGGGCAGAAAATTTAAAAATTAGGATATGGAAAACTTCTGTGATTCAAATGGCATATCTTATAATTTTTCTGCACCTAGGACCCCATAATAGAACGGTGTAGTTTAGAGAAAGAATATGTTTTTACAAGATATGGGTAGAACAATGTTTAATGAACATAACTTACCTAAATAGTTCTTGGCTGAAGCACTGAGTACTTTTTGCTATGTAATGAACATAGTACTAATTAGGCTCACTCTAAAAAAAAACCCTTTATGAATTGTGGAATGACCATAGACCTAATTTTTCATACTTCCACATCTTTCGGTGTAAATGCTTTGTGCTTAGAGATAAAGATAACCTAGGCAAATTTGACGCAAAATCTGATGAGGGTATATTTCTAGGTTATGCCATAGATAGTAAAGCCTACAGGGGGTTTAATAAGAGAACCTTAACTATTATAGAGTCCATTCATGTAGTGTTTGATGAGTCAAATCCCTTCTCTAAAAAGGCTAATGAGGATGATCTTGAAATAAGAAATGGATTAGATAAGTTATCCAAAAAAAATAATGAAGATAAGAGCACTGAAATTAAAGAAACATCTGTTGAGGATAATCAAATAGAGAGTGAGATACAAGAATTACTTAGAGAGTGGGAATTTGTGAAGAGTCACCCCAGAGATCAAATCATATGTGAACCATATTGAGGTGTAACTACCCGATCATCCCTTAAAAACTTGTGTAGCCACTTGCATTCTTGTCTCATGAGGAGTCTAGGAATGTGAATGAGGCAATTGAGGATGAATCATGGGTAATGTCCATTGAGGAAGAGCTTAACCAATTTGAGAGGAACAAAATCTGGACCTTGGTTCCTAGACATGATGATCATATGATTATTGGAACTAAATGGGTCTATAGAAACAAGAAAGATGAAAATGAGATAGTGATTAAAATAAAGCCAGATTAGTTTCCCAAGGTTACAACCAGGAAGAGGGGATAGACTTTTGAGGAGACCTATGCTCCAGTAGCTAGGATGGAAGCCATTTGAATGTTATTAGCATATGCTACTTTTAAGAACTTCAAATTATATCAAATAGATGTTAAAAACACATTTTTAAATGCCTACATCAATGAGGAAGTACATGTGGAACAACCTCAAGGATTCAAAAATCACAAATTCCCAAATCATATGTATAGACTATCTAAAGCCTTATATGGATTAAAGCAAGCTTCTAGTGCTTGGTATGAAAGGTTAAGTGGTTTTCTGCTAGATAATAAGCTTACTATACACAACACTTTTCATAAAGTCTAAAAATTATAATATGCTCCTAGTGCAAATATATGTAGATGACATCATATTTGGAGCAATAAATGAAGAGTGGTGTAATGAGTTTGCCAAATGCATGCAAAATGAATTCGAGATGAGCATGATGGGTGAACTTACATTCTTCCTACGACTTCAGATCAAATAGGCTAAACATGAGACTTTTGTATGTCAATCAAAATATTTTAGAGACTTGCTCAAGAAATTTAGTATGGAAGGCTCCAAAATTCTAGGAACACCTATGAACACCCACCAAATTAGATAAAGATGAGCAAGGCATACCGATAGATGTTAAGCTTTACTGAGGTATGATTGGTAGCCTATTGTATTTTACTACGAGCATGCTTGATATTATGCTTAGCGTGTGCATGTGTGTGAGATTTTGCACCTAAAGAGTCTCATTTATTAGCAGTCAAGAGGATACTTAGATACCTTATCGGGATTATTGACTTAGGATCATGGTACCCTAAGTATTCCTCATTTGAGATTGTCAGCTATTCCGATGCAGACTTTACTGGTAGCAAAGTTGATTGGAAGAGCACGAGTGGCACTTGTCATTATCTAGGACAATCTCTAGTTTCTTGTTTTTCCAAGATACAGAACTCAGTTGCACTGTCCACAGTTGAGGCTAAATATATAGCAATTAAGAGTTGTTGTGCTCAAACGCTTTATATGAACAACTTATGGATTATGGATTGCACTATGACACTGTTCCCATAAATTGCGATAATACTAGTGCAATAAATATCTCAAAGAACCCTATATCATACTCACAAATTAAGCACATAGAAATTAGACATCACTTTATTCGTGACCATGTGCAAAAGAGGGATGTAGAACTTGAATTTATGTGCACTGATGAACAGTGGGCCAATATATTCACGAAACCTCTTTAGGAGGACAAATTTATACAAATTCAACGTGAATTAGGCTTACTGCACACTAGGGAAGTTGCCTAGATATACTTGGGTGATCATTTCACAAATTAGGCCTATCCCTTAATAATGAATGGAGTGCATAACTGAGGGGGAGCATCTTGTCTTAGCAAATACTACGGCTCTAAAATTGCATTTACTTTCCATTCTGTTCTTATTGCTTAATTCTATAAAATGGATTATTATTATCTATTATTTTGAACTCTTATTGACTATATTGATTATAAATATTGGATTGCATGCTTGTATAGAACGTCATTTGCCAAGCTATTGCAGAATTTGTGTATGCATGCTGATAGTTAACTAGGTACTCCATGATGATTGTCATACTGTTTTGTGCACAATATTGCCATATCTTTCAAAATAGTCATTAGTAAAGGCTTCTCAAAGCTAAGGGAGTACTTAAACGCATATATATATAGCCCTTTTGTTGATGACAAAAGGGGGAGAAGTAAGCAAAATTGGGATTTAAGTGAGAAAACTTAGGGGAGATATATCCGAGCTTGATTATCAAACCTAAATGTATATTGTTTTGTAAATGTCTTCTTTCCTGGATATGCTTGAATTGTACTGGGAATTTTAAATTATGCATATTCTTAGGGAGGGTCTTTCCAAGTTGGACCCACTTTTGCTCTTGTATTTGTCATTATCAAAAAGGGGGAGATTTTTTATTTTATGAGTCCTATCTTGTTTTGATAATGACAAATCCAAACTATCTCACCTATTCATCTAGTGCTTGAATAGAAATTTCTTTTAGAAGACACATAGAGTCGAGGTACAATGGAAGTTATAAGGAATTGAAAGCTCACATCACCTGTCTTGCGGCATGACAAAGTGAAGAGCAAAGAATGAAGAAATTTTATTTTGAATTGTAATGCATTAAGTTTGGTCTGTAATATTACATATTTTGCATGATGTGATTGTATGCTCCACATAGGCTGACCTTAGGGAACCAAAATTTTTTTGGAAAAACTTTTCATAAAATGCCACACTCATACACAAAAGATTTGAAAAGTTTTAAAGTAAAAAACAGGGCCAAAATCATATTTTATCTAAACCCAGTCAACCAACTCTTATATGTTCTATAAGCCCCAGTCGACCAACTTTACATTTAGGCTTGAAATCAAAGTTTTCAAAGCACTAGTTGATCGACCTGCTCTTTTGACCCAATTCATAAAGCCCCAGCTGACTAGCCCAATTTATTCTTGGAACAGCCGGTCGACTAGCCTCTTGGTCTGACAAACTGGATCTTGAGCCCCAGCCGACTATTTCTCGGTGATTTGAAAATCGCCTATGGCCCGTCGACCGGCGCTTTGCCTAGTTGATCAGACCTCTCAGGAATTCAGAAATCACCTAAGGACAGTTGACTAGCACCTTCACCAGTCGATCGGTCCTCTTGGGTTGGGCATGTTTTAAGCCGAAAAAGGTCATTAATTTTCAATTAAACAAATTTAATAGTGCCCAATTGGTCCCTTAACGGTCATTTTTTGAAGAAGTCTATAAATAACCCGCTCAAAACTCATTTGTCAACTTTTGATTATCTTGAAAATTCTCTCAAATATTTTGTGCTTTATTTCTCTCATCCTTACACTTACAAGTAAGCATTTGAATCTCTCTCTTATTCTTTTGAAAAATCTATTATGAAAGAGGGCTTTGATTCACTTTCTTCATTTGCAAATTTATTGCTCTTGAAGATTGTTGAAGATTCATTCTTGTGGGCATTCATCATCTCATCCAAAAAGCATTTACTCTCACTCAAGCTTTTATTTTTGAAAATCATTTTTGAGAGTATGCTTTGAGTTTCTCCCATTTATTTTGTTGATAAACATTCTTGGGGAAGTTTCTTTTATAACTTGTGAATCTTTGTGCATCTCCATTGCAAAATTCAAAAGCTCACATATTCTTTATTGCAAAAATCATTTTGAGCAAAAACCCTAGCTTCCCTTGAACAAATTTTTGAATATCATTTTTAGAAGAAATCACTTGGGGTTTTTAAATATCTTTGAAAACAAATATTCCATATTTCATTTTTGAAATCAAAGATCATATACTTATATCTTCTCTCATATATTTCATATATATACATTTGAGAGAAAAACCATACAAACTCTTTTGAGCATAAATCCTATCATACAAGAGTGAATATAGAACTTCATTATATACATTAGGTTTTTTTTTAGAAGCATCTTGTCATGCACAAATATTTATTTTATATCATTTGTATCCATGTGGTTCGAGTAGTGAACTGTGTTCCCGGCATGGGGTATCGCCTGAGGAGGAGGTGCTCTATCTTGTAAGGAGCAGTTGTAATGGTTTGGTTCTGCTCGGTTAAGGGAGTTAGGGGGACTCCACCCTATAAGGAGAAGTTGTAAATGGCGCTGCTCTACTTGGTTAAGTGAGTAAGGTAGTGAATCCTGGGTTGCCTTGAGGCGAGGACGTAGGCACGGTTTACCGAACCTCGTAAAAACCTTGCGTTATTCTTTCCCTATACTCATTACATTTTAGTATTTGCATGTTTACATTTACTTGTTGAGATTACTGTATTTACCTTTAAATACTGATTTGTGATTGATTGAGAAATACTGGAATTTTCATACTCGTTTAAATTATTTGGCCGTTCATATATTTGCTAGATTCGTAATTAATTAGAAAGACCTTAAGTTGTGTAATACTGGCTGTGAGTTCAAAAAAGAACATACTTGACCTACGAATATTTAAAATATCCAATTCACCCCTCTCTTGGAATTACGTCATTCCTCACATCATTTATAAAGAGTCAAATGGCTCAATCTATACTATTGTAGCCTAGGCAACTTCTACCCAAATCAAGGGGGAGTGCAGTCTCCCTATCCCACTAGCATTAAAAATCTAGCAGACTTTGGGTAGGGATACAAGCTATACCTTGTTTGTGTAGTTCCTCTTGTGATCTCCCCCTAAATTCTGAGCTAAGTTAGTTTCCTCTTTTTCCTATATATCTTATTGTTCTTGTATGTTTGTGTTTTTCGACTTGTTATCGTTGTAACAAGTTTTGTTATGGTTAGAGGCCATTTGGTTTACAGAGTGTGTCATAGTCCATATTTTGCCTTGGCTAATGCTTGTAGAGAATTTTTGTCTAATTAAGGAATGAGTGGTTATACTACAACATACTTATAGTGAAGGAAACAAGGCGACTCATTGGTTGTTGTCTAACTATATATGTTCTTGTGTTAAGAAAAAGAAACACAAGTCTTGTCTACCATCCTTTAGCTTGAAGGGGTTTCTTCATTAGGATCTTATGGGTGTTGTTCTCCTTGTGTGTATTTAGTAACACAAACGAGTCGATTTGAGCCAAATTTTGCCATGCTTAAACTTGTTTATTAAATTTTGGACAAGATCAAAATCAAGTCGAGTTTTGACTAACATCAAAAAACTTGTTTAAACTTTTTTATTATAAAAATGAACGAGTTCACGAGTCATCATCAAGCTAATCTATCGACATGCTCACAAACAATTTTGTTCTTTTGGAATCTCTCACTTTGAGAGGTTAGAGGCTCATATGCTTTGACTTAGCAAAAAAAAAGTGCAAAAGAGCACCTATTATAATACTACCTTTTTTTTGGCTGCCTTCAAACTGGCCTACTAGCCTTGGGCAATGACATTGTTACTAAATTTAAGTTAAGAAGTTTGTACTATATAAAGATGATGTCCGAACAAACATTACTTTTAAGCCACTACAATCTATCAATCCCAATTTAACTTTATTAAATTGGCTCATAAATCAGTGTAATCTAAGCCTATTGAAGGAAGTCAAATTAAGCCTACAATTGAGGTTGCTTAGGAGCGAGCACATTTATATTAAAGTTCGAATCATTTATTAAATGAACTACAAAATTAAGCTTGGGAAGCACTTACTTATATAATGAATGAGTCTAAATAAGCTTTTCTTGAACCGAGTTGTCAAACTGCTTGTGAACGACTTAGTTCAGTTACAACTTAATATGTATTATAATTGTTTGATTGTCTTTCATTTACATTAATATTGTGTTTGGGGGCATGGATTTAAATTTTAGATTTGAAAAAAGTTCCAATACAACTTTATATTACGTTTTATCCAAATTCAGTATAAATCCAAATCCAATCGAACATAGGATAAGAGTTAATACCCTCCATTTGATTGAAAAAACTAATAAAATTGTATTGTATATAAATTGTTTGCAATTTCATTTAAAATGAGGGCATAAATTTATTTTGCTTAATCTATTATTATTGTTAGCTAAAAATAATGAAAAATGAGTATTGGTGTAATATTTAAAATATGAAGAGGTGTTAGTGTAATTATGCAAAATCTTAGGGGCTGCCGGCATAATTTATCTAGAAAATAAAACTCCGCCAAGCCAAGTTTAGACAATTGCATGCTAACGCGAGAGAGGAGAGAGAGATTCGTAAGTTGGTTTGATTCATATATGTCGGTTTCAGTTATGAGGCCGCTCTCCCTCCTGTGTTGGTGCCGCGTAATTCTAAGTGATGTCCTTCTCCGACGCCCCATATTGAATTTCGAGGCGCAGGCAACGGCCTTATCCTTCCCTCTCTCTCAAACGCTACGAAATCCAAATTCAAAAATTTCTCTTTTGGGTCCCCTTGTTTTGATCCGGCAATTCCCATTCCAAATGCGATCTTAGCTTAAAATCATAAAAGAAACAGAAAATTCGAGCAGAATACCAGGTACCAATTTTACTATTTCTTCATTGTGATCACATTAATCCAGTTTCTTGATTCACTTGCGTACCCTTTTGCATTTTATAGTTTCTTAATTTATTATTGAGCCATTATGATTGAATACTAGGGCTGTTCTTGCAATATTTGCTTGATATTGTTATTTATGTCGTTTAATTCGTAGGCTGATTGATTCTGCTCACTCTGGAACAGTTGAGTTTTTGGAAAGGGAAGGAATTTGTGCAATTGACATATTTGTCGACAATATCCGATCAACAGGGATGAGGAGCAGAAAGTACGAAAGGAAAGCGAAAAGGGATCTTAATTTTATGCATGTTGTTCATTCGCTGGGCATGTGTTTCTCGAAGAATAATTATTGAACGCACATTATACTAGAATTGCAATGGCTGGCTTTGGTTTTGATTGTGTACCGTGTCGACCATTGCTGACATCTAAGAACAATTTGAGGTTGTGCCGCTGCAGTTGGTGATTGAAGCTAAGGAATTGAATGGCCAACTGGACAATCAAAGTTTGAATTTTTACATATGAACAAAGTTCTGTGACATTTCATCACACTGAAATTTGGAGAAGATCTTAAGAAATTTCGAAGGGATAAAGGGTGTAAGGACCAGAAGGCTAGAGATTTCTTCATAGAAAGTGGAGTGGCCTTTTGAGACCATGGCAAGTGAAGCTCCTGCTACTTCTGGCCAACATTTTCACGATGATTCTGCCAATGTGTTCTCAAGTGAGTCAAGTGACAGATCCTATCCAGATAAACATGTATATAATATTTCGGTACGGACGGGCGAGGAATTTTCTCCAGAATTTCTTAGGGATCGAGTTTCCTCAAGAGCACAGATAATGAGTGATAGGGATCAGCGCCAGCCAAAGAGAGTGGTGTTTAATTTTGATCCAAATCATCAGCTGGTATATGAGGATCTTGCTAACATCCTTGGGCTAAGAAGAGATTCTGATTGTGGTTCAGATATCTCAGGTTTTAATCCCAGGATAGGATATTCATCAGAAATAGACAAGGCTTATTCTGATCAATTGAGCAGATTCCAGATGAGTTATGGTCTGGGTAGACAGGGGTCGGGTAATTTTTTGGATGAAAACTATCGGGATCGAGTTGCTCCTGGGCCAACAGCTACACCACTTCATGCATCTGATTCCCCTCAGTCTTATCAATGTTGTGGATCAGGAATTTCAGACGGTTCATCCTCCGGAAAGATGAAATTCCTCTGCAGCTTTGGGGGGAAGATACTACCAAGGCCCCATGATGGAAAGCTTAGATATGTGGGTGGAGAGACACGGATTATATCCATTAGGAAAAACCTTGCTTATGATGAACTTGTGAAGAAGACTTCTGGAATTTGGAATCAACCTCATACCATCAAGTACCAGCTTCCTGGTGAGGATCTTGATTCACTTATATCTGTTTCATGTGATGAGGATCTTCATCATTTGATAGAGGAATATCATGAGCTCGAAAGAATTGTAGGTTCCCAAAGACTGCGGATATTTCTTGTATCATCAAGTGAATCTGAGAGTCCATCTTCTATAGAAACAAGGGTTGCACCGCAGAATGATGCTGATTATCATTATGTTGTTGCTGTTAATGGCATGCTGGACCCAAGTCCTCGGAAAAGCTCTAGCGGGCACAGTTTGGCAAGCCAAGCAAGCCATTTTGGAAATATGTTGGAAAATAGTCCAAGTTTTCGTAAAGACTCTCCTACTTCTGCTCATCCTTTGGAAATGAAGGTTGGAGCCAGTTCCTCAAATTTGGCAACGACATTCCCCAACCCTTCTGCTCAGTATTTAACTGTGACACCAACTCCAATGAAGCCATTCATTCTATCCCCTCCTGTGTCTCCATTGCTAGTTCAGCATAGAGATCCTAAGAATTCCCCTAGACAATTTTATGAGGATCACTCATGCCATGATGTACATGAAAGCATCGGCCCGTTTTTTAACAACAAACTGTATGACAATTCCAGTTGTATTGATAGCAGTAGATTTTATCATAATCATCCTTGTGACTCAGTGGCATTAATGGATTACCATCATCGTAATAGTCATTTAGCTGAAATTGATCAAATAAACAAGTTCATTGATATGAATTTTTACAATTGTTATGCTAATGGAGACTATGTGCCACCACCACATGTGCAAATTGATATGGACTTTGAGAGGAAAATACCGAATGAAAGGGCATTCCATTCTGGAAAAAATTTCACCAATCCTGAAGATCAAATATCTAATGATTCAGTTGGTCCTCATCCCAGGATGTCTCATGCACTTTCTGACTCGAAATTACAGGAACGTGAAGAGAAGCCCAATGCCTTTGTGGAAGAAGGAATTGTCGCATTGTCCTTGCTGAATTTTGAAACTGAGAAGTCACCTTCATCCACAACATCAGGTTTCATGCAAGAGTGCCAAATACAATTGCCAGAGAAAACTGATGGGGAATGTCGTGCTGCTAAATATGAGAATCTGCCCCCTTTTAAGCCACAGGACCAGTCAAAGTTTGGGTTGGATCAAAAGGTGATAAAATTGATGGATGAAAAGGATGATGCTCATTTGGATCAAATCAGGAAAACCAATGAAGGAAATATTAACATTTCCTCACAGGCTAGTGCCATGGATTATAAAAATGTGCCAAATATCATTCCAAGTGTTCATATTTCCCCACAAGAGTTACAAGTCCCTGAAGGTGTGGTTTCTACTTCCCCAGTCATTGTTGTGGGAAATTCTGGATATGTTAGGAGAGAATATGACCAGGATTGTCAACTGCACACAACTGCTTCTGATTTTAGTACACAGAGCCAAAAAGCTAGTAAGGATCAGCAACATACTGCAATGGGAGCAAAAAGTGCAATAGTAGTTTCTCTTGATTCTCATGGAACTGTACCTGTTGCATCCTTGCATATGGGTAATCAAGAAGGAACCTATTCTACTTCTGGTGGACTTCCATATGGAATTGATTTGGGCCCAAATCTAAACTTGCATAAGAATGACTCTGAAGATGCTGCTTTGGGTAGTGAGGCTTGTTTCTGTTATGAAAATCATGTGATTAATCCTTCTCACAAGGTTGACAAAGTAGACCCCACATCTTTCACCCACTCACAGGCTTCAGGGAATTGTTGTGAGAAGTCAGAACCAATGGTTATAGTTGAAGATGTAACCGATAGTGTGCCTTCTGGCATCCCCTCATCCTCCACAGTTGTCCCACATGTACAAGACAATGCTAGTGATGGATTTCCAACCCCTAGAGAAACTGAGGCGGAGAGCATTGCTCCAGAATCTTCCTGTGAGGTAATTTCTTGTCCTGTTGATTTACAGTTCGAGTTTAATAGTTCGTCTTTCGTCAAACAAGCTTAAAGTTGCCTGTATTTGACAGTATGCAAAAGCTGATGGCAGAGATGACGATGAATCTATTAGCGAGGCTACAATGGCGGAAATAGAAGCAGGCGTATATGGTTTGCAGGTTTATAAATACAATGTTAATTTTTTTTATTCCTGTTCCATTTTTCTTTTTTGATGTTTACTGGAAGTGTGCCCATGCAATGCTTGAAAAATGAACATATTGTATCAGGTGGACCTTGTGCATCTGCAAGAACAAAATAAAAATTCAATAGATGTTTATCAGCTAGCAATGAACCATTTTTTGGGGGCATGTTTAATAGGAAAGTCATTATTAGGAGAGACACTCTGTACAGCTTTGACTGCGGGATAAGATGGGGTAAAAAAGATAGAGAAAAAGTGAAACTTACCATAGTTTTAGTGGTCTCCACATGGCATATTTACAACTGTAAATTCTTCGAGCTAGATGTTTCTTGATTTTCATAAATGAATTAAACTGTATAAAAGAAAATTAATTAAGCGTTTTTTTAAAGGAACATAATATCCGCATGAAGAAGTGATAAAAAATTTTAAGCACTTCTTCTCCTGAGAAACAAATTTTCTAATTTTAAAAATATCTGAAAAAAAATGCAAGAAGAAAAAAAGTATTGAAAATTTCACTGGTTATAAACTTAGCTTTTCAGTCTAGTTAATGGTCTTACAAGATTTTAATGAAGGTTTCGTTGAAGAGGCTTTGAGATGTGTTGAGGAATATGGAGACTTTGGCTCACTCTGCTTCCATTAAAGATAGAATTTAGATGCAATATTGGTTGCAAATGGGGTGGTTAGGGATGTGAAAGGGAAGGGAATTAGGAGCGTCATTCACAGAAACAAGCCTATGACGTGGTGAACTGGGCTTTTGAACAGGGTGATAGGTAAGAAAGGTTTTGTGTTTGTTTGGAGGAATTGGATTAAAGGTTGTTTGTCATCTTCGAATACAGCTGTGAATGTGAATGGACATCCTAGGGAGTAGTTTTAGGCTTCTAGGGGTTGAGGCACAGGGATACCCTTTCTCTTTTTTATTTACTTTTGTGGTTGATGGGTTAAGTAGATTGATTATTCATGCTCAAGGATTGCCGGAGATTAGAGGTTTAATGATAGGTACGGAGGGGGTGGAGGTCTTGACAAATTCTGGAAGTTTCTTACCTTGTTGATAACATTTAAGAAGATTTTAAGATTGAAGATCAACATCTCTAGAAGTAGGGTGGCAGGTATGAACGTGGATCATGGTGAATTGGAGAGGTTCATGGACTTAGCTGGTTATATTTCTCTGTCTTGGCCTAAGAATTTAGGTCATCCTTTAGGGGGTAATCCTAATTTCATTTCTTTGTTTTTGGGATCCAGTGGTTGAGAGAGTGGGTAGGAGATTAGTGGGGTGGATGAGGGTGGGCCTGTCCTTAGGAAGTCTTATTACTCTCATTAGTGTTGCAAGGTTTTTGGCGGGGCTTATGATAGATTTCATATGGTTTGGTACTGCAATATTAAAAGGAATCATCTTATTAGTTGGAATGTGGTAGGAGACCTAAGGGGCTTGGTGATTCGGTATCTAGAAATATCGCTTTAGTTGGGAACTGGTTATGGAGGTTCCCCTTGAGGCTAATTTCTTATGGCACAAGGTTATAAGATTCAGATTTGGGAGGATCTTTGGGTGAGAGATGTCTCGTTGAAGGTTTTGTGCCTCGCTTTTTTAGATTACCATTCATTCATAATGCTCCAATTACATCTTTCTATTCTTTAGAGGGGACTCTGTTCTTTGGATTTCCACTTCTTTAAGAGTCTTGATGAGTGAGAGGTCGATGAGCTTCTTACTTTGCTAAGCATTTTGGACTCGTTTATTCCTGAAATTAGGAGTGATTTGAGTGGATGTTTAGGGGATTCATTGGGCTCTTTTTCTTCAAAGTCATTCTTCCATCATTTATTGAGACCTTCAATCATATGTTCTTTTCCTCTGAATACTGTCATCTGGAAGGCCAAGGGTTCCTGTTTAGAAATATAAAGCCAAAATACAGATGTGGTGATGGACAAGTGGAAGTAACAGGGATATATAAGAAATGAACATTTGATAATTTACTGGTGGCTACAGACGAGGAGAAGATGACAGAAGAAATTTAAGATGGCTTAGAATTGTGGTTTTGTGATATATAATTCAATTCGTTTCTGCTCTTTCTTTTTGTAGCAGTCCGTTTCTTGAGTTATATGAAGTGTAGGCAGTTTTGATTTTTCCCTTTATCATTCTCTCACATAGAATTCACATGTAATTTTGTTTCACCAATTTTTTGCTCCTATCGGTGAAATTTATCTGTGGTCAGAGAAAAAGCAAACAGATACACCAGTCGAGGTTAAGTCAACTTGAAGGATTGTCTCACAGTTTCAAATGTATTCCTAAAGCATAGAATGAAACCACTCTGTGACAGTTTCAACTTTATTCCAAAAGCATAATCCGTTAGATATTGGGCCTATCCATGCATACTAACCACTCTTCCCCTCACCCTTGTTCTGTGGACAACTCACGAGTAACAATCTCCACTTCATTTGTGAGTCTTTCTAGCAACCCCCTTTGAGGGGAAGCCTTACATACCTTGAATTGCATTCCATGTCACTAGAACTAGCTCTTACACCTTCATTTATGTCCCCCCCTAGCCCAGTCACAAATCATCAGCTTTGATACCACTTAACATCAGGGGAGTTGTCACACAGCATGGGTGAGGACCACCTTGATCCAAAAGTTTAAGACATTAGGTTTTGGGTTCATCTATCTATATTGCTCACTTCCTCCCCTCACCCTTCTCTGAGGTGGGACAAGTCACAGGTGAAATGCCCAAGAAATTCCAGCCTTCTCAGGCCTCACCTTCTCGTTCCAATGTATCTTGTTCTATTTATTTTTTTTTCATTGCACAGATTGAATGGTTTACCTGTAAATCATGCTGCCAAGGCAGGTAGCTATGATGGGGGAACAGTAATAGTGTAGGCTGTACAGAATGATCTTGGGCTGTGCCTTTTTGAAATTTGCTGTCTTGGTTTAACTTATTAAACCAGTTTTAAATGTTACAAGAGACTGCTGAGAAATGGAGAGGTGAAATCTTGTGAAAGGCTGCCTTTGCTTTTAAAGAAAAATGGGGCAGAGCAAAGACCTATCTTTTAGCAGGATTATATAAGTTTTGACTTTTCCATGTGTCTGGAATTTTAGATTTCAGTAGGTTATGCATGGTTCATAGCAGCCTGAAAAATCTGAAACTACCACCAGCTTTGTTGTGCTTGCTAAATGGTACCTGTTCAAGTTTCTAAATTTGCATGTTAAATCATCATTAATTATCCACATTGAAATGGCTGACTATATTTATGTTGCATGATTACAGCCAATCATAAGCTGACTAGGCAAATTTATAGTAATTTATTTTCCTCTTTGTCATCCTTTCCGTTCTCCTTTTTTTCCATTTAATTTATCTATTTGCAAACCTTGCATTTAGGCATCTGACACATACTAAATGAAAAATATTGAATGAGACTTCAATGACTGTTTTTAGTTATGAATTTTAATCCTTGTCACATACTGTTCACCTGTTGTCCAAACTCCAAAGATGTATTTATGCAGGCACACAAGCTAGTGCACCAATCCGCAAACTATTGCACACCCTTACGGTTTGTGGTCATAGCATGATCTTAAATTTCCAAGAAATTGTCGAAATTTTCGATTTCTGTCACCCTAGAAATCGAAATGGCAGTCAATTTCTGTCTTGCATAATTTCCATCGAAGTCTCAACGAATATTCCGAAATTTATCAAAATCTCGAAATCTTAGTGAAACTTGTCAAAATTTTAACTATACAATGAAATTTCATTGGAATTCAAAAGTAAGATTTAGGAGTGAAATGCAATTTCTCTCTTAATTTATTTTATCGAAGCAAAAGATTATTACAAGTTCTTTTGAAATTTTAAGAAAAAAAAAAGATTACAGTAACATTTTATTTAACCATTCATGTATAAATTATCATCATTTGTATAATAAATAATATTTAAATGATTTATGAATTTCATTTGTATTAACTGAATATGTTTTATGTACATTATCTTAAAAATATTTTTGATACACACTACTTTACAACTTTTCCACTTCATACAAAACATAGATGAATTTAATTTGTAATATATTACTCCTAAAAAATATATTATTATGTTTGTTAACCATTTCTAAAGTTTCACAAAGAATTCCATGTTTTACTACTAATTTCCATTATTTTTTCAAATCAAAATTGAAATTGACATCGAAATTGAAATTTCCGTACTTTTGGAGCTTCGAAATTTGAGTCAAAATCGAAATTTAAGACCTTGGGTCATCGATACTATTTGTCAAGTTCAGCAGCTTCCTTTAATTTAGAAACCTGGAGTTGTGGAACATGACCAAAATGTGTTTGTTCGTAATTTATGATATAAGAAATTTTCATTTTCCTTTTTTTATGGGATTGATTCATCTTTATTTAAGAATTTGTGTATATGTGGAAAAATTTTAAAGATTGAAGAAGTGAACAAAATATGTATCCCAAGAGTAGGTTTCTTCTAAGAGTTTAAGTGTAGATTCTTTTTTTTCTTTTTCAAAAATTTCTTTCTTGACTCTCAAATGATTTCTTATCTATTAATTGATTATTGTTCTTTTAGAAAAGCATCCCTAATTTTGTATCTGTATGATTGAGACACTGATGTACAGATCATAAAAAATGCTGATCTTGAAGAACTGAAAGAGTTGGGATCTGGCACATTTGGGACTGTATATCATGGAAAGTGGAGGGGAACAGATGTTGCTATTAAGAGAATCAAAAAGAGCTGTTTTGCAGGGAAACCATCTGAGCAAGAACGGTTGGTGGGTCCTCAAAATAACTAAGCCAGCACTACTGAATTTTTACTGTTGCCAGTTCCTCGTCATGCTGGTCATTTTTATGCGATTACTTGTATTTAATTGTCTGGATAAGTTCATGCATGTATATAGGTAACTAGGTTTTAGAACATGATTTCTGCGCTTCAATGACATTTTATTATTTGCAATTATATAATCTTCAGACTAAAGACTTCTGGAGAGAGGCACAGATACTTTCAAATCTTCACCATCCAAATGTGGTAGCCTTTTATGGGGTGGTTCCTGATGGACCAGGAGGAACATTGGCAACTGTTACTGAATTCATGGTGAATGGGTCGTTGAGGCATGTCCTATTAAAGAAGGACAGGTAAGTTGGTTGATGCCCAGGTCATGTGCCTATGTACTCATAATGACCAAAAGACTTATGAAGTCCCTGAATTTCTTACAGAGGACTTGATCGGCGTAAAAGGCTTATAATTGCAATGGATGCAGCTTTTGGCATGGAATACCTGCATATGAAAAATATTGTTCATTTTGACTTGAAATGCGACAACCTGCTTGTGAATTTAAGGGATCCCCAACGACCAATATGCAAGGTGATCTGTTGCAGAGACAATATCTTGTTGAAAGATGTCCCATATATTTAAGTTACTAGCTTTTGTATTTTGAAATGTTTCTAAACATTAAGGCTTAAAAAAAATAATAATAAGGTGTCTTCATTTACTAGTTGGAAGAAAATTGCATACTTTATAGAATTCTTGTTAGCTGGAGAGTATCTGTTTTGCAGGTTGGAGACTTTGGATTATCAAGAATAAAACGAAATACTCTTGTATCTGGGGGTGTTCGAGGAACCCTTCCATGGATGGCCCCAGAACTACTAAATGGTAACAGTAACAGGGTGTCTGAAAAGGTTAGGGTGAAGAGATTTTTTTTTTTTTGTGCTTTTGTACGATGAGAAATTTGGAATGTAGGATCAATAATGTATTGAAGAATGCAATGATGCCATTGTTTGGATTTTCTTGTTTTCTCCTATTTATTTATTTTTTACTTTGGTGATAGGTTGATGTTTTCTCATTTGGTGTTGCAATGTGGGAGATCTTGACTGGTGAAGAGCCATATGGCAACATGCATTGTGGTGCTATTATAGGTTTGTTTTTATAATTGACTTTGTGATGATTGATACTATTTTGCATTTCTTTTGTATAGTTTCCTTATTTAAGGCACATAACCTGCATGAGGCTTTTTTATAGAGCTTTAAATCACTAAAAGTAAAAGAATCATTAGTGGCATTGATTTCTACTAGTAAATACACCACCAACAACAATAAGCTTTAGGTCACCACTAAGGGCGGCCAGCTATAGGAATCCTTTTCCATCAATTTACTTGATTAACGGCATTTTCTTGGACTAACTCTAGAGCAATTAAATCTTCTTTTACTACCTCATTTCAAGTCATTTTAGGTCTATCCCTCCCTTTTCTAGTACCATTAATAGTAATTTGCTTGCTACTCCTAATTGGAGCATTACTTGGCTTGTGCTTCAAATGCCCAAAAAATCATCTAATTTGCCCCTCTTATCTTATCTTCTACAAGTGCTATACCTAACTTATTGCTAATATATTTGTTCCTTAACTTATCCTTTAATGTTACACCACTCATCTGTTAGTGATAATAATCATTGTAATTATTTGCATTAACAAATGAGTGGTGTAACAATAATTCCAATGCGACTATCAACAGAATTTTTACCATCCAACCGCACACTAATAGATTGAGAATCATCCCGTTCACTAGCCATGACAAACAACAACAAATATACCCAAGATATAAGAAACAATTTAATTTGAGGATGGCAAGAGCGAAACCAAACCTGCCAATACCGAGCCAAGCGAGAATCCAACAAATGGGAATTTTGAGTTGTCTCTTCGCCTGCCACTCAAACGTTAAGAAATCCCAATCTCAACCGAACCATCTTCATTCAGAGTCATCAATATCCCTCTGTTCCGTCACAATTGCCTCTTCTGATCACAAAAGAAATAATTTCGGCCCATTATTCCCCTCCGGGCAGCGTCTCCAAATCCCTGAACCCCACCACCCATTCGAAGTGGGCCCGCATGTAGGCTAGTTCCCCATCCAGCCCCTTCGTCTCTCACCATGCAACACGATCACCAACCCCAGACCACCCACCACCGCTGCGTATCTACCCTCAAAGGCCACTCCTCCGCCGTCTTCTCTCTCACCCTCGCTGGAAAATTCATCTACAGCAGCTCCTCCAACAAAGACATCCACGCATGGCCCCACGACCCTTCCCTCATCCAAAACTCAACCCCCAACACTGTCACCGCTGGCCACGGTGTGGTGAAATCCCTACGCTAGGGGGAAAGCTGCTCAACACCCACAAAGATCACAAAATCTGCGTGTGGAAAATTGACCCCGACTAGAAGCATTGCAAGTGCTTCACCATGTTGCCCACTGCCGGCGACTGCTTCCTCCGCCTCCTCTTGGCGAAGAACTACGTCGAGGTGTGTCAGCACAAGAAATGCACCTGGGTTCACCACGTCGACGCCATGTCCGCGCTCACCGTTTCACTGCGAAATTCCATAGAGCAAAACTTTGATACCATGATAGAATCAAACAGGAGCAAAAGATTGGGAAAAGAAAAAGCTTTCATTGAATCATTAGGTTCTACATGAGATAAAATGACTTATATTGCCTACAAGAATAAAAGAGAAAAAGACTATTCTACCCTAATATAATGCAAATAATAATAATAATTATTATCACTAACATCATCAACCTTAGCATGCTCATTTCGGACACTTCTACTTTTCGAATATGTTGTTTCTTAGTTGCCTAACATTTTGATCCATATAGCAAAGCTGGTCTTGTAGCTTTATAGAACTTCCCTTATAATTTTAGTGGTATTCTACAATCGCACAACGCACCTTAAGCACTCCTCCATTTCACCTAACTTGCTTTAACTCTATGTACTACATCCTCCTCAACTTCTCCCTTTGCTTGCATAATATATCCAAGAAATCAAAATCTGCTAGTGTTATTGATTTCTTGATCATCAAGTTTAATCTTATCTTCAATATTCCTTCTTACATGGCTAAAATTACATTTCAGTATTTTGTCTTGTTTCAATTTATCCTAAAATATTTAAGCTCTAACGTTATTCTTCAAAGTTCTAACTTCGATTCTACCCACTCCTACTTTCATCAATCAAAACAATATCATTTGCAAATGACATATACCATGGGATCTCATTTTGGATATTTCTTATGACTTTGTCAATCGCTAAAGCAAATGGATAGGGAGCTTCAAGTAGAGCTATGATGTATACTTATTGTGATTGGAAATTCCAAGACTCTCCTCCTATAGTCCTAACGCTAGTCTTTACTCTATCATGCATATCCTTAATAACATAAGTATATTTGTTGCATAATCCCTTCTTTTTTGAAACCCACCAGAGAACTTCCCTAGATACTATATCATATTCTTTTTCTAGGTCGATAAAAAAGATATGCAAGTCCTTTTTATTTTTCCTAAACTTTTCCATTAATCTTCTTAGAAAATAGATAGCTTTTATTGTTGATATCCCAAGCATAAAACCAAATTGATTCTCTAAGACCCTCATTTCTATTATCATTCTTTATTCAATTACTCGTTTCCATGGTTTCATCTTATGACTCATAAGTTTAATTCCGTGATAGTTATTACAATTTTGAATATCTCCTCTGCTTTTTATTTTTATTTTTTATATACAGGTATTAGTGTGCTTTTCCTCCATTCCTCCAACAATATCTTGGTTTTTTATAATAATGTTAAATATATTAGTTGACTATATAATTCCTTTATCCCGTAGACATTCTAAAAGTCAATTGGGATATTATCTGATCCTATAGATTTCCTGCTTTTCATCTTTTCTAAATCCTTCTTAACTTCACTGACTCTAATTCTGCGATAAATCTTAGATTTTTAGTCTTTTCCTCACTTGTCACTTCTTAAACTTTCAGTTTGGTTTTCATTAAACAGTTCATTAAAGTATCTTCACCACTTCTCTTTTATGTCTTCTTTTTTTTGACCAAAACATTCTCATCCTTTATATATTTTACATTATCTAAATTTGCACTCTCTTTCTCTAGCTCTAGCTAGTTTATATATGTTCCTTTCCCCTTCTTATCTAGTCTAGCATATAAATTGTCATAAGCTCTATGTTTAGCTTCACTAATTGCTTTTTTTTTCTTTAACCTCTTTTCTAGCCTTTTTATACTTTTCAAAGTTATATATATTTCTACAATATTTCCAAGCATTATACAATTTTTTTTTTTTTTGTCTATACTGCTTTTTGGACATCTTGATTTCACTACCAGCTTTCTTTGTTGTTTGATACTCTTCCTTTGGGTTCACTTAAAATTTACTCTGATATCTATTTAGTAGAGTTAGCCATACCATTCCATAAAAGTTTAAATCTTGATTGGTGTCTAAAAACATCGCTCTCCTAGCTAAATGGTTATGGCATTATCCTTTAGAGGATCATTCCCTTAGGCATAAAGTGACTAGAAGTAAGTATAGGTTAATTGTGAATGGGTGGGATACCAACGTTAGTTTGCGATATTCTTCAGAGAGTCCTTGGAGATATATTTCTTAGATTTATCCCTTATTCACTCCTCACATTAATTTTGTAGTGGGGAGGGGTTCTAGGATTATTTCTTAGATTTATCCCTTATTCGCTTAGTCGCTCCTTACATTAATTTTGTAGTGGGGAGGGGTTCTAGGATTCAGTTTTGGAATGATATATGTTTAGGGAATGATGTTCTATTCACATTTTATCCTCCTCTCTTTCGATTAAGCTCAAGGCAAGATAGTATGATTTCTTTCTTTGTGGTTGATTTGGCTAGCCCTCTGGTTTCTTAGAACTTTAGTTTCAGAAAATCCCTAAATGACAGAGACTTGATGGGACTCTCCTCCTTGTTGTTGTTATTGAATGGTTGTCATCTTTCTTTAGCTAGAGATACTTGGTCTTAGGCAAGGTCTTAAATTTCAATTTCAATTCAATTTTTGAAGCTACAAAATACAAAGAGAAATTTCGACTTCCATGTCATTTTCAATTTCAATTTCAATTTGAAAAAACAGTGGAAACTAGTAGCAAAACATGGGGATTCAAATGGTTATGTAAATTTTAGGTCTAATATATTACAAGTTAAATACATCTATGTTGTGTATGGGGTGGAAAATTTGTAATATAATATGTGTATCAAACATATTTGTAAGATAATGTGCATTAAACATATTCAATTTATACAATTGAAATAATTTAGACATGAATGGTTAAATAAAATGTTGTTGTAAGTTTTTTTTTTTTTTTTTCATATAATTTCGAAGCCCTTATAATAATCTTTTGTTTTGGCTAAAAAAACAAATTAAAAAAGAGAGAAATTTCACTTTCACTCTTAATTCTCTCATTTGAATTTCTAGGAAATTTCATATTATTTCGATTTCGAAGGTGATGAAAACTAGAAATTTCGACCATTTTGTGGAAATTTAAGACCATATTATTAAGCTTTAGATCATTCAGGGGTATGTTCTTGTGAAACTTTTTTTTTTTTTTCGTTTTTGACCCATTCCAACTTTTGTTTTCCTCCATTCCCACGTATGTCGAAGGCCAAAACTTCCCCAAAGATTAAGGCTTTCATTTTGCTAACTGTGCTTAATAGAATCAATACTAATGTTCTGTTGCAAATTAGGAGACCTTTGAAGACCTTATCTTCAGATGTTTGTCTGCTTTTTTGTTTGAATTCTACGTCGACACCTCATTTGTTCTCACACTCTGATTTTTCTCGGAGCATCCAGAATAAATAATTTGGTGTTGAGCGAAGCTTGGGTTTTTCCAGCATTGATGGAAGGAATGTTGGTTATTTCTATTGAGCATTTTGGAAAAAGGAAGGATAGGTCTGCTCTTTGGAAATTTGGAATCTTTGCAGAGCTATGGCATTTATGGTTGGAGTGCACTGCATAGATATTTTCAGGGGAAAAATTGAATAGGCAGCTGGTTTGGAAAAAGATTCATTACTTGGCCTCTTAGTGGTGTTGTGGTTTCGGATGCTTTATGAAAGCATGCTTTTCCGAAATTCAATGAGATTGGAGGAATTTTTTTCTTTGATACTTCAAAGTATTTTTTGTGTTTTTAGTTAATATTTTATGGATTTTCCAAAATTTTGATGGGAGATGCCTTTTTCTCTTTGTGAATTCTTATTTTTCCAATGAAATCTTTTCTTTTGCTATCAAAATAGTAAAAATCTGAAGGCCCAATTTACTGATTTCTATAACCTTCTCCCATAACCACTTGGTCTCTTGGAGGCAGATTATGTTAATTTTTCTCCTAATCATAGTATCAACTAACTCCAGCCTCTTTCTTGTTAGTGACCCTATCTTCCAAGTTGTTAACCTGACCCTAGTTTCCTGTACTTCCTAACCCTCTAAAAAGGCCCAGCCTAGCCCAACTTTGTTTATTTTCGCTACATTTGGGTGGTAAAAGTGCATGCATCGCTCGTAAGGGATGCTTAAGAGAACCATTGGTAAGGATTATTGGCCATCGGCTACCTAACGCAACCCTCCTCCTTTATCTGGGCTTGGGACCGCTGTGTATAGATAGGGAATTTAGTGCTACACAGGCAAAGTACAAGTATATATTGATTGAAGAAGGATAAAATGTTCAATTTTTAAGTTATATGGGATTTAAATAACTAATGCTGCAAGTTATCTTTTGGAAGTAGCAAGTGCTGGATGCAAACTATTTTACAAATTCAAAAATGTAAAAACTAGAAATACAAAGCCAAACCGTAAATAAAAAATCCTTCTCAAACCTGTATCCACTAAAGAGATAACTAGAACCCATCCTATAGCTAGGTGTAGGATCCCCGCACACATATCAAACCAGAAACAAACTAGGGAAAAGAACTCTCTCGCGGAGGCTTCTCTTCTTTGATATCTACCTAACAAAAAATACACACACATGTATGTATGTTAGGTTATAATGAAATATTTTTTCTCTTCACATGGAATTGAATCTCATTAACTGGTAAGATTAGGAAGCTGATATTGTGAGATATTTTGAAGTGTGAAGTCTTGATATTTTATTGTTCCAGTGGTCCACAACTTAAGCTTTTTTAGGTAAAGTGGTAATCTAACAGAAAGCATGAGTGGTTCCATGTGCTATGGTTTGTACATATATGTATTTGATCAGTAAGGGAAACTTTATTGAAGATGCATGAAGGGGATGCCGGTCCATGGTACAAAAAATCAAGCATCCTGAAGGGTGTCACAAATCAAAGATTACGTCAAAATCATTAATAACAGTTCTGCTGTGCCAGCTATTGATCGCAGTAAACTAGTGTTCTTTGCTGATTCGGTTTGTTGAGGTTGAGTTTTTTTTCAACACTCGCCTATTCCTCTCTTTCCAAACACACCAGAAAGTTTCAAGGGGAATAAGGGACATAACTTTTCTCTTCGACTTTGTGGCCTGGATCCCTTTCCGGGCCCAGAGTTCCCTTCCCACAGACTTAGCAATAACCCACCTTTCCCAATCAGAGTCAGCGCCATATTCGAGAGATCCCTTGTCCAAGCACTGTGAAGAAGGATCTGCTCAATCGATTCTGCGTCAACCATGCAAAGGGGACATCTATTGGCAACTGACTGACCCCTTCTCTACAAATTATCCATAATCAAAATCTTACTTTGGGTTACCTCCCACGCAAGAAGGAAACTTTTGTGGGAGCTGTTGTCTTTCAAATTTGAGTCCAGGGGAAAACTCCAAAGGGAAGAGTTTCCTGTAGAAGGATCTAACAGTGAAGGCCCCCTTCACATCTAAGGTCCAAATAAGAAGATCAGCACTGTTATGGTGTTGGAAGCTGTAAAGAGAGCTGTAGAAATCCATGAGCTGGTTGAGTTCCCAATCATCCACATTTCTAAGGGATTGTTCCAAAAAGGCCCCTGATCTGAGGTTTGAAGGTGTTGATTGACATGGGCATCTTTATCACATGCCAAGTTATAGATGGCTGGAAATAAGACGCTAAGAGCTTTTTGATCGCGCCATGAGTCATGCCAAAAATAAATGTAATCTTCTCTATTTGATACCTGATACGGGAAGCAAAATCATTCCAGACTTTCCTGATGAAATTGCATACCCCTACACCATGCAGTCCTCTGTTAGCCTGAAGATCCAATTGCTGTGTTCAAGATGAACTCAAATTGGTCCTCCTCTTGTACATATAAGTTGCATAAATTTTCAGATTTGCCTCAACTCAAATTGGTTTTGTCAGGGTTATATATTAATTTTTAAAATTTTAATGTTTTCCCCATGTAGAAAATACATTTCACATGATGAAATTTGTTAAATATCAACAATGTAATTGGATGAGAGAAATGGTTGGATGATTTCTTGGTAACACATATTATGAGAGTTATTCAATTATTTGAAAGTGATCAAGTTGATGTTGAACAACTCTAAAATATGAAAATCCATAAAGTTGTTTTAAATTTTATAGTTAAGATGTATGTATTGGTTTTGAAATTTTTTTTATTTCTTTTCATAAAGTAATGAAGACACTTATTATTTTCTAAGTTATTAGAGTGAAAATTTTAGTTTTATTATTATTACAACATTTTGATTACTCAATTTTTGTGCTAAAGGTGTAATGACACTGTAGTTGAGCTGATTCATTTGAAATAATAAAAAAAAAAAAAAACTTTTGTTCTGCAATGTAAGATGAGGACTGGAGAGGGGAGGCGGGGGGGGGGGGGGGTAAGAGTCGGGAAACTGCAGATTGACATGGCTGAATATACAAAAGTCTATTTTGAGAGATGACTAGTGAAAGATCCTGGTTCCAGCACTGGCTGGAAGTATAATATCATGAGCAGTATCATTTTGGAACTTGGCCTTTGTCTTTACCAATTTTGACTGGTGGTATGAACCTTTCATTGGGATCACTCAATGTTAGTAATCATTAGCGGCATTGCTATGGATAGATTTCTAGCAATAAATGAAGGCTGCTTTTAATTACATCTTTCTATGTTTATACCATATCCACATCTCCACTAAGCGGTTGAATCTATACATTTCAAGCCAGGGCCATCCTATTAGCCAACACTTCAATAATTGGTTCAACATTGTTAATGTCCTGGTAGAACTCAAGCATATACAGCACCAGATTTGGTCATCTTCCTGAATTTTTATTTTTATTTTTATTTTTATTTTTTAGTGCATAGTCTCTGGAAATGTGACATATTGAGGCATTTTATTCATCTTTCTAATACGACCATGCATATATGTACTTCTTTCAGTTGCAATTCCATTTTCTGCACATAAGGCCTGGCCTGGAATTGTTCTATTGTGCTAACTGCCCATTTTTGAAAATGAACTAGGTTCTTGTGTACTTCTCATGCAGGGGGAATTGTCAGTAACACTCTCAGGCCACCGATTCCAGAACGTTGCGATCCCGAGTGGAGAAAGCTGATGGAAGAGTGCTGGTCGCCTGATCCTGCAGCCAGGCCGTCATTCACTGAGATAACAAACAGACTCCGTATTATGTCCATGACAATCCAGACAAAGCGATATAGTCGGGTAATTAGATGAAACCCAAGATTACCATGTAAGTTTAAATGGGGGAAAGTACATTCTTTGTGAGCTTTGGTTGTTTAGATAGCTTCCATGATAGTCAGTGTTGTAGAGAATCTGACCTATACGGGTTGATAAAATGAATACCGTATTGTTCTTTATGAAACATAATGCATGTTTAAAAAGATATACCATTGTAAAGATCAATATGCTGTTTGTTAGCAATAACACACATAATATAATGAGAAAGTAGCAAGGTAGGGAAGCTCGATCGCAAACATACAAGTAACAGGATTTATGTAGTTTGGTAGTTTGCTACTTCAAAGGGTAGAGATTAAACGCTACCCTATTCATAAAGTTAAATTCCTCGTGAAAAGACTAGTCGCAGTAGATGGCCCAGGCTTTGGAAATTAGCGTAAGTTGATGTTTCCATGAAGTGATATAGCACGCCCCTATTCATAATATTAAATTTCTCGTGAAGAAATCAGTTGCTGTGTGATATGGCTCAGACTTGTTTATCATCTCATTGCCACACAAAACCATCTCCAAGTGATATATCTCTAGCTTTGGAATGTTAAATTTATGGTTGGTTTTTTTTATCATAAACTTGCATCAACACAACTGAGATTGCAATTCTAATTTCCTAAAGTAATACAGCTTAAGACATCTAAAATTGAGTGCAGAGTATTGTCTCACAATCTAGAGTAAAGTGGGTACAGATTATGCAAAGCAGGAAAAATAACTAAATTTAAGAGAAACTCCATGCATGAGAGAGAGAGAGAGAGAGAGAGAGAGAGAGACTCCACCACTCCCTTTCCCATGCTAGGCAACTCTCACCTATGAGTGACTTGAAGTCCCTCCTTAAGCAAAAGACATCTTCCCCTTGAAAATAAATCCAATTCTCCGATAGTTGCTCTAATAGATCTTATTTCTATACTTTATATGCTTCAAATTGCATTCCATATGCCTTTGAGTTCTACCTTCTGCTTCTTGAAGCCAATTTGATACGTTAACCTGGCCTAGATGAATCTTTATTGACCTTAATTACACACTTGATCCTTCAACTATTAGCACATCCAGAAAATTAGATGTTATATCTTGACTTACATTGTCACTCATCAAATCACAAACCATCAACTTTGATCCACTTGTTAAGACCAGGAAATCTATTGTGCAGAGTGGCTTGAATGTCAATGCGTAGCGGAAACCAACCAATCAAATTGAAATAAGTGATGTATGCAACCAACGATGAATATACAGAAACAATTAATCACAAAGAGAATGAAATAAAGCAATAAGAATATACGACAGATGAAATTACGCGGTTCGGCAATGTGCTTACGTTCATGGGAGCAAGCGGCTAATTTTCACTATCAATTCGTCAAGCTTACATCAAGGGTTACAAATATAGTTTATATATCAACCCCATGCGTACAAAATACTTAGACTACATCTAAAACACTTGTGTAGCAATTTTCAGAGGAAAATCCTCTGAAATCTCCCAATCTATTGATCTCCCGATTCAAAATGTGTGATCTGCGCTAAACAAAACCGTCGATGGTGTGAATTGAAACCATCAACGATTATTTACCGAGGCTAAACCATCGATCATACCATCGACCAAATAGTCAACGGTTTCTTCTTGCAACCCCCTTCCTTGTTCTTTACTTCACCATGCTTTCCCAGTGCATGTTTTCCACTCAATATGAGTCACATATCCAACAATCTCCACCTTGGCGAATATTCACCACTTAGTAGAAATATGAAAGTATAACCTATTGCTCAATTCAGTATAGTAGATTAGGACCGCCTCCCGTCTAGCACTTAGAGATGTAAACCAAGTCTAAGTGATGCTTCAACTTGTCTGTGACAACAGGAACTTCACCTTGCTGAATACCTAGCTCCTTGACCGATCCTGTAAACCACAATGTTTCCTTAGCAGCCTCAGCCACTGCCATGTACTCTGACTCAGTTGTTGGAAATGCAATCAGAGATGATACCTTGGACTTCCAATAAATAGGTCTTCTCGCAACATACCCTGTTTTAGACCTCTTGTCATCCAAGTCCCTTGTGTAGTCTGCATTTACAAATCTCACAATTGGCGAATCACTCTGTTGCTTGCTGAAATGCCTCAATGTACTAGCGTAGGAAACATTTGGCATGTCCCGAACATCAACATCCATCCTTGGGTACTGAGCGGCCGATAGTTTACATTAATTTTCCAACGGTGTACCGATGACCGATTTTGCATTAACTATGTTAAACCTCTACAATACCTTCTCCACAAAATCATCTTGAGATAATCACAATCTCCCTACAGTTATGTCAACAAAGCCACCATGAGATAATCCCAATCTTCCTGCAACTTTCCAATCCCAAATTTTCTTGGCCGCACCCAAAACCTTTATGTCAAATTTCTTTCTCATCAGTGTTTCCAACTAATTAACCCCAGTTAAATTCTTCTCAGCAATTGATATGTCATTCACATAAAACAATAGAATAATTACCCACTTGCATCCTATCGCCTTCTTCCCCTTTGGAAGCTCCACCAACTCCCACATCTTATTCTTATGCATTAACTCCATCTCCTATACCATAACACTCATCCATCTATTTTTCCCTTTGTTGTGCACCACATCTTGAAAAATAGTAGAAACCTTGATGGTAGTAATGAATGCATAAGACATCAAATCATCAAATTCATACCTAGGCGGTGGCATGATAGTGCATCTGAGCCCATTGTGATCATGCTAGTCTCCTGAGCTAGAACTCCCTGCAATATGATCAATGCCATCTCTGCCCTAACTCTGTAACTCCACCTGCATCACAATATCCTTTTTGCTGTAGTTTATACCTATTACTAGTCTCCTGAGTTAGAATTCTCTGCATTATAAACAAAGCCATCTCTGCCCCGAGTCTCCAACTCCACCTGCATCACATGCTCATTGCTGTTGCAACTTTTTGGTACCTTTTCTTCATCTACCTGAGTACATTGCACCATGGCTTTAACATAAAAAATCATGTCTCTACTGATCGCCACTTTATTTGCTGTTGGATCCCACAGCTTGAACCCCCCTTTCTGATACCCTAAAAAGATGTATCGTCTTGACTTTGCAACAAGATTAGATCTTATCTCACTAGAAATGTGCATGGTTAGACCTCCAAACTCTCTCAAAGTAGAGTAGTCTACCACATAAACTGTCCAAACCTCTCTTGTAACTTTCCTATATAGTGATACCCTTGACGATTGATTAACCCAAGAAACATGCCATACTTACTGACTTGACCAAGAAGTTCCTTGCAAGCCCTACATACAACTTGAGATGCTGCTTGCAAAACTCCTTGAACTTTAGTGTACTTAATTCCAATGTCTGACCTGAGGATCTTTCTCTCGGTCTGATTTTCTACCTCAGCCACAAGTTATACTTGGCAAATATCTTTAACTTGTGTTGCATGAAGTACCCCCAGACCTTTTGTGATAAACTCACGAGGTACATATGTGCAATCGTGATGCTACTCTCATCAGTCCCCAAACATCCAAATAAATATAGTTAAGAATACCCTCCATTTTGTATATAGTTGTTTTACACAAAACAGTATTACCTGACTCAGAATTTTCAGCTGTAGCTCTATTTACAAGTATGTTACCCAGTAGCACATAGATATTCCCCGCTAACTTTTGTCCCTTCATCACCATCAAGACGCCTTTACACACTTTCATTATCCCACTTTCAGACTTGAAACTAAACTTGTTACAATCTAAAGTGCCCAATGAAATCACATTCTTCCGTAGATTAGGTACATGTCTTACATCACATAACGTCCTTACCACACCACCATACATCTTGATTTTGATATCCCCCATTCTGATAACTTTGCAGGTAGTATCATTTCCCATCAAAACGGAACCAGAACTCACTAATCTATAAGTGGTGAACCAGTTTTTGTTGGGCTTCATGTGATAAGAACATCCCGAGTCTAGGATCCAAGCATCTATGAGCCATTCTGAACCCGACAAAACAAAAAGTATATCACCATCACTACTCACTGAGTCTCATTCTTTTACTACATTTGTAGATCTTGACAAACCCTTTGAGTTTATGTATTCCCCTTCTTCCACTCCAGAAACTCTGATTTTATGTATCCAATTTTCTTGCACGTAAAACACCAAATTTCCTTCCTTCTCCTAGACTATGACTGGGTTTTATTATTACTCGATCCGCTCCAAAACTTTCCTCTTCCACAATCCTGATTAGCTTTCACCACGAGATGAGCCCTTCACCTTGTGAACTCTCATCGCTAGCCTTCTTCTTTTGATGAAACCCCAACAATGCACTCCTAATATCCTCCAACTCCATGGTTTATTTTCCCCATGTTAGAGTCATAACTAGATTTTCATACGTAGGAGATGTAGGTAGGGAATTCAGTAGCATCAATGTCTTGTCTCTGTCTTCAAAGTTCACATCAACCCGCTTAAGATCGCTAATGATCTGATTGAACACATTGATGTGTTGATTAGGTCCGAACCCTCTGCCATCTTAAGCCCATAAAGTCTTTGCATAAAATGCAACTTGTTCGATAAAAACTTAGACATATATTGGCTCTCCAGTTTCAGCCAAATTGCTGCCGGCGATTCCTCGTCCATGATGTGATACATCACGTCAGCCAGAAAAAGCCCGATAGTAGTCACAACTTTCGCTTCCAACTCCTTCCAACTCGTGTCGTCCATGCCTTCTAGCTTCCTTCCTTATAGTGCCTTCTCCATACCTTGCTGCACCAACATATCCTTAACCCTCCTCTGCCCAAGTCTGAAATTTCCCATTCCATCAAACTTACCAATCTCGAACTTTGTAGATGTTGTGAAAAACAAATTGCACAACAAAATATATTTATATGTAGGATCAAACACACAATGCAGTAATCAATGATAAATATACAAAACAATCCATAACCACAACAAATATATGAAAGCAATAATAATAACACAAGGAATTATGTGGTTTGGCAATACCTACATCCACGGGAGCAAATGAAAAAATTCACTATCTTCTTGTCCAAAGGACATGAATAATGTACAACACTCTTCTTTTACAATCATCTTAAGCCAATACAACTTTTACTTAAGAAATAATTTGTTCGATAAATACTTGGACATATATCGGCTTTCCAGTTTTTGCCAAACTAATGCCGGAGAATCCTCATCGATGACGTGACACAACACATCTTCAGCCATGATGTAATTGGTATATTCCCAAGAGGGAGGTGAATTGGATATTTCAAAAATTCTTCCTAGGTTAGGTATGTTCAGTGTTAAACTATAAACAGTATTTCATAACCTAAGGTCTATCTAAGCAAATACCAATTACCCAACAATATAAAACTTGTTGGAATTGGTATATCCCCAAAAGAGGGGTGAATTGGAAATTTAAAACTTTCCTAGGTCAAATTCAAATCACAATCAGTATTTCCCAACCTAGGGTCTTTCTAAGTATTAACCAATTCAGCAGACATCAAACTGATAAAAAATGTAAAGCAATTGAAACAATCTCAATATTTCTGAAACATTCACAGTAATAAAAATAACAACATTCAAGTGTGTAAATTTAAATTGTGGAAATTAAAGCAGGCACAAGAAATGTTATCGGGGTTCAACCAACACTGCCTACATCCCCGCCTCAAGCTCACAAGCAAGAGGATTCCACTATGGCTCACTTAACGGGTGGAGTGACACCTAATACAACACCTTACCAGGATGATGCACCTAGTTCTCCTAACTGGGTCTAAACCAGTCCAGGACTATTCACAAGGCTAGTCTCCCTCTTCTGATCATACATCAGGAATAAAACAGATATGAAAAATTTACATACAAATAAATGCTTCTAATACAAGCTAATATGTACCAGTATGCACAATGAAATCAATGGACTCACAAATGATAGGATATTAAGCTCAAGTGAGATTTTGTTAACCAATGTGTTAACTCTCAACGATTTGTATATCAATATGTGTATGTGAGAGTGAGATCTTTGATTTCAAAATAATATATTTTCAAGATAAGTATTCAAAGAATCTCTATAACCCTAAGCAATTATCATAGTAGTAATTTTCAAATATCAAGCACTATAAATAATAGGGTTTAAGCTAACTAAAAATATTTTTGTCAAAGCACAAAGCAAGCTTATGAAACTTGCAATAAGGATGCAAGTTCTTAAGCCAATGAAGAGTTTTTCCTAATATAATATTTATATGTAAAATACCATGGGAAAAACCATAAGCTTACTCTCAAAAATCAATACATAGACAAATGCAAGTGTGAGAGAGATTAAGCTTGTAAAATGAATGAGATGAAATGAACTCTCTCAAGAATAAGTAGTTAAATAAGTATGAGAGAGAGATTTTTGCAATAAGGTTGAAAAATATGGGAGTATGAAGGATTTAGCCCAATAAAATTTTTTGAGAAAAATTGGCTAATCTAAAACCCTAATCATTATCTAATTATGACAAATGAGGAGGTATATATAGAGCTGGGGAAAAATATAACCGTTGGGGACATGCTGGGTATTTTTGAAAAAGATTAATTGAGTTTAATGAAAATTAACCCTGATTTACTATGGTAAAAATTTACCAACCCGAAAGGTTTAGTCGAATTTGGTCGACCATAGAACAATGTTCGGTAGACCAAGTCAATTTTGAACTGGAAATATGGTCGATCGTCTCAAGGCAATTTTCAAACCCTTTGAGGTATAGTCGATCGAGACAAGTTCGGCTGACCATCTTCATAGGTTCGGTCGACCATCGCCAAATGAACTAACAAATTTGGTCAACTGAGTGTACATGGTGTCAGGTACGTGGGGATTTGGTCGACCGTAAGTGTCACATTCATTTTATGATGGTCGACCGAGAAAAGTCAAAGTGTTGACTTTAGTTCAATCGACCAAAGCCTTTATATAGCTTTGGGTTCGGTTGATAGAGACCACTAAAAATATGCATTTAAGTCATATTTTGGTCTCTGTGCTTCATCAACCTAGCGTGACTAAACATAAGGCATTTTGGGTTATGTGGGTGATGAGTCCTATGGTCATTCTAGGGCCTTTTGAGCATGCATATACATCCCATCATGCATGAAAGGCAAATATTAGAATCCATTATTACAGACCCAGAAACTAAATGCAATTACAATAAAAACAAATGTCTTCAGTCTCTTTGCTCTTCACTTTATGGAGTAAGCCAGGTATATGCGTATTATCTGTCTTGGCCTCTAATCTCCTTGTCCCTTATGTGTGATCTCAATTATGGTCCTATTCACATGCTAAATACACACATAAGTTCACTGTATTTCGTCAGCATCAAAAAAGAGATCGGACTTAGAAAGCCAACAAAACTAAACAAATAAATAAATCACTTCCCAAACATTCACAATAATTAAAATGTGAAAAAAATATATATCATACACAGCAAATTAAATAACTCATTCAAGTGCATAAATTAAAAAGCATAGGAAAGTGGGTGACACCGAATATGTTATCAGGGTTCAGCCGAACTTGCCTACGTGGGCCTCAAGCTAACAAGTAAGAAGATTCCACTAATGCTCAGGTGGAGCAACACCGATTACAACCTCCTCTCCTTACTGTGCGAGGAATACCCTAGGTCACATTATAAGGCTGACCTCAACCTTGCCACACCTTATAGGACGGTGTAGCTAGTTCTCTTAATCGGGTCTGAACCAACCCGGTGCACACTTTATAGGATGGTGCAAGTCTTGGCTTTTCTAATCGTGTTTGATCCAATCCAGGACCCTCCTAACTAGGTCTGAGCCAATATGGTGCACCTTACAGGTCAGTGCAATCCTCTTTTGACCACACGTCGAGAAAATAAAAAATATATAAAATATTTGTACAACTATGAATGCTTCTATAAAAGCATATGTGTACAACAATAAAGCTTTAGAATGCACTCACACTAGATATGAAATAAAGCTCAAGTGAGTATGTGAGGATTATATGACAACTCTCATAAAGTATGTATGTATATATATTTGTGTGTGTGTGTGTGTGTGTGTGTGTGTGTGTGTGTGTGTGTGTGTGTGTGAGAGAGAGAGAGAGAGAGAGAGAGAGAGAGAGAGAGAGAGAGAGAGAGAGTATTATGTAAGTGATCTTTGAATCAAGATATATAATATTCACTAAGTGTATTTTCAAAGATCTTAAGAACCCAAACATTATCTCAAAAAATATTTTTCAGATATGAGGTATAAGAGATATTAGGGCTTTTGCTTGCCAAAAATATTTTTCCAATAACCACAATACAAGCCTTTGAATCTTGCAATAAGGATGCAAAGATTCACAAGCAAATGGAGAGTTTTTCCCAAGAAATATTTATGAATAAAATACAATGGGAAAACCTCTAGTTGTACTCTCAAAAATAGTTTTCAACAAATACATACAAGTGAGAGTATAATACTTTACGAAGAATGAATGCCCAAAATAAATGTTCCTTTTCAATGACCTTCAAATGCAAAGAACTTGCAAGTGAAAGAAATAAAGGAAACAATCAAATGCTCTCTTAAAAATGATTTTGAAATAAAAAAGGGTAAGAGAGTATAAACAAAATGCACAAAAATTTGGGAGAGATTATAATTTAAGCATTACTCCTGAAAATGAGTAATGAGGGGGTATTTATAGTTTTTTAGAAAATATGACCGTTTTGGGGACACTGAGGTCATTTCAATTTTGTTTAATTAAAAATAAATATATTTTTAGCGCTTAAAAACTTCATAACCTGATAGGTTCAGTGGACTAGGGCTTTCGTTGGTCGATTGACCCAAGCCAAAAATTTGAATTCTCAAAGGGGCTCGGTCGACCTGGGGAGATGCTGGTTGGCAGACATTAGGCGATTTCGAACCCTTTGTAAGTTCAGTCAACCTATGCACAACTCTGGTCGACTATTCATAAAAATCAGTCGGTCGTGGACAATTTAAGCTAAATGGCCGGTCGGCCGGACCTTTGACTTTGGTCAAATTCTATGGTCGGTCGACTGGGGCTTTTCAAATATACAACGATTGTTCGGCCGAGGTCGGTCGACCAAGGAGTTTTGACCTTGTAATGGTTGGTTGGCCGAGGCAAGTAAAGACCTATGGTTCAACCCTGTTTTTGTCCTCAGATCCATTTTAAAAACCTTATTTTATTTTAGCTTTTTATGAAAAGGTTTTTCTTGAAATGTTAGGTTCCCTATTGGTCAATCTATGGTCGTGTTTGAGATTTTTATTCACATCATGCATGAAATGCATTATTACAAACAAGAATAGAAACTAGATGCATTTACAAATTAAAGTAAGTCTTCTTCTTCTTCTTCTTCTTCTTCTTCTTCTTCTTCTTTAGCTCTTCTTATTTCATGGAATGCGCCAGATGAGATGAGCTTTACATCCTTTATGGCTTCCATTTGTAGTCCCCTCATGTGTGTGTTGAATCAAAACTTGTTTACAAACTGAATACACACATAAGTGACTTGTACTTTGTCAATATCAAAACATGGATCAAACTCAAAAAGTGAACAAACCAAACAAAGTGGTATGGTTGATACTGCCTTTGCCCCCAATTCATTCCAATTTGCTTCATCCATGCTTTTTGATTGAATTCGTATAAGGTATTCACCATGCCTTATTGCACTAATAGTCTTTCACTCTTCTCTGCCACAAACTAAAATTCTTGGTTCCAACAAATTTGACAACGTCAAATCTCGCAAAGGAAGTTCCAAAGGCCATTACAACGATGCTCTGATACCAATTTGTTGTCTTTTGTTTCTATTTTCTTTCATATATATTGGTTGGTTGTGTTCTCTCTTGGTTTATCATTGATTGCTGCATTGTTATTCCGCTGTGTAAATAAATTTTATACAACAACAGAAGAAATCTCAATCATTGCAACCAATAGCGCTAATACTAATTTTTTGTGCAGAGTGGCCTAAATGCCAATGTGAAGTGGAAACCAACAAATCAAATTGAAACAAGTGATGCAAGCAACCAACAATGAATATACAGAAACAATCAATCACAAAGAGAATGAAATAAAGCAATAAGAGCACACAACATAAGAAATTACGTGGTTTGGAAATGTGCCAACGTCCAAGGGAGCAAGCAACTGATTTTCACTATCAATTCGTCAAGCTTACATCAAAGGTTACAAATATAGTTAATATATCAACCCCATGCATACAGAAGACTTAGACTACATCTAAAACACTTCTGTAGCAATCCCTGGATGAAAATCCTCTGAAATATCCCAATCTACTGATCTCCTGATTCAAAATTCGTGATCTGCGCTGAACAAAGAAAGTGTCGACAATTATTTACCGAGTCCAAACCGTTGATCATATTGTCGACCAAACAGTCGACGATTTCTTCTTGCAACCCCCTTGTTCTTTGATTCACTATGATTTCCCAATGCATGCGTTCCACTCAATATGAGCCACATATCCAACAAAATATTTTCCAAGGCTTGATATACATATTTAAGCATCAACTAAACCAAAAATTTAAGCCATTAGGTATTTGGTTCATCCACATATATAAGTTGTTCCGCTTTTTTTTTTTTTTCTAGTTTGGAACTCATAAGTGGGTAATTCCAACAATAGGAATGCTAAGGTGGATCTAGAGAAGACTAAGTTGGCTTAGTCATATAACTCTAAAACATAAATTATGGAATAAACTCTTTTATGGTAAATTAGACATAGTATTTCTAGGAGATAAGATAAGGAAAGGATGGATAAGATGGCTTTGGCACTTGCAATGCAAGCTAAAATAATGCACCACTAAGGAGGATTGAGCTAGTTAACGTCAATAGTTTGGGGAAGAGGAGAGGTGGCCTACAAGAACTTCAATAGAGTGTGTAAGGTTTTAATAGCACTTATTGCCCTTGATTGCACAAAATATCTGAAGAAACTAGATGTCAAATTTTTCTTCTCATTCCACTCTCAGCTTATTTCATTCCAACATACCAAATATTGCTTAGTGTGTCTAAGGTTGGGCCATGCGGCCTCTTATATATCCAAGCTGCATAGTAAATATGAAGGGCAAAGACCTTCAATGTTGCATTTTCAAGTCGTATACAATAGTGTTCATTTAGTATGTAGCCATACATTGCTCCATTTGTTACTAATTTTACATCTCCAAGAAATTTCTTTTACAAAGTAAATAAGAAGGAAAAAGAGAGCTTCTCCATTAGAAACATACTCTTAGGTGATCATTTTTTTTACGCAAGCACTAGCAATGTCAAAGGACTATTGAGAAATATTTATTACGAGAATGTCTACCTTCCACAGTTACTGTTGTCAATAATCAGCATGCAGGACACTAATCTATGTTTGGACAACTAATCTCGACATACTTTTGGTTGTTATTGAACATGTTTGATAAAATGAGTATGCTTACAAATATTTTGCTTCTTTTTTATCGCTGGCTTTCCTTCATTGATATGATTTGAATATTTTTTCCCTTTTGCCTCTTGATGAATGTGCAAGCATCTTCAAGCAGAGTAGCTGAGTATGAAATCCCATTCCTTTGAAATCCTGTTAATGCATTTTTCAATATTCCCCTTCTGCTTCAGTATCATCTTTTTGTTGGGCCCACCTCATTTAATAAAGGAGGCAAGTGTCAACTGCTGTTGGGCATGCTTCACATGGAAAAGGAAGCCAATTTCAAAATTGGCCGGGTTCAATTCGGTGGTTAGAATTGGCTGCTATTTTTTGTAGCAATCTCCACCCACCTCTTTGAAAAAGAAGGAAATTTGATAAGGGAATTGGGCTGCGGTGATCCCCTCCTTCTCTCCTATAAAAGGGGTACTTCCCCTCCGTTGTGAAAATATAAAGAGTGAGTGAAGACACAATAATTGTGAGTGTAATGTGAGTGTGTATTAAGGTGAGTGACTTGAGTGTGTTGTAATCCTCCTCCTCCTTCACTATATACCCATATATATATAGTGAAGTTACTCCTCTCCCGTGTACGTGCTAAATTATTCGAATGGCATAAATCTTGTGTGTTATTTGTGTGTGCGTTATTTGATCTCGAGTGGGATCCATATCCCAACAATTGGTATTAGAGCTACTGGTTTACCGCATTGTTGGCAGGTTTTATTTTTGTATATTAATATCGCCTTGATGGCAAGTTTTATTGATGTGTATTGATACTGCCTTCAAGGCTGGATCTATTCTTAATTTTTGAAATTATACTGTAGCAACATCGTTCACTGCAGTTATTCACACACAGTAATCGAGCATATTAAATAGAGAAAAGTACAAGTCTTGGCAGTAGTTCCATGATCATACTTACAAAGACAAATTATTCCATCTGGAAGACAATGATGGAAGATTTTTTTTTTTTTTTTTAACTATAATGATCTGTTCGATCCCATTGAATGCAAAGAGATCATGCCAAGTGGAAAAAAATGAGTCTGATTGGAAGAAGCTCAACAAAAAAGTTGTTAGTGTTATAAGACAGTGGGTTGAGCCAAGGGCAATCCATCATACAACTAAAGAAACAGATGTCTACAAACTTTGGTTGTAACGACCCGAAGAATAATGGTATTTAAATAATAAAAAGAAAGGGAAATGGAAACAGGAACAAAAGAAGGCAATCGACTTCGTCGACAATGTTGTATTTTGGATAGGGTAGTCTCGAGAAATTTTCTAGGCCTCGTCAACGATGTAGGGGTTTCGTCGACGAGGGTTCTTCAAGATCTCGTCGACGAAGTCCTGTCTCGTCGACGAGAAGATACCGAGAGAGGATTTTTGGAAGCCTAAAATTCATCGACAAGGGTTGAAGTTCGTCAACGAACTTTCTACAGGACTCGTCGACGAGGTGACGTGGCTCGTCGACGAATCTCGCAGTATAAATAGGATTAAATTTGATTTTTCAGTCATTTTCCTGCGCAGAACTTCTCTCTCTCTCTTACCCTTTGGTTCCCTACCCTTCTCTTTAAGATCTCGGGCCGATTTTCTGCTAGTTCGAAGATCTGAAGCCACCACGACGCTCTTGGGAAAGTTCTCTACAAGTCTGCCAGAGCGGATCGTCAGTGGGGCTGAGTTGGAAACCATACCAAATCTAGGGTAAGACTTTTTACTCAATATTTGGCTTTTTGACAGTTGTAGAAAGCATAGTTCGCGTAGAATTACTAAACTTTAGTTCTAGGGAATGTTGTTTTCAGGGTGTTGAACAGGGAACCCTGTGGGTGCAGGAGTGTTTGATTTTGGGACTTTTCAAGAATCAAGTAAGGGGATAAATTAAGCTAGTAATTTTATGAAAATTTGTATATCGTTATAGCATTTGGTTTCAGGGAAATAAATATATTTATATATGATTTATATTTGAGAGAATACTATTGAAAATGATGGTATGTTAAATATACGAAAAACCTGTTTAGTGTGGCATAAGTAGAAATTGTTATGAAATACTGTTTTTTGGGAATGTATTAATGATATGGATTTTTATAATGAAAAACTGGCATATAGGCCGAGATTTTTATATGTTTTGCTGGCGTACGGGCCGTGCTATGTGTATGATTTGTCGGCATACGGTCCATGCTATGGATTTAATTTGCCAGCGTACAGGCTGAGCTATGGATATGATTTTTCGGCGTACGGGCCAAGCTATGGAAATGATTTGCTAGCGTACGAGCTATGCTATGGATATGATTTGCTAGCGTACGGGCCGAGCTGTGGTAAAACGTGAAATACCGGCGTACGGGCCGGTGATTTTCATGATATACGTATATATGCAAAATGATATGATTGATTTGATAATTAATGATATGAAATATCTATGTATCACAGTTTTAGTATATGTTATATGATATCAGAACCTGGTTGGCTTGGTCTAAAGTAGCACTTGCATGGTATCGTTGCTATGTGTCCATGGTCATCATGATCATGATATTTGTGTTAATGCCACTATACGGAGTAGTGTGAGATTGGATGATTGATATGGTTTTTAAGAAGTGTGTGAGCGCCCCTATTGTACGGACTAGGTCTGGCAGACCCATCAGACTTACAGACTGTACTTTTGACTTGGCAGTGGTCGGCCAACCATTGTTAGGTCCCACCTTCAGGCCACACAACCCAATCATGTGGGGGTAATACATGATAACAGCCAGATAACCTACGAGGGATGTTTTTGTATTATATTTTATGAGATGAAATATGATTATGAAAATGTAGTATGTTCTCCCATGTTATGATGATATATACATTTTCCTATATATGACATGACAGTTTACTAAATATGTTTCTATATGATATATATATATATATATATATATATATATATAACACAGAATACTCATATTGCCACACACTAGTATTAATTTATTTCCCTTACGGAGAGGTGTCTCACCCCGAATTTTTAAAACATTTTAGGAGCCCCTAATAGGAGAGCGGGTAAAGCCCCGCTGATTTAGTACAGTTGATCTGCCTTTCCAAAAGGGTAAGTGTTTTTTATAGGGTCAGATGTATTTTGTGGGATGGCCCTAGTTATATTTTCGGTTGTGTACTGTGTGTATACATATATACAGTGATTGTAGTAACTCTGGTATTGTAATGTATGGTATAATGAGGTGTTATGATCTATGTTTCCTGCTGCATAGGCTTCCGTGATGTGTTTCTGATGTATCCCTGGTACCCACGGGTCTAGGTGGATTATGATCTACTGAGTTTTGTGATATTGATTTAATTATATTATAAAAAAAAATGAAAAAAATTAAGCAGGTCGTCACATTGGCAACATTTGGGAGAGATGTACGAGCCAATGAATGCCTAGAACAAAGCTTTCATTATAAGAAGGCTTGTGAATTTAAAATTATGTGATGGAAAAAATGTTTTAGATCACTTGGATAAATTTAATGAAATTCTTGATAATTTGACAAGCATAGAACTAACAATTGTAGATGAAATTCAAGCATTGATTTTGCTAAGTTCATTTAAGGACAACATCAGTAGAGAAGGCAAAAGAAGAGTTGAGCAAGGCTTGCCCACTTACTCTCAAGGACAAGCGATGGTCATTGAGAGGGGCAGAAGTAGATATTCCCAAGAAGACAAGAAGAACACAGGCAGGTCCAGAAGCAAGTCAAGAGGCAAATCAAAATCGAGAGGTAATTTCATCTGTTATTATTGTAATCAGCCTGGACATATAAAGAAGAACTATTGGAAATGGAAGGAAAAAAAAACCAGCAAAAAAAAAAAAAGGAGGAGAAAAGTAGCGCAGTTGTGACTTCTGATGAAGGTGAAACTTACGTGGTGTGTTAGGAAGGATGCGTTAACCTCACTTGCTAAGACACGACATGGATGATTGACTCTATAGCATCATTCCATGTAACAGCATGAAGAGACTTCTTCTCATCTTACAAATGTGGTGATTATGGCTTTGTTAAGATGGGAAATGAAGTCAAATGCAAAGTTGCTGGTAAAGGAGATGTGTTGATAGAAATAAATGTTGGCTGCAAGCTACTATTGAATGATGTTTGGCATGTACTAGACATTCACCTTAACCTGATCTCCACTGGTCAACTTGATGACATGGGTTATGAAAGCTATTTTGGTAATGGAGTCTGGACGCTCAAGAAAGGGAATTTGGTGGTGGCCAAAGGAAAGAAGGATGCTAGCTTATACTACACTCAAGCTAAGAAACTTTGTGTAGGAGATGTGAATGCTATAGAACATGAAGTCATTATTGAGTTATGGCACAACAGACTTGGCCACATAAGTGAGAAGGGACTCCAGATTCTTGTAGGGAAAAATCACCTTCCAAATTTCTCAAATAATTCTTTAAAGAATTGCACTCATTGTTTAATTGGTAAATAACACAAAGTTGCATTTCAAAAGAACCACCCATATAGGAGAAAGCATATTCTAGATTTGGTTCATACTAATGTGTGTTTTATGAATGATAAAAGTATTAATGGATCATTGTATTTTATTACATTCATTGATGATCACTCTAGAAAAGTGTGGGCTTATCCTTTGAAAAGTAAAGACCAAGCATTAGATATGTTCAAGAAGTTTCAGGCCAATGTTGAAAGACAAAGTGGAAGAAAGCTCAAATGTGTTCGTTCAAACAATGGTGGTGGATACGTTGGACCATTTGAAGAGTATTGTAGAGTCCAAGGTATCAGGCTTGAGAAGTCAGTTCCTAAGACTCTTCAACATAACAACATTGTAAAGAATGAATAAAACCACTTGCAACAAGATTATCTACATGCTCTCTTATTCAAGATTGCCAAAATTCTTTTGGGGTGAGGTGTTAATGACAGTAGTTAACCTCATCAACCTTTCTCCTTCAGTTCCTTTAGAAGGTGACATTCCTAAAAGGATTTGGACTGGGAAAGACGTATCCTATAAACACTTAAAGGTGTTTGGTTGTAAAGATTTTGTCCATATTCCTCAAGATGAAAGGACCAAAACTTGATGCAAAGACAAAAGAGTGCATCTTCATCGGTTATGGTATTGATGAGTTTGGCTACAGATTATAGGATCCAAAGAATAGGAAAGTCATCCGAAGCATAGATATGGTGTTCTTTGAAGATCAAAATATTAACAATTGTGAGAAGGTCGATAATCCAAAGCATGTCCTTAGCAATCCAGTCTAACTGATTGTAGATTCACCACCACAACCACAAAAAGAGCATGACGATAACAGGGAAGTTGATGAACCAATAGCTGAAGGTGATCAAGAAGTTCCAGCAGTAGAACCCTAAATAAGAAGATTCACCAAAGAGCGTCAACCTTCTAGCAGATACTCACCAAATGAGTATGTGTTGCTAACTGACGAGGGAGAATTAGAATGTTATGAGGATGTCATGTCACATGGGCACAAGACTGAGTTGTTGAAGGCTATGCAAGAAGAGATGGAATCCTTGCATGAGAACCACACTTATGATTTGGTAGAACTACCAAAGAGAATGAAAGCACTCAACAAAAAATGAGTGTTTAAATTGAAAAATGAAGAAGGAAACTCACAACTAAGGTACAAGGCGCGACTAGTTGTGAAAGGTTTTGGTCAAAGAAAAGACATTGACTTTGAAGAGATTTTCTTGCTTGTGGTAAAGATGTCATCTATTCAAGTTGTTCTCGGATTGGTTGTCAGCCTGAACTTGGAAATTGAGTAGCTTGATGTAAAAACTGCATTTCTACATGGTGATTTGAAAGAAGAAATCTACGTGAAACAACCTAAAGGATTCGAGGTCAAAGGAAAAGAACAATTAGTGTGCAAACTGAGAAAGAGTTTGTATGGCCTCAAGAAGGCACTGAGACAGTGGTACAAGAAGTTCAATTCCTTCATGATGAAGTATGGGTATAATAGGTTCACATATGACCATTGTGTTTTTATTAAGAAATTTTCTTGCAATGATTTCATTATTATCATGCTTTATGTGGATGATATGCTTATTGTTGGTCATGATACTAAGAAGATAGGAAAGTTGAAGAAAAAACTAAGAAAATCATCTGCAATGAAGGATTTGGGTCCAATAAAATAGATTCTCGAAATGAAGATATGTAACAACCTGACTATTTTTCTATATATTTTTTCCACATAATAACATTTATAATAATTCTAATAACCTGCTAAATTGCCAAAGTCAATATCAACCTAGACCCATGGGTACCTAGGATATATTTGTCAAACAACTCTGATACCTAAGCAGTGGAAAACATAAATTACATATATGCTATAAAACACTAGAAACCATACCAGAGCTTTACTAAATCTGTCATATACATATACATACATCCCAAAAAGACCAGAAAGTATCCTAGGGGTCGTAACCCAAAATTTTATCTGACCCTATCTCACCCATTTACCCTATAGAAAGGGTAGATCAGTCCACTTCTACTGCTACGAGGCTCTATCAGCCCTCCTACCAAGATTTCCTAAAATGTTTGTAATGATGGGGTGAGACACCTCTCAGTAAGGGTGAAAAATTAATATCAGTGTGTGGCAACAGAAGTATTTTTCATGATATACATATAAACAGCACATAATTCATATTAGGTATAAACAATTGTATCATATTTGAATAAAACATGATTTAACATAACATAGTTTAACATACTGAATTCCTATATTGAAAAATCATCTTATATAAACATATCATACTTGAATTATTACCCAGGATAGATAGATAGTTAGCTATCATCATGTTTTACTCCCCACATGACAGGGTTATGCGGCCTAAAGGCAGGACCTAACAATGGCTGGCCGACCATGCTAAGTTCAATATCGGTTATAGTATAAGTACGATGGGCTTGTTCCACTTGTGCCAGACTACCAGGGGAACTACGATACTCCCATAAAGCCAAATCGAATGCCATCTCCCACACTCTACATAAGATGTTTGGTAGCACTAACATAAACGTAAACGTAAACTTGAACATACAAATATGGTACTGTGCTTCGTGAAACTAAACTAAGCTATCCAGATTGTGATAACATATTATACATTTCATGATATTGAACATAGTCGTTTCATATTTTAGAGAAAACATGACATAAACATATTTCATAATTTCTTACATATCATACATAATCATGGAATTTACACAGACATAATTCATAACGTAAAAATCACGGGATTTACGCTATCATAATTCATAACATAAAAATCACAACATTTATGCCAACATAATTCATAATGTAATAAATAGAATTTCTTGCACTGTTTAACCTAATTTTAAAACCATAGTTCCTATACTATCTTTAGGGTTTACCTGAAAACTGTTATATCATGCTTATGTTGGAAAAGTTATAATATTTCAATATAACATAATTTTCATGGAAATATTATACTCATGCCACACAAATGTAAATAGCCTCATAAACTCATAGTTTATTCTGAAATCATATTTCCATATAGATTGTGTTAAAATCATTTCCATGTTCAATAGCAGTATTCCCGAACATAATTCTATATCATACATATTTTCCTGAAAATAAATATTGTATAATAATAAATAATTCTATAAAAAAAACTAACTTAATTTATCCCCTTAACTAACTTATTGAGAAGCCCACAATTTAAACCAAACCTGCACCCGTGTGCTCCCCAGCTCAATACCCTTAAATTACATTTTTCCCAACAAAACTTTAGTATTATTCTATCTAAAGCATTTTCCTCAGTTCAAAAACACAATACCTTATAAAACTTAAAATACTAAACTTACCCAGATTTTGGGATGGTGTCCAAGTTGGCCTAACCAACGAACTATTCTAGCTGACTTGAAGAGAATCTTCCCAAGAGTAGCATGGTGGCTTCGGATCGTCGAACCGGCAAAGGACGAAGCTAGAAACTTAGAGAGAAGGAGGGGGAGACGAAACTTAGAGAGAGAAAGACTTGCATGCAAAAATTTCTCACTAAAACCCCGAGCTTAGGATATTTATAAAATACGGATTCATCGACGAGGCACATCACCTCGTCAACGAGTCCATGAAGGGAGTTTTTCGATGGACACTTACCCCTTATCGACAAATTTCAAGCCCTAAAACAACCCTCTAGGTAAGTTCTCATCATCGAGACACGCGTCCATGTCGATGAGCCCAAGAAGCCTATTCGTCGACGAGCACTTTGCACTCATCGATGAGACCCTGCTGAATATTCTTTTTAAAATTCCTTTTCTCTCCTTCCTTTTATTATTTAATTAGTATAATTTTTTAGGCTCTACATTCTCCTCTCCATATAAAATTTCATCCTCGAAATTTACTATCTGAATTAAACACCATCCTTTGAGGAGAATTGGTTACTTATTTTATTACTTACCCTCACTTGTGGTGGAGGAATACTGTGGTTACATTCAGGGTTCTGGAAGATTACATTATATATATAATTTCTCCCAAAAACCAAAAAATTACCTATTAACAAAAAATTATTACATGTACTAACTAACCTGTACAAAAGAAACTTAACACACTTACCTACATCTTTTCCTGATTACTGCTGATCCCCACTAAATTTCTGTCGTATTTCTTCCTCAAGCTCTTATGAAGGTTCTTCCATTGCATGATTCCACTACAGAACTTTTATTAATGGAATCCTCTTACTACGCATTTCCTATTCTTTCTTGTCTAAGATTTGCACTAATATCTAAGCCAGTAAATCTCTGAGTTCTATCCCTGCATAACTAACCACGTGGGAGGGATCTAAGATGTATTTTCTCAGTATAGAAACATGAAATATGTCATGTATTCTAGATAAAACTAGTGGTAACTAGCCGGTAGGATATTGACCCCACCCTCTCAAGTATCTCGAAAGCACCAATAATGTTGACCTTATAGGTCACGCTCGGTTTTGATAATGACAAGTACCTGTTATATCTAATGGGTGTTTGAGGTTATGTACAAGAACTCAAATTGACAGATCATAATGCACAAAGAGAGATTTCTATTGTATTGTATTTCATTTTTATGCAAAGGGTCTGTAATAGTAATTAGGTTCTATGGTCAATAATAATCATACACACATCACATGCATGATCTAATACGTAAGCTCAAACCAAAAATAACTAAAACGGGACCTAGAAATAACCCTAGGACACTCACTCACTCACTTGTATGTGTTAGTATTTTGAATAGGGTGTTTGTTGGTTGAAACAGGACTGAAATGCACTAAATGTGCACACTTGGTCGACCGACACTTCATGTATTTTTTGCCCCCGATTGATCGACCAAGGACCGGGTCAATTGGTTGATCACAACCCGGTCGACCGAACTTTTGTAGTTCATTTGACCCTGGTAGACCGAACACCCCAGGGGTCGACTTTATTAACTTCCCGGTCGACCGAGAATAAAATACATTGCACCAACCTTGTCAACCGAGTTCCCACGTGTGGGAACTCAACGATCAAGTCGACCGACCGACTTAGTTCAAATTGACCCTGGTCGACCGAACCTCAAAAAAATAGGAAAATTGACTTTAGACATATAAGTCCGGTCGACCGAACTCCCAGTTCATTTCTTGCCCAATCGACCGAACCTCAAGAACTTCGGTCAACCGAACTTGTCCTAGATGACTGGTGCTCTCAGGTTGGTCTAAATTTTTTACCGCGGTTAACTTACTTAAACAGGGTTAATCTAATTAGATAACATTAAAAAATTTCTAATAATTCCACTTGTGTCCTTAACGGTTATAATATATCCCTTTATTTGGAATAATTAGTAATATGATTAGAAAAACATGATTAAAAATTATCTCTCAATTTCAAAATTCCTACTAGCCATTTCTAAGTTCCTTACACTTACACTTACCTTCTCTTATTGCCAAAATCATTCGTAAGTTTGATTTGAGTGTTGTTTGCCCTCCTTTGGCTTGTGATTGATTGATACAATTTTTCTTGAGAGCCAAACCCAAGTATTCTTAGGGGATTTTTTTTTTTAATAAGTCTCTTCTAAGAAGACTTCTATTGAACTTCTGAGTATTGCATATTCATTGCAATATCTTGTGAAGTTCGAATTTGATTTTGGATTGCAAAATATTTTCAAAACATTTCCAAATATCTTGTGTCACTTATCTTGACATACCTTTGAAAAGATATTTGTTTATGTGATAAAAATATTTGTTGCAATATTCATTGATAAATATCATTTGCTAAATACAAAGATTAAATTCCTTTTGCAAACCAAGCATATACATTACTTGAACTTTACACGATTAAGAAAACCTTCTAGTTGAAATATATGAGATTTGATTGATATCTTTGTGTAAGCACATTTATTAAATACATCTTGTGATACAAAGAGTATATTGATTGCACTCTTACGCACCGATTACATTGATAGAAAATATTTATTTGAGAGCATATATAAACCACATTAAGCTTACATATTATATCATTCAATGGTGTATGTGATTGCGCGATACTAGGTACATATCTGCTTTACATGAAAGTCTAATCACTGTAGCAATACTCATTGTTGTAAAATTTGAGTGTTTCCAGGCATGGCCTGAGGGGGCGGTAATCTAGCCCGGTAAGGATTGATTGTAAAGGTTGAGGTCAGCCTTGTCCTAATTGACCTGGTTTGTTTAGGTGCCTCTCCACCCATTTAAGTGAGCAATTATAGTGGTAATCATTGTGCTTGTTAGCCAATATGGGGATGTAGGCAATTGGCTGAACCTCGATAACATTTTTGCATGTCACTCTTCCTTTACTGCTCTTTGGTGCTTGTGTTGTTAATTAAATTACTTTATTTAATTACTGGTACATATTACAACTAGTTTACATTACTTGCACTAGATTAACCATAGGGTTGTGAATATACTGTTATTAGGAGATTTACCTAGGGCTTAAATTTTAAAAGTACCAATTCACCCCCCCTCTTTGGATCACGGTAAAGTTAACAATTGGTATCAGATGCATGTAGCATAGACTAGCTGTTATTTTGTAAAAAATCACATATGGCTCACAACTCCATGATCCCTTTCCTTGAGAAACCATTTGCTACATGACCTCCTGTTTTCAATGGTGTTAATTACATCTTCTGGAAATAAAGGATGTGCATCTACCTTCAGAATACTAATTGGAAGGTGTGGAGGATTGTCTCTAAGGGAAATTATGTCCCTATGAAAACTGAGGGCATGACTAGAATTCCTAAGACTAAAGAAGAATATGATGATGATGATATGAAAGTTGTTAGTTTAAATGTCACTGCTATGAATACTTTGTATTGTAGTCTTGATGTAAATGAATTTAACAGAATTGTGACATGTTCTACTGCAAAAGAAATATGGGATAAGCTAGAGGTCACATATGAGGGTACTAGGATGTGAAAGATAGTAGGATAGATATATTGACTAGTGAGTATGAGGCCTTTAGGATGAATGTAGGTGAGTTCATTTATAGCATGTACACTAGATTCACACACATCATAAACTCACTGCATGCATTAGGAAAGACCTATCCCACATATGAGATGATTAGGAAGATCCTTAAAGGCTTACTCCTATTTAGGAAGCCAAGGCTAAGACCATTGCTGAGGGTAGAGACCTTAAGGCTATGACTCTAGATGAATTGATAGGTTCCCTAATCACTTATGAATTGGCCATAAATGAGAGACTCAATGAATATAATAGGGCAAAGAAAGTGACTGCAGTGAAAACCTCCACTAACATATCTAGTGAATGCAGTGAATCTGACACTAATGATGATATGGCCATGCTAACTAGAAAATTTAGCAGATTCTTTAGGAAGAACAGAAAGCCATATAAAAGATATAGGAGTCTACAACTGAGAAGGGAGAGTTTAGAAAAAGAAAATAAAAATCAAATGCTCCCACGTGTTATAATTGCAACAAGGTCGGGCACATCAAACTAGATTGCCCACTGCTGAAAAAAGAGGCTAAGAAAAAAAAGAAATCCATGAAGGCTAGGACATCATGGCATAAACTAAGCAACAGTGACTCATAATCAGACCACAACGACTCAGAGGTCACTAATCTGTGCTTGATGGCACACGATGATAAGGTATCATCTTCTAGTTCATTATCTTCATATTATTCATCTGATGATTGTGATTTTGATTGCATGCCTACGTTAAGAGAATTACAATTTGAATATATTCGTGTATCTAAACTGTTGATTAAAATGGCCGAAGAAAATGATGATTTGAAAAAGAAATGTGAAAATTGGTCAAAATTGTTTGATATTGTAAAAACCTCTCATGCTTCCATTTTTAAAGAAAAATATGTTACTATTGTTGAACTTGAGAGGAAATTAGAGGATAGCTCCAAAATTATTTTTAAATTCACTGAGGGCAAACACAATTTTGAAAAACTACTTGGTGCCCAAAGAAATTCCTTAAGTAAAGAGTGTCTCGGTTTTAATGATATTGAAAATGTTAGACGACCTAATCTTTACTTAGGACATTTTACATGTGAGTCAAAGTCTCATGTCTCTCCTAAAGATCCTAAGTGTAAAATAAGATGTTTTAAATGTAAACAAATTGGTTATATTCAGTTTGATTGCCCATTTAGGAATAAGCATGCGAAAATTAGAAAAGTATGGGTAGTTAAAGGAGATCTGCTACTAACCCCCATGGACCCAACAAAATTTGGGAACCAGAATTAGTTACTTAGCTTATCTTGTAGCTATGCCTAAGATCATCCTCCTCCAATGACAAGTGGTACTTGGATAGAGGGTGCTCACGGCACATGAGCGGCAACAAGGGAAAATTCACTTCAATCATTTCCAAGGATGGAGGTTATGTGACATTTGGTGACAATGCACAAGGATGCATCATCGGGGTAGGTAAGGTTGGTAAGGATTCAATTACTTAGCTTATCTTGTAGGTATGTTTAAGATCGTCCTCCTTTAAGGATAGGTGGTACTTGGATAGCGGGTGCTCACGGCACATGACCGGCGACAAGGGAAAATTCACTTCAATCATTCCCAAGGATGGAGGTTATGTGACATTTGGTGACAATGCAAAAGGATGGATCATCGGGGTAGGTAAGGTTGGTAAGGATTCCTCTCTTGCTATTGATAATGTGTTATTGGTTGATGGGTTGAAACATAATTTACTAAGCATAAGTCAATTGTGTGATAAAGGATATAAATTATCTTTTGAAAATGATAAATGCATAATAGAAAGTAAATCAGATCACAAAGTGCTTTTTACTGTCAATCACCATGAAAATGTTTATACTACTTCTCTTGATAACTTAGTTTCACAACAAGTGACATGTTTTTCTACTGTAAATGAGGATAGTTGGTTATGGCATAGGCGCTTAGGACATGCTAGCAAGGATTTATTGTCAAAATTTGTTAGAAAAGAATTAATAAAAGGCTTACCTAAAATGTCATTTGTAAAAGATAAAACTTGTGATGCATGTCAAATGGGTAAGCAAAAAAAAAATCCAGTTTTAAGAAAAAGAAATTCATATCTACTACTAGACCACTTGAGATGCTTTATTTAGATTTGTTTGGTCCTAATTTTGCGCAAAGTCTTGGAGGTAAATCATATGCTTTTGTAACTGTGGATGACTTTTTTAAATTCACATGGATGTTGTTTCTTGCATATAAAAATGAATCATGTGAACAGCTCACCAAACTTTTTAGAAGAATTCAGAATGAAAAAAGGATATAAGATAACTCATATAAGAAGTGATAGAGGCACGAAATTCAAAAATGAGGGCATAGAAAAATATTGGGACTTAGAAGGCATATCACATAACTTCTCTGCTCCTAGGACACCTCAACAAAACGGTGTGGTAGAAAGAAAGAATAGGTCACTACAAGAGATGGGTAGAACTATGCTGAATAAACATAACTTACCTAAACACTTTTAGGCCGAGACCATAAATGCTGCATGTTATGTCATGAATAGGGTGCTGATTAGACCGTCAATTAATAAAACCCCTTATGAATTGTGAAACAACCATAAACCTAATATTTTCTATTTTCATGTATTTGGTTATAAATGTTTTATGCTTAAGGATAATGAATACCTAGGGAAATTTGATTATAAATCTGATGAAAGTACTTTCCTAGGTTATGCACTTAATAGTAAAGCATATAGGGTTTTCAATAAAAGAACATTGACTGTCATTAAATCTATTCATGTTGTGTTTGATGAATTTAATCCATTTTCTAATAAAGATGATGAAGATGATATTGATATTAGAAAATGCTTAGAGAAATTATCTATTGAAAATAATGCAAGTGAAAACCCAGAAGTAAATGAAAAATCATTTGAATATAATGAAAATGAAATTTAGGAGTTGCCTAGAAATTGGAAATTTATTAGAAATCATCCTATAGATCAAATCATAGGTGAACCATCCCGTGGTATAGCCACAAGATCCTCTTTGAAAAATCTAGTGAATCATTCTGCTTTCTTATCCCAAGAAGAACCTAAAAATATTAAAGAAGTCATAGAGAATGAGTCTTGGGTGATGTCCACGCAAGAAAAACTTAATCAATTTGAAAGAAGCAAAGTGTGGACTCTAGTTCCTAGGTCTAATGATCAAACAATTATTGGAACTAAATGGGTATATACAAATAAGAAAGATGAGAATGGGGTAGTAACTAGGAATAAGACTAGTAATTAGGAGGAGGGGATTGACTTTGATGAAATATATGCTCTTGTTTCTAGGTTAGAAGCCATTCGTATGCTACTTGCTTATGCCACTTTTAAATATTTTAAATTATTTCAAATGGATGTTAAAAGCATTTTTCTAAATGGCTATTTTAATGAGGAAGTATATGTAGAACAATCACCCGATTTTGAAAATCATAAATATCCAGATCATGTATACCAGTTGTCTAAGGCCTTGTATGGATTGAAACATGCTCCTAGAGCTTGGTATGAGAGGCTTAGTGGTTTTCTACTAGAAAATGGGTTTACCCATGGCAAAATTGACACTATACTCTTCATCAAATCCAAAAATGATGATATGCTCCTTGTTCAAATTTATGTGGACGATATCATTTTTGGAGCAACTAATGATGAGTTGTGTAATGAGTTTGTCAAGTGCATGCAAATTGAACTTGAAATGAGCATGATGGGTGAACTTAGTTTCTTTTTAGGGCTACTAATTAAGCAAGCTAAATGTGAAACTTTCATATGTCAATCTAAATATATCAGGGACTTTTTAAAGAAATTTAATATGGAAGATTGTAAAATTTTTGGGACACCTATGAACTCTTCCATTAAGCTTGATAAAGATGAGCAAGGAATCCCTGTTGACATGAAATTGTATCGTGGCATGATTGGGAGTCTCCTATATCTCACTGCCACTAGGCCTGATATTATTTTTAGTGTGTGTATGTGTACTAGGTTTCAGGTTGTTCCTAAGGAATCCCATCTAAAAGAAGTTAAACAAATCCTTACGTATCTAGTTGGGACTATAGAGTTAGGCTTATGGTACCCAAAGCATACTACCTTTGAGATTGTGAGTTATACTGATGTTGAATTTGCCGGTAGTAAGGTTGATAGAAAAACTACTAGCAGCACTTATCACTATTTAGGACAATCTCTTGTTTCTTGGTTCTCCAAGAAACAAAACTCAGTTGCCTTATCCATGGCCGAAGAAGAATATATTGCAGCTAGAAGTTGTTGTGCCCAAACTCTTTATATGAAACAACAACTTATGGATTTTGGATTGCACTATGATATAATACTGATTAAATGTGATAATACTAATGCAATCAACATCTCTAAAAAACCTATCTCACATTCACTAACTAAACACATTAAGATTAGACGTCACTTCCTTCGTGATCATAGGTAGAAAAGGGATGTTGCACTTGAGTTTATATGCATCAATGAGCAGTGGGCGGACATATTCACTAAATCACTTCCGGAAAATAGGTTCATACAAATTAGACGTGAGTTAGGTCTAATGCACAGTAGAGAGGCTTCTTAGATGTTTCATAGTTTGCATAAATTTAGGGGGAGCTCTCAAGTAAAATTTAAAAGTCTTCGCAACTTATATTATTATTGATATTGCATTGGACTCTATGAATATTGTCTATTACTTGTGATGCATATTTTTTTATCCACTTCATGATGATATTAGACTTTGTGTTTTATTGCTTTGATCATACTGCAACTGTTTGAGTAGTTGTGGATAAACTGTTAGGATTTATAAACTCAAACAAGTTATTATTTATATAGGATCTGTTTTGGAAAGTCCTATTTTCAAATGACATTCTGTCGAAATTTTTCAAAAACTTTGCAAAACTTATAATGTATAAATATTGTATTGCCCAGAGTTCTTAACTCTCATGGCCCTTTTTTCTGTTGCCAAAAGGGAGAGATGAAGAGGCAAAAATATTTGGGTTAAAATTGGTTTTAAAATTGGTGTTTATTTAATGCATATTGATAGGGGGAGCCTTCTTAGGCTATACCCATATTTTTGCTTGATGTATTTGTCATCATCAAAAAAGGGGAGAATATTGACCTTATAGGTCACGCTCAGTTTTGATAATGACAAATACTTGTTATATCTAATGAGTGTTTAAGGTTATGTGCAAGAATTCAAGTTGACAAATCATAATGCACAAAGAGAGACTGAAGCTGAAGACCCAATTCCTATTGTATTGTATTTCATTTTCATGCAAAGGGTTTGTAATAGTAATTAGGTTCTATGGTCTGTAATAATCACACACACATCACATGCATGATCTAATACGTAAGCTCAAACCAAAAATAACTGAAACAGGACCTAGAAATGACCCTAGGACACTCACTCACACACTTGTATGTGTTAGTATTTTGAATAAGGTGTTTGTTAGCTGAAATAGGATTGAAATGCACTAAATGTGCACACTCAGTCGACCGACACTTCATGTATATTTTTCCCCCGGTCAACCGACCAAGGACTGGGTCAACTGGTTGATCACAGCCCGATCAACCGAACTCTTGCAATTCATTTGACCCTAGTCGACCGAACACCCCAAGGGTCAACTTTATTAACCTCTTGGTCGACTGAGAATAAAATACATTGCACCAACCTAGTCGACCGAACCTCGCAAAAATGGGAAAATTGCCTTTGGACATGTAAGTTCGGTTGACCGAACTCCCAGTTCATTTCCTGCCCGGTCGATCGAACCCCAAGAAGTTTGGTCAACCAAACTTGTCCTGGTTGACCAATGCTCTCGGGTTGGTCCGAATTTTTTACTGCGGTTAACTCACTTAAATAGGGTTAATTTAATTAAATAGTTTCAAAACATTTCTAATAATTCCACTTGTGTCCTTAATGGTTGTAATCCAGGGGAAGTCTATATAGACCCCTTCATTTGGAATAATTAGTAATATGATTAGAAAAATCTGATTAAAAATTATCTCTCAATTTCAAAATTCCTACTACTCATTTCTAAGCTTCATACACTCACACTTACCTTCACTTATTGCCGAAATCATTCGTAAGTTTGATTTTAGTGTTGTTTGCTCTAAAGGTTTGCACTCCTTTGGCTTGTGATTGATTGATACGATTTTTCTTAAGAGCCAAACTTAAGAATTCTTAGGGGACTTTTTTTTTAATAAATCTCTCCTAAGAAGACTTCTATTGAACTTCTAAGTATTGCATATTCATTGTAATATCTTGTGAAGTTTGTATTTGATTTTGGGTTGAAAAATCTTTTCAAAACATTTCCAAATATCTTGTGTGACTTATCTTGACATACCTTTGAAAAGATATTTTTTTATGTGATAAAAATATTTGTTGCAATATTCATTGATTTATATCATTTGCTGAATACAAAGATTAAAATCCTTTTGCAAACCAAGCATATACATTACTTGAACTTTACACGATTGAGAAAACTTTCTAGTTGAAATATATGAGATTTGATTGATATCTTTGTGTGAGCACATTGATTGAATACATCTTGTGATACAAAGAGTATATTGATTGCATTCTCACGCATCGATTACATTGATAGAAAATATTTATTTTAGAGCATATATTAAACCACATTGAACTTACATATTATATCATTCAGTGGTGTATGTGATTGCACGTAACTAGGTATGTATCTGTTCTACATAAAAGCATAATCACTGTACCAATACTCATTGTTGTAAAATCTGAATGTTTCTAGGCGTGGCCTGAGGGGGCGGTAATCCAGCCTGGTAAGGATTGGCCGTAAAGGTTAAGGTCAGCACTGTGCTAATTGACCTGGTTTGTTTAGGTGCTGCTCCACCCGTTTAAGTGAGCAATTATAGTGGTAGTCCTTGTGCTTGTTAGTCAAGGTGGGGACGTAGGCAATTGGTCGAACCTTGATTACATTTTTGCGCGTCACTCTTCCTTTACTGCTCTCTGGTGCTTGTGTTGTTAATTAGATTACTTTATTTAATTACTAGTACACATTACAACTGATTTACATTACTTGCACTAGATTGACCATAGGATTATGAATATACTGTTATTAGAAGATTTACCTAGGACTTAAATTTTAAAAGTACCAATTCACCCCTCCTCTTGGGATCACGGTAAAGCTAACAAATAAACGGAGGGCTTAGCTTACCATTCCTCCCAAACCTTATGGTACTATTTTCAGAAATACATGGTCTCCTACTTCGAATTACAATTTTCGGCGGCGTTTATCTACATAGCTTTTCTACCAACTCTAAGATGCACTAGTTCTTTTTATAATAAGTCAGACTTTATTGTATGCCCGTTGTACTATTTTTGGTCCCAAAACTCGTCTCTCACCTATCTCATCCCAGTATAAAGGAGAACGACATCTCCAACCATATAACACCTCATAAGGTGTCATGCCGATGCTGGTCTAATAGTTGTTACTGTATGAAAATTCTACCAACGGTAAATACTGGGTCCAACTACCCCTAAAATCTAGCACACATGCTCGTAGCATATCTTCTAATATCTTAATCGTTCTCTTTGACTGCTTGTCTGTCTGAGGATGAAACGTCGTGTAATGACCCAAAAAATTTTAATGATAAAAATAATTAAGGAAAATAATAGATGAAAAATATAAATAAGGAATAAAGGAACAGAGGGGAAAAGAAGAAAGGAAAAAGAAATTTTTAAAAGGGTACAAATAGGTGCTCGTCGACAAGTAGGATTTTCTCGTCGATGAGAGATCTTTAGAAACTTGTCACCAAAAATGTATGTCTCATCGACGAGGATTAACCGAGAGGTTTTTGGCTGTTCTGAAACTCGTTGATGAGCTCATGGCCTTGTCGACGAGTGTCCTTCAGTGGTTCGTCGATGAGTCTTATCTTCTCGTCGGCAAGTCTACGCGGCAAGGTCAAGTATAAGAGGGTTTGGGGTAGCTTCTCTACGAAGGAAATTAGATTTTCCTTCAATTTTTCTCTCTCTAAACAATTCCTCTCCCTTCTCTCTAATAATTCGGCCCGGATTCAGCCCGAATCGCTAAATAGAAGTCACTACGGTGTTCTAGGGAAGATTCTCTACACATCTAGCAAGTTAGTTTCTTAAATTGGACTTTTCGGGAAACGCTCCTAAGTTAAGGTAAGGGTTTGGATTCTCAGTTTTGGGTTTTTAAAAGTTTATTTAAGGTTTATAGGTTAAGAAAATGTAGAAATAATAGCTTATTTGAGGTTTATATAATTAAACTAGGGTTTTTGAACTAAGGTCCGGGTGAGTATTGCAGACATCAGTTTGGGATACCTATTGGTGAATTTCAAGGATTTAGGTAAGGGGAAAATTTATATATTAAATCAGGTTTTCATAAATTAAATGAAAATGGATTATGTTTTATTTATGTATATGTGTTTTCATGTGGATATAAAATGCCAACCATGTAAATTATGTTTTCTGAACTTAGAGCCGCTTATTTAGCTACGTATATGTGAAAATAAACTAATGAAAGTGGAAAATATTTTTAGGATAATTATGTAAGAAATGAAGGTATATTTTTAGTAAATAAACATTAAATGTTAGTTGGCTTATTTTATAGGCAATATATGAACTTTTTAGTTAAAATGTGTGGCATGGGTGGTTAGTAATGATGTTTAAACGTATGTTGTATGTATGAGATGCAGGCTATGTAAGAAATGCACCGTTAATGAAATGTTATAAAGACCATGTTACTTGTGTTTGATAATGCAACCATGTATGCAATGACAGCTAAAAGGAGCTGTAGACTAATTGATGACAGTTAAAAGGAGTTGTGTTAACAGATTCTGGCACATATCTATGTGGACTAACTAATGTACGGCTAAAAGGAGTTGTAGTACGAATGAATGAAATGAAAATGAATGAAATGGAAATGTGAATGAAATGGATATGAAACATGAAATGTGAACGATGTAAAATGTGAAAGGTTACGTAAAGTGAAATGTTATGAAATGCAAAAGTTATAAATATGAACAGTTATGAATGGTTGAATAACAATATACAAAATAATGTATTATGGTATTATCAAGTATTTATGTTAGTAGAACATGTTACTTTAGGACAGGGCAAACTCTTTGGTTGAGGGCTTGTTGAGAAAGGCGAGTGCACTAGTAGTATCAAATGTAGTAGTAGGCTGCATAATGCACTAGGGCAAAGGGAAACTACCTGTATGGGCGGGTAGATTTCCTTATTCTTAGGGGTCTTCGCTAGTAAACTTTTGTATGAACTGTGTGGGTACGAGATAATCTAACACTTGAGGGCTTACTGAGTAAGGTGAGTGCTTTGGTATGCTTCAGTTGTGACCTTTGGGTTGCCTAATGTATCAAAATAGAGGGGTGCTACTTGTATAGGTGGGTAATCACCCTTATCCTTAGATAATCTCGTGGGTAAATATTTTGCATGCGTATGAATAGGATCAGGAAATGTTTTCAAAATTTATATTAATGGCTTGCTAATATTATTAAAATGTTGTTTATGAATCTTATGTGGACCACACGCTGTTTTAATATATATCGTTTCTTTCCCTTACTGAGATGTGTCTCACCCAATTATAAATTTATCTTTTCAGGACCACCACATAAACGAGCTTAGAGAAACTCAAGGTTGATAACATTTTTGGGGTTCTAGATAAAGAAAAGGGTATAAATATTTTTGATGATAGTTGGGATGTATATAAGTTATGTTTTAAGTTTTCTGGATTTTATGGAAGGTTGCGGAACATATTGGTGTTGTGAATACTAAATATTTTTGGAGATATGTATATATATGGGAATACAGGTGATGAATGGTTATTATGGAATATGGATAGAATTAGTAAACTTTGGTATTTATTTTTATGATTGAGGATCATAGTTATGTTTTTCACTGCATATGTATGATTTAATTATAGATTATCAGGAGTTAATCAGGTATAATGCACTAGACCGAGTTTATGGGTTCGAGGTGTTACACATCGTGTTGAACGATAACTGAACCCCAGAGCCTTCTACAGACTCCTCCAAAATTGTGACGTGAAGCGTGGGTCTCGGTTTGATACTATAAACACTGACACATCATGTGATCGTACTATTTATTGAATATATAAAATTCTGCCAGCTTGTCCATGGAGTAGTTGATTTTAATAGGAATAAAGTGAGCGGTTTCGTCAGATCCAAATAGCATTCTGTCCCTACTGCACCGGTGGTAAACTAGTCACAAAGTCCAGAGTGATGTGATCCTATTTCCACTCCGGGATGTAAAGTGGTTGTAGCTGACCCGCCGACCTTTGGTGCTCAGCTTTAACCTGTTGGCATGTCAAACATTGTTGTACAAATTCAACTCTCTCTCTTTTCATGTCGCTTCACCAGAAATACCCTCGTAGATCCCGATACATTTTAGTGCTACCGGGATGTACCGTGTACAAGGACCTGTGAGCCTCCTCAAGGATCGCCTTTCTAAAATCCTCATTTGTAGGCATGCACAATCTAGTACAAAACCGTAGAGCTCCATCATTTGAATTATTGAACTCCTCCCTCTGTCCTTCTTGTATCTTCTTTATCAACTCCATCAACTCTGCATCATTTTTCTAGGCCGCTTTAATCTTTTTCTTGTAGGGTAGGATACACCACCAGGTTGGCAATAAATATCTGGTGATCACTTTCTACTAACTCCATGCCAAGCCTATCCAAATCCATCTAGATTAGACGTTGAATTTTTGCTGCTGACAATACTGCTATCATGGATTTTCGGTTTAGTGCATTAGCCACCACATTTACTTTACCTGGATGGTAGCTGATGGTGCAGTCATAATCCTTGATGAGATTTAACTATCTTCTTTGCCGCATGTTCAACTCTTTCTATATGAAGAAGTACTTTAAACTTTTATGGTCTGAAAATATTTCACATCTCTCTCTCCGTACAGATAATGTCTCCAAATTTTCAGTGCACGAACCACTACAACCAATTCTAGATCATGAGTGAGATAATTCTTTTCATATTTTTTCAATTGTCTAGAGGTATATGCTACTACTTTGCCCTGCTACATCAACACACATCTGAGCCCCCTCAAAGATGCATCATAGTAGATCACATAACCATCACCTCCTAATGGAATGGTCAATACTGGTGTTGCGATAAGCCTCTGTTTCAATTCATAGAAGCTCTGCTCATAACTGTTGTCTCATTTAAACTTGACATTCTTTCTGGTTAGTCGGGTCAAAGGCCCTGACAATGCTGAGAATCCTTTTACAAACTGACGGTAATATCTCACTAGTCCAAAGAAACTCCTGATTTCCTAAATATTCCTCAGTCTAGCCCAATTCACCATTGCCTCTATCTTGCTGGGATCTATTGGGATTCCATCTCCTGATATAACATGCCCCATAAACGCAATTTTCTCTAACCAGAATTTACATTTGCTAAACTTAGCATACAATTTCTTTTCCCTAAGCATCTGAAGTATTAGCCTTAGATGCATCTTATGCTCCTCAAAATTCTTTAAGTAGACCAGTATATCATCAATGAAAACCACAACGAACTAGTCTAAATACTGGTGAAAAATTTTATTTATCAAGTCCATGAATATAACATGAGTATTCGTTAGACCAAATGACATAACTAGAATTTCATAATGCACAACCTAGTCCTAAAAGCTGTCTTTGAGATGTCCTCAGTTTTAACTTTCCACCTGATGATAACCTAACCTGAGGTCGATCTTGTAATAGACCCGTGTACCCTGAAGCTGATCAAATAAGTAATCTATACAGGGTAGAGGATACCTGTTCTTAATTGTTACTTTGTTTATTTCCATGTAATCTATGCACATCCTCATGACCCGTCCTTCTTCTTCACAAATAAAATCGGGGCTCCCCAGAGCGATACATTAGGTCTAATAAACCCTTTATTCAATAAATCCTGCAATTGATCCTTCAACTCTTTCAATTCATTAAGGGTCATTATGTAGGCACTTTAGATATTGGTGTCGAGTAATTTCTTTAAAAACATCTAGAAATCCACTGATTACTGGAATATTAGCTTGTTTCAATTCTTCCTTTGACCTCTACTGGATATACGCAACATATTCCTCGCAACCAGTCCATATCAGCCTTTCCACTTGGATAACCAACACTAATAGTGGCGGGGTGCACACACACGTGATCCTATGAATCTGAATTCCTATTCACTCAGGGGTATAAAGATTACTTCTGTTTAATAGCAACAATACTAGCATAATTAGCCGCCCGCAATCCATGCCCCAATAACACATCGAACCCCCCTATAAGCCTAACACCACAAGGTCGACTAATGATACTTTCTCCTAAATGCCCACTGGATAATAATAATAATAATAATAATAATAATAATAAGAAGAAGAAGAAGAAGAAGAAGAAGAAGAAGAAGAAGAAGAAGAATAATAATAATAATAATAATAATAATAATAATAATAATAATAATAATAATACTACTACTACTAGTAATAGTAATAATAATAATAATAATAATAATAATAATAATAATAGTAACACTAATAATAATAATAATAATAATAATAATAATAATAATAATAATAATAATAATAATAATAATAATAATAATAATAATAGTAATAATAATAATAATAATAATAATAATAATAATAATAATAATAATAATAATAATAATAATAATAATAATAATAGTAATAATAATAATAATAATAATAATAATAATAATAATAATAATAGTAATAATAATAATAATACTGATAATAATAATAATAGTAATAATATTATTAATATTAGTTGTAATAATAAATAATAATAATAATAATAAGGTAATAATAATAATATTAAAAATAATAATAATAATAATAATAATAATAATAATAATAATAATACTAATAATAATAATAATAATAATAATAATAATAATAATAATAATAATAATAATAATAATAATAGTAATAATAATAATAATAATAATAATAATGATAGGAATAATAGTAATAATAATAATAATAATAATAATAATAATAATAATAATAATAATAATACTAGTAGTAGTAGTAGTAGTAGTAGTAGTAATAGTAATAGTAATAGAAATAATAATAATAGTAAAAATAATAATAGTAATAAGTACCCTTCTACAACCCATTACAAATCCAGTTGGCGTAATTACTAACAACTTTACATCTAACAACCGTGTCTTAATCCCAAATAATTAAACATATTCCAATAATACAATTGAATGAGTGGTACCTAAGTCAAATTAAAAACAATGGCTTATATGGTAAAACAATAATAGTACCTGACACAATGTCTCCGACAGCCTCAGCGTCTCCTGGTGCCAACGGGTAAACCCACACCTGCTCAGTATTTCGCTGTTGACCTCCACAGGGCGCCTAGGTATTACCCCGAAGCTGTTTGGGAGCGGATGCTATAATATGTTGCGCTCGACAAACTCGTGCTACATGACACAGTCTATCACATCAGTAGCAAACCTTATTTCCTGCTTGGCATTCTCCTATATGTCTTTTCCAATATGTCAGGAAAATATGATAGGTTTGCCCTCCTTGAACCTCACAGCTTCCTGTCTCTTGCCTCTGACCACTGCTTGGTCCACTTCTCCTCCTTGGACCTCGACTGGGTCCCGCCTGAAACCCTAAAGGCATAGGCCTCTTCCTTTGATTCAATTCTATAAACTCCTCCACTCGAACATCTCGAATAGAAGGGAAAATATATTGCTCATAGAAAATTTCTTTAAAATGATCCTATGTTAGGGTCACTAATACCAGCTTTTGCTCCTCAAATAACTTCGCCGACATCCACCAACACTTGACCTCCTCAGTCATCTTAAAAACAGCATATAACACCTTCTACTCGTCTGCACAGCGAAGACTTGCCAAAATACCCTCTATCTCTTGAATCCATTCCTTTGCAGTAATTGCATCAGCTCTTCCCATAAAAGTTAGGGATTCATACTACTAAACTGCTTGATAAAGTAGTCCGAATCAGTTGGTGCCCAATACTGTCCCCCAGGAATCCGCACAATTCCAGTCATAACCTATTGACCTGTGCTATGCAACATCTGTTCAGAGTAGCTGCCACCAATGCTAAAAGCCCCTACGTTGCCACTACCTCCAGCATTCATGTTGCTTCTACCAGGGTTCATCTTGAAAAGGAAATAAACATAGTCTAAGGACCTTATCTACATAACATAACTAACATATTTATCTAATCAAAATTTGATACTATGAATTAATCTATCATCCTTATTCTCAATTTAAGATCCATTCTAGTAATTGAGAAACACAACCCAACAATAATTTACTATGAATTAGGGACCCTATCCTTATAATTTACATATCTATCCAAACTTTTAGTATCCCTTCTATCTTGGAATCCTTATCTTAATTCAAGATTCAATCCAACACTTTAGAAACACAATCCGACAATAGTTTATCATGAATTTCCTAAAATCATCAACCCAGGAAAGATACAGAAACCACCACGGAAGTCCTGCCTCCAATTATTGAACAAAACTTCAAATCATTTTCCTATACTCTGGATTATTTCCGCTGCACTCTAGAGTCTACAGAACCTGGCAACCTAGGCTCTGATACCAAACTGTAACAACCTGCCTATTTTTCTATTTTTTTTTCCACATAATAACATTTATAATAATTCTAATAACCTACTAAATTTCCAAAGTCATTATCAACTTGGACCCATGGGTACTAGGGATATATTTGTCATACGACTCTGATACCTAAGCAGAGGAAAACATAAATTACATACATGCTATAAAACACTAGAAACCATACCAGAGCTATACTAAATCTATCATATACATATACATACATCCAAAAAAGATCAGAAAGTATCCTAGGGTTATAACCCAAAATTCTATTTGACCCTAGCTCACCCACTTACCCTACAGATAGGGTAGCTCAGTCCACTTCTACTACTGCGGGGCCTTATCCGCCCTCCTACCTAGATTTCCTAAAATGTTTGTAATGCTGGGGTGAGACATCACTCAGTAAGGGAGACAAATTAATATTAGTGTTTGGCAACATGAATATTTTTCGTAATATACATATAAACAACACATAATTCATATCAGGTATAAATAATTGTATCATATTTGAATAAAACATGATTTAACATAACATAGTTTAACATACTGAATTCCTGTACTGAAAAATCATCTTATATAAACATATCGTACTTGAATTATTACCTAAGATAGACAGATAGTTAGCTATTGTCATATCTTACCCCCCCCATATGACAGGGTTGTACGACCTGAAGGTGAGACCTAGCAATGGCTAGCTGACCATGCTAAGTCAAATATCGGTTACAGTGTAAGTACGATGGGCCTGTTCCACTTGTGTTGGATTGCCAGGGGAAGTACGACACTCCCATAAAGCCACATCGACTGTCATCTCCCACACTTTACATAAGATGTGTGGTAGTACTAGCATAAAGTAAACGTAAACATAAACGTAAACATGAACATACAGCTACGGTACCGTACTTCGTGAAACTAAACTAAACTATCCGGGTTGTGATAATATATAATACATTTCATGATATTGAACATAGCAATTTCATATTTCGGAGAAAACATGACATAAATATATTTCATGATTTCTTACATATCATACATAAGCACGGCATTTATGCTGGCATAATTCATAACATAAAAATCACGGCATTTACACCGGCATATTTCATAACGTAATAAACAGAAATTCTTGCACTGTTTAACCTAATTTTAAAACCATAGTTCCTATACTATTTTTAGAGTTTACCTGAAAACTGTTGTTGGCCTAACTAGGATTTTCAATCTTCTTTTTGATGATAACAAATGAAGGATATATTAACATGTGTTGTTAAGTGATAATGTTTCAGGATTGAATAAAGTTATCATTGAAGGAAGCTTAGCAATTAAAGTCAATCAAATGAAAACTTACCGGAGTATAGAAGCAATACATGTCAAACTTAAAGCTTAAAGGCAATTGGGATTTGAAGTCAAGTTGAACCTCAAGAGATGGAAAAAAAGATTGAAGACTTAGTGCTTAAAGAGTTTATGTTTAGAAATTCATTTATAAGTACTTCAATTCAAATATAATATAGAATTATGAAGCTCATTAGGAAGCATCATAGACTTAGAGACTTGTTTTTTAATGATTTTGAAAAATTACATTTGAGTCTTTCAAATTACAAGGGTTTAAAAGTAAGAAATGAAAGTTTTTTAGAAAATGAAACTGGTTAGTCCACTGACCAGAATACACTAAATTTTCTTAGCCAATTGACAAACATATCTGTAAAAAAAAAAAAACTGTCCAGCCGACTGATCATTTTGAATGGAGATCAGTCAGCCAAATGACTCTTTTTGAACTATGTTCAGTCAGCTAACTGATAATTACCTACTATTTATTTGTGGCAGACAGAAGGGTCCCAGCCACTTGTCCAGCCAATTGACCTTATAAAATTACCTACCCAGTCGCCTGTCCAACCGACTGACTTTATGAGATTTTTAAATTTTGAACTTTAACGGAAAAATTCTAAAACTTAGTTTTTCAAATATGAAAGTTATAAAAACTTGGTGGACACTCCAAGTAACTTAGGAAATAAGGAAACGCATCCTAAAAAGTTTATAAATACTCCTTTAAACCCAAGAAATCAAAACTCATCCTCAAAAGTCTATAAATACTCCTTTAAACCCAATAAATCAAATAACCAAACAATCACATAGCATTCAAGCATTCAACTCTCAATCTTTTACAAAGCTCTTTCTTGCTTACACTCCATCAGGGAGAATTGATCTGAATTGTTGTTGATACATAAGCCTACGGTTCATATACTGAGTTTTTTCAAATCATTAAAGAACCCTTGGTGATCTCTAAACTTGAGTTTCATACTTTTTATCTTTATATTTGATTGAAGTATATTTAAGTGTTTTAACTTGTACAAATTTGCTATGTTTTGAGAGTTATCTTATACATAGATTCTTGTATCTTTCTTGTTTTACTTTGATGATTCAAAGCCGATTTGGGTCGTTGAACCAAGCGCGAGCAGATCGCTTAGAGAGGTTTCTCTTCCTGAAAAATAGGGATTTTTGTAAAAGGTTTGCTCCACCCGGAAAGGAGCGTTCATGGTGGAATCCTTTGCCAGTATTGGCCAAACACGAGGACGTAGGCTGAGGATAAGTCGAACCTCATAAAAATGTGGTTTTCTTCTTGCCATACTCTTTTAAATTTCAGTACTTCATATATTGTGTGTATATGCTAAGTGCAGGTTGCAGGGTTAAAAGGCTAAATTAAAAAAGAGACTCTTAATTTAACGAAAGTACGTTTCAATTAACCATTTGCGGAAACCCATTAGGGAGTACGTTGGTTAATTTGCGAAAATCTTAATTAAAAGAGCTTAATAAAATCAATTCAAAAATAGAGCTTGCAAATTGCTTACAGGGCTACTTACAAAAGCAAAAGCTAAAATTCCATAAAGGTCTTCAAATTGTGATTGGTTTGGCATTTGTGGTTGATCGGTTGGTTGTTTAAATTTTCATTTAATTTGTGGTTTGTTTTAGTTGTGAATTGATTGGTTTGCTTAAGCTTTGCTAAGTATATCAAACAAGTAAGTAAAATTTAGAAAAAGAAACTTAAAGTTTTAATAACCCAATTTACCCCCTCTTGGGGTCACTATTCCACTTTCAACTGCTATAACATCCTTATCTTGGAAAAATCATAATATTTCAAGATAACATAATTTTCATGTAAATATTATACTTATGTCACAAAAATGTAAATAGCCTTTTAAACTCATAATTTATTCTGAAATCATATTTCCATATAAAATGGGTTAAAATCATTTTCCTATTCAACAATAGAATTCCCAAACATAGTTCTATATCATACATATTTTCCTGAAAATAAAAGCTGTATAATAATAAATAATTTAATAAAAAAACTGACTTAATTTATCCCCTTATCTGACTTACTGAGAAGCCCACAATTTAAACCAAACCTACACTCATGTGTTCCCCAACTCAACACTCTGAAATTACATTTTTCCTAACAAAGCTTCAGTATTATTCTATCTAAAACATTTTTCTCAGTACAAAAACACCAAATACTTTATAAAACTTAAAATACTCAACTTACCCAAATTTTGGAATGGTGCCCAAGTTGGCCTAACCAATGATATACTCCAGCAGACTTGAAGAGAATCTTTTCAGGAGTAGCATGATGGCTTCCGATCATTGAACTGGCAAAGGACGAAGCCAGAAACTTAGAGAGAAGGAGGGGGAGATGAAACTTAGAGAGAGAAAGACTTGCATGCAAAATTTTTTGCTGAAATCCCGAGCTTACGCTATTTATAAAATACAGATTCATCAACGAGACATGTCACATCGTCGACAAGTCCATGAAGGGAGTTCGTCGACGAACACTTACCCCTCGTCAACGAATTGAAGGCCCTGAAAACAGCCCTCTCGGTAAATTCTTGTTGACGAGACATATGTCCATGTCGATGAGCACAAGAAGCTTGTTCGTCGATGAGCACTCTACACTCGTCGACGAGACCCTGTTGAATATTCTTTTTAAAATTCCTTTTCTCTCATTCTTTTTATTATTTAATTACTATAATTCTTCTGGTCTACAAGATCTTTTGAGACAGAGAAAATAAAAAAAGTTGTGGTTATCTCAAGAAAGGTATATTGAGAAGGTACTAGAAAGATTTAACATGAGCAAAACAAAACCAGTCAGTTGTCCAATTGCAGGACACTCCAAGCTTACTTTCAAGCAACATCCTACAAGTGAACATGATAAAGAAGAAATGAAGAAAGTGCTTTACTTTTCAGCTATGGGTAGCTTGATGTACACCATGGTATGCACAAGACCTGATATCGCTAATGTAGTTCGAGTAGTCAGTTGATTTCTTTCTAATCGTCGCAAAGAGAATTGGGAAGCCATCAAGTGGATTCTTAGATATCTAAGAGGTACTTCTCATTTATGTTTATGTTTTGGTCATGACAAACCTATCTTGGAAGGGTACACAGATGCATATATGGCTGGTGACATTGATTCCAGAAAGTCTACTTCCGGATACCTGATGACATTTTTAGGGGGAGCAGTGTTATGACAATCAAAGCTACAAAAATGTGTTGCATTGTCACTATTGAGGTAGAGTACATCGCCATCACTAAAGCAAGCAAAGAGCTTCTATGGATGAAAAAGTTTCTAGAGGAACTTGGCCTCAAGCAAGAGAAGTATGTTCTCTACTGTGATAGTCAAAGCGCATCTTAGCAAGAATCCAAGTTTTCATTCAAAGTCAAAGCATATTGATATTCGATATCACTGGATTCGTGAAGTGTTGGAGTCAAAGCAGTTAAGTATAGAGAAGATCCATAACGATGACAATGCATTAGACATGATGACTAAGACAACATCCAAGTCAAAGCTCGAAAGTTGTAGAACCGCAACAGGTTTGGTGGGACTCTTTGTATAAGTCAGGCACGGGAGATTTGTTGGCCCCACCTCATTTAATAAAGGAGGCAAGTGTCAGCTATTGTTGGGCATGCTTCACATGGAAAAGGAAGCCAATGTCAAAATTGGCCAGCTGCAATTCGATGGTCAGAATTGGCTACTGTTTGGTGCAGCAATCTTCACCCATCTCTTTGAAAAAGAAGGAAAATTGATTAGGGAATTGAGTTACGGTGATCCCCTCCTTCTCTCCTATAAAAGGGGTACTTCCCCTCCATTGTGAAAATATAGAGAGTGAGTGAAGATACAATAATTGTGAGTGCACTATGAGTGTGTATTAAGGTGAGTGAGTTGAGTGTATTGTAATCCTCCTCTTCCTTCACTGTATATATATAGTGAAGTTACTTCTCTCTCGTGGACGTAGGCTAAATTGGCCGAACCATGTAAATTTTGTGTGTTATGTGTGTGTGTATTATTTGATCTTGGACGGGATTCATATCCCAACACTCTTTCCCATTAGTATATCTTAAACATTTTATGATGTAATGTTTGTTGTATCCTTTTGGGATAGTCTCATCATCTTTGTCACTTCTACAGTTTATTGTAATCAAAGGCAATGAAAATTGTATTGAATGTGGTCTAAATGAATATAAATTCAAATTCAATAGTCAAAATCCTCCCAAACGCACAACCTTTCCTTATGCTTGGGAGTTTGAAGTTCGTATCTTGAATTTATGTAAATTTGGATGAAATGCAATTGAAAATATTTTATATTTCATCAAAATTCATATCCATATAAGGCCAATTTTAGAAATCTATGCTCCCTAATTCACCCTATATATTTGGAACTTAGGAAATTTTAAATTTGGATAAAATATAATATAAAATTATAGTGAGTTGCCTCCAAATTTATACAAATCCAAATCCAAATCCAAGGTTGCATTTACAAGGAAAGATTTCAACTTTCATCCTTAGAAAATTTGTTTGGATATGGACAAAATTAGTATAATTTATATGTTATTTTATTTAAATACATATAAATTTAAATTCAAAACTCAAGTTTCAAACTCCTAAACTTGCTGGTAGAGTTTTCAATGGAGATTTATTTTTAAAAAAAAGATTACATATTTTGCAATTTAAAATTCATGGGCACTTCTAGCAATTGTTGATCTTAATAATGTGGCCAATTTATTTATTTTTTAATCAACTGAATCATTTTTCATATTTTAGGGGCTATTCTATTGCCATATCTAGCAAGGGTTTCTCCCATCGAATTAAATTTTGCCGTTTGTGCTCAAATGATGACGCCTTTGGTCCTTCCTTTGTTTTTTTTTTTTTGATCAAAAGGTAAATGTATATTGATCAAAATGCATAACAAAATGCATATTTACAAGTACTCTGATCATCCCCAGGTTGTTTGGAACCTTGTTCCTCATCCAATTAAAATCAAAGAAATATTTCAGAACCTGGGCATACCTAGGGGCTATAAAAAGCCAATCAGATACCTATCAATACTCCAATGATCTAGATAACCTGTGAAAAGTTAATCAATGGAATACAAATTAAATTCTTCAAAGACCCCCATGTATGTAAATTTTTGTATTACATTAATCATTTCAGGAGAAGAAATATAATGTCCCTCAAATCTAGCTCTATTTTTGAAGTGCCACGGGAAATACACCGAGACAGCAAGACCAATTCTCCTTCCTGCAGCTAGAAAATTCTTTCCTTTTTCTTCTTTGCAAAGCCATTTCATTGCAGCTTTAATTGTTGACATTTCCCTTTTCAAACCCAACCGTCTTCTAATTCCCTTCCATACCTCAGCTGAATACACACAATGGATCCATGTGTTGCTTGCATGTGACAATACAACAACTGAACAACTATACATTCATGTTGAGCCGTGTAGTTTTACTTGAAGTAAGGAATGGACCACTGTGATGAGATTTCAAAAATTTTGCTTCTATATGTAGGCAAACATGATACAGTCTTATGTCAATTTGGGACGCGCTTAGGAATGGAATTTCTACAATATTTTTTTACAAGTTTAGGCAATATAGGGTTCACTATGCTATCCATAATTTGTAGTTAGCGTTAACCAACATGATATAGTCTTATGTCAATTTAGTACAAGCTTAGGAATGGAATTCTAGACATTCTACTTTATAACCTCTACATACTTCTTATCCAGTTCGCCCCGGCTCACGAGCTATTGTCAACTTAATTGGGGCATTTCAATTTCATTTTAAATGTGGTGTATCTGTACTTTTAAGAAAGCATCTTCTCCATTTGAAACATGAAAAATATTAAGGACTAAAGAAAAGAAAATATGAAAAAAAAATATGTTTTTTTCTCATTTTAGATTATCAAAGAAAAAAGTGAGAGTAAAATATTTAGTGAATCAAGATAAAAATTGATTTTACACATAATCAGTCTTTTATTTTTCATAATTTTAGTTATATTTGAGTAATTACTTATTTTTAATTATATTAAATATAAAAATACATAGAAGCTGATTTTCTTGTACTTTTTATTTATTTTTTATTTTTTATTTTTAAAAATCTTCATCCAAGTTGAGCATCTATTTTCAAGTCTTTAGAGTTGACAGAAAAAGACATACTCAAGCCTCACCTCCCAATAAAAAGTGTCTTTTCACGAGTGTTTTTTTTCCAATTTATACTTTTAAAAAAAAAAAAATATATATATATATAAAATAATATAATTTTTTAGGAAAATAATTCCCGAAATGACTTTGACGTTTTGCCACATGTCATTCCGGAAATTATTTCCCAAAAAAGATATTATTTTAATATATTTTTTGAAAAAATGATAAATCGAGAAATAAATTTTTCTTTGTAATAAATTTTTCTATGTAATAAATCAGAAAATAAAATCTTTTAATATATATTTTTAAAAAATGATAAATCGGAAAATAAATTCTTTTGCGTAATAAATCGGGAAATAAATTCTTTTATAGTAGCGAGATTTGCCACGCGTCATTCAGGGAATTATTTTCCCAAAAAAATATTATTTAATATAATTTTTAAAAAAATGATAAATCAGAAAATAAATTTAATAAATATATACTATACAATATAATTTTTTCTCCATGAGAATTATAGAGTTAATTTTAATTAATTTTAAAGTATTTGAAATAGTAATTGCTTGTGTGACTTGAATCAATTGAATCAGTTAGTTTAGTCAACCTAAAAAGTGAGTGTTTGATTCATTTATAAATTCAATTTTTAAAATATATTGTACTTAACTGATGAATTTGTTTACTATAATATATTAAATTAATATTATTTTCTTAGTTTATCTTATTACAATTAAATAAAAAACAAAAAAATTATCATTTATCAAGGGCATTTCTTTAATTTTTTGACGTAAATTTAACTATTGATTAATTGTAATTTTGGAATAATAGAAGGGTTCTTTTTGTCTATAAAATTAAATCTCGGATGACTTTTTTAGATAATTTTTAAAAGCTTAACATATGTAGAGTCATATTTAATAAACTTAAAAGGTGCTATGAATTTTATCCAAAAATAATATTATCTACAAATGGCACAAATTACCAAAGTTATTTTAATTTTATACAAATATTAATTTTTTTAAAAAATATCATTCGATATTTTTTTTGTTAAAATTTTAAAAATAAAACTATTTTTTACATCTGCTCAGGCCATCGATATATTTTTGTGAAAATCTTCATAAAATGCTCTACAATTCTTTTATTGGGATTGTAGAAAGAACTTTCTCTCTCTCTCTCTTTCTCTCTCTCTCTCTCTCTCTCTCTCTCTCTCCTCTCTCTCTCTCTCTCTCTCTCTCTCTCTCTCTCTCCTTTTTTTTTTTTAATTCCAAAAAACAAAGAATAGATCCCTAATTTCTTTTTGAAAGCATAGATTTGGAGGTCTTGAGTTTTAATTTGCAAAAAATTAAATAAAATTTAGTATATTTTTATTGTACTTAGTTTAAATTTGTACATATTTAAATGTATAAAGTCAAACTATCAAACTCTTAAACATAGTAAGAAACTAAGATTTGTGAAGGTTGCTCAATTAATAAATTTAGCATATATTTAAGTGTCTAATGTTTAAATTTTAGACTTAAATTTTAAAAATATATTTAGATAAATAATTTACAAAATTAGACTAAATTTTTTCAATTGAAATAATATGGCAATATATATATATATATATATATATATATTAATAGTTGCCAAAAAATAAAAAATCTTTTGATAGTATTTGAAGACTTTGATTTTTAAATTTTTTGTAAATTTAAATAAAAACAGAAATTTAAATTTAAAACTTTAAGTTTGTATTCATAAACACATAATTGAAAAAATTATCTTTGCCTCCATGAGAAAAAAAAATCAAAATAATCTTTCTTACAATCTTTTTAAGACTTAGAAATTTAGAACTCTATTAATTTAGTATTAGTATTCAAACATTAAAATTTTAACATTTTAAGTGAAATAAGATCTTCATCTTTAAAATGAAAAAGGTAAAAAGAATGTATTGTTTATTTCGACAAAATAAAAAATAAAAAAATCTATGTTTTACATTTACATTTGTAAACTCTAATTTAAAAAAAAAAATTTAAATGACATTCCTAAAATGTGTCACATGCAAACCCCTATGCATTTATTAATTCATAATAATTTTTTGAAAAAGGTAATGCAAAATCATTTAATCATTTATAACCTTTACATTTTAAAGCAAATCTCACTGGATGAACCAGCGAGATTTGCCATGCGTCCAAACCTACCTTATTACACCTAAAGCCACACCAAGTTGTCCTTGACACCTTTACCAACTTGTCGTTAACCCACTTTTATCAAACCAAGCTGTCCTTGACACCTTTACCAACTTGTCCTTGCCCCCTTTTCCCAAGCACAATTGCACATAGTCAAAGAAAAATTTTGCCAAGCAAAGAAAAGTAAATTGTGTCTTGGATGCATCATGCCGAAGACACAATGTGAAAAAGGATTGTGTCATCCAAAGTTTTGGCAGTATCTATTTATTTTCTCCCTATTAATCTAATCGCTTTAGTCATATATTAATTTCTTTGTAGAGACAATAGAATCACAACAAAAAGATAACATATTTAGTGTTGTAAATTGTTTTTTTTAAGAAGGCAAATTCTATTGAAATATAAAATCAAGAGCACAATAATCATTAGGGAACATATAAATAGATAATAGTATCAAACATAGGAGGGAATGTAGCAAAGGATATATAAGTTATGTTGTGTGGATAGCTGGCTAAACATATGTTTGATTAATTTTAAATACTTTTTTTTTTACTATTATTGTGGGAACTCCTACCCTCATGGGGCCCCTTCTGTCGGCACCAAACCCACGGGTCGGCGATTTTCCCCTTTATGCGTCTCTCTCGAAAATTCGGATGCGGTCACAGTTTATACACTGCTGAGTTGTACTTTCGGTCAACCCGCCTCACAGGATCTATCTTAGGACCGTTCACCCAGAACACAACTTCGCTGCATCAACTGAGAGCATTTACCAGGATTCGAACCCTCGAAACTCCTGGCCCAACAGCTTTACCACAGTGCCATGTCTATGGAGGCAATTTCAAATACTTTTTAAAATGAGGGAAGGTGGTCATGGGTTCGAAAATAGGATCCTATGCCTACCCACTTCATTTTGTTATATCAATATTCCCTCAATCGAATTCCTTTACCTAATCCATTTGAATTACAAAATAATAATCCTTTAACGGCGTGTTTGGATCCCTAACTACTCACATGCGATCCATATCTAATTACTCTTTGATGTACAAAGAAAACGCAAACAATATAAACATCCCGATGTGATGTGATGCATAGCTAATTAGCAACACCTTTGAATGAGACGTCTCAATGAATGATCGCTAATTAGTCAAGTGCCTTTAATTCCTGCAACCTACGTTCGGCTACCTTTGGTGGCGGCTTTCTGTTTGCACATGGATGATAACGCTCAGTCGGTAGACAATTTGGTCGATCCAGTTGGGGCACACCAAATTGTTCATTGCTGGAAAAGAAAGTTTGTATTTTTCATTTTGGAGAGATGTTTGCCTTCAGGAGACTTCTCTTATGTACATATATGCCAGCCAGTTTTACTTTTAACATATTTAGCGACGTGAGTGGATTTCATTGAAAGTGAACTTTCAACGGCTCACCACTTGGGGACGTCGCTGTAGAAGTAGCAAGATCTCCTGATGCCCACAAGGATTGCCGCCTACCTTCAACGCCTTATGCGTGCCAGCCATTTTATAACTCTGATATGCCACTTCATACAATTTAAACTTATATATATATATTAAAACAATGAAATATCTTAGTTAAAAATATCGTTATACATGTCCCACAAAGTTAACTAGTAAGATTGCATTAATATTAATGCCAAAAAGTGTTCAAAGTACTTTTAGAAAGAACTCAATTCCAGTCTTTTAGGAAACCTTCTCGTGATTAAAAATATATTTAATATTTTGGTGTTAAAAGTTTGGTTTGAATTATGGGTTACTATCCCATACTGTGTAACTTAGGATTAGCGTGCAACTTTAATCGACTTAAAGATGAACATTTTAAATTCGAACTTTAAAAAAGTTAAGGGTCTATTTGGCATTATATTTGTATTATATATTTTCCATATTTTGTTTTCATTTCTATATGATGAACAAACAAATTATATATGAAAACTCATTTTGATACATTGCCAATTTTCGGCAAATTTACAGAGGGTCAAAACAATTTTAAAAAATTTCTTGGGGTCCAAAGAAACTCACTTAGTAAAGAAAGTGTTGGATTTAATGAGATTGAAAACATTAGGCGAAACGATCTTTAGGAACCTTCCCTCTTGTTGATGGCTTAAAATAGAATTTGTTGAGTATTAGTCAATTGTGTGACAATGATTATAAAATATATTTTGGGAATGATAAATGCATTGTTGAGAGTAAATCTGATAACAAAGTACTTTTTACTATTGAACGTCATAAAAATGTGTACATTAGTTTTGATAATTTAGCTTCTCAACATGTAATATGCTTTTCTACTATAAATGAAACTAGTTGGTTGTGACATAGACGTTTAGAGCATGCTAGCATGGATTTTTTATCAAAACTTGTGAAAGATGATTTAGTTAAAAGCTTACCAAAAACACATTTTGTGAAAAATAAAATTTACGATGCATGTCAAATGGGTAAGCAAACAAGATCAAGTTTTAAGAAAAAGAAAATCATATCCACCACTAGACCACTTGAAATGCTACACTTAGACTTGTTTGGTCCTAATCAAGTTCAGAGTCTAGGAGGAAAATTGTATGCATTTGTAATTGTAGATGATTTTTCTAGGTTTACATGGGTACTTTTTCTTACATACAAAGATGAATCATGTGAGCAATTTACTAAACTTTGTAGGAAAATTCAAAATGAGAAGGGCTATTAAATTACACATATCAGAAGTGATAGGGGAATTGAATTAAAAAATGATGACATGGAGAACTATTGTGACTTAAAGGGTATATCTCAAAATTTCTTTGCCCCTAGGACCCTACAGTAAAACGGCGTTCTAGAAAGAAAGAATAGGTACTTGCAAAAAATGGGTAGAACAATGCTTAATGAACATAAATTATCCAAATATTCTGGGCCGAAACAGTGAATACTGCTTGTTATGTAATGAATAGAGTATTAATCAGATCCTCTCTTAATAAGACACTTTATGAATTATGGAATGGTCATAGACCAAACATTTTTTTATTTTCATGTCTTTGATTGTAAATGCTTTGTACTTAGGGATAATGAGCACCTAGGAAAATTTGACTCAAAATCTGATGAAGGGATTTTTCTAGGGTATTCTTTTAACAGTAAAGCATACAGAGTATTTAATAAAAGAATATTAACTGTTATTGAATCCATCCATGTTGTCTTTGATGAATCAAATCCGTTTTCCAAAAGAGATGATGAAGATGATATTGAAATTAGAAAAGGATTAGATAAGCTCTCAATTGAAAATAATGTAGACAACAATTCAGAAGTAAATGATAAGTCAATTGAAAATGATAAAGTTGAAAGTGAGGTTCAAGAGCTTCCTAGGGATTGGAAATTCATTAGAAACCATCCTTTAGATAAAATCATAGGTGAACATCATGTGGTGTAGCCATCAGGTCTTTCTTAAGAAACCTAGTCAGTCATTTTGCATTCTTATCTTAGAAGAACCCAAAAATATTAAGGAAGCCATAGAGGATGAATCTTGGGTAATGTCTATGCAGGAGGAGCTAAATCAATTTAAGAGAAGTAAAGTGTGGATCCTAGTTCTTAGGCCAGATGATCATACCATTATTAGAACTAAATGGGTTTATAGGAATAAAAAGGATGAAAATGGTGTAGTAACTAGAAACAAAGGTAGACTAGTTGCCCATGGATATAATCAGGAAGAAGGGATAGATTTTGAGGAAACCTATGCTCCCGTAGCTAGAATGGACGACATTCGTATTTTGTTTTCTTATGCCGCTTTTAAGAACTTTAAATTGTACCAAATGGATGTCAAAAGCGCCTTCTTAAATGGCTATATATATATAAAGAAGTATATTTGGAACAACCTCTTGGATTTGAAAATCAGAAATATCCTAATCATGTTTACTAGTTGTCTAAAGCCTTGTACAGACTGAAACAAGCTCCTAGAGCTTGGTATGAGAGGCTTAGTGATTTTCTCCTAGAAAATGGTTTTACTAGGGACAAATGTGATTCTACACTTTTCATCAAGTCTAAAAATGATCATATGCTCCTTGTTCAAATATATGTAGACGATATTATCTTTGGAGCAACTAATGATGAATTGTGTAATGAGTTTTCCAAATGCATGCAAAGTGATTTTGGAATGAGCATGATGGGTGAACTAAGTTTCTTCCTAGGACTCCAAGTTAAACAAGCTAAACATGGAACCTTTGTATGCTAATCTAAATATATTAGGGACCTGCTAAAGAAATTTAATATTGAAGATGGTAAAATTTTGGGAACTCCTATAAGCTCTTCCACAAAACTTGATAAAGATGAGCAAGACATCCCTGTTGATGTGAAACTTTATCGTTACATGATTGGTAGTCTCCTGTACCTTACAGCTAGCAGACCTGACATTATATTTAGTGTTTGTATGTGTGCTAGATTTCAGGCTGCTCCTAAGGAGTCTCATTTGTTAGCGGTTAAAGAATACTTAGGTACCTAGTTGGGACTGTTGAATTATGTTTATGGTACCCCAAGTACACGTCATTTGAGATTGTCAATTACACAGATGCTGACTTTGGCGGCTATAAAGTAGATCGTAAAAGCACTAGCAGCACTTGTCATTACTTAGGACAATCTCTGGTTTCTTGGTTTTCCAAGAAACAAAACTTAGTTGTCTTATCCACAACCGAAGTTGAATATATTGCGGCTGAAAGTTGTTATGCTCAAACGCTTTATATGAAGTAACGACTTATGGATTTTGGGTTGCACTATGACACTGTTCCATTTAAATGTAATAATACTAGTGCAATTGTATATCTAAAAATCCAATCTCACATTCATGAACCAAACATATTGAGATTGGACACCATTTCATTCTTGATCATGTGCGGAAAGGGGATGTGGCTCTTGAGTTTGTGTGTACTAATGAACAGTGGACCGACATTCTCACAAAACACCTTCAGGAAGATAGGTTTATACAGATTAGACGAGAATTAGGTCTAATGCATAGTAAAAAGGCCACTTAACAACATAATTGAGTGCACAAACTTAGGGGGAGCTACTTGTCCTAGATATCTAAGACTCTATAAATTTTTAGTCTATTTTTGCTATACTTCATGCTTTCTGAGATTATTTGTGTTAGTCATTATGCACTACATGATTATCCTATGTCTTGGATGTTGATAGTTATACTTATATTGATTGTTTTGCTCCTTACTAGACTGGTTGAGTTAATTGTTGGGGATTATTGTAAATTTGAAATTTATCAGGTCTTTGAATTTTGGGAAATGCTTCATTTTCAAATGGTATGCTGCCGAATTTTCTAAAAATCTTCCTAAGAATCATTCATCTGAATAGCTATACCTTATGTTCACTTTCCTACTTCAGCCCCTTCTTGCTGATGTCAAAAGGGGGAGTTGTATAATATTGCAAAATTGGGAAAGGTAACTACATGGTAGTTTTTAAAGCCTTAATGACATTAAATGCATAAACTTTAAAATTTTTGTCTTCACTTATTAAATGCTTGACTTTCTTGGTTAAAATTAAAATTTTATGCATATTCTTAGGGGAAGCCTATTAGGTTTTTCCCACTTTTTCTTATTGTATTTGTCATCATCGAAAAGGGGAAGAATGTTGACTCAATGAGTCCTTCCCGTTTTGATTATGACAAATCCAATAGTTCTTACCTATTCATTGAGTTTATTAACAGGAATTAACCCTTAGCATGCACGGATAGTAAGGATGGAAGGAAGCCATAAGGACCGCAATGTTCACATCATATGGTGTCATTTGAAGAAGCAAAGGAAATGAAGACCAAATAATTTCAATTGTATTTATTGCTCATTTTATTTTGGGTCTGTAATATTAATCATGCTCTGTAATAATTAATGCATTGCATGCATGATAGGACATATAAGCTCAAAATGACCTTAGATAGACACTAGGTCCCTGCACGTAACAACACTCAAAATCAAGATAAAAATCTTAAGGGTAAACAAGTTTCAGTCGACCAAATGCAGTGCACTATAAATGCCTCGATCGACCGAACTAACCAATAGTCAACTTGTTGACTTAGGTTTTGTCGACTATATCTTTTTGAACGTGTCATCCTAAGTTGACCAAACTCGCTTGTGTCTGTCACCCAACGGTTCAGCCGACCGAACTTCCAAGTTCATTTTTGATTAGGTCAACTGAATTGGATGAATAGCAGACTGAACTTAGATACAGCTGTAACGACCTGCCTTATTTACCATATATTTTTTTCCCACATAATAACATTTTTAATAATTCTAATAACCTGCCAACTGCCAAAGTCATGATTAACCTGGACCCATGGGTACCAAGGATATACCTGTCATAAAACTCTGATACCTAAGCAGTGGAAAATATAAAATCACATACATGCCACAAAACACTAGAAACCATACTAAAGCTCTACTAAATCTGTCATATGCATGTACATACATCCCAAAAAGATCAGAAAGTATCCTAGGGTCATAACCCAAAAATCTATTTGACCCTAGCTCACCCACTTACCCTATAGATAGGGTAGCTCAGTCCATTTCTACTGTTGCAGGGCTCTATCCGCCCTCCTACCTATATTTCTTGAAATGTTTGTAGTGATAGGGTGAGACACCTCTTAGTAAGAGAGACAAATTAATATCATTGTGTGGCAACATGAGTATTTTTCTTGATATAAATATAAACAGTGCATAATTCATATCAAGTATAAACAGTTGTATCATATTTGAATAAAACATGATTTAACATAACATAGTTTAACATAGTAAATTAGTGTACTAAAAAATCATCTTATATAAACATATTATACTTGAACTATTATCCAGGATAGATAGATAGTTAGCTATCATCATGTCTTACCCCCCACATGATAGGGTTGCGCAGCCCGAAGGCGGGACCTAGCAATGGCTGGCTAACCATGCTAAGTTAACATCGGTTACAGTGTAAGTACGATAGACCTATTCCACCTATGCCGAACTACTAGGGGAACTACGATACTTCTATAAAGCCACATCGACTGTCATCTCTCACACTCTACATAAGATGTGTGGTAGCACTAACATGAACGTAAGCGTAAACGAAAATGTAACATACAACTACAGTATTGTGTTTCGTGAAACTAAACTAAGCTATCCAGGTTGTAACAACATATAATGCGTTTCATGATATTAAACATAACAGTTTCATATTTCAGAGTAAAACATGACATGCTAATATTTTCTTGAAACTTGACATAACATGCATAATTACAACATTTTATGCTGTTATATCAAAACGTAAAAATCATGACACCGGCGCCGGCATAACATGATGTACTAGTACATGAAAATCTTGCACTTGTTAACATAATATTCTTAAAATCATAGTTTTGTACTGTTTTTATGGTTTTTCCTGAAAACTGATATAATATGTTTATCTTGAAAAAATTATAATATTTCAATATAACATAATTTTCATGGAAATATCATACTCATGCCACACATATATAAATAACCTTCTAAACTCATAATTTGTTTTGAAATCATATTTCCTTATAAAATGTGTTAAAATCATTTCCCTGTTCAACAACAGTATTCCCAAACATAATTTTATAACATACTTATTTTCCTGAAAATAAATGTTGTATAATAATAAATAATTTCATGAAAAATGCTAACTTAATTTATCCCCTTACCTGACTTACTGAGAAGCCCACAATTTAAACCAAACCTATGCCCGTGTGTTTCTCAGCTCACACCCTGAAATTACATTTTCCCTAACAAAACTTCAGTATTATTCTATCTAATGCATTTTCGTCAGTACAAAAACACCGAATACCTCATAAAACTTAAAATACTCAACTTACCCGTATTTTGGGATGGTGCCCAAGTTGGCCTAACCAACGAACTAATCCAGCAAACTTGAAGAGAATCTTCCAAGGAGTAGCGTGGCGGCTTTTGATCGTTGAACCGACAGAGAACGAAGCTGGAATGGAAGAGAAAAGGTGGGAGAGTCGAAACTTAAAGAAAGAAAGAGATTCATGCAAAATTCTCGCTGAAAAATATTGGCTCAACTTATTTATAAGGTGCAGATTCGTCGACGAGACATGTCACCTTGTCAACGAGTCCATGAAGGGATTTTGTCGACGAACACTTACTCCTCGTCGACGAATTTCTGGTCATGAAATCAACCATCTCGGTAATGTCTCGTCAACGAGACACACATCCACGTTGACGAGCCTAAGAAGCCTGTTCGCCAACAAGCACTCTACACTTGTCGACGAGACCCTACTGAAAGCCCTTTTTGAAAAATCCTTTTCTCTCCTTTCTTTTATTTACTTAATTTATATAATTCTTCAGGTCTCTACATTCTCCCCTCCTTATAAAATTTCGTCCTTGAAATTTACTATCTTTATTGAACACCATCCTTTGAGGTAAATGAGCTACTTATTTTGTTACTTACCCTCACTTATGGCGGAGGAATACCGTGGTTACATTCAAGGTTTTGGGAGATTGCAAATACATAAATGAAAAATTCTTTCAAAACCAAAACACTACGTATCATATAACCTACAATAACACTTATACATACACTATCCTGCTTAGCATAAAATAACTCAAACCTTATCTACTTTACTTGAATTATTACTGCTTTTTCTCTCTATCTACTACTCATCCCCACTGAACAAGTGTGGGTATTTCTATTGTATTTCTTCCTCAAGATCCTAAGAAGCTTCTTCCACTGCATGATTCTTCCATAGGTCTTTTACTAATGGAATCCTTTTATTACGCAATTTCTATTCTTTCTTGTCTAAGATCTGCACTGGTATCTCCTCATAAACCATTCAATCATTTTTCATTAAATTAAATCTTCACTATCTTAAATATAATCTCATACTTGCTTCTCTGATGGCATCCTCCTTAGCTTGAAGTGTGTATAGTTAGGATGGAGCACCCCTTCCTAATGGTACCTGCTGTTTTCCCTGATCCTGATTCTGCACAGATACCATAGACAACGGCTCTCAGCAATCTTTCCTGACATGCCTTAGCTTACCGCACCTATACTAATTCGAAGTGCCAAACCAGCATTCGCCCCTATGCCTCTTATTACACTTTGGGTATAAAGAGCCCACTGCTTCTTTTCCTTTCTTCGTTAATCCCTAACTGGCCTCAGACTGAAAACTAGATGGGGCAGGTCTCTTCTTCTACTCTAAAGACTCAGTGCTGCTCTGGATACTCTTCTCCAACACTGAGGCCTAATCAACTAGTTCTGAAAAACTCTGGACCTGAAACCTAACCACCAACTCATAGATTCTGCACCGTAGGCCTTTCTTAAATTTCCTGACTTTTCTTACCTTATTTGGGATCAGAAATGTAGCGAAATGCAACAATTCCACAAATTTAGCTGCCCGCAACCGTCATATCCCCCTGGGCCAGATTAGTAAACTCCTAAATGTTTTTCTCTCTAACAGATGAAGGAAAATACCTGTCAAAGAGCAGCTCCTTGAATCTCTCCCAGGTAAGAGCTATCTTTACCACTCTTTGCTCCTCTAGCAGCTTCGTAGAAAGTTACAAGCTCTTCGCCTCTCCAGTCATTTTGAATGCAACATAACAGACCTTCTGTTCATCCGTGCAGTCGAGTACGACCATAATCTCTTCTATATCCTATATCTAATTCTCTGCAGCCACTAGATCAGGTCCTCCTGTAAAGGTTGGAGGGTTCATCCACATAAATTCTTTAATGCCATCTGCTGTAGGTGGACAGTTCTGTTCTTTTGAATCCTTTTTCATCTTTGCCTTAACCTGATGAGCGATACCCTGTAGCACCTTAGAGGTATCTATTTCTTCTTCACTAAAAGTCACTGAATCCTCTCTTCCTTCAGCCTTCACATTCTCATCTCCAGAATCTATCCTGAAAATAGGATAGAGAAGAGATAAGAATTCCATATCATAACCCCAAACAACATAATCATTAAATTAAATCCAATAAAAATTCAAAATCTCCATATAAGGACCAATCTCACAGCTAAGAAACATTACCGTTGATGGATTTTCCATGGTTTTTTGAAACCGTCGACTGAATCAGAAAATCACAGAAGTCTGCCAAAGGATTTCTTCCTGCAAGCTATAAGACAAATCCCATACTTATCAACACCTAACCTATCCATCTAGTATCCTTATCCTAAATGTTTCCTATACTCTAGCGTAAATCATTCCTAAATTTTCAAAATCCCAAAATCATTGCTCTAATACCAAAATGTAACGCCCTGAACCCTTAAACCCGGTCCGGTGCATTATACCTAATTAAATCTTGATAATCCATGATTAAATCATACAAACACAGCAGAAAACATAATTATGAACCTCATTCATGCAAATAATACTAGAGTTTCCTATTTCTATCTATAATCCATATTATCTATTCATCCACCTGTATTCAAAAATCCATATACCTCCAAAAACCCAATCCACAAAACCAGTATTCACATTCATTCCTTTCTCAACAGACTTAAAACATAAAAACATAAACTTAAACTTTATACAACCCAACAGTATTATAAAAAATATACCATTTCTCTTTATAATCCTAAAAAATTCTATAAACCCTCAAGCTCTCTAAGCCCGACCTCGAGGATGTCTTGAAAAAGAGATATTCATATTCGAGTGAGACACACCTCAGTAAGGGAAGAAACAATACATTAAAAACAGTGTGTGGCAATAAGAGATTATATAACAACATAAAATTTAACATTTGAAAACCGAGAACATAATCTCTAAAATAATTCTCTGAACCTAATCAGTCACATGCAAAAGATTTAACCTATGAGATTACCTAAGGATATGAGTAATTATCCACCCATACAAGTAGCACCCCTCTACTCTGATACTTAGGCAATCCTAGGGTCGCTGCTGAAGCATACTAGGGCACTCACCTTACTCAATAAGCCCTAAAGTATTAGATTGATCTCATACTCACACAGTTCAAACAAAGGTTTACCAGTGAAGGCCCCAAGGATAGGAAAATCTACTTGTCCATACAAGTAGGTTCCCTCTGCTCTAATACATTATGTAGCTACTACCAAATCTAAAGTTACTAGTGCACTCGCCTTTCTTAGCAAGCCCTTAGGCGAAGAGTATGCCTCGCCCAATCATAACATGTTCTACGAGCATAGATACTTCTAATATCATAATACATTATTATTTATCATTATTCAACCATTCACATATGTTCATGTTCATAGCTTAAACATTGCATTGCATTTCACTTTAAGTGACTTTTTCCCATTTACATTGTTCACATTTCACATTTAATTCCATTGTCATTTCATTCCATTTTCATTTCATTCATTCGTACTACAACCGCTCTTTAGCCATCATCAGTTAGTCCACATAGAAATGAGCTAGAATTTGCTAACACAACTCTTTTTAGCTGTTATCATTTAGTCTATATAGAAATGTGTTAGAATATGCTAAGACGGCTTTCAGCTGTCATACATTTACATGGTTGCATTAACATACACAAGCAGCATAATTCATTTCATGTTTTATTCTTAATGCATTACTTACTTAGCCTACATCACATACATATAACATATATTTGCACAAAACTTACATTTACTCATGCCACAAAATTTACCAATAAAATTCATACATATTCTTGTAAAATAGGCCAATCAACTTTCAATGTTCATATACTGAAAATATACCTCTTATTTCTTACATAATTATCTTGAAAATATTATTCACTTTCATTGGTTTATTTTCACATATACATAGCTAAATAAGTAGCCCTAAGCTCTAGAAAAACATAATTTACATGATTGACATTTTATACCCATATGAAAACTCATATACATATATAACATAGTCCATTTTTATTTAATTCATAAAAACCTAATTTAATATATAATTCCCCCTTACCGGACTTTTGAACTACGTCGGCAGGATCCCCGAATCGATACCCACGATGTTCACTTGGACCCTAAATAAAAAACCCTAGTTTAATTAAATGAACTCGAACTAACTCAATTCTTAGGAAAAATACTTATTAAATACTTCCTAGGCTCCAAATAACAATATTCGTTCAGAAAATTCCCAAAATAACTCACGTACCATGATTTTGGGATGTTTCCCAAACCTCTTAAACCAATGATCAGCTCCTGCAGGCTTGCAGAGAATGATCCTATGAACCTCGTGGTGGTTTTGAATCATCAAACCGGGTCAAATCTAGCCCAAAATTGAAGAGAGAAGGTTGAAGATCCGTTCTTTAGAGAGAGAAAGAGTGAAATTCCGAAGTTTCTTGCTGAAAATGAAAGAAACTCTATTTATAGGTAGGGCTTCATCGACGAAACACGTGGGCTCGTAGACGAACTACGAAAAAGACTTCATCGACGAGAAGATACATTCGTTGACGAAATTCAGAGTTTGAAATTACTCTCTCGGGATTCCTTCGTCGACAAGGAACGGGAGTTTGTCCACGATCTTTAGAAGGACACTCGTCGACGAAGACAGAACATTCGTTCGATGAAGTGTGCTATTCCTTGCTCTAAAATATTTCCTTTTTTCCTTATTATCCATTCATCCATTTTATTTATTATACTTCCTAATTATTTTATAGTTTTAATTTTCGGGTCATTACACCTGTACTGAAAAATCATCTTATATAAACATATCATACTTGAATTATTACCTAGGATAAATAGATAGTTAGCTATCGTCATGTCTTACCCCCTACATAACAGGGTTGTGCGGCCTGAAGGTAGGACCTAGCAATGGTTGGCCAACCATGCTAAGTCAACATCAATTACAGTGTAAGTACGATGAGTCTGTTCTACCTATGCCAGACTACCAAAGGAACTACGACACTCCCATAAAGTCACATTAACTGCCATTTCTCACACTCTACATAAGATGTGTGGTAGCACTAGCATAAACGTAAACGTAAATGTAACATACAACTACGGTACCGTGCTTCATTAAACTAAACTAAGCTATCCAGGTTGTGATAACATGTAATACATTTCATGATATTAAACATAGTAGTTTCATATTTCAAAGTAAAACATGACATGATAATATTTTCTTGAAACTTGACATAACATGCATAATTAAGACATTTTATGTCGTCATATCATAATGTAAAAATCATGACACCAATGCTGCCATAACATGACGTACTTGTTCCTGAAAATCTTGCACTTGTTAACATAATATTCTTAAAACCATAGTTTTGTACTGTTTTTATGGTTTTTCCTGAAAACTGTTATAACATGTTCATCTTGGAAAAATCATAATATTTCAATATAACATAATTTTCATGGAAATATTATACTCATGCCACACATATATAAATAACCTTCTAAACTCATAATATGTTCTGAAATCATATTCCCTTATAAAATATGTTAAAATCATTTCCCTCTTCAGCAACAGTATTCCCAAATATAGTTCTATAACATACTTATTTTTCTGAAAATAAATGTTGTATAATAATAAATAATTTCATGAAAAAGGCTGACTTAATTTTTCCCCTTACCTAACTTACTGAGAAACCCACAATTTAAACCAAACCTACACCCGTGTGTTTCCCAACTCAACACCCCGAAATTACATTTTCCCCAACAAAACTTCAGTATTATTCTATCTAAAGCATTTTTCTCAATCCAAAAACACCAAATACCTCATAAAACTTCAAATACTCAACATACCCAGATTTTGGGATGGAGCCCAAGTTAGCCTAACCAATGAACTACTCTAGCAGACTTGAAGAGAATCTTCTCAAGAGTAGTGTTGTAGTGACCTAGGGAATTATGGTATTTATATAATAGAAGAGGGAGGATATGGAAATTTAAGAAAAGAAGGAATAGCAGGCCTCGTCGACGAGGGTGAATTTCGTTGACGAGAAGTTACCGAAAGGCTATTTCACAGCTTTGAATTTCATTGACGAGGAACAAGCGTTCATCGACGACCTTCCTTCGTGACCTCGTCGACGAGGTGATGTGGCTCGTCGACAAAGGCCAGTGTATAAATAGTCTTAAACTCAAAATTTTAGTAGATTTTTACACAAAATAACCTCCTCTCTCTCTCTCTCTCTCTCTCTCTCTCCTTTCGATTTCCCTCATTCTCTCTAGGATTTTGGGCCGATCTTTTATCGGTTCAACAATCCGAGGCCACCATGACACTCCTAGGAAAGTTCTCTTCAACTTTGCTAGAGTGGATCGTTAGTGGGGCTAAGTTGGAATTCATCCCCAATTCAGGGTAAGGCTTTTATTCAGTATTTGGCCTTCCCTACAGTTGTAGAAAATGTAGTACGTGTAGAAATACTGAATTTCTGTTCTGGGAAATGTTGTTTTCAGGGTGTAGAACGGGGAACCTTACGGGTGCAAGACTAGTTGTTGTAGGGGCTTTTCAGAAATTAGGTAAGGGGATAAACTAAGCTAGTTGTTTTATGAAAATATATGTATAACCTTATAACATTTAATTTCAGGAATATATATGCATTATGTTTGGGAAAATACTGTTGTAAATGACGATATGTGTTAAATATGTGTAATACCCATTTTGTGTGGCATGAGTAGATTTTATTATGAATACTGTTTTCTCTGAAAATGTTAAATGATGCAGAGTTTTTACATGATATATAGGCGTATGGGCCAAGAGTTTTTATATGATATACCGGCATACAGGCCGAGGATGTTCTCACATGATATGCCAGCGTACGGGACGAGCTTTTTACATGATATGCTGGCATATGGGCCGAGCCTTCAATTGATATGAGATACGGGGTAAGGGCTGTGATTAATAAAATATGAAATTTCGGTGTAAGGGTCGATGACTTTCATGTTATATATATGAAATGTGATATGATGATGTTGAATTGATAGAATATCAATGTATCACAATTTGAAATATGTTATATGTTATCAGAACCTAGTTGGATTGGTTTAGGCTTGCATGAGCACAGTACCGTAGCTATATGATCATGATCATTGTGATATTGTGTTATCGCTGTCATACGAGGCAGCGTGAGGATGGATAATCGATGTGGTTTATTGAAGTGTTGGTGCTCCTGGTGTACGAATTAAGTCTGGCAGACCCATCGTACTTACAGACATTTACTTTGACTTGGCAATGGTCGACCAACCATTGTCAAGTCCCATCTTCGAGCCACACAACCCAGTCATGCGGGGGTAATACATGACACCGGCCAGCTAACCTTCCAGGGTTGTTTTTGTATTATTATTATATGAGATGAATTGTGTTTATGGAAATCCAGTACGTTCTATCATGATATGATTATAGATGTTTCCTAGATATGATACAGACAGTTTTACTAAATATGTTTATGTATGGTTTTATGTATAACATGGAAATACTCATGTTTCCACATACTAGTATTAGTTTATTTTCCCTTGTTGAGAGGTGTCTCACCCCAAAATTACACCACATTTTAGGCTCCCTAGGTAGGAGAGCGGATGAAGCTCCGCAGCATTAGAGTTCAACTATTTTACCCTGCTTGAAGGGTAAGTCTGTTGCTAGGGTCTGACAGATTTGTGGGCGGCGACCCTATGCCCCTTTTGGACATTTTTGGGTTATGTGTATTTTATGATATTTGTAGTAAACTCTGTTATTGTACTGATTTGGTGTTGTGGTAGGTATATGATGTTATGTTTCCTGCTACTTAGGCTTCCGTGGTGTATTTATGATGTATCCCTAGTACCCATGAGTTGAGGTTGATTATGATCTGCTCAATTATTATATTGGTTTTATTGTCATGAAAAGAAAATGATAAAATAAGTAGGTTAGTACAGTTTGGTATTAGAGCCTGGGTTGCTCGGTTTTGTAGACTTTAGAATGCAGCGGAAACGATACTAGAGTATAGGAAGAGGATTTAAGGTTTTGTTCTACAGTCTAGAGCAGAACTTCTGTGGTGGTGTTTGTGTTTTTCCTAGGGTGATGATTTTAAGAAAACCATAGTAAACTACTGTCAGGTTGTGTTCCTAGAATGTAGGACTTAAGTTAGGAATGAGTTGAGGAAGTTAGGATAATGAACTATGTTAGGTGTGTAAGCTATAAGTATAGGGTTCCTAAGTTATGTTTATTGTTTGTCAAGATGGATCTAGGAGGAGGTAGTGCCCATGCGAGTGGCAGTGATGGAGCAGGGCCCTCGAGTGCAAGCGAGAATGATTCTGACAAAGTACTATGCAGCATGGCTTAGCAGGTTATGACTGAGATCGCTAGGAGCTCCAGAGAGCAGGGAGGTCCATCTACAGGCCATGGGTGCACGATAGAGAAGTTTACTAAGATGAATCCTCCGGCATTTTCAGGAGAGGTTGATCATGTAGCTGCCGAGAATTGGATGCAAGAGATTGAGAAAGTCTTGGCGGTGTTACAGTGTACGGAGGAATAGAGGGTCCTCTTCGCCACCTATAAACTAACAGGGGAGGCTGAGAGGTGGTGGACTACTGTGAGACTTCTGGAGCAGCAGAAGATGATGCTAATAGCCATGACATAGGACCGATTTAAAGAATTATTCTTTGACAGGTATTTTCCAGCTACTGTTAGGGAGGCTAAAGTAGAAGAGTTCCTGAGTCTGAAGCAGGGACAGTTGTCAGTCCAGCAGTATGTGGCACGCTTTATAGAGCTCTCTCTCTTTGCTCCATATATTGTTCCTGATCAGATAAAGAAGGCTAGACAATTTGAAAGAGGATTGAGGAGAGAAATATTCAAACAGGTGGTGGTACTAAAGATTCAAGATTTTGCTGAGTTAGTCAATAGAGCAGCCTTGGCAGAGGTTGGTGAGTGTATGGATGCAGAGGATCAGGGGCAAAAGAAGAGATCTGCATCTCCAAGCTATCAGCAGGGGCATAGGCAGGGTCAGTGGAGGAGAGGAAACTATGGCGGAGGGCACAGACAGGAAATTAGGTGTTGTGAGGTTTAGACTATGCAGAATCCTTCTGTTTGTCATTCTTATGGGAGGAGACATTGGGAAGAGTGTCAAACGAGATAAGCTGTCTGCTATCGCTTGCGGTAGATAGAGACATCTGGTGCGAGACTGCCCTTTACCACCAGATATCGCTCCTGCTCCCAGACCATACTAGGAAGGCTATCAAGCGCCACGTGGAGGCCAGTAGAGGAATATGGCTTCGGCTAGAGTTTTTGCATTGACACCAGGTGATGCTGAGACATCTGATGACGTGGTGACAGGTACGGTTAGCATGTTTTCCTTTAAAGTTATTGTATTATTTGATTCAGGAGCCACACACTCGTTTGTGTCTCTAAAATGCACTAGACTATGTGGGGCAGAAACACAATTGTTAGATACTGAACTATTGGTATCTACACCGACCGGGTTAGTAGTGAGGTGCAGTAAGGCGGTCCGGAGTTGTTCAGTTGATATTCAGGGAAAAATTTTGTTTGTCGATCTGATAGTGCTAGATATGCATGGGTTCGATGTAATATTTGGTATGGATTGGCTAGCAGCTAATTTTGCCAATATAGATTGTCATGCACGAGAAGTGATATTCAGACCTCCAAGAAGAGCAGAATTCAGGTTTGTAGAGTCACGAGTACAATCCCCGCCTCAGTTAGTTTCAGCTATTCAGGCGAGGAGACTACTGCTGAGTAGTTGTGAGGGATTCGTGATGTTAGGGAATGAATTGAAACTCACTAGTATGCCAGTAGTAAAAGAGTTTACATATGTTTTTCCAGATGAGTTACCAGACTTGCCACTTGATCGTGAGGTAGATTTTCCTATTGATCTGCTTCTAGATACAACGCCGATTTCTAATGTACCTTACCGAATGGCGCTAGCAGAGTTGGTAGAATTAAAGGATCAGTTGCAATATTTTCTTAATAAGGGTTTTATATGACCTAGTGTATCTCAGTGATGAGCTCCAATTCTATTTGTGAAGAAGAAAGACGGGTTTGTGAGGATGTATATAGATTAAAGGAAGATTAATAAAGTGACAATCAAAAACAAGTATCCTCTACCTTGTATAGATGATTTTTTTTATCAGCTCTAGGGTACACGAGTGTATTCTAAAATTGACCTCAGATCAGGCTATCATCAGGTGAAAGTGAAAGCAGAAGATATATCGAATATGGCCTTCACGTGCAGATATGGGCATTACGAGTTCCTTGTTATGTCGTTTCATCTGACGAATGCTTTTGCATTATTTATGGATTTGATAAATAGGATCTTTCATCCATATTTAGATCAGTTTGATGTTATTTTTATTGATGATGCACAGGTCTACTTGAGGAGCTATGAGGAGCATGAGACGTATTTGAGGCAGGTTCTACAGATACTTAGGGAAAAGAAGTTGTATGCTAAGTTCAGTAAGTGTGAATTCTGGCTTGAGAAGGTTGTGTTTTTAGGGCATGTTATTTCAGGGGATGGTATTTCTATGGATCCTAGTAAAATTGAGGTGGTAGTGAATTGGGCTAGATCGAGGAACGTCCAGGAGATTAGAAGTTTCTTGGGGTTAGCTGGGTATTACGATCGTTTCATTGAAGGATTCTTAGCATTATTAGGGCCTCTGACACGATTAATTAGGAAGAATGTCAAGTTTGAGTGGGATGACAGCTGTGAGCAGAGTTTTCAGGAATTGAAGCAGAGACTTGTCATGGCACCAATATTGATAATCCTATCAGGGGGTGAGGGTTATGTTGTTTATAGTGATGCGTCCTGAAGGGACTTGGCTGTGTACTGATGTAGCATGGCAAGGTGGTAGCGTATGCTTCCACGAAATTGAAAAAGTATGAAAAAAACTACCCTACCCATGATCTTGAATTAGCTGCAGTGGTACACATATTGAAGATTGGAGGCATTACCTGTATGGCGAGCGATGTGAAATCTTCTCCGACCACAAGAGTTTAAAGCACTTTTTTCACTCAAAAGGAACTAAATATGAGGAAGATAAGGTGGTTGGAGCTTAGTAAAGATTTTAACTACACTATCAGTTACCACCCAGGGAAAGTAAATGTGGTAGCTGATGCTTTGAGTAAGAAGTCTGTGGAATCAGCGTTGACGGTTATGGAGATTCAGTATCCGATTATAATGGATCTGGAAAGATTTGGTATAGAGTTGGCCGAAAGTGGTTCTCAAGCTTGTATTGCTAGTTTAGTGGTGCAGCCTACTATGCAAGAAAGGATTAAAGCTGCTCAGAAAGACGATCCAAAATTAGTTAGAGTGTAGAGTGGTCAGGGGGAGGAATTTTGTATTACAGATGGTGAAACTTTACGGTTCCGTTCCAGATTATGTCTTCCTACCGATGCTGACATCAGGAAGACCATCTTAGAGGAGGCTCACAAATTTTTGTACACAGTTCATCCCAGCAGTATAAAGATGTATAGAGATCTGCGAGAGTTTTATTGGTGGAGTGGTATGAAGAAAGAAATTGCTGAGTATGGAGTGCAGTGTTTGACATGTCAGCAAATAAAAGCTGAGCACTAGAGGCCGGTAGGTTAGTTGCAGCCACTATTTATCCTAGAGTGGAAGTGGGATCATATATTTATGGATTTTATTTCAAGGCTGCCATTGGCGTTGCTTGGCCAGAATGCAATTTAGGTGATTGTGGATCGTTTGACTAAGACCGCCCATTTCCTACCTATAAAGATCAGCTATTCCCTTAACCATTTAGCGGAGATTTATATTTAGGAGATAATTCATTCTCATAGCGTGCCAATGTCTATAGTGTCAAAAAGAGAACCATGATTCACGTCACGATTTTGGAGGAGCTTGTAGGAGGCTCTAGGGTCTCAATTATATTTTAGCACGATGTTCCATCCTCAGTCAGACGGGCAGATTGAGAGGACGATTCAGATATTAGAGGACATGCTTTGAGCATGCGTGCTAGATTTCAAGGGTAGTTAGACTCAGTTTATGCTACTAGTGGAATTTGCGTACAATGACAGTTATCAAGCCAGCGTTGGCATAACACTATTTGAGGTGCTTTATGGTAGGAGATGTCATTCTCCTTTATACTGGGATGAGATGGGTGAGTAGCGAGTTGTGGGACCAGAGCTTGTTCAGCAAGCGCATGATAAGATTCAGCTTATCAGAGATAGAATTAGTGTAGCTCAGAGCCAACATAAGAGTTACGTTGATACCCGCCGCAAGAATTTGGAGTTTGATGTTGGTAATCATGTATTTTTTAAAATAGCTCCGTTAAAGGGGGTTATGCGATTTGGGAAGAAGGGTAAACTTAGCCCTAAGTTTATCGGTCCATTTGAGATTTTAGAGAAAATGGGGTCGGTTGCCAACAGGCTAGCTTTGCCGCCTGTGTTGTCCAAGATCCATGACATATTCCACGTTTCCATGTTGAGGAAATACGTCCCAGACCCTTTCCACGTAATTAGCTATGGTGAATTAGAGCTCAGTGATTCACTAGTTTTTGAGAAGGTGCCTGTATAGATTTTGGATAGGAAAGAACAAGAATTACGTAATAAGAGGATTCCTTTTGTAAAAATTTTGTAGAAAAATCATGCAATAGAAGAAACTTCTTGGGAGCTCGAGGAACAGATAAGGCAGAGATATCCACAATTATTCAGAAAAGTGTAATAGTAGGTAATGTTTCTTTTGTAGGTGCATGTAGTGGTTTAGTTAATAAGTAGTCTTTTAGTTTTGGGAGAATTTTATTTTATGTGTAATCTTCTAGGACTTCATATGTAACCATGGTATTCCTTCATCATAATTGAGGGTAAGTAATAAAATAAGTAGACTTTTTTGCTTTTAAGGGATGATGAATCATATGAATAGCCAATTTCGAGGACGAAATTTTTATAAGGAGGGGAGAATGTAGTGACTTGGGGAATTATGGTATTTAAATAATAGAAGAGGGAGGAAATGGAAATTTTAAGAAAGGAGGAATAGCAGGCCTCATCGACGAACGTAGCGACGTGACATATCGGGCTCATCAACAAGGGTGAATTTTGTCGACGAGAACTTACCAAAAGGCTATTTCACAGTTCTGAATTTCATCGACGAGGAACAAGCATTCATCAACAAACTTCCTTCGTGACCTCGTCGACGAGGTGACGTGGCACGTCGACGAAGGCCAGTATATAAATAGCCCTAAACTCGATTTTTTAGCAGATTTTTCAATAGATTTTTACACAAAATAACCTTCTCTCTCTCTCTCTCTCTCCTTTCGATTTTCCTTCCTTCTCTCTAGGATTTCGAGCCAATCTTTTGTCCGTTCAATGATCCGAGGCCACCACGACACTCTTGGGAAAGTTCTCTTCAACTCTGCTAAAGTGGATCGTTAGTGAGGCTAAGTTGAAATTCATCCCAAATTCAGGGTATGACTTTTATTCAGTATTTGGCCTTCCCTACAGTTGTAGAAAATGTAGTATGCGTAGAAATACTGAATTTCTGTTTTGGAAATGTTGTTTTTAGGGTGTTGAACAGGGAACCCTGCGGGTGCAGGACTAGTTGTTGTAGGGGCTTTTCAGAAATTAGGTAAAGGGATAAACTAAGCTAGTTATTTTATGAACATATATGCATAACCTTACAACATTTAATTTCAGGAATATATATATATATATGCATTATGTTTGGGAAAATACTATTGTAAATGACGATATGTGTTAAATATGTGTAATACCCATTTTGTGTGGCATGAGTAGAATTTATTATGAGTACTATTTTCTAGGAAAATGTTAAATGATACAGAGTTTTTATATGATATACTAGCGTACGAGCTGAGAGTTTTTATATGATATACCAGCGTACGAGCCGAGGATGTTCTCACATGAAATGACAGCATACGGGCCGAGCCTTTGATATGATATGCCGGCATATGGGCCGAGCCTTCCATTGATATGAGATATGGCGTATGGGCTGTGATTAATAAAATCGAAATGCCGACATAAGGGTTAATGACTTTCATGTTATATATATGAAATGTGATATTATGATGTTGAATTGACAATTATTATTATGGAATATCAATATATCACAATTTGAAATATGTTATACGTTATCGAAACCTGGTTGGCTTGGTTTAGGCTTGCATGAGTACGGTACCGTAGCTTTGTGATCACGATCATTGTGATATTGTGTTATCGCTGTCATACAGGGCAGCGTGAGGATGGATAGTCGATGTGCTTTATTGAAGTGTTGGGGCCCTTCGTGTATGGACTAGGTCTGGCAGACCCATCGTACTTACAGACATTTACTTTGACTTTGCAGGTGTCGACTAGCCATTGTCAGGTCCCGCCTTCGGGCTACAAAACTTAGTCATATCGGGGTAATACATGACACCAGCCAGCTAACCTTCCAGAGTTGTTTTTGTATTATTACTATATGAGATGAATTATGTTTATGGAAATCCAGTACATTCTATCATGATATGATTATAGATGTTTCCTAGATATGATACAGACAGTTTCACTAAATATGTTTATGTATGGTTTTATATATAGCACGAAAATACTCATGTTGTCACACACTAGTATTAGTTTATTTTCCCTTACTGAGAGGTGTCTCACCCCAAAATTATACAACATTTCAGGAGCCCCAGGTTGGAGAGCGGATAAAGCTCCGCAGCATTAGAGTTCAACCGTTTTTACCCTGCCTGAAGAGTAAGTCTGTTGTTAGGGTCTGAAGGATTTGTGGGCGGCGACCCTATGCCACTTTTGGACATTTTTGGGTTATGTGTATTTTATGATATTTGTAGTAAACTCTGGTATTGTGCTGATTTGGTGTTGTGGTAGGTCTATGATATTATGTTTCCTGTTGCTTAGGCTTCTGTGGTGTGTTTCTAATGTATCCCTAGTACCCACGGGTTCAGGTTGATTATGATCTGCTTGATTATTATATTTATTTTATTATCATGAAAAAATGGTAAAATAAGCATGTTGTTACAAGCGTGGCGGCTTCCAATCGTCGAACTGGCAAAGAATGAAGCAAAAATTCAAAAGAGAAGGTAGGAGAGTCAAAACTTAGAGAGAGGAAGAGATTCATGCAAAATTCTCGCTGAAAAACCTAGGCTCAACTTATTTATAAGGTGCGGATTCGTCGACGAGACATGTCACCTCGTTGACGATTCCATGAAGGGAGTTTGTTGATGAACACTTACTCCTTGTCGACGAATTTTAGGCGTTGAAATCAACCCTCTCGGTAATGTCTCGTCGACGAGACACGCATCCACGTCATGCCCAAGAAGCTTGTTCATTGATGTGCACTCTGTACTCGTCAACGAGACTTTGCTGAAACCCCTTTTTGAAGAATCATTTTCTCTCCTTTCTTTTATTTACTTAATTTCTATAATTCTTTGGGTCTCAACAACAGTTGACCGAACTTTGAAGGGTTTGAAAATTGCCCTGATTAAGCCGACTATATTTTGTAGTTCAAAAGTGGTTCGGTCGACTGAACTTATAAATATAATCGACCGAACTTAAATAGGGATTATTTTTTATTAAACTTACTTAAACTTTTTCGAAAATACCGAATGAGTCCCGAACGGTTATATTTTTTGGAGTGTCTATATATACTCCCTCATTTGGTTTAATTAGTACTGATTAGTAAACATCATTAGCAATATATTCTTTGAATTTTCAAATACCCATTTTTCACATACAGGCTCACTACCTCCATTCTTACTCATCCTCCTTATTGACAATCATTTAGTAAGAGTGTTTTAGAGATCATACTATAAGCTTACACTCTCATTGCTTGTATTTGATTGAGATTGATTTTATTGAGAGTAAGCATTGTGTTTTCCCTTGTGATTTCGTTCATAAGTCATCTTTGGGAAAACTCTCTAGAGCTTGTGAGTCTTGCAATATTGTTCCAAAACTCAAGAGCCCGTATTGTGTTTGTTTGTGAAATATTTTTACAAACTAATTTCAAATATCTCTTGTGCTTGATTTTTGATAAAAACATTTTTTAGATATTTGCTTGTATGCTTAAGATCTTTTATATTGCACCTTGTGTTTGATATTGTTATCTTGATTCAAAGATCCTAAAACATACACTCTCACATTCTGATCGCTATACTTGCATTACGTTGAGTGTAGTTATTTAATGTACATTGAGCTTATTATATCCTATCATCTTATAGTGTATTGATTATACTGGTACAAATCTGCTTATTGGAGAAGCACATATTTTTGTACACGAAATTTGTATTGATTACTTATTGTATTCCAGGCGTGGCTTGAAGGGGTGATAATCTAACTTAGAAGGATTGTATGTAAAGGTTGAGGTTAGCCCTGATAATTTGACCTGATTGTAATCTGTGTCGCTCCACCCTTTAAGTGAGTCGTAGTGGAATCCTTGTGCCTGTGAGCCAAGGTGGGGATGTAGGCACATTTGTCAAACCTCGATAACATATCCGGTCTTATCTTTACTTTACTTGCTTTACTATACTATGCATGCTAGATTGATTTACTTGTGCTAATACAATTCTGTCATATTTATTAGTTTATTTTATACATGCTCCAGATTGACCCTAGGCTTGTGAAATACTGTTGCTAACTATTTGAATTAGGAGAGAAAAATTTTAAATATCCAATTCACCCCCCTTGGGATTACTAGTAAAGTCAACAGGTTTACATGTCAGCATGTACATAAGATATAGAAGAAATAGAAACCAAGATGGATCTTAAAACATACAGTTTGGCGCATTCCATGAAACAGAAGAGCAAAAGAAGAAGAAGATGAAGACTATTTCAAATTGTAAATGCTTTTTAGTTTTTGTTTTGGTCTGTAATAATGCATGACATGCATGATGTGAATAAAAAGTTCAGAATGACCATAAACAGACCTTAGCGCCCAAAATTTTTCATGAAAAACCCTATGACTAAAATGCCATACACATATATATAGGGTTGCAATTTTTAGGGTCTAAACTAGGGCCAAAACTGAGGAATTCACTGAGCTCGGTCGATCGACTAGTTCACGTTGTTTTGCCCTCAGTCGACCAACCATGCAAAAGGTTGGAAGTCAAAAGTTTGACTTGGTTCTGCTGATCAGCCCAATTTTGAACTAAGCTTTCACAGTCAACTGACCATAGAATTTGGCTTTTCTACGTTCCTCGGCCGATCGACCAAATGATCTAAAGATAACCCCGAGCGACCGAACCTATAATTTTTGTTGTTTTAGTTAACCTCAGCCGACCAAATTGATTAGTTCAAATACGCCTCAGCCAACCGACCATGAAGAACCGACAAACTAACATTAGACCCGGTCAATCGAACCTACGAATTTTGGAATTGCCTTTGGCTCTGCCAACCGGTTTTCTCCACGGCTGACTGAACACAAAAATTGATTTCAAATTTATGAGTGTGGTCGGTCGACCGACCTATATCAATATTCCCTCTCAATCAATTTCCTTTACCTAATCCATTTGAATAATAAAATTACATTCCCTAATGGCGTGTTTGGATGTCTAATGTGTTAAATTACCACTTTACCTAAAAGCTTAAGTTGTTAGGTTGGGGGCCAATAATGTATATCAAGTTTTAACATCCCCCTGCATGTGTAGCCCGACAGCACGTGAAGAGATAAACACATGATAAATAGCACCCATAAGAAGGAATGCAATATATATATATATATATATATATATATATATAATTATAGGCAGCAAGATTAGAACCTAAGACCTCTTGGTAACCAGTTCTGATATCATATTAGATTACCACTTTACCTAAAAGTTTAAGTTGTTAGGTTGTTGGCCAAAAATGTATATCGAGCTTTAACATAATGCGATCCATATCTAATTACACTTTGATGTACAGAGATAATACAAACTATATAAACATCCCGATGTGATGTGATACATAGTTAATTAGCAACACCTTTGAATGAGAAGTCACGAATGAATGATCGCTCATTAGTCAAGTGCCTTTAATTCCTGTAACCTTCGTTCGGCTACCTTTGGTGGCGGCTGTCCGTTTGCACATGGATGATAACACTCAGTCGGTAGACAATTTGGTCGATCTTGGGCACACCAAATTGTTTATTGTTGGGAAAGAAAGCTTGTATTTTTCATTTTGGATAGATGTTTGCCTTCAGGAGACTTCTCTTTTATATATATATATATATATGCCAGTTTTAGTTTAACATATTTAGCGACGTGAGTAGTCGATTTCATTGAAAGTGTCCTTTTAACGGCTCACCACTTGGGGACTTCGCCATAGAAGTAGTAATATCTCCTGATGCCCACAAGGATTGCTGCCCACCTTTAACGCCTTATGCGTGCCAGCCTTTTTATAACTCTGATATGGCCAATACTTCATACAATTTAAACCTTTTTTTTTCTTTTTATAAAATTCATTATATATACATATATAAAAAAAAATTTTGTTGTAATATTTTTAATTGAATATTATTTCATTATTTTATTTTTTTTTTCATTATTTTTAATTGTTATTTGATTGAAGGGTAAAAATGAGCATTTTTTAAATTAAGTTTTTAATTTATTTCAATTTAAAAATATTAGCTAAACGTGCTTTCGGATTTTGGTTTTAATTTTAATCTTTGATTTTTAATTTTCATAAATTTTTACAATAATATCCAATGACCTTCACTATGAAAACTTGTGTTCGACAAACTACTATAGATACATGAATATAGATATATATATTTATCTGCACATTATCTTTGTTAACTTTGGTATATTCCCAAAAGAGGGGGTGAATTGAAATTTTAAAAATTACTTTCTAGGTAAAACTAGATAGCTGTATAACACAACCTAGGGTCTTTCTAATTATACACCAATTGCGCAGATAATGATATAACGTACATAAATTAAATCGTGTACAACATTCACACTATAACATACACATGCAGGAATATAAATTGTGAAAATATAAACAACGCATACACGATATGTTATCGGGGTTTGGCCAACTGTGCCTACGTCCCTTGCTCTAACTCGCAAGCCCGAGAATTCCACTAAAGTTCACTTAACGGGTGGAGTGGCACCAGTTACAACTAGGTCAATTCAAGGGGCTGACCTCAACCAACACGTCTTACCAGGATGGTGCACTTAGCTTTCCTAATCGGGTCTAAGCCAGTCTGGGACTATTCAACAGGTTTTGTCTCCCTCTTCAAGCCCGTGCCTAGAATACAACCAATGTATATAAAAATTGAGTATACAGAAATATGCTTCTCACACTAAGCAGATATGTACTACAATATGCACAAGTAATAATCAATCCACACCAAACATGTAAGAACTGTAAGCTTAGTGGTGTATATGTGTATCTTTGTGTAAGCAACACTCAACAGGATGTGATCACTATAATGTTCAAGAGTGTTCTAAACAAGCTATATCTTTGAAACAAGTTAATATCAAATCTCAATGTTCAATCAGAGTTTTAAAGATGCTTAATCAAATATTCAAACTAACTCAAAATATTTTCCTTCAATGTAATGAGCTCCAAAGTAGTTTGAAAATATTATAACTTGTAGAAAATATTTTTGCACAACAAAATCAAAGTTAAGGGAATCTTGCAACAACTATAGAAAGACCCCTAAGCTTGTTAGTCTATCCTAACAAAAGATTTATAATATGAAATCAGTGGGATATACCTTAGCCAAACTCCTAAAAAATAATATCAATAATCAATCAAGCAAATGAGAGTTTTAGCACTATCTAACAATTACAAGCACACTCACTAAGCTTTTACAATACCAAGATTTATCAAAGGAATGAGTATTTGAGGGTATTTGAGCAAAGTAGGATTAGAGTAGAGAGATCTCTTAGCTAATGATTTTGCTAATTAATTACTAATCCTCACAAATGAGCCTATATTTATAGGCAAGGTAAAAAATATAACCGTTTGGGACCTTCAGGATATTATTAGAAATTTTCCAAAATGCTTAGGCACTATTAACCTATATTAACTTAATTTTAACCCGACAAGGTTCGGGTGGATGAACCGAGGTTTCTTTGCCCGAACAAACAAATTTTTAAAAAGTCTTTAAAATAGTTCGGCAGCCCGAGTGTAGGTTCGGTAGCCCGAACAAAATTCAGAAACATTTGTTCATAGGTTCGGGTGCCAGGTCCTAGGTTCGGTAGCCCGAACGCATGTGTTCGGTTGCCTTGGGCCTATTTTGAACTAAATTCCTCGGTAGTCCGAGTTGGTGAGGGGTCCCTTTCAGAGGGTTCGAGCGCCTATGGAAGATATGCAAAAAAATGGTTTTGTCGCTCGAGACCTAAGTCAACTGTTGACTTTTCAATAGTTTGGGTGCCCGAGGAGTTTTGAACTCCTAAGGTACAGTTGCCCGAGCTCTCTCAAACTCCATAATAATATTCAATTTAATGCATTTTTAACACTCCTGAATTTTGATTGATATATGTGCATGAGTGTTGGGACTTAGAGTCATAATAGGGTTATACTGAGAATAACGAAAAAATCCGGCATCGGTCGACCGAAGGGTGATCCCTAAGGTCTTTCTATGGTCAGTGTAGTTACCTAAAATCCAACTAGGGTCTTTGAGCTTATAGTTCCTACATGCATATTATGCATTAAATATTACCGACCTTTTTCCTATTTACTATTACAGACTCAAATTGAATGATAATATAAATTACAGCATCAACTATTCTTCGTGGTCTTCAGGCTTCAAGCTTTCACGTGTCATTAGTGTATCTGCTAATATAAACCCGCATATGAACTAGATAGCCATTAAATACTTGAGTATTTGTCATAATCAAAACTGGGATATGACCCATAGGGTCAACAATCTTAAAAAAAAATATGTAGTTTCGTCATTCTATCAATATTTTTGACCTTGTAGGATGATTTTGTTGATTAAAAATTTATTTTTTTTATTATAGAAGTATTTGTTGTATGATGCTCTTTGTGTTTCACATGTGGATTAGCTTCTTGCATGTGGACTTTTTTTTTATAGACTAGTAATGGAGAATATGTTTTCCTCTTAAAGTTAGAGAGTGCATAAGAAGCACATCTCATATGTGCTCTCTAGTAAATAGCTCCAACAAAAGAAATTATTAGATACACCTTTCTTATTTTGAGAATTTATTTGATGTATTGGGTGTATACATTGAATTTAGTTTAATTTTGTTATGTGTATGTATTTTAACTAAATTTGGTAATTTTAGTCAAAAGTTGTATGGCATGCATGTTTGTGCAGTATAAAATGGTCGCCCAAGACATATAATTTCAGCATGAATGATGTAATATGTAATGGTCTAATTTATGCAACATATATAATGGCATGAATTTTATTGTGTTCGTAATTGTTTATGGGCATTTGAATAAAGTTATGACTTATCTCTTTTATTATTGTGCAAATTCATGCACAGCGGAAACAAACAATCTCACAATGTAGCACTTAACAGTGAAATATATAGAAAATACAATCACACAGATTATGATGAAAGAAATAAAAAAATGACACGAAGAATTACGTGGTTCGAGAATGCCTACATCCACGAGAGCAAATGGCAATGAAAATTTCACTATCTTGTGTCCAAAGACATTGAATTACATCATACAACATGTATATATAACTTTCCCAGAGGCTTTCCCTACAAAACCCAATGAGAAGTTATGTATAATCCCAAGAGGGGGGTCGAATTGGGTTTATTAAATTTTCTTTTAAGCTTTTTCTCTACAAATTCCTTGATTTAAGAATTAACCCAACAAATTAATATTCAGCAATTAGACAATTACAATGATATTGATTTGCAGCCCTACAAGCACAACCAACAATCCTTTTAAGTTGAAGTCAATAGCTAATCCAAGTTCAATCCTTTTAATGAATGAATGATAATAAAGATCAGTTTGAATAAAATCTTAAAATATTAAAAATCTAAATTTTTAATCAATGAACAGTTAAAAAAAAAATAATTTTTAGAGATTTGATTTTTCAATACCTAAAACTTTCTTTTAATTGATGGAGCAAGATTAACTTCTATAGTGTAGTAAAATCAACATTCAAGATTACTTTTGAATTTTTCAAACCACTTAACAACCAAATAATGATAACCAATATGTTTCTTGGTTTTAACTATGAAACAAATTCAGTAATTTAGTGAGCTTCAAAATTTGATAATCTAATTTTTCAATCAATCAATCTAGTAAGTTGATTTCAAATATGGATCAAAGTAAGAAACTTCAACAACTCTCAATATTTAGTAAGTGTTAAATAATCATACACACAGGTTATATGTTTGTAGAAAATTAAAGAGAGTTGGGAGAAAAGTTGAAAACTGTATATTTTTTATAAGGTTCGGCCAGTGGCCTACGCCCTTGCCCCAAGCAACCGCTATGAGGATTTTCCTTTCCAACTTCTTTACAGGCCAAGTTACAACCTCTCCGTATTAGGTGGAGATCCCTATCTAACAAGAATACCCCTTCTCGTTAGCCAACGATTCAACAACCTTGAATAGTCAAATGACAACAAAATAAGAAACAATTTTGTATACAAGTATAACTCTCTTAGTAAGAGCAGATTAGTACAATTTGAAATCAAAATACTTCAATCAATAATCGATATAAAAGAGTGAAGCTCATATTATTATCACTGGAATTCTGATTTGATTTGAAAATCTCAGTAGAGAACTATTAGAGATTTATACTGAAAGACATGTTTTATGTAATCAGTTTTATTGTTTATTAATAACTTAAGTTATTCCATTTTAATGAAAATCATTGTAAGCAATGTTTTTCTGACATTATCTATTTAATGATTATGCATGTGTGTCTTTTATTCTATATAGTAGGTGATCTAGTGTGTAGAGTACGGTTTACACACAGAAGATTAGTGAAAACTAAGGTGTAGTCCCAAGAGGGGGGGTGAATTGGGTTTTAAAAATTTTCTTTTACTTCTTTTTAAGAATTCTTAACCTCTTTTAAGTTTTTTTAATGAATTCTTGTTTTCTTGTTGTTTTATCAAATACACAATAAATATTTAAAACATAATTCAATCCACAACCACAACACAAATGACCAAAACAAGGTTCAATCAAACAACCAATTGATTTGCCAAGTATAAGTTAGCTACAACACTATTTAAATTAATGAAAACTTGCAAGATTCAACACTTTTGGAATATAAACACAATCCACTCAATATCAAACTTTAAACCATTCAACCACAATATATTTAATCAATATATTAGATTCAACTTTCAGCTTTTGTTGTCAGCCCTGGGTATATATGAAATTGTTTCTTCAATGCAATCCACAACTCAAATCCCAAACAACTCATAATTTAAATAACCTCTTAGTTAATTTTTCTTTGGGTGTTAACCAACCAACGTACTTCCTTTTGAGGTTTCCGCAAAAGTTTGATCAACCAACGTACTCCCTTTCGGTTTCCGCAATCCTAAATCAAAATTGAAACTTAAGTTTATTTAACTTCCAAATCATGTAGTTTGTATGATTACCAATTAAACCATCCACACAATTTTAAATATGCTGAAAATAAAGAGTAAGGAAAAGAGAAAGTGAGACCGGAATTTTTATGAGGTTCGGCTTATACCCAACCTACGTCCTCGCCTTTGGAAAACCACCAAAGGATTCACTAAACCTGTTCCTTTATCGGGTGGAACAAACCTTTACATACACTCCTTCAGTAGGCTAGAGTCTGCCTCTCCAAACGATGTACCCTTGTTCGGTCATTCCTTTAATCAGGCTAGAGCTCGCCTCTCTAAGCAATATTCCCTTGCTTAGCCAACGATCTAAACAATCCTTGGAATCGTCAATCTACAAGATACAAATCAAATAGGAGTGTACAAATAATGCTCACACAAAGAGCTGATTAGTATAATTTAGAAACTAATATACTTCAATTTCAAAATACTAAAGGAATGAAGTAAGAAGCTCAATGTAAATATCACCATTTTTCTTCTCTTTGATGAGGATCAAGAACTTAAACCATATGCTTCAGAGAAGATGTAAAAAGCTCAGAAATTTCTCAAGAATCGCAGCAATTCAGAGCTTAGATAGCAAGATAGCATTGAGTAAAAGAGATTTTGAAAGAATGTTCAATGCTTGGTGTGTATATGAAGATCATAAAACCATGTATTTATAGGCATGAAAAACATTCACATTCGTGCTGCCCAAATTTACTTGGAGTGCCCCCCAAGTTTCTAAAAAGATTGGGGCGCAAATAAATTAGATTTGAAAATTAAAAGTTTAAAAAATCTGTCCGTTGCTGTACTTTGGTTGCCTGAAGTGCAACCTTAGTCGCCTGAAATGGGTTTAGGAGCCTGAAGATACAGGGTCAGGTGCTTGAAGATACACTGCCTGTTTTAATTTTCTTCAGTAAAAATCTTTGGTTGCCTGAGGTTTTCACCTCAGTCTCCTGAAGATGTCTTTCTTTGATTTTTCTTTCATTTTTAAAAAATATTTGACTTCCTTGCTTTCTTGCTTTTGAAAAATATTTTTCGAAATTTTTAAAATAAAATCTTAAAGTTCATATCAATCCCCTAATGAGCTTCATTTCATTCACAATGACATTTTTACCTTTGAAGTACTTACGTGAAGATTTCCTAAGAATATAAACATTTCTTGTTCTTTGAAAGCTTCATGGTTATCTTTGGGCTTTGAGTTCCTTCCGTCTTCAACTGTCTTTGAGCTTCCCTTTCTGATCACTTCATGATATATCACGCACCTTTAAGCTTGTTGTTGATCTTTCGAAGCGTTGTTGTTTTGGCTTTTTGAGTTTCCTGAAAACATCATTACTTGAACACACAACTCATTAAACCTTTCCTTCATTTGTTTCCATCAAAACAAGAGGTGAAAGCCTTGTTAGGCTAACAATTAGATTATCAATTCTTGTAGAATATAATTTTATTATTCACAGTATTAAATGGAATTGGACACACCATTGGTAGGACTGTAGCATAAGGTTTTAATAGGTCTGTCTTGACTATGGGGAATGGTATAGTTCCAACTCCTTGGCTAGTACACTTTGTGTGTATTGAATAGGACTGTCTTAAGGTAATTGTTTTTATACTGACTATATAAAACAATTAACACCTCATGATTATTATGAGTGTTTATGCTCTTAATCCTGAAATGATTATTAGACACATGCACGTAGTGTTTATTACTTTGATTCATAGTAGAGTGAGATTCTTTATGGGTCAATAAACTTAGTGAGTTGGGTAATGACATTTTGTGTATGGTGAACATTACTTATTGATGGAATCCACATTATGGTATTGGGTTTGATGATACCCCCTTGAGGAAGCTTATAAGTTTTGATTGTGTTAAATCTTGTAAGTGGATTTTGAATGCGACACATCAAATAAGTTAAGTGGAAGGTCTCAGGGAATTAATATGTCAATTAATTAAATTGTCAGTAATTTAATTTAATTGACGGGTATCTGTAATCTTTATGTGGGGAGATAAATAAGTAATTAATAATAGGATCTTAAAATTTAAATTCGAATATGACAGGGAGTGCAATTATAATTCTTTAGTGGTATGAATTGTAATTAACGTAATTAAGGATTAATCCGGGTCAGATTAGGAATTCTTAATTACGTTGGAAGCCTTAGTCATATTTGCCTAAAGGTCCCTGCTGTAGCCTATATACATGCGCTCCATTTAGCGACAAGGGTTAGACGAAAACGCACACACAGAGGCATACGTCTTCGTGAGAAGCAAACCCTAGCCACTGCTAATGAGCTGACTCTCTAAGGAGCAAGGCGTGTTTGAGGAATACAGTAGAAGATCCCTGGTCATCATCAAGAGTTCTTCTTCGATCTCACAAATTCGAGAGTTCCTCTTCAAGCTTGTAGATTCAAGAGTTCTTCTTCGTGCTTGCAGATTCGAGATCAAACAAGAGAGATCTCGCAGGTATGATCCTAATCACGTAATTAAGATTTGCAAGATCAAATTTTTATTGTGATCTGGGTTTGAAAGATCGAATTTTTGTTTAACCCTGGTATGCAAGATTGTTTTTTTTTTTGGTTATCCGTATGCACTACAACCAGATCTTAGGGCTATTCTACAGTAGTCCCTTCAAGAACAATTAGAAACCGTGAGTTATATCAGCACAAACACAACAAGGCTTCAGAGAATATTTAAGCAAGAAAGCTTTGAAGAGTAGGAAGAATTTTGTTTGATTGCTACTTGTAGGTATGCATGATCTTTAGATTTACCATGTATTTATAGATATAAAAAGTTAATTTTCGTATTCCCCAAGTTTCTTAGAGTGTTTCCCAAGTTTTCACAAAGCTTGGGGGTCAAGTGAACAATTTTGGAAACTTCCCTCATTGTTGTAAAATTTAAAAACATGAAGGTCAGTCCCCTGATCCCAAAGGGTCAGTCGTATGTGCTTTGAAATTACAGCCTATTCTGAAAGTCAATATTGGGTAAATCACCCGAGCCTTAATGGTCAATTGCCTGATGCAGTTCTGTTTGCATACTTAAAAACATATAAAAATGTTAGTCAACTGATCTAACAAGGTCAGTTGCCTGAACTTACAACACTCAAAAATTCTTTGATTTTTAACACTTTATCCATTTTATCTTGGAAAAACTTAAATGAGACTTATTTAAAAGCATTTTTCAAGGTTTTCAAAAATTGGTTTTTAAGTCAATAATGATTCCTAAGAGTTTCAACCATTTATATTAAAATATATGAAGTACTTACATGAGACTTCTTAAGACTTATACATTCTAAATATTAAGTCTTCATGCTTTTGCTTCCATTCTTTGAGTTTATCTTGACTTCTTTCTTCAATACACTTTAGCTTTATCAGATCTTCTAACTTTGAGTGCAAGCTATTAATGCACTTCATCTAGCACTTGTGATCTTGAACATTTTATCAAAAACACTTGAATCCTGAAACATCATCACTAAGCCAAATAAATTAAATTTCCTTGATTTTTTATCATCAAAATAAGATTCTTAAGCCTTGTTAGGCCAACAATCTCCCTTTTTTTTATGATGACAAATAAGGAGCAAAAATGAGTAAACCTTAATAAGGCCCCCCCTTACAATAAGCATAGTTTCAAGATCATCAATGATAAGTATATCTATATCGGCAATATATATCTCAGATTCACAATATATCTCTCAGTTGTGCTTCAGTTTTGCTAAAAAGTTCTCGCCCTTTTGACATCATTCAAAAAGAGAAGAGTGACAATAAACACATACAATCTAATGCATAGAGCAGCATGTGCACTAAACAAAAAATAACATCCATCATGTTGTAAGCAATGAGTCCAAAAACAACAACAGGAAAGATACAAAGCAAATATCTGAAATAAAAATGTCAACTACAAGTCTGTGAAAACAAAAGTCAAATAACTAAGCATCTCCTGCTTCATCTTCTTCATCATCTTTAGTTTCTTCATCATCACCTTCTTCTTAAGATCCGACTTCATTTATCTCCATTGGGTCTTTTCCTCATGAAGAACCAGCTATATGTTGTTCAATACGAAAAAGCCGATGATCCAGTGAAGAGTTGTTAACTTGAAGAGATGCAAAATTTTCTGGAAGAGTGCTTAGTCTAGATCTCATTTTTCCACTAAAATTTGTTAATTGCCTATGGTAAGCAAGAAACCATGAAGGTGCATTATCAGGAGTAGGAGCAGGCTGCTAATCTTGTCACTGAGCAGGTTTAGAAGCTTGGCGTTTGCGCCTTCCAAATTTTGGAAACCAACCTTGATCATGCTTTTCATAAGCCATTTTTTTTAGAGTGGCCAAAGAGAAAAGGTCATACTGGGTTCGCTTAATGAACAAGGTGGAAGGGGTGACTACACTCAGGTGTGCAAAGATAAGATTTAAAATGCCACCATATGGACTAATCACTCGTTGAGCTTCCTCTCTCGAGATCATCCACTTGAGAATTAAACTCGGTAAATCAGGCTTCTTACCTTTGAGCAAGCACTAGATGACAAAACAATATAAGTATGAAACGTGTTCGTGTGATCTGACTCGATGCAAAATATTGTTTGCTGAGAAGTAAGGTGTTGAATTTTTGAGTCTGATCCTTGTTTTGACACTGACAAAGCACATGTTTCTTATGTGTGTATTTAGCATGTGAACATATCCATTAATTTAACACACACATAAGAAAACGACGATGGAAGCTTGCAGGACTTAAAGACTATGCGATCAAGCACATTCCATGATGACTGAAGAGCAAAAGACGAAGTCGTTCATTTTAATTTGTATATGCATTTAATTTTTATATCTTGGTTTGTAATAATGCATACATCTGCATGATATGTCTTGTATGATCAGATAGACCTTAGATTAACCATAGGGAGCCACAGAACCTTAGGGATGACCCTTCGATTGACCGACGCCAGATTTTTTCGATCGGTTCTCAAAGACCTTAGTCTGGCCACAGGACACTATTATGCATGAAAATGTTCCCTATTGACTTAAAATTAATCATCATATGTATAGGGACAACTTTATAAGAGTAAAAGGACCGAAATGCCCAAGCATGGCAAGTTTAGTCGATCGAACTCAGTTACACTGAGTTCCTCGGTCGACCGAACTCCCACCAGGTCAACAAGTTGACCTCTCAGTCGATCGGCCAAATATTTATAGGGAAGCCTTGGTCTACCGAACCTCCCTAGGTCAACAATTGACTCTTCGGTCAACCAACCAGAAAATGAACTCCAACACTTTGGTTGACCAAACATCTTCGGGAGAAGCCCTAATCGCCTGGTCGATCGAACCACGTAGTTCAAATTGACCTGGTCGACCGAACAACGCGAAATTGGAAAATCTCCTTTGAATCCTCAAGTACGGTCAACCATATTCCTAGTTCAATATTCTCCCCGTTGACCAAACCTAGCCACTTGGTTAATCGAACCTCAAGTTCGGTCGACCGATGCTCTCGGGTTGGCGAGATTTACCAAGGTTAAAACGTAGTTAAAATTTTATTAACCTCACTTAAAATTTTGAAAAAATGCCTAATATGTCCCTAACGATCAAATTTTCCAAAAATTCTATAAATACCCCCTCATAATTCCTGATTAACAACTTTGATCGACCCAAATTTTCTCTCTAATCCATTGTTAATCAAAGTTCCCGTAAAATGCTTTTTATTGTTTAAATCACTCTCTTGGGGCTAAATATTTTATACAAGTCTCTCTAAATCTCTTTCATGCATTTATTTCAAAATTGTTTTACTGAGGAGAGTAATTTATTTAGGGCGTTTTAATTGCTTTTACTCTCACATAAATTTTATCTTTGAAGAAATATTTTTGAGAGCATTGCTTAGGTTTTTCTCCCAGTTATTTCTTTGGTAAATATTTTTAGGAGAAAATTTTTTTATTGCACAAGTTCTTTTGAGCCTAAATTCTTAGATTCTCCAAATATTATTTATTTGCAAAAATATTTATAGGAGAACAATAATACTCATATTCTCATACATATAATTGTGCATTGATTATTTAGGAACACACCCTTACTCCCTAAGCATTATTTCATATCATTGGAGTGTGTATTTTTATGAGCTTAACATATACATCCATGCTTGTATTTAGAAGTTTTTTCATATGTACAAAAATATTTTTATTGTACTAGTTAGTTTCAGTCCGTTAATTGAACTGGGGGGTCTCATCCTCGTAAATGAGGTTGGTTTGGTTCAGCCCAGAATTGAACTAGGGAGTTTCAGCCTCGTAAGTGAGACCGATTCGGTTCAGCCCGAAAATTGGGGTTTTCCTCGCCCCGTAAGGAGAGGATGTAAAAGGCTTCTGCTCCACCCGGTTAAGTGAGCAAGTATAGTGGAATCCTTGGGGGGTATGCCCAAGGCAGGGACGTAGGTTGGTTTGGCCGAACCTTGATAACAAATTTGGTGTCGCTCTCTTTATCTTATTTAAATTCTTCCACTTTAATTTTAGCATGTGTATGAATGTTTATTTAATGTCAAAATTATTTGCATACATACATTTGATTTAAATAAGATACTGCACACATGTATGTTTGCTTTCATTGTTAAACTTTTACATACACGTATATGTGTTGAATGAGATATGAACTGTGGTGAATCGGCGAAATGTTTTAAAGTAACCGAAAAGTTTTAAATGTCCAATTCACTCCCCCTCTTGGGATCACACCAATTCCAACATAAGGTATACTCCCAAGAGGGGTGGGGGTGAATTGGGTTTTTAAAATTTCCCCTTCAAAACTTTATCCAAGTATAACCTTTCTTCAACTTAAGTTAATTGTAATCACACTCTCCAACCAATAACACAATTCTTATCAACTACCTTATTTATATATTGATCAATAATTAATGTAAAGTAAAGATGATATTGCTTATTCAACTTTTAGAATTTCAGCGGATAAAAAATCAGATCAGATTTATATATAAAGGACAATATTAATTTCATAAAATTATCTTAAGGGTCCTTGTAATTTTGTTTCAATAGAATGATTTATTTCACAAGATTATACTCAATATTGATACTTAGTACTTTAGAATTTGAATCCGATGCTTCAATACATAACCAAATTTCAGAATCGATAATTCTTCTTAGTTATGAATAATGATAGCTTTAATATATAACTTCAATATGCCAACATGAAGTGTCCTATAAAATAGACAAGGTAATCACACAAGATTTATATTAGCTTAGATTTTAATGAAAAGTATCAAGATAGAATTCTTAAAGATTGATATTAATTTTCCTGTAATATAACTTCAATGAGATGTTCAAATTCACAAGATATGTCTCAGTTATATTTCAAGAACTTCAATATTCGAAATTTTACCAATCAATTAGTTACTTGATTCAAATACCAATTAAGATTAGGATTTTAGTAAACTCTCAACATCCAGTAATTTAGTATCCAAGTAATCTAATTTTTAATCCAGATTCAATTCATTGATGTTAAAACCTAACTGATAAATTCTAAGTATCGATTTATGATTGTGAGAAACAAATCTCAGAATCTTTTGAAGTAAAACTCAAATTTCATGAAATATAATTTTAGAGATTTGATTTTGTGAAACTTGCAACTCAAAATACCTTTCAGCTGTTGATAGTGAATATATCAAATATATTAATCACTATTATAGAATGCTGATTTCAAATATGGATCAAAATCAGAAGTTCAGCAACTCCTAATATTCATCAAGTGTTAAATAATCACACATGGAGGTTATATATATACTTGCAATAAATTAAAGAGAGTAGGGAGAAGAGCTAAAGACTAGATTTTTTACAAGGTTCGGCCAGCAGCCTACGTCCTTGCCCCAAGCAACCGCTATGAGGATTTTCCTTTCCAACTTTCTTACTAGACAAAGTTACAACCTCTCTTTATTAGGTGGATATCCCTCTTTAACAAGAATATCCCTTCTCGTTAGCCTATGATTCAACAACCATGAATTGTCAAAAATAACAAGAGAAACAAGAAACAACTTGTGTGCAAGAAAAGCTCTCAGCAAGAGCAGATTAATACAGTTGAATACCAATATACTTCAATCAATAATCAATATAGAAAGATGAAGCTCAGATGATTGATACTGAAATTCCGATTTAGAATTGAAATTCTCAGTACAAACAGATCAGATAGACCATGAATTGTTAACAATAGCACAACAATGCTTCAGAAAAGTTTCACTAGTAGAATTATGAATTTTCAATTCATATGTGCTTGCTAGTTGTATTTAATTCTTGGAATTAACATGTATTTATAGAGATAGAAATTAAATTTTTGTGCTGCCCAACTTACTTGCAATATTTCCCAAGTTTTCTCAAAGTTTGGGGGCCACGCAATCAAATTTGGAAACTTTCCCTCGCTGTTTTAAATTTGAAAATACGAAGGTCAGTCGACTAAGATATCGGGATCAGTCTCCTATGCCTTTTAATTCAGTGATTTATTGAAACATAGAATGGAGTCGGTCGCCTGAGCCTATAAGGTTAGTCGCATGATTCTATTATGTCTGCTTAATTTTTTTCAGCATAAAAATGTCAATCAACTAATTGAACAAGGTCGGTCGCCTGAACTTACAACTTCCTAAAAACTTTGATTTTCAACACTTTATCCCTTTTGATCTTGGAAATATAAAATAAGACTTTGTCAAAATATTTTCCTAAGTTTTCAAAAACAGGTCTCTAAGTCAATAATGGTTCCTAAGAGCTTCATACATCCATATTGAAATCATTTGAAGTACTTACATGAGACTTTTTAAGACTAAGACTTTCTAATCACCAAGTCTTCATGTGTTGCTTTCTTTCTTTATGTTTGCCTTGTCTTCTTGCTTCAATAGTCTTTAGCTTCATCAGATCTTCTAGCTTTAATCACAAGCTTTCAATAGACTTTTCAAGCACTTGATCTTGAGTTTTTATCAAAACACTTGAGTCCTGAAATTTCACTTAACCAAATATGTTAAGTACCTTTGATTTGTTATCATCAAAACAAGATTCTAAGTCTTGTTAGGCCAAAAATCTCTCCCTTTTTTATGATGACAAATAAGGAGCAAAAATGAGTAAGCTTTAAAAAGGCTCCCTCTTAGAATAAGCATGAACTTAACAATATTTGAAAAGTATGTCAACATATATCATGAATGCGTACTTACTCAGTCTATATTTCAAAGATTAATTTCAATATCATGCTTATATATCAAGAATACTATCAATATCATGCTCATATTTTTTATTTTATAATTGAATGAATTTTCAGCAATTCATATTAATTCATAGATTGCAATATTCATGCTTAGGTCAGTGTCATGCTCAATTTTTGCCCAAAAATTCTCCCCCCTTTGACATGAATAAAGAAGAGTAAGATATCAAGAAAAACCATATAAATATCAAGGTAATGAGCAACCATAAGCAACAGATAAATATCATGTAGCATGCTTAATCAGATAAGCAATAAGTTCATAAGCATGTATAGTGTAAGTTGCAAATATCATGTGAAGATTCATCATTATCAATCATTTTAAATTTTTATCATGCCATGCTCATTCTCAATTTGCTCACATTCAGTTTTACAAGATTTTCTCCTTTTTAAAAAAAGAAAAAAAATAAACCGTAATGAATATTATGCAAAGATACTAAGGACCAAAAAATTTTGCATTTAGATTGCAAGAACAAAATCCATAATGTTGACCTTATAGGTCACGCCTGGTCAGATCAAGATGCACATAAAGAAATTGAAGAGTCAAGACCCAATTCATTCTATGTTGTAATATACAGTTCATTTGTGTAATTGGGTTGTAATAGTAATTATGATTTTACTTGTAATAATCTTCACACACATCACATGCATGGTCTAATAGGTAAGCTCAAACTAAAATTGAAAAATAACTAAAACTGGGCCTAGAAAAGACCTTAGGACACTCACTATTGCACTTGTATGTGTTAGGCACTTGAATAGGGTGAATGTGAAATGAATTAGGACCGAAAATGCACATTTTGTGCATCTTCGGTCGACCGACCTAGGGAGTTCATTTTGACCCCACTTGACCGAACCGGTCTGGGTCAACCAGTTGACCACAATCCGGTCGACCGAGCTCTTGAAGCTTATTTGACCCCGGTCAACCGAACGACTCTAGAGTCAACAATTTGACTTCCTGGTCGACCGAGCGAAATTTGTATTGCACCAACCTAGTTGACCGAGTTCCCATGTGTGGGATCCAACGGTCTGGTCGACCGACCAACCTTGTTCATTCTAGTCCTAGTCGACCGAACCTCGCTAAATTGGAAAAATTGCCTCGGACATACCCTTCCGGTCGACTGACCTTGGAGTTCATTTTTGGCCAAATCGACCGAACCATATGAACTTGGGTCGACCGAAAGTATTCTGGTCGACCGGTGCTCCCAGGTTGCCTTGATTTTTTATCGTGGTTAACTATTTTTTAATAAGGTTAAAATTACTAAATGTCATTAAAACTTCTCTAATAATCCCAAACTTGTCCCCAACGGTTATAATTCATGGGGTGTCTATATATACCCCTTCATTTGGGAAAATTAGGGACCAGATTAGCAAAATAAATTATGAAATTCTCTCTCATTCTGAAAAAATCTTACTACTCATTTTCATACTCAAATCACTCATACTTACCCTCTTCGATTGCTTAAATCCTCTGTAAGTTGATTGAGTGTTTATTCTCATAGGTTTTCTCTCCCATTCGTGATTTGAATGATTCGATTTTTAACGAGAGCTAAACCTAAGTGTTCTTAGGGGGTTTTTCCAATAAGCCTATTCTAAGAAGACTTACTTTAAGCTTCTGAGTATTGCATTTGTGTTGCAATATCTTAGGAAGCTTGTATTTGCTTTTGGGTTGCAAAAACATTTTCAAAAACATTTTCAAATATCTTGGGTGATTTATTTCAGCATATTTTTTAAAAAAATATTTGTCTATGTGATATTAATCTTTGCTGCAATATTCATTAACTTACATATCCTTTGCTGAATACAAAGATTAAATATCTCTTACAAACCAAGCATATACATTATCTAATCTTCACGTGATAAAGATATTATGCCGATTGATATTTGTGAGATTTGTTTGATATCTTTGTGTGTACTCGTTGATTGAGAATATCTTGAGATACAAAGATTGCTTGTTGACACTTTAACGCACTCATTACATAGATAGTAAATATATTTGAGAGTTGAAATATTAGACCACGTTGAGCTTACATATTAAATCATTTTGTGGTGTATGTGACTGACTGCATTTGGGTACATATCTTCTTTACGTGAAAGCACAATCACTGTACCGATATTACTTGATTGTAAAATTTGAGTGTTTCCATGTGTGGCCTGAGAGGGCGGTAATCCAGTCAGGTAAGGATTGGTTGTAAAGGTTGAGGTCAGCCCTGTGCTAATTAACCTGATTTGTTTAGGTGCCACTCCACCCGTTTAAGTGAGCAACTATAGTGGTAATCCTTGTGCTTGTTAGCCAAGGCGGGGACGTAGGCAATTGGCCGAACCTCGATAACATTTCTGTGTGTCACCTTTTCTTTACTGCTTTCTGGTGCATGTGTGTTTGATAAAATTGCTTTATTTACTTTCTAGTATAGATTTTCATTACCTACACTAGATTGACCATAGGGTTGTGAATTTACTGGTGTTAGAATATTTACCTAGGGATTAAATTTTAAAAACACCAATTCACCCCCCCCCCTCTTGGGATCACGGTAAAGCTAACACATAAGCCATTATATAATTCAATCATAACATAGTCATCCATCATTCAACATGCAAAAGATATATAATGACATAATCAACATGTGAACTAAGATGGTCAAAAGAAATAGATAAAAGAGCTAGACAACACTAAATAGAAATATCAAATATTACAACCTAGACTAGTTTTTGGTTTTAAGAAAATATTCATGCATCTGCAGTTCCATCATATTTGTATGCTCATGCTCATGCTTGCATGCTGTAGCATTTTTCAAAAGTTCATGCTCAGAGTCATATGTTAGATGGCACGTATTAAATGTTCATGCTCAGTTTTTATGTTTTTGCTTAAAACGTCTCCTTCTTTTTGACATCAATAAAAAAAAGAGAAGATCATCAATAAGCATATGTAGTCTAATGCACAGAGCAACATAAACATGAAACAAATAAACAATTATTCATCATGCTTAAGAAGATAATCAAGAATCCCAAAAAAGCATGAGAAAGTACAAAAAAAAAAAACATGAAACAAAGATATCGGAGCTCATATTTCAACCCAAAATTATGTTTATGCTAAGAAAGTTATTTAAGCATCAGTGGCATTATCATCTCCATCGTCATCTTCACTAGTACTTATCTCCATTTTAGCCTTTCCAAGTGAAGATTCGACTACATGCTGTTTAATCCGACGAAATCTTTGATCAAGAGAAAAATAATTTTCCTGAAGAGATGCATAATTGGCCTAAGACATGGGGTGTAAGAACCCGACCCAATAATTTTGAATTAAATAAATAATAAAAGAGGAAAAAAATTAAAAAGGGAAAACTAGCAAGGCTCGTCGATGAGGCTCCTTTTCTCGGCCACGAGGTCCCTTCTAGAGCTCGGCGATAAAATTCAGAGGTTCGTCGACAAGAGGATGCCGAGAGATTTTGGGAAATTATGAGATCTTAGACTCGTCGACGAGACAACTTTGTCGTCGACGAACTCCCTTCTAATGCTTGTCGACGAGGACGCTGTCTCGTCGACGAGTCTGGCTGGGTCAAAGGGGTTATAAATATCTATTCATTTCTTCATTACTAAGTAAACTAAAATTCTCTCTCTCTCTCTCTCTCTCTCTCTCTAGAACTCAAACCACACACACTCTCTCTCTAGGGTTTCGGGCCGTTTGTTACCCGAATCAACTATCCGACATTACCACATTGATCAGGAGGGGAATCTCTACGTTTATAGGGGATCAAAATTTCGTTTCGAGGATTTTCGGGTTTTGATCCAAAATCGAGGCAAGGGTCTGATTTCATTTTTGGTTTGGTAGATTTGTAGTAGGTAGGATTATATTGAACTATTGTTCTTCGATTTTTAGGTTTTGGGAACTTGGTTTGCTGTTTTGGAGCCATTTAGTTTGTGTTTTGGTTTTCGAGGAAAGGTAACGGGTTTCTGTTTATATCAATTGTTTTTGTAATCTGAATCGGTAAAACTATAGTTTACGATTCTACGAATGTTTTGGTTATTTATTTGGAAAAATTTATTGGGTGAAATTACGGGATTTTTGATTTTTAATTTTTGAAAAAATTGGGAGTTTCGGGTATCATCTCCATTTCTATTGGAAAACTTTATATTTATATAAACTATGATATAGAGATGACCGTACTATTGATTATTTTAAAATGTATTTGTGGAATACCTAATATGTGATTGTTTGTTTACCCAAATAAGTGTGGAATGAGATGATGAATTTGAATAATGTATTTTGTATAGAAAAGCATGCTGGTTAACTACTGTAGGCTATGAATTATTCAAATGAGATATACGAACGTGAGTTCCAAAATATTCTAGGTTTTGTGAAAATGTCAAGTTGGGATAATACCGATGGGGATATATCAAAGCGGACCAGATTAGAATGCCATAGGCTGAGATATTGAACCGAGTTAGAATAAGACCGTAGGCTTTAATGTCTGCCTTTTGCCGAAGAGTGCGAATACCACTAGATCGGCTGATTTTTATCGAAGGTTGTGAGAACACCAGACCTACACCCGTTCAATGCTGTGGGGGGTTTATACTATGCCAAGTTACCGGGGGCACCGACTTTTGCCGAAGGGTGTGAAATACCACTAAACAATTCGGCTTAGGCTGAAGGGTGTGAAATACCACTAAACAATTCGGCTTAGGCTGAAGGGTGTGACGACATGAAATTGTGTTACTTTGTATCGTGGGTATACTAGACTTGTATTTGTGAAAATACTAGTATTGTGAAATGTATGTTTGTTGTTGCAATAACACTCATGTATCACACACTAATATAACCCATTTCTCCCTTACTGAGAGGTGTGTCACCCCTATCATACAATTGTTTTTCAGGTCCTTTAAGTAGCCGACACTAGCGTCCTGGAGGTTCAGGAGCGTGGTGGTTGGTTAGCTATGTGGAGGTACTTGTGTAAGTACTGGTCCTTTGTCGGGTAGTCATTTTGGGTTATGTAGACACCCGGGGTATGTTATGTATTTTGGGAAACTAGATCCTGTTTTGTATAGACTCTGGTATGGTTTTATGGATGTATTAGGTTGGATTTTCCTCTACGTATATACTGTGTATGTGATGATGGATAGGTCATATGTGAACCCTATGGGGTCAGACCCTTATATTATATAATATCATGGACTATTGTATGATACAATGACAAGTTAGGTTAATAAATCACACCCTGGGCCCATTTTTGGGTTCGGGGCATGACATCTTGCTATCAAAGCTAACCAGGTTGTTAGGTTTTGTAGACTTGTTTAGGCGTGATTTTGTGAACATACTAGAGTATAGGATGTAGGGAATGGGTAGAGTAGGTTGAGGGTTGTCTTGTAGCTAGACAAGGATTCATTGGCAGTATTATGTGTTTTTCTTGAAATGATGATTTTAGTAAAATCACGGCAAACCATTAATGGTTTCGTATTTGTGCGGTAGGGCTAACTTAGGCTTGAGAGTCTAGAGCTTAACATGATTATTCTACAATGATTGTGTTAATTGTGCTATGATATGGGAATGCTAATCTATTCCTATATTATTTCCAGAATTGAGCCCAAGGATAGCAACTGGGATAGTAGTTCGGAGGGGACAGCGAGTGAAGGGTTACCTTCCATGCCTCACGGCTTGACCTGGCATATTATGTGAGAGATAGGGCGAAGTGTTAGGGTATGGGAGCATCCACCTATGGTTATGGGTTACACAATTGAGAAGTTCACCCGCATGCATCCTTCGACATATACCAAGGGATTCAACCCGATTGTAGCGAAGACTTGGGTGCAAAAGACTGAAAAAATATTGAAAGTTCTACATTGCACAGACGAGTAGAAAGTTCTCTATGCTATGTTTTTAGCTGGTAGGAGAAGCTAAGAGGTGGTGGATGGCGTGAGTTTGCTTGAAGAGCAGAAAACTGATTCATCGGGGATGACATGGGGCCATTTTAAAGAGGTGTTCTTCAAGAGATACTTCCCGGCTTCAGTCCATGACGCCAAGGCAGATGAGTTCTTGAGTCTGACTTAGGGGACCCTGATAGTGTAGAGTTATGCAACTAGATACATCAAGCAATCTCGCTTTGCGCCGTGTATAATCTCGAATGAGTATGAAAAGGATCGAGCTCGAGAAGGGCTTGAGGAAGGACCATTTGTAGGCTGATGGGAATGCTGCAGATTCGGGAGTTTTTTATTTTGGTAGAGAAAACCACCATAGTTGAGGCTAGCCTCTAGGAGGATAAGGTGGCACAGGATCAGAAGAAGAGGGCAGTACCTCCTGGTTTAGAGGCTGGTTCCCGTCAAGGGCGATGGAAGAAAAGGAACTACCATTTGGGTAATCGTCAGAGTATGGGACCATAGGGTCCACAGGGGGACCAATCTCCCAATCGTGGTGCCAGGTGCTACAAATGGCATGATTTTAAATGCTAGCCATTTGGGGGTAACTGTTACAGCTGTGGAAAAATGGACCATGAAGCACGAGACTGGCGTACGCAGATGACTAGTACGTCTACATTGATTCAGAATCGGGGATGAAACTAGGTGCCTCGGGGAAACATAGCTCAGGAGAGAGTGTACTCTCTTACTCCAGAGGATGCAAAACATGTTGGCAATGTGGTAACAGCTACCATCTTACTGATTTTAAATAAATCTATTGTTTTATTCGATTCAAGAGCAACCCACTCCTTTATTTCTGCAAATTTTGTGAAACTGTGTGAGGCTGAAACCCAAGTGATAGATGAGGGGTTCTCTGTGGCTACACCGTCTGGGAGTGTGTTGATCTATAGGAAGATGTTAGAGAACTACCTAGTGGTAATTCATGGAAGGTCGCTATCGATGAATCTGGTAGTATACGACATGTACGAGTTTGATGTTATATCGGGGATGGATTGGTTATCTTCCAATTTTGCAGTGATTGACTAGTAGGAAAGTGGTGGTGTTTAGACCTCCTGGGGAGTAGGAATACGAGTTCGTAGGATCGTGTGTGCATTTGACACCACAGATTCTGTCAACTATGCAAGCGAGAAGGTTACTTTTAGATGGTTGTTAGGGGTACCTAGCTTGTGTGAAGGAACCACCACGTGATGATCTGAAACTTGAAGATATCCTAGTGTTTAACAAATTTTTGGATGTATTCGTGAAAGACTTACCCATTTTACCTCCTGATTGTGAGGTGGAGTTCCCTATTGAATTGCTGCCAGGCAAGGCACCGATAAAGCTCCATACCGGATGGCTCTAGCTAAACTTACAGAGTTGAAGGAGTAGTTGCAGGAACTGCTGGATAAAGGCTTTATCCGACCTAGTATTTCACCCTAGGGAGCTCAAGTATTGTTTGTAAAGAAGAAGGATGGGTTAATGAGAATGTGCATTGATTTCCATGAGATCAACAAGGTAATAGTGAAGAACCGATATCCGTTGCCTCGTATAGATGATCTGTTTGACTAGCTACAGGGAATGCAAATCTTTTCAAAGATTGATCTACGGTCAGGGTATCATCATGTGAGAGTTAGGACTGAGAATGTTCTGAAGACTGCTTTTTGAACCAAATATGGTCACTACAAGTTTCTAGTTATGCCTTTTGGGTTGAATATCGCTCTGGTGGTATTTATGGACCTAATGAATAGGGTTTTCCATGACTACCTAGATCAGTTCGTAGTGGTATTCATCGACAATATTATGGTATATTCTACGAGTTCGGAAGAGCACGAAAACCATTGAGGTTGGTACTTCACGTACTACGAGAAAACAAGTTGTATTCCAAGTTGAAGAAATGTGAGTTCTGGTTGAAGCATGTTGCATTTCTTGGCCATGTCGTGTCGGGAGGTGATATCTTAGTTGATCTAGGTAAGATAAAAGTAGTGGTTGTGTGATGACCTGAAGAATAATAGTATTTAAATAATGATTAAGAGGGAGGAAAATGGAGACAGTAACAGAAGAAGGAACTCGACTTCGTCGATGAATGCTTTGCGTTCGTTGACGACATTGCACTTTGGAAGGAATAACTGAGAGAAGTTATCAGGGCCCCGTCGACAAACACAAGGGATTCATCGACGAGGGTAGAAGAGGACCTCGTCTATGAAGGCAAGATTCATCGATGAGAAAATACTGAGAGAGGTTTTGAACAGTCTGAATTTCGTCGACGAGGAGTGGGTTTCGTCGACGAAATTATTGAAGGACTCATTGACGAGATGACGTGGCTCGTCGACGAATCCAGTTTTATAAATATCAAAAATCCAGATTTTAACTTCAAAATTAAGAAACCTCTCACTCTCTCTCTCTCTCTCTCCCTTCGGATTCTCTCTCCTCTCTCTTCGTTTCTGGCTCTGTCGCTCGCTGAATCAATGATCTGAGGCCACCACGATGCTCCTGGAGAAGTTCTCTACATATCTTCCAGAGCGGATCGTTAGTGGAACTCCGTTGAAATTCATTCCTGAATCGAGGTAAGGCTTTTTAAGCCAAATTTGGTCTTACGGCAATTGTAGGAAATGATATACACGTGAAAATACTGAAGTTTAGTACTGGGAGTTTTCATTTCAGGGTATTGACCACGAAATCCTATGGGTGTGAGTTAAGAATTTATAGGGGCTTTTCTCAGTAGCCAGGTAAGGGAATAAACTAAAGCAGTTATTTTTCCACGCAAATTACCATTATTTCTTAACAAATTGATTTTCTAAAAAACATGTATCATATATGAATATTATTAAGTAAATGTATATTTGGAAAATACTACTGTATACAAGAATTATGATTTTAGATGGAACATATGATTTAATTCAGCATTGTGTGGCATCAATATTATTTTTCATGAAAAGTATTATGTTATGACAATTTTACGAATAAGTATGTTTTCAGGAATTATGTAATAATGCAGTATATAATGATTTTGAAACACATGATAATTGATTTATTTTCAGAATGGTAATTATGAAATGTTCGGCACGAGGCCGTATTTATGAAATGTTCAGCACGAGGCTGTAATTATGAAATGTTTGGCACGAGGCCGTATTTATGAAATGTTCGGCACAAGGCCGTATTTATAAAATGATTTCGGCGCGAGGCCGTATTTATGAAATTATGAAAGATGCTATAGTATCATGTATTATATGTTATCATAATCCGGATGTTAGTTTAGTTTAGTTTCAGGAGCTCACTACCGTAGCTATATAGATCAGATATCTATGTTCAAACTTGTGCTAACCACCCCATGAGGGGGTGAGAGATGGATAGTCGATGTGGCTTTCAGTGTAGAGTTGTAGACGTCCACCTGGCAGTTCGACTAGGGTGCGGCGGGCCCATCGTACTTACAGACATTTTTGACTTGGCAGTGGTTGGCCAGTCATTGTCGGGTCCCACCTTTGGGTTGCACAACTCGTCATAGGGGGTAAATAATGACAATAGCTAACTATTCATCTTGGGCATGTTTTCAGTAACAGACGATTTAAGAATGATATGAGTTACTAGAAAAATATAAAAGTATATGATGATTCAGTATGTTATGAAGAATATTTACAAATATATGAAATGTATTGTATATGTATAACTGCATTATATATTCATGTTGCCACACAGCTGTATTTAGTTTATTTTCCCTTACTGAGATGTGTCTCACCCCCGAACTTAATTAATTTTTCAGGACACCCTGAGAGACCGGCGGGTCGTGGCCACCGTTGAGTGAGTTGAGCTTCCGTGCTAGAAGGGTAAGCTTTGATCTAGGATCAGGAGATTTTTGTTGTATGATCCTAGGTATATTTTGATGTTTTGGAGACTGTATTCAAATATTGTATTTTGGGAATGTAGTAGACTCTAGATATTATGTAATTAATGTCTTGATGTATGTAAATTATTTTTACTGCTGCTTAGGTTTTCGCTGTTTATGTTAGGTGTCCCCGCTACCCATGGATTCGGGTTGACCATTTTATTTATGATGTTTCACTTTATAATAAGATTTTGAGGTCGTTACAGTTTTGTATCAGAGCCTAGGTTACTAGGTTTTATAGACTCTAGAGTGTCGCAATAATAATAATACCAGAGTATAGGATAAGGGGATTTGAGGTCTAGTTTTATAGTCTAGATGCAGGACTTCCGTGGTAGTTTGTGTGATTTTCCTGGGATGACGATTCCAGGAAAGTCATTATAAACTATCATCAAGTTGGGTATCTGGGTTGCAGGATTGAACCTTGAATTAAGATCAGGAGAGATGAATTAATTAGGAGAATATACTATATGAGTTGAGTGATATGTATAGTGAAGGGGTTTTGAGTTATGTTATTTGTTTTCAAGATGGACCTGGGTGGCAATAGTGCCCACGCTAGTGGGAGTGAGGGTGTTGGACCCTTGGGCTCTGCGGGTAGTGATTCAGATGCCATCTTACGCAGCATGGCACAGTCGGTTATGGCAAAAATTTCCAGGAGTTCGAAGGAACAGGGTGGTCCATCGGCAGGCCATGGTAGCTCGATCGAGAAGTTTATTAAGATGAGTCCTCTGACTTTCTCAGGAGGGATAGATCCTGTAATCGCTGAAAACTGGGTGCAGGAGATAGAGAAAATGTTTGCAGTACTGTAGTGTTGGAAGAGCAGAGGGTACTATTTGCCACATATAAACTGACCGGAGAGGCCGAGAGATGGTGGTCGGCGGTGAGATTATTAGAGTAGCAGAGGACTGTACCTGTGGAGATGACGTGGGAGAGATTTAAAGAAATATTCTTTGATAGGTATTTTCCAGCCTCGTCTAGGGAGGCTAAGATTAAGGAGTTCCTGAATCTGAAGGAGGGACAACTATCAGTGCAGTAGTATGCGGTAAGGTTCATCGAGCTATCTTGCTTTGCCCCGTACATCATTCTAGATGAGGTGAAGAAGGTATGATAGTTTGAAAGAGGCCCGATGAGAGAAATATACAAGTAGGTATCGATACTGAAGTTGCAGGACTTCGCCGAGCTAGTTGATAGGGCCATTATAGCAGAGATTGGAGAGCGGTTGGAGGCTGAGGAGCAGAGACAGAAGAAGAGATCCATACCTTCTAGTTCCCAGTAGGGGGTTGGAAGTGGTTCGTGGAAGAGAGGTGGCTACTATAGAGACCAGAGGTAGGAGACCGGGAATCGTAGTATTCAGGGTGTACAACCACCTCCAGTTTGCCCGACTTGTGGGAAGAGACACCTAGGGGAGTGTCGTGCCGAGCGAGGTGTTTGCTATCGATGTGGGGAGCCAAGGCATGTGATGAGGGATTTCTAGGCTCAGATTGGTGCTGCTTATGCTCCTAGACCTGCTCAAGGAGGCTATTAGGTGCCACGCGAAGGCCAGCAGAGGAATATGGCCCCAGCCAGGGTTTTTGCTTTGACTCTGGGTGATGTTGAGATAGCTGGCGACGTGGTGACAGATACGATTAATATGTTTTCATTTAAAGTTATTGCACATTTTGATTCTGGTGTCACACACTCGTTTGTGTCCTTGGGGTGTGTTAAATTGTGTGGGGTTGAAACACAATCATTAGATGTCAGGTTATTAGTGGCTACACCAACCGGGTCAGCGGTGAGATGTAGTAGGATGCTCTGTGGTTGTCCAGCCGATGTTCAGGGGAGAATTTTATCTGCTAATTTGGTAGTGTTGGATATGCACGGGTTTGATATCATCTTCGGCATGGATTGGCTAGCAGCTAATTCTACTATTATAGACTGTCATGCTAGAGAAGTGATATTCAGACCTCCAGGGAAACCAGAATTCAGATTTACGGGGTCACGAGTGTAATCTTTACCTCAGATGGTCTCAGCTGTTCAGGCGAGGAGACTGCTCCAGAATGGTTGCCTGGGATTCATGGCTTTTGTAAAGAAAATGTCAGAAAATGAATTGAAACTTATCAATACACCTGTGGTGAAAGAATTTACGGATGTGTTCTCAGATGAATTACCAGGTCTACCACCTGATCATGAAGTAGATTTTACTATTGATTTACTTCCAGGTACAGTCCCAATCTCTAAAGCACCGTATCGAATGGCACTAGGAGATTTGGTAGAACTGAAAGATCAGTTGTAGGATTTGCTTGATAAGGGCATCATACGACCTAGTGTATCTCCGTGGGGAGCTCCAGTACTATTCGTGAAAAAGAAGGATGGGTCTATGAAGATGTGCATAGACTACAGGGAGATTAATAAAGAGACTATTAAGAACAAGTATCCTCTACCCCGTATTGATGATTTTTTTGACCAACTCCAAGGTACATGGGTGTATTCCAAGATCGATCTTAGGTCAGGCTTCCATTAGGTAAGGGTGAGAGCAGAGGATGTATTGAAGACGGCTTTCAGGACCAGATATGGGCATTATGAGTTTCTTTTTATGCCATTTAGTCTGACGAATGCTCCTGTGATATTTATCGATTTGATGAATAGAATTTTTCATCCATATTTAGATCAGTTTGTGGTTGTTTTTATTGATGATGTACTGGTTTATTCAATGAGATATGAGGAACACGAGATACATTTGAGGCAGGTTTTGTAGATGCTTAAAGAGAAGAAGTTGTATGAAAAATTCAGTAAATGTGACTTCTAGCTTGGAAAAGTTGTGTTTTTGGGACATGTTATCTCGGGAGATGAAATTTTGTAGATCCTAGTAAGATTGAGGCGGTAGTGAATTGGGCTAGACCGAGGAATGTCCAGGAGATCAAGATTTTCTTGGGGTTAGATGGTTATTAGCGTCGTTTTGTTGAGGGGTTCTCAACTTTATCAGGGCCTTTAACACGACTGACGAAAAAAAAAATGCCAGATTTGAATGGGACGACAGTTGTGAACAGAGTTTTCAGGAATTGAAAAAGAGGTTAGTCACAGCGCTTGTATTGACCATCCCATCTGGGGGTGAGGGGTATACTATTTACAGTGATGCGTCTTTAAAGGGACTTGGCTGTGCAGCATAACAGGGCGGTGGAGTATGTGTCCAGATAGTTGAAAGAATATGAAAAGAACTACCCTACCCATGATCTTGAGTTGGCTGCAGTGGTACACACATTGAAAATTTGGAGGCATTACCTGAACGGCGAGCAGTGCGAGATTTTCTCCAACCATAAGAGCTTAAAATATTTCTTCACCCAAAAGGAATTAAATATGAGGTAGAGAAGGTGGTTAGAGTTGATTAAGGATTTTGACTGTACTATCAGTTACCACCCAGGGAAAGAAAATGTGATAGCTGATGCACTGAGCAGGAAATCTAGGGAACTAGTGTTAGCAGCTATGGAGATCCAGCATCCAATTATTTTGGATCTGGAGAGACTCGGTATAAAGTTGGTAAAGGGTGATCCTTCAGTGTATATTGCCATTTTAGTGGTACAACCTACTCTACATGAAAGAATTAAAGCTGCTCAGAAGGAAGATCCAGAATTAGCAGAGGTGATGGACAGAGTGCAAAGTGGTTAGGGGGAGGAATTCTGCATTTCAGATGACAGAGCTTTGCGGTTCCGTTCCATATTATGTGTTCCTGCTGATGCTAACATCAGGAAAACTATTTTAGATGAGGCTCACAGATCTTTGTATACGGTTCATCCCGACAGTACGAAAATGTAGAGGGATCTGTGAGAGTTTTATTGGTGGAGTGGTATAAAGAGAGAGATTGCTGAGTATGTTAGCCTAGTGTTTGACGTGTCAGCAGGTAAAAGCTGAGCACCAAAAGTCAATGGGTCAGTTGCAGTCTTTATTTATCCTAGAGTGGAAGTGGGATCATATATCTATGGATTTTGTTTCAGGGCTGCCGTCGACATTGCATGGCTAGAATGCGATTTGGTTGATAGTAGATCGGTTGACTAAAATCGCCCATTTTCTCCTTATCTAGATCAGCTATTCCCTCAGCCATTTAGTGGAGATTTACATTCAGGAGATAGTTCGTTCTCATGGGGTGCCTGTATCTATTGTGTCAGATCGAGACCCGCGATTCACGTCATGATTTTGGAGGAGCTTGTAGGAGGCTCTAGGGTCTCAGTTATCGTTTAGCACGACATTCCATCCTCAGTTTGACAGACAGACTGAGAGGACCATATAGATACTAAAAGATATGCTCCATGCATGTGTATTAGATTTTAGGGGTAGCTGGACTCAGTTCATGCTGCTGGTAGAGTTTGCGTATAATAACAATTTTCAGTCCAGTATTGGCATGACACCATTTGAAGCTTTGTATGGTAGGAGATGTCGATCTCCTTTGTATTGGGATGAGATGGGTGAGCGGCGAGTTGTGGGGCCAGAGCTGGTACAGTAGGTGTATGATAAAGTTTGGCTTATCAGGGAGAGAATTAGTGTAGCTCAGAGCCGACAAAAGAGTTATGCCGACAATCGCCGCAAGAGTTTAGAATTCAACGCTGGTGATCATGTGTTTCTGAAGATAGCTCCATTGAAAGGAGTTATGAGATTCAGAAAGAAGGGTAAACTTAGCCCTAGATTCATCGGTCCGTTTGAGATTTTAGAGAAAGTGGGACAGATGACCTATAGGTTAGCTTTACTGCCTTCATTATCCAGAATGCACGACGTATTCCACGTTTTTATGTTAAGGAAGTACGTCGCAGACCCTTCTTATATCATCAGTTATAGTGAATTGGAGCTCAGTGATTTGCTAGTCTATGAGGAGGTGCTCGTGCAGATTCTGGATAGAAGAGAACAGGAACTACGTAGTAAGAAGATTCCTCTAGTAAAAGTTCTATGGAGGAATCATGCAATAGAAGAGGCTTCTTGGGAGCTCGAGGAGCAGATCAGACAGAAATAGCCACAATTATTCTAAGAAGTTTAAATGTAATTAGAAAATGTGAGTAAATATGTAATACTTCTTTTGCAGGTACATGAAATTCTTTAATTAGTAAGTGGTATTTTAGTTTTGGGGGAATTTTCTTTTGGTATATGTAATCTCTCAGGACTTGAAATGTAAGCACGGTATTCCGCCGCCATAAGTGAAGGTAAGTAATAAAATAAGTAGACCATTTTGCTAACTAAGGTATGATAAATTACATGAATAGTAAATTTTGAGGACGAAATTTTATATAGAGGGGAGAATGTGATGACCCGAAGAATAATAGTATTTAAATAATGATTAAGAGGGTGGAAAATGGAGACAGTAACAGAAGGAGGAAGTCGACTTCGTCGATGAACATAGGGGATTCTTCGACGAGGGTATAAGAGGACTTCGTCGACGAAGGCAAGATTCATCGACGAAAAAATATCGAGAGAGGTTTTGAACAGTCTGAATTTCGTCGACGAGGAGTGGGTTTTGTCGACGAAATTATTAAAGGACTCGTCGACGAGATGACGTGGCTCATCAACGAATCCTGTTCTATAAATACCAAAAATCCAGATTTTAACTTCAACATTAAGAAACCTCTTACTCACTCTCTCTCCCTTCAGAATCTCTCTCCTTTCTCTTCAATTCTGGCTCCGTCGCTCGCCGGATCGACGATCTGAGACCACCACGACGCTCCTGGAGAAGTTCTTTGCATATCTTCCAGAGCAGATCGTCAGTGGAACTCCGTTGAAATTCATCCCTGAATTGAGGTAAGGCTTTTTAAGCCAAATTTGGTCTTATGATAGTTGTAGGAAATGATATACACGTGAAAATACTGAAATTTAGTACTGGGAGTTTTCATTTTCAGGGTATTGATCAGGAAATCCTATGGGTGTGAGTTAAGAATTTATAGGGGCTTTTCTCAGTAGCCACGTAAGGGAATAAACTAAAGCAATTATTTTTCCATACAAATTACCATTATTTCTCAGCAAATTGATTCTCAGAAAAACATGTATCATATATGAATATTATTGAGTAAATGTATATTTGGAAAATACTGCTGTATACAGGAATTATGATTTTAGATGGAACGTATGATTTAATTCAGTATTATGTGGCATAAGTATTATTTCATGAAAAGTATTATGTTACGACAATTTTACAAATAAGTATGTTTTTCGAAATTACATAATAATGCAGTATATGATGATTTTGAAACACATGATAATTGATTTATTTTTAGAATGGTAATTATGAAATGTTCGGCACGAGGCCGTATTTATGAAATGTTCGGAACGAGGCCGTATTTATAAAATGATTTTGGCGCGAGGTCGTATTTATGAAATTATGAAAGATGCAATAGTATCTGTATTATATGTTATCAAAACCCGGATGTTAGTTTAGTTCAGTTTTAAGAGCTCGGTACCGTAGCTATATAGATAAGATATCTATGTTCAGACTTGTGCTAACCACCCCACGAGGGGGTGGGAGATGGATAGTCGATGTGGCTTTCAATGTAGAGTTGTAGACGTCCACCTGACAGTCCGGACCAGGGTGTGGCGGGCCCATCGTACTTACAAATATTTTTGACTTAGCAATGGTCGGCCAGCCATTGTCGGGTCCCGCCTTCGGGCTGCACAACCCGTCATGGGGGGTAATACATGACAACAGCTAGCTATTCATATTGGGCATGTTTTCAGTATTATTAGATATAACAGACGATTTAAGAATGATATGAGTTACTAGAAATATATGAAATTATATGATGATTCAGTATGTTATGACGAATATTTACAGATATATGAAATGTATTGTATATGTATAACTGCATTATATATTCATGTTGCCACACAACTGTATTTAGTTTATTTTCCCTTACTAAGATGTGTCTCACCCCCGAACTTAATTAATTTTTTCAGGAGACCCTGAGAGAACGGCGGGTCATGGCCGCTGTTGAGTGAGTTGAGCATCCCTGCTAGAAGGGTAAGCTTTGATCTAGGATCAGGATATTTTTGTTGTATGATCCTAGGTCTATTTTGATGTTTTGGAGACTATATTCATATACTATATTTTGGGAATGTAGTAGACTCTAGATATTATGTAATTAATGGCTTGATGTATGTAAATTATTTTTACTACTGCTTAGATTTCCACTGTTTATGTTAGGTCTCCCCGCTACCCATGGGTTCGGGTTGACCATTTTATTTATGATGTTTCACTTTATAATAAGATTTTGAGGTTGTTATAGGTTGATTGGGTGAAACTGAAGAATGTGCAGGAAGTTCGGAGTTTCTTGGGACTGGCAGGGTACTATCGGTGGTTCATTGGAGGGATTCTCTAGATTATCTGGTCCTTTGACATGGTTGATGAGGAAGGGTGTGAGATTTGATTGGACCGAGGAGTGCGAGCAGAGTTTCAGAGAGTTGAATCACCGACTGGTCACTGCTCCGGTTTTAACCATCCTATTTGAGGATGGTGGTTTTGTGATTTACAGCGACGCATCGCTGAAGGGTTTGGGATGTGTTGATTCAACAAGGTAAAGTAGTTGCTTATAATTCTCTGAAACTTAAGGAGTACGAGAAGAATTACCCCACGCATGATCTGGAGTTGGCGACAGTGGTGTATGCGGTGAAAATTTGGAGACACTACCTTTACGGTGAGAAGTGTGAGATCTTCACGGACCACAAGAGCCTTAAATACTTTTTAACATTGAAAGAGTTGAACATGAGGTAGAGGAGGTGGCTGGAACTGATCAAGGACTACCATTGCACCATTAGCTATCATCCGAGGAAAGCTAGTGTGGTAGTTGATGCGTTGAGTGAGAAGTCAGAGCATGCAACAGTATCTACAGTAATAGTTCAGCATCATATTAGACGGGATCTTGAAAGCCTTGGCATGGAGTTGGTGGATGGTAATCATCAGGCTTTCATTACTAGCTTTGTCATCCAACAGACATTATTAGAGGGGATTAAAGCCGTGTAGGCTAACGATGCAGAGATAGTCGAGGTTGTAGAGAAGGTTTAGCAGGGGTTGGCTGTAGATTTTAACATCCCCGAGGGAGGTGTATTAAGGTTTGGAAACAGACTGTGTGTTCCAAATGACGAGGGGATAAAGAGGACGATTATGGAGGAGGCGCATCGTTCTTTGTATACGGTACATCCGGGTAGCACAAAGATGTATCGGGATTTGCACGAATCTTTCTAGTGGAATGATACGAAAAGGAAGATTGCTCGATTTATGGAGCAATTTCTGATGCGTCAGTAGGTATAGGTTGAACATTAGAGGCCGGCATGGCCATTGCAGCCATTGAGCATCCCAGAGAGGAAATAGGAGCACATCTTTATGGACTTTGTCACTGAGTTATTGAAACCTAAGGTGTAGTCCCAATAGGAGGGGTGAATTGGGTTATTTAAAATTTTCTTTTAAACCCCTTTTTGAAATCTTAATCTTTTACAATTTTTTTTAAAGACTTCTTATTTTCTTGTTGATTAGGCAATCCACACGAAAAACTTACGTATTCTATTCAATCCACATCCACAACATAAACAACCAAATAATCAACTATTCAAACCAATCAAACACAATACAAGTAATCAATTAATGAATGCTTTGTAGTATTTAGCTTAATTATTAGCAGCCTAGTATATAAATGTGCAAGTCCTGTAGTTGGCCTTTGAAGTGAAAATTAAAATAACATCCAACCACTCTTTTCAATAGCTCAGATTTTAAGTAAACCCTTAGTTGAAAGAATTTAGGAGTTGATTAACCAACGTGCTCCCTTTCGGTTTCCGCAATCAATGATGATCAACCCAATCAATTTTAATCTTAGGTTTATATAATATCCAAGGCTATTTGTAAGATTAACACATCCACACAGTTTGTATTGTTGTTGGAATTTAAAAGAGAATAAGAGAAGAGAGTGACACGGTGCTTTTACGAGGTTCAATTTACCCCAGCCTACGTCCTCGCCTTAGGTCAACCACCTAAGGATTCCATTATACCTTGTTTCTTCTGAGTGGAACAAAAACCCTTTATAATAAGCAACCTCTTTTTTAGGAAGAGAAGTCTCTTTAAGCAACAACCTATGCTTGGTGCAACAATCCAACTATACCTTGAATCGTCAAATATCTAGTAGAAAGGAACAGACATTTGCGTGTAAAAACACTCAAACACAGAGTACGTTGTACAATTTAAATCACTAATTGTACTTCAAAACCAAAACTAAATAGAAAATATGAAGCTCAAGGTTTAGAAGTCATCAATGGTTCTTTCTTATTGATATTGAAATCTCAGTTGCAAATTAGAACCAAAGCCTTTTTTTAATCGACCAAAAATTTCATAGAGTTTTCCCCAGCAAGAGTGTGAGCAAGTATGAGCTTTAGGAGAGTTTTAGCATAGAAATTTTGTATTACTTGAGCGTATGTTTTTATTGAACAAAAAAGGTATTTATAGACTTCTTAAAGAAAAGTTTCCTCATTTAACATGGAGTATTTAGGTAACTTTTCAAAAGATATTAAATCATAGAATTAATTTTGAAAAACTTTCCGTAGAGTTAGAAATTCAAAATCTATGTAGAGTCAGTCGGCTGACTCACTTGACTGGGTCAACATTTGTATGGGTTAGTCGGCTGGACAGGTAACTAAGGACATTCTATCTGCCAAAAATTTATTTCAAGAAAATGTTAGTCGGCTGACTAAACCACGTTCAAAATGGTCAGTCGGCTGGGCAGGCAAGGATGTCAGTCAGCTAACTGATTCTAGTTCAGAAAGGTCAGTCAGCTAGATAGGTTTTAAAAAGAAAACTTGGATCAGTCAGCTAACTGAACCACGATCAAAATGGTCAGTCGGTTGGGAAGTCCTCTCTTTTCAAATATTTTTATTTCTGATTTTTAAAATGTAGTTTACTTAAATACAACTTTTCAAAAACATTTTAAAGGGGTTTTCAAGTACTGGTCTCTAAGTATTTGTATCTTGAGGAGCTTCACATATCTAAATAGTAATGAATTGACGTACTTACAAATATCTTTCTAAGCATGATCTCATTAATCACTAAGTCTTCCAGTCTCTTAAGATTCAGTATTTTACTTCAAGTCCTGCTTAGCCTTTAAGCTCTTCATTTGTCATTCATTGCTTCAATATACTGAGAATCTTTCACTTGATTGACTTTGATTTCTAGTTTACTTCCATGATTAACCATGAGTGTCATTTTTCTTAGACCTGAAATAAAGCCACTTAACAACATATGTTAAAACATCCTTCATTTGTTATCATCAAAACAAGATTGAAAAACCCAGTTAGGCCAACAATCTCCCCCTTTTTGATGATGACAAACGAGGAGCAAAGATGAGGGTTCCTATGAAAAGGCTCCTCCTTACTATAAGCATTCTTTAACATGTGACATCAAATATGTATAGCATGTGGAAATGTTCAATATGCTCAAAGTCAAAGATAACAATATGCTCAAAGTTAAATAAGGCTCATCATTGTTTAACATGTTCATCATAAATATTTCATATTCCATACACATTATCAATATGAATATTTCATATTCCATTCACATTATTAATACTACATACACATCATAAATATAACATCTCCATACATTATAAACATCATAAACATTCCATACACATCATATCATATTCCATCTTTGCTTTTCACAACCTCTCCCCCTTTGGTTATCATTCAAAAACAAGAGGAAAGAAACAAGCAAAGCAACCAAGCTAAGTGTTTTATCATACAAAAATATCAAAGTACAAGCAAAAAAAAAATTGAGAGCACACGAAGAGACAAACCCTAGGTTAGTTGACTGACCACTCAAACGACTCGGGTTTTCATAAACGAGCCTGAGGTTTTTCCGTTTGTTAGTCGGTTGACCTCAGGGTCAGTTGGCTGACTGATCTCTAGTCTGGTAAGAATAATTCAGTCAGTCGGCTGACTTTAGAGTTAGTTGGCTGACTGACCTCTGTTCCAAGAAAACTAATTCAGTTAATCGGCTGACTTCAGAGTCAGTTGGCTGACTATAGATTTTTCTTTAAGTTTTGTCCTTTCACTTAGTTTCTCTACTATGTAGTAGACCAAGCTCTCTTCTAATAGTTATGAATCTATCTTCTAAGAGAGGTTTAGTGAGGATATCAGCTCATTGCTAATTTGTATTGATAAATTCTAAAATGATGTCTTCTTTTTTATCATGATCTCTTAGGAAGTGATGTCTTATGTCAATGTGCTTGGTTCTTAAGTGTGAAATGGGATTTTTAGATATGTTTATCGCACTTGTATTATCACACTTAATTGGTATAGTTGTTTATTCTAAGTTAAAATCTCTTAACTACTGTTTCATATATAGTGTTTGTGCACAACAACTCCCAGCTGCTACATATTCAACCTCAACAGTTGACAAAGCCACGAAATTTTGTTTCTTAGAGAACCAAGAAACTAAAGATCTTCCTAAGAAGTGGCATGTGCCACTTGTACTTTTTCTATCTATATTACATCCTGCATAGTTCGCATCTGAATAAATAATCATTTCAAAACCAATGTCCTTAGGATACCATAGTCCTAAGTCAATGGTTCCTATTAAATATCTAAAGATTCTCTTAACAGCTATTAGGTGTGATTCTTTAGGTGCTGATTGAAAACGTGCACACATACACACACTAAACATTATGTCAGGTTTACTGGCTATTAAGTATAGTAAACTTCCAATCGTACCTCTATAATACTTTATGTCTATAGGTTTCCATTTCTCATCTTTATCTAGGCTGATGGAGGTACTCATGGGGATTCCAATGGGTTTACTCTTTTCCATACCAAAATTTTGTATTATTTCTCTTATGTATTTTGATTGACTTAAGAAAGTCCTATGCTTGGCTTGTTTAATTTGCAGTCCAAGAAAATAGTTTAACTCTCCCATCATGCTCATTTCAAATTCTTCTTGCATACATTTTGCAAATTCTTTGCATAGATATTTATGAGTAGCACCAAATATTATATCATCTACATAGATTTGAATTAGGAGTACATCATCTTTTTTGATTTTAATGAACAAGGTACTATCAATTTTTCCTCTTGAAAATCCCTTCTCAATTAGAAATCCACTAAGTCTTTCATACGAAGCCCTAGGGGTTTGTTTTAATCCATACAAAGCCTTAGTTAGTCTAAATACATGATTAGGATTTTCTACATTTACAAAACCAGCGGGTTGTTTGACATATACCTTTTCATTAATATACCCATTTAAGAATGCACTTTTGACATCCATTTGGTATAACTTAAATTCTTTGTAGGAAGCATAAGCTAACAACATTCTTATAGCTTCCATTCTAGCTTCAGGGGCAAAGGTTTCATCATAGTCTATCCCTTCTTCTTGGTTATACCCTTTAGCTACAGGTATAGCTTTGTTTATAATGACTATACCATTCTCATCCTTTTTATTTCTAAATACCCATTTAGTTCCTATGATCGAATGAGTTTCAGGTTTGGGTACTAATTGTCACACTTTACTTCTTTCAAATTGGTTTAAATCTTCTTGCATAGAAATTATCCAAGAGTCATCTTTAAGGGCCTCCTCAACATCTTTAGGTTCATCTTGAGATAGGAATGCATAGTGATTGCATAGATTCTTTAAAGAAGATCTAGTAGTTACACCGCTAGATGGTTCACCTATAATTTGATATTGAGGGTGATTTTTATATACTTCCATTCTCTTGGTAATTCATGATTTTCTATAGGTTCATCTTTTAGGGTCTCTTCATTTACTTCCTTTTCTTCCTTGATTTCTACCTCATCCTCCTTTTTTTTCAAAATATCATCATTTTCTTCATTTTTGACTTCTTTTGAAAAAGGATTTGATTCATCAAAGTCTACGTGAATTGATTCAATTATGGTGAGTGTTATTTTGTAATAGATCCTATAGGCCTTGCTATTTGTAGAGTATCCTAGGAAAATTCCTTCATCTGATTTAGCATCAAATTTTCCTAAGTTATCTTTGTTATTGAGAACAAAACACTTACACCCAAAAACATGAAAGTAAGTTATGTTAGACCTTCTTCATTTCCATAATTCACAAGGTGTCTTGTTTAGACTTGATCTAATAGAAATCCTTTTAATTACATAGCAAGTTGTATTTACAACTTCGGCCCAAAAATACTTGGGTAAGTTATTTTCATTAAGCATAGTTCTTGCCATTTCATGAAGAGTTCTATTTTCCCTCTCCACAACTCCATTTTGTTGTGGGGTTCTAGGTGCTGAAAAGTTGTGACTTATACCATGATCATTGCAAAACTTTTCATTATCTTGATTCTTAAATTATCTTCCTTGGTCACTTCTTAGGTTTGAAACATTGTACCCTTTCTCATTTTGAAGCTTCTTGCATAGAGTGATTAACAAGTTACAAGCTTCATCTTTGATAGCTAGAAACAATACCCATGTGTATCTAGAGTAATCGTCAACAATTATGAAGGCGTATTGTTTTCCTCCTAAGCTTTGAGTTCTAGTAGGACCAAACAAGTCTAAGTGTATGAGTTCTAAGGGTCTACTAGTTGATATATGTTTCTTCATTTTGAAGTTTGTCTTGATTTGTTTTCCTAGTTGACAGGCATCACAAATTTTATCTTTGATAAACTTGGTATTAGGCAAGCCTTTAACTAAATTCTTTTTAAAGAGTTTAGATATGAGACCCATGCTGGCATGTCCTAATCTTCTATGCCAAAGCCAATAATTTTTCACTCATGCCAGCTAAGCAAGTTATATCTTGAGAGATCAGGCTATCAAGGTTTATGCAATACACATTACTCATTCTATGTGCAGTGAATAGTGTCTTATGATCCTTAGAATTCTGTATTATGCATTTGTCTTTCTTAAACATTATTTCAAATCCTTTGTCGCTAAGTTGACTAATGCTTAATAGATTATGCTTTAGACCATCTACTAACAAGACATCATCAATAGTGAGTGAAGAGTATTTACCTATTTCACCAATTCCGATGATCTTTCCTTTTGCATTGTTACCGAAGGTTACATATCTCCATCATTTTGAGTGAGAGAAGTGAACTTTGATTTTTCTCCCGTCATATGTCTTGAACAAGTACCATTTTTCTTTAGATGGAGTGGACCTAAAGCAAACCTACAAGAGAGGATTCATGTGGTTACTTTTGGAACCCAAACTTTCTTAACTCTCTTTAAATCTCGTCTAGTTTTTGTGTTTATCTTCCATTCATTTTTCACTTTGATGTACCTTTTCTTGAGTGGACAATTAAACATTATATGTCCTTTATTTTTACATATGTAGCAAGTAGTATGCTCATAAATGTTTGTGGATGAAGTACTTACATAGTGTTTAGATTGCTTTACAAAACTAGCCCATAAATAATTGTTTCTTTCTTTTGGTTGGTGTTCCATTGCAACCAATTCCTTCTTTATTGTTAGCCATCCTTTGTTGTCCTATCATTTTTTCATAGTTTACTTTACCTTTAGTGAAGTTGTAAATAATCTTTTCCTTATCTTGAATTGAGTTTTTAAGATCAATTATTTCTAACTCTCTCTTGCCATCTTCATTCACTTGAAACTTAGCTAGATTCTGAGACATGTCATTTACTTTCTTCTCAAGCTCATCAATTTTTAGGTCTTTTTCTTCTTCAACAATTTTCGAAGATTCAATCTGTTTTCTAAGTGTTTCATTTTGTTGTTTCAAGCTTATGTTCCTTTTTGAGACCTTGATGAATTTATTATGAAGAGAGAATAATTCAGCTTGAAGTTCTTTATAAGAAGGCATACTTTCACATGATTCATTACATGAATCTACTGAAAAATAGTAGTAAAAGTTTACCTCTTCGATGTGTGCCATGAAAGACATGTTTGCTACTTTTTGTTCACTGGATTCGCTCTCCAATTCACTCAAACTTGTGTCATCCCAAGTTGCTTTCATTGCACTTAGTATATGATTTTTGATCATATACGTACTATAAGTATCAATGATTTAATAGAAAAATAATCGGACATTCGGACAAAGTTTAAAAAAAAAATGATACTATTTTAAATAGCTAAGTTTTATCAGTTTTGAGAAATTTTGGCAGCATTTCCCCTGTAAATAGGACATATCCTCAAAACCAGAGGGTTGTTCAACATATACCTCTTCATTGATATATCCATTCAAGAATGCACTTTTGACATCCATTTGGTATAACTTAAACTCTTTGTTGGAAGCATAGGCTAACAACATTCTAATAGCTTCCATTCTAGCTACAGGAGCAAAGGTTTCATCATAGTCTATTCCTTCTTCTTGATTGTACCCCTTTGCTACAAGTCTAGCTTTGTTTCTAGTGATTATACCATTTTCATCTTTTTTATTTCTAAATACCCGTTTAGTTCCTATGATCGAATGATTTTCCGATTTGGGTACTAATTTCCATACTTGACTTCTTTCAAATTGGTTTAATTCTTCATGCATTGCAACTATCCAAGATTCATCCTTAAGGGCTTCTTCAATATCTTTAGGTTCATTTTGGGATAGGAATGCATAATGATTGCAAAGGTTCTTTAGTGAAGATCTAATAGTCACACCTCTAGATGGTTCACCTATAATTTGTTCTTGAGGGTGATCTTTCTTATATTTCCATTCTTTTGGAAATTCCATATTTTTTATGAGTTCATATTTTGACTTTTCTTCGATTATTTTATTTTCATCCTTGATTTCTATCTCATCCTCCTTTTAAAATACATCATATTTTTCTTCATTTTTAACCTCTCTTGAAAGAGGGCTAGATTCATCAAAGTCACCGTTAATTGATTCAACTATGGTTAGAGTTCTTTTGTTGTAGACTCTATAGGCGTTACTATTTGCGGAGTATCCTAGGAAAATGCCTTCATCCAATTTAGCATCAAATTTTCCTAAGTTGTCTTTGTTATTTAGGACAAAACACTTACATCCAAAAGCATGAAAGTACTTTATGTTAGGTCGTCTTCCTTTCCACAATTTATAGGGTGTTTTGTTTAGGTTTGATCTAATGGAGACTCTATTAATTATATAGCTAGCTGTATTTACAACTTCGACCCAAAAATATTTGGGTAGGTCATTTTCATTAAGCATGGCTCTTGCCATTTCTTGGAGGGTTCTATTTTTCCTTTTCACAACTCCATTTTGTTGTGGGGTTCTAGGTGCTGAAAAGTTGTGATTTATGTCATGTTCATTACAAAAATTTTCAAAATTTTGATTCTTAAATTCTCTTCCTTGGTCACTTCTAATATTTGAGACATAATACCCTTTCTCATTTTGAAGCTTCTTACATAAAGTGATTAATGAGTTGCAAGCTTCTTCTTTGTTAGCTAGGAACAACACCCATGTGTATCTTGAGTAATCATCGACAATTACAAAGGCGTATTGTTTTCCTCCCAAACTTTGGGTTCTAGTAGGACCAAACAATTCTAAGTGTATGAGTTATAGGGGTCTACTAGTTGATATATGTTTCTTCTTTTTGAAACTTTTCTTGGTTTGTTTTCCTAATTGACATGCATCACACACTTTATCTTTGACAAATTTTGTTTTAGGCAAGCCTTTAACTAAATTCCTTTTAGAGAGCTTGGATATAAGATCCATGCTAGCATGTCCTAACCTCCTATGCCAAAACCAACTATTTTCACTTATGGCTGCTAGGCAAGTTATGTCTTGAGAGATTAAACTATCAAAATTTATGCAATAACATTGTTCATTCTAAGTGCAGTGAATAATTTTTTTTTATTCTTAGAATTTCGTATTATGCATTTGTCTCTCTTAAACATTATTTCACATCCTTTGTCACTAAGTTGACTAATACTTAGTAAATTATGCTTTAGACTATCTACTAACAAGACAACATCTTGTCTTTTGCATTGTCACCGAAGGTTACAAATCCTCCATCCTTTGGAGTGAGAGAGGTAAACTTTGATTTATCTCCCCTCATATGCCTTGAACATCCGCTGTCCAAGTACCATTTATCCTTAGACGGAGTGGTCCTAAAGCAAACCTACAAGAAAGGATTCAAGTTGTTACTTTTGGAACCCAAACCTTCTTAATTTTCTTTAAATTTTGTCTATTTTTAGCATTTATCTTCCACTCATCTTTTACTTTAGTATACTTTTTCTTAAGTGGACAATTAAACATTATGTGTCCTTTCTTTTTGCACATGTGACAAGTGGTGTCACGCCTCGAACCTTGAAATGGGACCCAAGGGTGAAAATGTAATCTAACCTGTCCCTATATCCGATAAAACATCCAAAGATACAGTACAAAGGATGAGGGTCCGACCCCGTGGGGTTCCCAAGCACCCTAAACACAATCATATACGCAGCAGAAAAAGGTCATTCTATATATATATATATATGCAGTACCATACCAGAGTCTATACAAGAGCAAAACTAGCTATAACAAAACGTACAAATGGGTGCCCAAATAAATCTCAAAATGGCAACCCACTAAAATACAGTCCTTGCACTTACCTAAGCGCTAACCGCAATACACCGGCCACTACGCTCCCTACACCAGGACGCTAGTTCTGGTTACTCGAAGGACCTATAAAAATGTACGTACAGCAGGGGTGAGACACCTCTCAGTAAGGAAGAACACAGGTTATATCGGTGTGTGTTATATGAGTGTTATCATGACATACTAACATGCATAGTTCAATAGTCAAAACAATCAAAACCAGTTCCAGTATTTTCACAAAACAAGCAATACAATCTGGTGTCGTCACACCCTTCAGCTCGAAGCCGGACTGTCCGGTGGTATTTCACACCCATCGGTAAAAATCAGCAATTTGGTAATATTTCACACCCTTCAGCAAACGTCAGCAGTCTGGTGATATTTCACACCCTTCGGCAAACGCCGGCAATCTGGTGATATTTCACACCCTTTGGAAAAAGTCGGTGCCCCCGGTAACCTGGCATAACATCAACATTGAACCGGTGCAGATCTGGTGTTCGAACACCCTTCAACTCATAAGCCGGCCAATCTAGTGGTGTTGCACACTCTTTGGCAAAAGCCGGATTTTCAAACTTAGAACAATTCGGAACCCCGTTCCTATTTCACCAAAATACAACATATGCATGCTCATATAACCAAACAAACCACACCCATTTGGTAATCTAAAATCATGGTTTTCCAAACACATACAGTTTAAAAAAGTCAAGGCACAACCATCCCTATAACTCAGTATAAATCAATATATACGTTTGGTTTTCAACAAAACTAGGGATGCAGCCTGTCGCCCCCTTTTGCTCAAAACTGTAATCATGAAAGACCCATAGTTTTCCCCGTTAGATCCCCCCAAATGAATAGCCAAAACACACACAAGATCGTGAACCACAATTCTACCGAGTCCGATTTCAAAAATAACCAATATAAACATAGTTTCCCTTACCTTTTCCCCTAATAGCAAATCCCGAATTCCAAGATCCCTAAACAGCGAATCGAGTTCCGAATCCTACAAATCATGGTACAGAATATACTCACAAGACCGTTTCCTACAAAACTACCAGATTAGAATTGAAAATTGAGCCTTACCTTGATTTTACACCAAAACCCGAAAATCTCTTAAATGAGATTCCAATCCGTAGAACTTGCAGAGAATCCTTCCATGATCCTCGTGGTAACTTCATATTCACAATTCTAACGATGATCGGTGAAGAATTTTAGAGAGAGAGAGAGAGTAGGGAGAGTTCTAGAGAGAGAGAGATAGATAGAATTTGAAGTTTCTTAATGGAGAAGTAAAGAATATTCTATTTATAGGCCCTTTGACCCGGGCGAACTCGTCGACGAAATGGTGTCCTCGTCGACAAGGCCCAATGGTGTCCTCTTGTTGACGAGATGATAGATTCGTCGAAAAATCTTGATATTCCCGATTTTCCAAAACTCCTCGGCTTCTCCTCGTCGACAAGTCTCTGAATTTCATCGACGAGAAGAACAAAGACTTCGTCAATAAAATCTGGCTTCGTCGACGAGGCCTGATCTTTTACCAAACTGCCCCTCTCTTTAAATATTTAAAAACCATTATCAAGAGTTGAGTTCTTACAACCTCCCCTCATAAAAATTTCGTCCTCGAAATTTGTACTCTCTTATACACGAACTCATTCTTACAATCGAACACATATATACCAATCTAAAGAAAAACTGGCGATCACTACAACGTAGCCCCATCATACACATACACATACACATACATACCCTCACTTATGGCGGAGGAATACCGTGGTTACATATATAACCGTCTCAGGAGTTCACAAAACACACACTCCTGACGAATAACCACCTATCCTAACACATAGTAGGATCATGTACAAGTGCTCAAAACAATTGTGGATATTTCCAGCGTATTTCTGTTTCTAGTTCCCAAGAAGCTTCCTCAACCTCGTGGTTCCGCCACAATACCTTCACTAACGGTATATCTTTAGTATGAAGTTTCTGAACTTTATAGTCCAGAACCTGAACAGGTATCTCCTTATACGCTAAAGTATCCCTAATTTCCAACTCATCATAACTAATAACATGTGAAGGATCCAACACGTACCTCCTCAACATGGATACATGAAAAACATCGTGGACCCTCAAAAGTGCTGGAGGTAATGCAATCTTGTAGGCTACCAGATCCACTCGTTCAAGTACCTTGAATGGTCCGATATACCTCGGGCTCAGCTTGCCCTTCCTCCCAAATCTCATCACCCCTTTTATCGGAGTAATACGTAGAAATACCTTACCTCCCACTTCGAATTCTAACTCACGGCGGCGAACATCCACGTAACTTTTTTTCCAACTCTGAGTTGATCTAATCCTCTTCTGGATCAAACCCACCTTCTCAGACGCTTGCTGCACAAGTTCAGGTCCTAACACCTGACGTTCACCAACCTCATCCCAACACAAAGGAGATCGACACCTCCGACCATACAAAGCCTTGAACAATGCCATCCAGATACTAGATTGGAAGCTGTTATTATAAGCGAACTCTACAAATGGCATAAATTGTATCCAGCTACCACCGAAGTCTAACACACAAGCTTGCAACATATCTTCTAAAATTTGTATCGTCCTCTCCGATTGTCCATCAGTCTGGGGGTGGAATGCTATACTGAAAGTAAGCTTCGTCCCTAGTGCCTCCTGTAAACTCATCCAGAATCGAGAAGTAAACCTTGGATCTCGATCTGACACAATGGACACCTGTACCCCGTGCATTCTCACAATCTCATGCACATATAACTCCGCCAGCCTACTTAAAGGATAACTAACTTTCATCAGTATGAAATGGGCAGATTTCGTCAATCTATCCACGATCACTCAAATAGCATTTTGCCCGTGAAGTACTAGCGGCAATCCGGTCACAAAATTCATGGAAAGGCTACAACGGCCCTACCGGCCTCTAATGTTCAGCTTTCACCTACTGACACGTCAGACACTACTCCACAAACTGAGCAATCTGCCTCTTTATACCAGACCACCAGAAGGTCTTGCGCAGGTCTCGATACATTTTTGTACTACCAGGATGTACTGTATACATAGAACGATGCGCCTCCTCTAGAATCGTCCTTTTGATCTCAGCATCATTCAGAACACACAACCAGGTTCCAAACCTCAACGCACCTCCCTCAGAGATGTTAAACTCCGTATCCAGTCCCTATTGTACCTTTTCCATAATCTCTGCCAACTCTACATCACTAGTCTGCGCGGCTTTTATATGCTCAAATAAGTTCGATTGGATCACCAAGCTAGCAATGAAAACCTGATGATCACCGAACACCAACTCCATACCAAGCTTTCTAGATCTTGCCTGACATGATGCTGAGCTACAACTGCAGTTACTGCTGCATGCTCTGACTTCCGACTCAATGCATCTGCTACCACATTAGCCTTTCCCGAGTGATAACTGATCATATAATCGTAGTCCTTGATCAACTCTAGCCACCGCCTCTGCCTCATATTCAACTCCTTCTGCATGAAGAAGTACCTGAGGCTTTTATGGTCTGTGAAGATCTCACACTGCACACCATACAAATAGTGTCGCCAGATCTTCAATGCATACACAATAGTAGCCAACTCCAAATCGTGCGTAGGGTAGTTCTTCTCATATTCCTTCAGTCGCCAAGAGGCATAAGGTACTACCTTACCGTACTGCATGAGCACATATCCCAGGCCTTTCAGAGATGCCTCACTATAAATCATAGACCCACCATCCCCCAAAGGTATGGTCAACACTGGAGCAGTAACCAGCCGGTGCTTCAACTCCTGAAAGCACTACTCGCAATCGCTGGTCCACTCAAACTGGACTCCCTTCCTGGTCAATTATGTCAAAGGTCTAGACAGTTTAGAGAAACCCTCTACAAACCAACGATAGTAACCCGCCAGTTCCAGAAAACTCTGAACCTCCTGCACATTCTTTGGCCTTACCCAGTCGACCACAGCTTCAATCTTGCTAGGATCAACTGATATACCATCCCTAGTAACCACATGTCCTAAGAACGCAATCTAACTCAACCAAAATTCACACTGTTTCAATTTAGCATACAATTTCTTCTCCCGCAGAATCTGTAACACTACCCTCAAATGTTCCACGTGCTCTTTCATACTCCTCGAGTATACCAGAATGTCGTTAATGAATACCACTACGAATCGATCTAGGTACTCATGGAAAACCCTGTTCATCATATCCATGAACATCACCGGAGCATTCGTCAACCCAAATGGCATGACTAAGAACTCATAGTGGCCATATCTGCTCCGAAAAGCAGTCTTCGCTACATCATCCACTCTAACCCTCACCTGATGATATCCTGACCGCAAGTCGATCTTTGAAAAGACCTGCGTTCCCTGTAACTGGTCAAAGAGATCATCTATACGAGGTAAAGGATAGTGATTTTTCACAATTACCTTATTAATCTCACAGTAATCAATGCACATCCACATCGACCCATCCTTTTTCTTCACAAACAGTACTGGAGCTCCCCAAGGCGAAACACTAGGTTGAATGAATCCTATGTCCAGTAATTCCTATAACTGCTCCTTCAACTTTTGAAGTTCTACTAGAGCCATCCGGTACGGAACTTTAGAGATTGGTGCCTTACGAGGCAGCAACTCTATCGCAAACTCCACCTCACGATCCGGAGGTAAACTAGGTAAATCATTTGGCAACACATCCAGGAACTCGCTGACTACCTAAATGTCCTCGAGTCTCAGCTCATCCCGCAGCAGTTCCTTCATACAAGCTAGGTACCCCTAACATCCATTCAAGAGTCGCCTCCTCACTTGTAGTGCCGACAGAATATGTGGCGCTAGACGCACACACGATCCCACAAATTCGTACTCCTATTCCCCAGGAGGTCTGAAAATTACCACCTTCCTACGACAGTTGATCACAGCATAACTGGAGAACAACCAATCCATCCCCAGAAGGACATCGAACCCTGACATGTCATATACAACAAGATTTACCGGTAGCATCTTTCCCTGAATTTCCACTGGGCAGTCTACCAACATCTTCTTACAAAAAGATACACTCCCAGATGATGTAGTAACAGATAACACCTCATTTATGTCTTGGGTTTCAGTTCATCACCGTAAAAAAAAACTCACAAATACAAAAGAGTGGGTTGCACCCGAATCAAATAAAACAGAAGCCTTATTTGAAAGCAATGATAAGGTACCTGTCACCACGTTCCCTGCATGCTTAGCGTCCGCTGGAGTAAGAGAGTATACTCTAGCCGGAGTTGTATTCGTCTGAATAGTTTCCCAAGGTATCTGATTGCTCCCTCGGTTCCCACTGAATGCAGGCCATCTCGCCTCGGTGTATGACAATCACGAAACATGTGACTTGACTGGCCACAGTTGTAGCAGTTACCTCCAAACGACTGACACTCACCCTCGTGCCATTTGTGGCATCGGGTACAATGTCTACGAGTCTGGCTCATCTAAGAATCCTGACGCTTGATATTCTGATGATAACTCAAGCCCTTGCTCCTCTTCTTCCACGATCCCTAATGAGATCCTGTCTGAGAACCAGAAGGTAATGTCCTTTTCCTCGATTCCTGATCCACCTCGTCCTCTCGGATACCGATCTCAATCTCCATCGCTTTATCCACCAACACCGAGAACTCACGGATCTGTAGCATACCCACTAGTCTGTGGATATCCTTCCTCAGGCCCTTCTTAAACCTCCTAGTCTTCTCATACTCTCTCGAGATCAGACATGGTGCAAAGAGGGACAACTCTATGTACCGAGCCGCATACCTTTGCACTGTCAAACTCCCCTGAGTCAGAATAGAAAACTCATCTACCTTCACATCACGTACAGAAGCCGGGAGGTATCTGTCGAATAATACCTCCTTAAATTGGCTCCACGTCATCTCCTCAGGACCACCTCTCTGCTTCTCCAACAGATTCACTGCAGTCCACCATCGACCCGCCTCCTTAGATAGCTGGAAGATGGCATAAAGGACTCGCTGCCTATCCGTGCTGTGCAAGACCTCCAAGATCCTCTCAGTCTTTTCCACCCAATCCTCTGCTACCATTGGGTTAGGTCCTCCAAAGAACGTTGAAGGATGCATGCGTGTGAACCTCTCGATGGTGCACCCCGCAGCAGTAGGAGAGCACTCGCACCTCCTCACACTCCGCCCGATCTCCTGTAACACTTGCCTCGTCAAACCCCAAGGCACAGAAGGGGACTCATCACTCGCAGTCTCCTCGGAGCCACTTCCCAAGTCATTATCCTTGGGCTCCATTCTGCAACACAATAGGAATCTATCAGTATCCCTAATACACATACAGTTAACATATCTATACTAATCGTGTTAACTATTCCCTGTCAGGTTTAGGTCTGTCCTATCACACCGACATGAAAGTCATCAATGATCTACCCTACTTTTACTGGAATTGTCATCCCAGGAAAAACGCGGAATACCGTCGACAAATCCCGGTCTAGCAACCGAACAACCCTCAACCAACTTTACCCATATCCACATCCTATACTTTGGTATGTACTCACAACTAAGCCTAACCAAGTCTACAAGACCTAACAACCTGGTTAATTGTGATACCAAGCTATCACGCCCTGAACCCCGAATTGAGACCCAAGAGTGAAAATGTTATCTAACCTGTCCCTGTATCCGATAAAACATCCTAAGATACAGTACAAAGGATGAGGGTCCGACCCCGTGGGGTTCCCACGCACCCTAAACACATCCAAACACAATCATATACCCAGCGAAAAAAGGTCATTCTATATATACATATGCAGTACCATACCAGAGTCTATACAATGGCAGAACAGCTCAAACAAAATGCACAAACGGGTGCCCAAATACATCTCAAAATGACAACCCACTAAAATACGGTCCTAACACTTACCCAAGCGCTAACCGCAGTACACCGGCCACTACACTCCCTACACTAGGACGCTAGTTCCGGTTACTCGAAGGACCTATGAAAATGTACGTACAATAGGAGTGAGACACCTCTCAGTAAGGAAGAACACAGGTTATATCAGTGTGTGACATATGAGTGTTATCATGACATACTAACATGCATAGTTCAATAGTCAAAACAATCAAAACCAGTTCCAGTATTTTCACAAAACAAGCAATACAATCTGTTGTCGTCACACCCTTCGCGCTCAAAGTCGGACTGTCTGGTGGTATTTCACATCTTTCGGTAAAAACTGGCAATTTGGTGATATTTCTCACCCTTCGGAAAATGCCAAAAGTCTGGTGATATTTCACACCCTTCGGCAAACGCCGATAATGTGGTGATATTTTACATCCTTCAGCAAACACCGGCAGTCTGGTGATATTTCACACCCTTCGACAAAAGCCGGTGCCCCCGGTAACCTAGCATAGCATTAGCGTTGAACCGGTGCAGATCTGGTGTTCGCATCCCCTTCGGCTCATAAGCCAGCCAATCTAGTGGTATTGCACACTCTTCGGCAAAAGCCGGATTTTCAAACCTGGAACAATTCGGTACCCCGTTCCTATTTCACCAAAATACAATATATGCATGCTCATATAACCAAACAAACCACACCCATTTGGTAATCTAAAATCACGGTTTTCCAAACACATATAGTTTAAACAAGTCAAGGCACGGTCATGCCTATAACTCAGTATAAATCAACATATACATTTGGTTTTCAACAAAACCAGGAATGTAGCCCGTCGCCCCCTTTTTCCTAAAACTGTAACCATGAAAAACCCTTAGTTTTTTCCGTTAGATCCCCCCAAATGAATAGCCAAAACACACACAGGACTGTGAACCACAGTTCTTCCGAGTTCGATTTCAAAAATAACCAATATAAACACAGTTCCCCTTACCGTTTCCCCGAATAGCAAATCCCGAACTCCAAGGTCCCTAAACAGCGAACCGAGTTCCAAAACCTACAAATCACAGTACAGAATATACTCATAAGACCATTTCCTACAAAACTACAGAATCAAAATTGAAAATCGAGTCTTACCTCGATTTTACACCAAAACCCAAAAATCTCCGAAATGGGATTCCAATCCGTAGAACTTGCAGAGAATCCTTCCACGATCCTTGTGGTAACTTCAAATTCATGATTCTAACGACGATCGGCCAAGAATTCTAGAGAGAGAGAGAGAGAGTGGGGAGAGTTCTAGAGAGAGAGAGAGATAGAATTTGAAGTTTCTTAATGGATAAGTAAAGAATATTCTATTTATAGGTCCTTTGATCCGGGCAAACTCGTCGACGAAATGGTGTCCTCGTCGACGAGGCCCTATAGTCCTCTCGTCGACGAGATGATAGATTCGTTGACAAATCGTGATATTCCTGATTTTCTAAAACTCTTCGGCTTCTCCTTGTCGACGAGTCTTTGAATTTCATCGACGAGAAAGACAAAGACTTCGTCAACGAAATTTGGCTTCGTCGACGAGGTCTGATCTTTTACCAAACTGCCCCTTTCTTTAAATATTTAAAAACCATTATCAAGAGTCGGGTTCTTACAAGTGGTGTGCTCATGAATATTTGTTGATGAAGTACTTGCATAATATTTAGATTGATTTACAAAATATCTCATATACAAGTTTTTCTTTCTTTTATTTGAGGCTCCATTATATCCAATTCCTTCTTTGTTGTTTGCCATCCTTTGTTGTCCTACCATCTTTTCAAAATTATCCTTACCTCTGGTAAAGTTGTAGATGACCTTTTCTTTCTCTAGAATTTGGTTTTTGAGATCATTCATTTCTTGCATTTTCTTGCTATCTTCATTTTTCTTGAGACTTAGCTAGTTTTTGAGATAAATTATCTATTTTCTTCTCAAGTTCTTCAATTTTTAAGTCTTTTTCTTTTTCAACAAGTTTTGCAGATTCAAGTTGATTTTTAAGTGCCTCGTTTTGTTGTTTCAAGCTAATGTTCCTTTTTGAGACTTTAATAAACTTGTTATGTAGAAAGAGTAATTCATTTTGAAGTTCTTTGTAAGAGGACATACTTTCACATGAATTACTACAAGATTCATTACACGAATCTTCAGAGAGCGAATAATAAGAGTTTACCTCTTTGTTATGCACCATGAAGCACATGTTTTCTATTTCTTGATCACTTGGTTCACTTTCCAATTCACTCGAACTAGTGTCATCCCAAGTTGCCTTCATTGTAGGCTTCTTTTTCTTCTTGTCCTTCTTGAGTTGTGGGCATTCTGGTTTGATGTGCCCGACCTTTTTACAATGATAGAAAGTAGGAGGATTATTTATATTTTTGTATTCTTTTTTATTGCTTTCTCCTTTTTTAGCTTTTGATCCATTAAATTTTCTAGTGAATTTTTTGTTTCTTCTTAAGAATTTTCCAAGCCTTTTAGTTATTAGAGCTAAGTCCTCATCTTCTAATTCACTAGATTCATTATCTTCCTCACTTGAATATTCTTTCAAAGCTTTTAGAGCTATATACTTCTTATTTTTGTTTTCTATGCTTCTTTCTTTCAACATCATTTCATAGGTTAGAAGAGATCCTATGAGTTCATCTAAAGAAGTTGTTTTAAGATTTCTTCCTTCCGCACTGTCTGTGGCTTTTGGTTCCCAAATAGATGGGAGTGCTCTTAGAATTTTACGGATCATCTCATGGATGGAATAAGTTTTTCCTAAGGCACTAAGTGAATTTATGATATGGGCGAACCTAGTGAACATGTTTGTTATACTTTCATCGAAGTTCATCCTAAAGGCTTCATATTCATTAGTTAACATATCAATTCTACTTTCCTTAACATCTATTGTGCCTTCATAGGTTACTTATAATTTATCCCAAATCTCTTTGGCTATTTTACATGCCATTACTCTATTGAACTCATTTACATCAAGTGCACAGTATAAAGCATTTATTACACTTGAGTTAATTTGCAACATTTTATAATCTAAGTCATTTAGTTCTTTATCTTCTTAAGGTACTTCTTTTCCATCAACTAGCTTAGTGGGGATTAAATTTCCATTTGTTACAACGTTCCATGCCTTCCAGTCCATAGTTTGAAGGTAGATTCTCATTCGTTGCTTCCAGAAGGTATAATTTAATCCACAAAAAATAGGTGGCCTAGTTGAGGATTGACCCTCACCAAAGGGAGCTACTCCTATTTGTGCCATTTAGATCTTTATATAGCTACTTATTAGGTTTTGCTATAACCTTGCTCTAATACCAATTGAAATTAGGATAGTTTCCAAGAGGGGGGTGAATTGGGAATTTAAAAACTTTTATTTTAATTCATTTTAAGAATACTTAACTTCTTTTATTGTTTTACCAATTATTTTACTTGTTTGTTTAATTTTTCAAACACACAATAACTTGGTTTCTTTTATACAATCAACAACACTAGCACTTAAATAACTAAATCACCAATCAACCTTTCAATCAACCACACTATCCAAACTAATCAAACACAATTTGAAAGCAAACAACCAAACCAAAATTAAGATATACAGTAGTAAGAAATTAGGATGGTTGTTTGTTTATATATGCCTTATAAATATGAATTTAGCCCTGTAGTTGAATGATATGCTTGTTAAAATAAATTTGCTTTTTTTATATGATTTACAACCACACATCCACACTCTTCCCAAAATTCAGAATTCAAGTAAACTCTTAGTTAATTTTCTTTGGGTGTTTTAACCAAATAACGTACTCCCGTATGGTTTCCGCAAAGTATGATTTAACCAACGTACTCCCTTTCGGTTTCTGCAGCCCAAATCAAAATTAAACTTTAAGTTTGTTTGATTTCCAAATATACGCAGTGTATATGATTTCAAATTTAAACCATCCACGTAATATAAATATGCTGAAAATAAAGAGTAAGGGAAAGAGAGAATGAGACACAGGATTTTATGAGGTTCGGCTTCAACACAGCCTATGTCCTTGCCTTTGGAATAATCACCAAAGGATTCACTAAACCTATTCCTTTATCGGGCAGAACAATACCTTTACACACTCCTTCAGAAGGCTAGAGCAGCACCTCTCTAAGGGATAATCCCTCGCTTAGCCAATGATCCAGCAAACCTAGAATCGTCACAATCTACAAGAATATAATATAAATTCTGCGTACAAAAAATACTCTCAAAATTTAGAGGAGGTTGTACAAATTGAGATGTAAATTGTACTTCATAAAACCAAAGCAAAATAGAATATATGGAGCTATAAAGTTTTTAGAAGTCATCAATGGTTCGTTTAAAAGAGAATTGGAATTGCAACCGAGAACCAAGCTTTGATATTTTCAATCTACCAAAATTGTAGAATTCCTCTCTAGCAAAAGATGTGAGCAAAGAAGAATTTCAGGAGAATTTCAGCGCAAGATGAATTTCAAAATTTGTCTAATTTCTCTCTTTTCTTGTGTTTTCTCTATCATGTTTTTTCATTACCCAAAGAGGTATTTATAGGCAATTTAAAAGATCAACTTCCACATCAAATTAGGTAAACTTTGAAAAAAACATTAAATTGTTGACTAGATTTTGGAATTCAAAATTTTAAAAGATCAACATCCACATCAAATTAGGTAAACTTTGAAAAAATATTAAATTGTTGACTAAATTTTGAAATTCAAAATTTTAAAAGATCAACATCCATATCAAATTAGGTAAACTTTGAAAAAACATTAAATTATTGACTAAATTTTGAAATTCAAAATTTTAAAAGATCAACATCCACATCAAATTAGGTAAACTTTGAAAAATTATTAAATTGCTGATTAAATTTTGAAATTCAAAATTTTGAAAGATCAACATCCACATCAAATTAGGTAAACTTTGAAAAAACATTAAAATTGTTGACTAAATTTTGAAATTGAAAATTTTAAAAGAAGTTTCCCGTTGAGATCTGAAATCTGCTCCGCGTGGCAGTCGTCTGTCATAGTTAAAATTTAAACCCAAAATACTGGCAGTCGTCTGCCAGAACATAGGTAGTCATCTGTCATAGTTAAAATTTTAAACTCAGAACACTTTGATTAAACCCTTTAACTTGCCAGTCGTCTGTCCATAGACAGACAGTCATCTGTCAGGTGCATGACTTATCAGAAACTCTTTTTTTATTTTGAAAACTTTCCTTCCTTTAAAACCTTTGTTACTTTGATTTCAAAAACATGTTTTAAACTCTTTAAAACAAAGTATTTCTTAGTTTCTTTTGTTTTTATAAGAGCTTTACATATCTAAATGACATTTTTTTTTAAAGTACTTACAACAGTTCTTCTAATTATGGTCTTCTTAAATCCTTCAGCCTCCTTCAGCCTTTTGAGGTTCACTTTTGACTTTGGGTTTGCTTGCCCTTAAACTTCTTCATTTTTCTTTCATTGCCTTCAATATTCTGAGAAGCTTTCACTACATTAACATTGAGTTTCAACCTATCAACCTTGAGAGTTCTTTTACTTAAAACACATCACTTAACATCATATGTTAAAGCATCCTTCATTTTTTTATCATCAAAACAGGATTGAAAAGCCCAGTTAGGTCAACAATAATTAATTTGCATATTTTAATTTTGTTAGCCTAAAAAGGCTTAGAATCTTATTTTGATGATAACAAATCAAAGGAACTTAACACATTTGGTTAATTGAAATTTCAGGACTAAAGTGTATTGATAGAAGATCAAAATAAAGTGATTGAGAAGTCTATTGAAAGCTTGTACTTAAAAGCTAGAAGATCTAATGAAGCTAAAGATGATTGAAGCAAGAAGTCAAGATAGATATAAAGAATGGAAGCATACGTGAAGACTTAGTGAATAGAAAGTCATAGTCAATAAGAAGTCTCATGTAAGTACTTAACAAATTTCAATATAAATGTTTGAAGCTCTTAGAAACTATTATTGACTTAGAGACCCGTTTTTAAGAACCATGGAAAATAATTTTTTAAAGTCTCATTTCAATATTCTGAGTTTAAAAGCTAAAGGGTTTTTCAAAACAAATTTCTTGAAAGCATACAAGTTGAAAGGACAAGCGACTGATGAAACATCATTAGGTGGCTGACATTTTTTGTGTTATTAAAAACTGAACAGACAGAATCGAGATAGGCAACTGATGCAACTGATCTTAAAGGCTTGGGTGACTGACCCTATTATGTGTTTCAAAAGATGCTGAATTGTAAAGGCTCAGGCAACTAACCCTAAGGTCATAGTCGATTGACCTTCGGGATTTTAAATTTTTAAATAGTGAGGGAAAGTTTCCAAAATTGATTGCTTAACCCCCAAACTTTAAGAAAATTTGGGAAACACTGCGAGTAACTTGGGGACTAAAAAAATTTACTTTTTCTATCTATAAATACATGTTAATCCCATGAATTAAACAACACAAGCAGCAATCAATCAAATTCTCATACATTCAAAGCTATCTTACTGAATTACTTTTGCTAAAGTACCTGTTGTGCTCTTGCTGATAAAAGCTCATGGTTATTTGATCTTTCACCGAGATTTTAAATCTAAGATAGAACCATGGTGATATTTACTTGAGCTTCAATCTTTATATTGTTATTTTGCTGAAGTATATTATTCTTTATTTGTACAAATTTGCTCTAACAGAGAGTTTTCTTGTACGACACAGTTTTTTTCTTTGTTGTTGTGTTTGATGATTCAGGAGTATTGGATTGTTGCCTAGCAAGAAGGGGTATTCTTGTTAGAGAGGGATCTCCACCTGAGAAGGAGAGATGTTTTAACTTTGCCTATTAAAAGGGTTGGAAAGGAAAATCCTCACAGTGGTTGCTTGGGGCAAGGACGTAGGCTGCTGGTCGAACCTTGTAAAAAATTTAGTTCTCAGCTCTTCTCCCTACTCTCTTTAATTTACTACAAGTATATAACCTGCCTCTATAATCTTTAACACTTGCTGAATTTTGGGAATTGCTGGAGTTTTGGTTTTTTATTCGTATTTGAAATCAGCATACTATAGTATTGGTTGATTGATATATTCAAAAGTAAAATTTAGATCTTGAATATCAAAGCTGAAAAGTATTTTGCTAAAGTTACAATATCAAATCTCTGAAATTATATTTTATCATTCATTGTCATCTGAGTATTAATTTAAAAGATTCTGAGATTTGTTTATGACAATTTACAATTGAAACTTAGAATTTATCAGCTGGGCTTTAAACATCAAAGATTTGAATTTGGATTAAATATTGACTATACTTGGTTGATTATCAAAATTATATTTGAGTAATTGTTGAGAGTCGTTTAAGTTGCTGAAGTTAAAATTCAACTAAGATATTTGTAATACAAAGAAGCAAAGAAATTTTAAAATCCCAATTCAACCCCCTTCTTGGGAGTATACCTAGATTCTAAAATTTGAATTTGTATTTGTATGAATTTAAATTTTGAACAATTTGTATTTTAAATTTTAAGAATTTATGAATTCTTTAGTAATTCTGGTTTAATTTTATGTATGCTAAAATGTAATTACAGGTTTTTACAGGAATTTTCAAAAAAAAAATAATTATTTCAAAGCATTAGAAACGGTTTGCAAAACCGTTACTAATAATGGAAAGATGGAGTATTAGTGACGGTTTAGAAATCGTCACTAAAAGAACAAAATCGTCTCTATAGAATCAACATTATGGGGGCCAAAATCGTCACTAAAGGCCAAGTATTAGTGATGACTTTATAATTGTTACTAATAGTTTATTATTAGTGACGGTTTTAATAACCATCACTAAAATCATACCATTAGTGACGGTTTATTGACTATCACTAATACAGTCATTTTAGTAACGATTATAAAATCTGTCACTAATACTTGCGCTTTAGTCACGAATTTGAGCCGACGATATGTATAATTTATAGTGACGGTTGTAGCCTATTAGTGATGGTTTTTTCCCGTGACTAATACTCGACTATTAGTGACGATTTGTATATTTCGTCACTAATAAGTATTAGTATTGGCAAATATGGTGACAACGTTAAAACCATCACTAATAATGATAGAATTATGACTAATAGTATTACTAATGGTTTTTTGATTATTAGTGATGGTTTAAAACTGTCATTAATAACCTTATTTCTTGTAGTGTAAGAGAATTCAAGAAAGAAATGATAGCTACCTTGTATTCAAAAAGCATATGTATTGCAAAAATACTTTGAAAAATGATCACATCATTTTCTTTGATTTTATGCCATGAAATTTTTATTAAAAAAATCCTTAATCTAGTGGGCCTTCAAAGCCTTATCAACATGCTGCCTGAGTCCAACAAAATTATGGTAAACAAAAAGTAAAATATATTTCCTAATTTTTGCAATTCTAACTCTTAGAATATATCCTCTCTTTAATAATTATTTTCTCTTATAAATAATACAAACAACAACAACAACAACAAAGCAACAAAAATAATAATCCAACCATTTCAAAATCTAACAATCTCCATTGTGTATCACGAAATTTCCAAATTTTTATAAAAAACAACTACATGATTTGCATACCTGTCGTGTTACTATAATCTCCAGACAATCCTCATACCCAAGTGGACTCTGACTCCTATCTGAATTATCAAACACAACTGACATTGTTGCCTTTGTTATCCTAGTTTGTCCTTGCTTATACACAAGCTCTTGAAGGTTTGAAGACCAAACCTGCTGCAAATTTGTGATACCCAACACAAAACAAATCAAATCAAGAATGTTGGATTTGCCTGAACCATTTAGCATCGTGATTGCATTAAAGTAGGGATCAAATCCTACACACAGTCACACACCCACGCAGACACACACGAGGACACACAAACGCACCACGCATGCACACACCCAGACACTATTAACCCACGGTTTATAGAAAAAGAAGAAGAAGAAGAACCTGGTTGAGCTTTGGAGTTGGTGGAACGCCCTCTGGTGAGCGGCGATGGCGGGATGAGGAGTAGCTCAGGTGAGCAGTGGAGGCAACGGTGGCGGAAAGAAACAACGGCAGTGGGGATGGCCAGAGAGGACGCGCACATGCCAGAAAGAAGAAAAGATGAAGGAGGAAAGGAGGGAGAAGGGAACGGAGGGGGAAATGTGAGGGAAAGGAGGGAGATTGGGGAAATCCGCACAAAGAGGTTAAAGAACAATACTAAGCAATTGACTTGAGATAAACCTTTTATATTCTAACCGAATCATACACCTAAGAATGGCACCCCTTTGGGGATCTTGCATCCCATTCCTTTTTAGTACTGTGATAATGAACAAGTTCAAAAGATCTCTCAAACTCTATTGCATTTCAAAATCTAGTCCAATCATTGCAAAACTTCACCACATCTTCCCTGATTTGTATACGGTCATTCCAAAAGGTATGAACTTCAAAAGATTTAAATTTGGAGAACCTTTTCAACTAATATTCACCATTATATCAATGATAGTTCTTCCATATTTTTTGTCCACTAAGTTAAGAACAATCCCAATTCCGAATTGGCCAGACATAGATCATTCCGCTTTGGAGTTTGAGAGGTCCACGTCATCAGCTAGGTTAGTATCCTGAAAATTTTGCTGTTCCAAAAGGATAATTTAAATTGGATCTAGCTTTTATGGCTACCGACCTTGAAAAGATTGTTGTTCCTGAAAATTTTGAGGCAGAGGCTCTGAATACACGTCTCCAAGGTTTGTGTTACAGTGCTTTGGCAGATGAGACGAAGCCCAAAATAGGCACCAAGTTGAGAAGGATGCTAATTTAAACTTTGGGAGCAGAAGTTCTAACAACATCGTAGAAAATTTTTGTAATGCTAAAGATTCAGATCTTGTAACATATGAAATACCTGACCCAAAATTTTGTGACTTTGATACTGGTAAATCCTTTAAAAGGTTTTAGGTTAGTCAGATTTGGGCATTGTATAGTGATAAGGATGGTTTGCCAAAGTACTATGGTCAAATTATAAAGAACAATCTGTTAGAATTGGTGTATTCCCAGGAGGGGGGGTGAATTGCTATTTAAAACTTTTTCACCTAAGTTAATTTATCCAACAACAGTAAATACACAACGTAGGGTCAGTCTATACAATTTGCAAATGCGTAAATAAGTATAATGTGGAAATTAAGTCATACACATCATTCACCCATAACATACATGTGCGGTAAGTATAAACTGTAGAAATATAAACAAACACACGATATGTTATCAGGGTTCGGCCAATTGTGCCTATGTCCCCGCCTCTAACTCGCAAGCCAGAGGATTCCACTAATAGCTCACTTAAGGGTGGAGCGGCACCGTTTACAACCAGGTCAAATTAACACAGGGCTGACCTCAACCTTAACCAGGTCAATTAGCAGGGCTGACCTCAACCTACACGCCTTAGCAGGACGACACACCTAGCTTTCCTAACCGGGTCTAAGCCAATTCGGGACTATTCCAGGGCTAGTCTCCCTCTTCAAGCCCGTGCCTGGATATACAACAAATGTGTATATAATCAGATGGTACAATGATTTTGCTTTCGTGTAAAGCAGATATGTACCCAAATACGCGCAATAACATACACCACAATATGATTCAATATGTAAGCTCAATGTGATCTAGATGGTTCAACTCTCAAAAGTATTTTCTATATGTGTAATGCGTACGTGAGAGTGACAAACAAGCAATCTTTGTATCACAAGATATTTAGCAAATAAGTTTACACAAAGATGTCAAGTCTCAAGTACTTTAATCAACAGGATATCTCAAGCATGTAAGTATCAAATGATGTATATGCTTGGTTTGCAAACGATGTGTAATCTTTATATTCAGCAAATAATGTATGAGTGAGTGAATATTGCAACAAAGATCACTAAACACAAATATCTTTTCACAAATATATCAATATAAATCACACAAGATATTTAAGTATGTTTTGAAAATGATTTTGCAACCCAAAGAAAAATACAAGCTTCTTAAGATATTGCAACACAAATGCAATACTTAGAAGCTTAAGCAAGTCTTCTTAGGATAGGCTCATTAGCAAAAGCCCCCTAAGAACACTTAGGTTTAGCTCTTGTAAAATCAAATCAATCAATCAAGAGAGGGAGAGCAAACCTATTTAGACTAACATTCAATCAACTTACAAAGGGTTTAATCAGTACGAGAAGGTAAGTATGAGTGTAGGAGGCTCAAATATAAGTATTATAAGATTTGAAAATTTTAGAGAGTTTCTCCTAATCAAAGTGGCTAATCCCTACTAATTTTCTCAAATGATCTTATACATATAGGCATGGGAGAAAATATGACCGTTGGAGACCTATTGGGTATTATTAGAAAAGTTTAATGATGTTTAAAGCATTTTAATCTTGTTTAAAAAATATTTAACTGCGGTCAAAATCAGGGCAACTCGAGAGGTCCGGTCGACCAGAATAGGTTCGGTCGACCAAGTCTCATATGGTTCAGTTAACCAGGAGAAGGAGATTTCTTAATTTTCCAAGGTTCGGTCGACTAGGCCATTTTGAACTTGCTGGTTCGGTTAACCAAACCGTTGGGATTTCTCCCGAGGACCTTCCGGTCGACCAGGGAGTTGGAGAACAAAAGTGCTCAGTTGACCAGATGGTCAAATGTTGACCAAGGAGGGTTTCAGTCGACCAGGGCCTTTTGAACTACCTGTTTCGGTCGACCAGATGGTCAAGCTTTTGACCCAAGGAGATTTCGGTCGACTAGGGCTTTTTGAACTGACTTGGCTGGTCGACCCAAAGTGCACCATGTGTGCATTTCGGTCCCGTTTCGAAACATACAAGCCCTATTCAAGTGCCTAACAAACAAATGTGTAAATGTGTGTGCCCTAGGGTCACTTGGGGTCTAATTTGGAGACACCGAAAAAGTCTGGTGTCAGTCGACTCTTTCTAAGGTCCTTTCTCATCCATAGTTTGTTTGAGCTTACATATTATCATATATGTGATGTGTGTGAGCTTATTACAAACCAGATAGCCCTAATTAATATTACAGACCAATTACACAAATGAATTACATATTACAACACGACGTAATTGGGTCTTCAATCTTTGCTTGCTTTGTGCACATCTTGATCTTAACAGTCTTGATTCCTGCACAAAACCTCAAACACTCATTAGATACAATGAGTATTTGTCATAATCAAAACTGGGCATGACCAATAAGGTCAACACTATCCTCCCCCAAATTTCTAGTTCCACGTAAGGTGGCTTAAATCCTGCTCACTACCAAATGGCTCGTTTCTCTCTACCACCACTGAGCATTGCGTACTAAACGGGCATTCTGCATTCTGGTAATGTAATGGCAACATTGACTGCGGATTAAGAGGACGACCCTTCTTCACCGACATGGCTACTATAGAATCTTATTCTAACTTAGCTGCGACCGATACTAACCTCAAATTCCTCAACTCAAATGGCTCCTAGTACTCTGTATATACGTCTCGTTCACTATCAATGACAACTCTTCCATTTTTTTTCGTCCACTATGTTAAGAACAATCCTAGTCCATGGCCAAAAATATAGATATTTCCTTTAGATTTGGAAGAGGTTACTTCTATTAGGAAAAGTGAGAAAAGATCTTCAGGTGCTGATTCATTCAAGAAGCTAAGAATGAGTAATGCTTCTGTGAAGCCTTTGCATAATACTACAAAGTTTGTCTAAAAGAAACTATAAAAATCTTCCGCAGATGATGAGAGTGGGACTTCCTTGGGGAAAAGCTATGTAATATGATGTGTAAACGCTTTGGTCCCATTAAACTTGGGATCGATATGCTCTTCTTGTTGTATTTTATCTTCAACACATCCAAATTCTCATTTGTGGTGTCAAGTTGCTTACTGGACAATATCAACAGCTGTTTTTATCTGTCCACTTCTCCCATCAAGTAATAGTGGAATCCATTGATAAGAAGGGTGAATATACCATCCTTCCAAGGAAAGATGAAGTTTGGGCATTACACAAGCACTAGAAGGCTGAAATGACACGTTCTAACTTGAAAAAATGTGAATATGACATAATGGAAGTCATCGAAGAAAAATATGTTTGGAGGAAAGTCTTTGTACTAGAGCATGTCTCTAGTTTTAACTCGGTTTTCAAGGCGCAAGTAAGAAATAAATCACCAGTGGTAATGGGGATCCCCAGGGCTGAGCTAATTAGATTTTCACATCAAATTCCTACATTTCAGCTGACCAAAGAGAAAGGTAGCAACTTGAGAGGCTTCTGGGAGCTTGATTCATCATCATTGCTAGTTGTTTTCTTTGGTTTAAATTGAAAATTGTAGGATGTCAGAGTTTTACCTCCTCTAGTACTGATCGAGTGTATATTTTCTTACCTCGCTAGCCTGTAGCTTTGGTCTCAAGGTGCTACTTTGGAAAGTAGAATGATTTTGGAGGATGACACCCAGATTTTGGAATATGTTAATTTGGATACCTGTCCATTCCTAGTTTGAATCATGTATCACCTATCTCTTAAATTGCTCATTCAAAATGTACATGATTTTGGGTAGCATTGGTTTTGTTGTGCATCTTGGCCACTTAGGTGACCTAGAACACTAATGGGGCTGCCTTGTTTGTCTGGCATGGTGAGATGATTTCTTGGCCATCTCTGTCTCTGTGGGAAGGTCTAACCTTGAGGTTTGGATTATCTGTAAGCTTATCTACTTATTTTAATTATTAGTAACACTTTCATAAACCATTACTAATACAAGACTATTAGTGACGGTTTTCATAAACCGTCACTAATAACAGAGACGAGTCCTCTGTATTTGGGAACCTTTTGACCTTTTCCTCCATCAACATGCTCTTCACATTATATTTTATCTTCAACTCATCTAGATTCTCATTTTTTTTGTCAAGCACACTAGCTAGGTTAGCCACAACATTGCAGAACTTCACCACAGATACCAGACTAATACAACACTATTAGCGATGGTTTAAAAAAGGCATCACTAATAGTAGAGTATTAGTGACAGTTCAGAAAAACTGTCACTAATAATAGGATATTAGTAACGGTTCTCATAAACCGTCACTAATATTGTTGACTTTTTCCCGGTCAACAAAATGCATTATTAGTGACAGTTCCATAAACTATTACTAATATAAGACTATTAGTGACGATTTTCATAAACTATTACTAATAACAAACTATTAGTGACGACTCTTCTAAACCATCACTAATATAGTAAAATAAATTATTTTTATATTTTGTTAAATAAAAATACTATTAGTGACGGTTTAGCGAACTCGTCGCTAACAGTAGGCTATTAGTAACTGTTATCATGAACCGTCAATAATATAGTTGACTTTTCTTGGTCAACAAGTGTATTATTAATGACGGTTCCATAAATCGTTACTAACATAAGACTATTAGTGACGGTTTTCCTAGATTGTCACTAATATTATTGACTTTTTTCTAGTTAACAAAAGTATTATTAGTGACGGTTCTATAAACCGTTACTAGTACAAGACTATTAGTGACGGTTTAAAAGAACTATTACTAATAATGCTTTATTAATTAGTCACGGTTTTTAGGAACCGTCACTAATATTTTTGACTTTTTCATAGTCAACATGCATTATTAGTAACGACTTATAGAACCGTTACTAATATAATACTATTAGTGATGATTAATTAATCGTCACTAATAAGTGTCTTTTAGTGACGCTTTGAATTCGTCACTAATACCCTAGAAAATTAAACGTTGCTAATATTTTCCCGACATAGTTTCTGCGCAAAAAGTGTTTTCCCACGATGGTTTGAGCAGGAAAACTGAGTTTTAGTAACAAAAGTATTAGTGACGGTTTCAATTTTGTTACTAAAAGTGCGCATTAGTGGCGACTAGTTTTTTTGTAGTGCAAAGGGAAAGGTGGCAGCTTGAAAGGCTTCTGGGAGCTTGATCCATCATTATTGTCAGTTGTTTTCTTTAGTTTAAATTGAAAATTACAGGATGTCAGAGCTTTACCTCCCCTAGTACTGACCGAGTGTGTATTTGCTTGCCTCGCTAGCCAGCAGCTTTAGTGATGGGTTAAGAAAAATCGTCACTAATAATAGGCTATTAGTAACGGTTCTCATAAACCGTCACTAATATAGTTGACCTTTCCTGGTCAACAAGTGTATTATTAGTGACGATTCCATAAACTGTTACTAATACAAGACTATTAGTAACGGTTTTCATATACCATCACTAATATTGTTGACTTTTTATCATTCAACATGCATTATTAATAACGGTTTATAGAATCGTTACTAATATAATACCATTAGTGATGATTCATGAACCGTCACTAATAAGTGCTTTTTAGTGATGCCTTGAAATCGTCACTAATAGCCCAAGAAACGTCGCTAACATTTTCCTAGGATAGTTTCTGAGCAAAAAGTAGTTTCCTGTGATGTTTTGAACGGGAAAACTATTTTTTAGTAACGAAATTAAAACCGTCACTAATACTATCGTCACTAAAAGCAATTTTTTTTAGTGAAAGGGTATTTAGAGAAGTGGTAACATCATCTTGTTCTGCTGTTGCATAAAACCTCTCTAGCAAATCTCTTACTTAGGCATTGGAGTTGTAATAACCCCAAAAATGGCTATACAAGATTAGTGGGGTGATTTCCAAAAAATATATATATATATTAATTAATTAATTAATTTTTAAAAAATAATAATAATTAATTTTTATTTTTATTTTTATTAATAAAATATATTATTATTAATATTAATTAAATAATAATAATAATAATAATAATAATAATATTATTATTATTATTATTATTATTATTATTATTATACAATCATTCCTGAAGCTTCAACAAGCTTCAGGATTAGTTTTGAAATTCAGGGACGCTGCGCAGAGAGAGCCCCCCACAGTCACTCTCTCTCTTCTCGTTCTCTCTCCCTCTCTCCTCAGTTTCCTGATGGATACTCATCTGATTGGAAATCGGAAGATATCGCTGGACTCCGTTTTTCATCGCCGTCATTTCTACCGCAGCGGATTGGTGGTAGGAGCGGCGTAGGTGCATCTCCTTGGGTAAGCTAAATCTCCCCTTCTACCTCAATTTCTAGAGAATTTTAAGCCCAATTGACAATCGAACACCACCACGAGAATCTAAGGATAATAATCTACAAGTTTAAAGGAGCGGATTTCTCGTGGGGTTGTCGTAGGCATAACCCCAAATTTGGAATAAGGGGGTTATTAAGGGGCTTATTATTATTATTTAATTAGTGTTGATTTAGAAATGCTAAAATATTGAGCATCTGAGGTTGAAGTAGGATTTTCTAAATTAAGGGTTTAGGTGAGTGCCGCTGGTGTAATTTCGGGACCCACGGGCATAGTTCAGAAAATTAAATGAGGGTGTTAAATATTAGTTTAAATGTTAATTTGGGGTATATGGAGCCTAGGGAAGATTATATAGGTATTATTTTGGGGAAATGAGTTAATTAATCTAGGAAAAATGTGAATTTGTAGGATCTGAGTTTCGAGCGCTAAGGGCGTAAGATCTGAGTTTTAATGAGACTCTCAGTAAACCAAGTAAAGGGAATAAATTATAACAGTATTTTTAGAGTTACGATTTGAATTAATATGTGAAAATGAGCATATGGTATTTTGTCTGAAAATTATTATGATAAATATTAGATAAATTGTGTGGCATTTGAGTAATATTAAATTGTGATATTTTGAAGTGTGAAATTAATATATTATGAATATTAGATGAAAACTGTGTGGCATATGACATATATTGAAAAATGTGAAATATAACGATGAGTACTTTCTAAGAAATTATTGAAATGAGAATTATTGATGTGATTAGTGGAAAATAATAAAATATGGTATTTATATGTGAGTAGAAATGATTTGCATGAAAAATGAGATTTTACAAATTACTGGTATGGGTATTTTGAGAAATGTTGAAATATGTGAAATATGATATATACTATTATGAGATGATGAAATGTGCATAGAAAATGATGAGAACATTTATATTGAGATGAATTGAGATATATTGATATGAGATTAATGATGTATATTGATATGAAAATATTGAAATGTTAAAATGAGAACATGAATTTTGAAACGTATATAATGAAATATGATTAATGAAATACCAATACCACAGAATAATTGCGGGTATGTGATAATGGTAACCCTAATGGATGGTTGTGGAAACCTTAATGATGGGTTGTGATATTTAGCACGATACCGTTGCTAGTGGTGTAGTGCAACCACACAGACTCTTGGAGGGTGTGGCGTGATAGTTGACTGAGCTATTTAGTGGAGTTGTTGTGCCTCCTGAGTTTGGATCAGGGTTATAGGCCGGCCTGTCGTATTACAAATGCAAGATATGTGATATGATATTTTGATCTAACCGGGTCGGCCAACCGTGGTTAGATCCAGCCTTCGAGCCACACAACCTTGACCATGGGGGGAAGCATGGGATGGAAAGAAAGATCCTCAGGGTAGCCATAAGTTACATACGCAATGTTAGTACCAGATACCAAGGATACTCATGAGCCGGATAGTAAAATGGAAATGAAAAGTGAAAGAAAGATAAAATGGGATAAAATGAGAAATGAAAGAAATAATGGTAATTGAGAAATAGAGAATGATAAAATTGAGAAATGGATCCGTGTGAGTTAATAACAAAAATAATTTAGGCAAAGTGAAACTCTCCGCCTGAGGGTTTACTGAGTAAAGTAAGTGCCCTGATAGGTATCAGATGTGGCTATACCTAACTACATAACGTGTTAGGGCAGAGGGAAGCTACCTGTATGGGCGGCTAATCTTCCTTATTCTCAGGAATTTCGCAAGTAAATATGTGTTGGAAATGATTGAATTTGAGAAATGGTTTTAAAGCTTATAAAAACTTGTGTTGTATATCTATATGATTATATGAGAATATGTTTATCAGTGTATTTTTTCTCAGATGAAATGTTAATTGGAAAAGTAAAGTGTGTTATAACTGAATTCATATGGTCATACACTATAAATAATTTATTCCTTCTTACTGAGACGTGTCTCACCCAAATTATCTAAATTTTTCAAAGAATAGGGATAGGCTAGGTGATAGAACTCTGAGACCATACGGAGCTGGGACCTTGACACGCAGGGTGAGTCCTTGGACTAGGAAGGTGTAATTCCCCTAGGATTGTGTTGTTTTGGGTATGTGATGGTGATGTATATATATGTATGTTGATACTCTGGGTATTATGTTCTGACTATTATGAATATATCGTCTTCCGTTGTTAGGTTGTATAAATGAAATGACTTTTTACCCGGTACCCAATGCGAGTCGGGTCATACAAGTAGTAACAGGGTTGTTGACGTGACCGATTTTTGAATAATGTTGATGATGTGTAATTATTTATTATTGTAGAAATTCTTTTTAAAAAAAATTGTACGAAAATTGGGGCGTCACAGGAGTGATCCCTCGGAATAGATCCCAGGTCCTCCAAGCCGATCATACTTTCCTTTTCTTTTCTTTTTTTCTTTTTTCAAGTGATCGTGATTGGGAAACATCTCAAACATCATTCGACTTTTTCATTCAGCAACAGTTTATATTATTACTTTAATCACCGATTTGACTGATCTATTTGATCAGATCGACTCAATGTCACCAAATCAACATGCATTATTAATAACGACTTATAGAACCGTTACTAATATAATACTATTAGTGGTGATTCATTAACCATCACTAATAAGTGTTTTTTAGTGATACCTTGAAATCCTAACTAATACTCCAAGAAACGTCGCTAATATTTTCCTGACATAGTTTCCGTGCAAAAAGTGGTTTCCCACGATGGTTTGAATGGGAAAACTGTTTTTTGGTGACGAAATTAAAACCGTCACTAATACTATCGTCACTAAAAATCAATTTTTTTTTTTTAGTGAAAGGAGATTCAGAGAAGAGGTAACATCATCTCATTCTAACTTATTCTATTGTTGAATAAAACCTCTCTAGAAAATCTCTTACTTAGGCATTGGAGTGATCTCCCGGAATATACTCCGGGTCCTTCAAGCCGATCATACATTCCTTATATTTCAAGTGGTCGTGGGAAACATCTCCATCGTCATTCAACTTTTTCATTCAGCAATAGTTTATATTATTAGTTTAATCACCGATTTGACTCATCTATTTGATCAGATCGACTCAATGTCACCAAATTAGGTGAGGATTCAAATTTTAAGAATTCGATTTAAAGAAAATTGAATGAAAAAGTTGTATGAGGACCTGATTTGACACGTTCGGACGCAGATTACAACCCGCGGGTTCGGGTAGGCTATCATTTTCGTTATTGTTTTGGATGGGTGGGGTCGACAAGTTCGGGTTTGTCACTTGGGGTTTTCCATGCGCTTCAGCTCTTCGCTGTGGTAAAGGGGCGAATTACCACCCCGCAGGTAGCCAATCCCCCTCTTCAACCTCATCCCAGACGTGTCCTTCCACCAGCAGTACTTGGTTCCATTTCTTCACACCTCCCAATGCACCACCCCACCCCTCTCTCCCCGGCCTTCTATTTCCATTACTTAACAGCTCCACCATATTCCCTCCCGCCGTCTTCACCTCTCTCTCTCTCTCTCTCTCTCTCTCTCTCTCTCTCTCTCTCTCTCGCCATGCAATTCTTCGCCGCTCCGTCACCTCCCGAACTCGAAACCCCCCCTCATCCTCGCATACCTGCAAACACAGCTCCATTGAATTCGCAGTCCATCTCATGCAAAATTCTCACCAACCCCTCCAATAAGTCACTCCCCAAAGAACCACCGCCGCCATCGCAGCTGCGGCTGCAACTTCCAGTCAAACCTCCACCGACGATGTCGCCGACAACCCCAGCTGCGAAGCTTCCCATGTTAAACCCGCTTCAGAAACTGGCTGCAAGAGCACTCGACTCCGTGGAGAAATCGCTGATAGTTGAATTACTGGAAAAGAATCATAAGCTCCCCCGCACCGTCGACCCGGCGGTTCAAATATCCGGGAACTTTGCTCCGGTTCCGGAGTTTCCCGTCCAACAGGAGCTCGAAGTTGTGGGTCAGATTCCGGCCAGCCTTCACGGCGTTTATCTGCGCAACGGAGCAAACCCCAACTTCTTGCCGACGGGCAGACATCACCTATTCGATGGCGACGGCATGATCCACGCGGTCAAGTTCGGAGCTTCGAACCGGGTCAGCTACAGCTGCCGGTTCACTCGAACCAGCCGGTTCATGCAGGAAGCAGCGCTGGGCCGTCCCCTTTTTCCCAAGCCCATAAGCGAGCTGCATGGCCACTCTGGGATCGCGAGGCTCGCGCTTTTCTACGCGCGCGGTTTGGTCGGCGTGATCGACTGCTCAAAGGGCATCGGCGTGGCGAACGCAGGGCTCGTCTATTTCAACGGCAGGCTTCTTGCCATGTCAGAGGACGACCTGCCGTACCACGTCAGAATCAAAAGCGACGGTGATCTGGAGACAATCGGACGGTGCAACTTCACCGGGCAGCTCGAATGTCCCATGGTTGCTCACCCCAAGGTGGACCCCACGACAGGGGAGCTTCACGCTCTGAGCTACAACGCGATGTCTAAACCCTACCTCAAGTACTTCAAGTTCGACACGTGCGGGAGAAAGTCACGTGACGTGGAAATCAATCTACGAGCGCCCACGATGATCCACGACTTCGCCATAACGGAGAACTACGTGGTGGTTCCCGACCACCAGGTGGTGTTCAAACTATCAGAGATGGCTCGGGGCGGGTCGCCCGTAATCTACGACCCGAATAAGACTTCCCGGTTCGGAGTTCTACCAAAGAACGACGCCGACGACTCGAGAATCCGGTGGTTCGACGTGCCAGATTGCTTCTGCTTCCACCTGTGGAATTCATGGGAGGAATATTCCGGCGACAGCAACGGTGATGACACCGTGGTCGTCATCGGGTCTTGCATGAACCCGCCGGACTCCATTTTCAACGAACGGGAAGAATCCCTGCGGAGCGAGCTGTCGGAGATCCGGCTGAACATGAAAACGGGGGAGTCGAGCAGGCGAGTGATCGTAGAGGATATGAATTTGGAGGCTGGGCAAGTGAACAAGCGGAGGCTGGGAAGAAAGACCCGGTACGCGTACATGGCTATAGCAGAGCCGTGGCCGAGGTGTTCGGGGGTGGCGAAGGTGGACTTGGTGACCGGAGAGGTGAGTCGGTATTTGTACGGCGAGGGGAGGTACGGCGGCGAGCCATGTTACGTAGCGCGGGAAGGAGAGGAAGAAGAGGCGGAGGGAGGGTGGGTGATGAGTTTTGTGAGAGATGAGAGGAGGGGAAGGTCGGAGCTGGTGGTGTTGAAGGCGGCGGAGATGGAGGAAGAGGCGAGGGTGAGGTTGCCGAGGAGAGTGCCGTACGGATTTCATGGTACTTTTGTGAGTTCCGAAGAGTTGGAGGAGCAGGCTTTGTTGCCTTAATTAATTACATTATTATTATTATTATTATTATTATTATTATTATTATTATTAAGAGATTGTGATATATGGAATAAATTTATTAATGAAAAGGTAGCTATCTCCATCTCCACGTACGTACTTTTTGGCAGTTTGTCTGGTGTGTATTTATCGGGGAGCTAGCGATTTCTTTTGTCCTTCCAATGAAGACATCCTTCTTCACATGCACATGCGACAAGCAGGTGCCGCAACACCATAAAAATTATTATTATTGACCATTAAGCAAATCACCTTTAATTCTGTCTCCCTCTCTCTCTCTCTCTCTCTCCTCTTCTTAATAGCTGCTGCTTCTTCTTCTTCTTTTTATTTTAATTTTAAATTTGATCATTTTGAAATTACAGATATAGACGGCGATGGACAATCTCTTCTTTTTTATCCCTTGTTAATAATTCAAAGTTAGTATATGACTTCTGCATATTCTTGTATATTCGAGTTATGAGAATATTTGTCAAAAATACTTGGATCAAGAACTTATAGAAGAAAAGAAAACAATAAAAAAAAGAATTTTTAAAAAATTATTTTTATGCTCAAATTGATTTTTTTTATTATTTGTATTAACTCTTTCCTTCTCATTTAGTGTTTGGTATTGTGTTTGAAATGTATGGACATATGTTGTATTTAACAAATCTACAAAATAGGGTGAAAAGATTACAAGAGAGGGTATTTGGGAGAATCTCTTGAAGCTTAAGTCAGTCAAATTGTCTGGAATAAAGCAAAAGTATAGAAATAATATTTGTGGTGGTCCCTGAATATCTGGGCTCTCCTTTTTTTTTTTTTTTTTGAATTTCGCCGGGTGTCCACAACCCACAAACGTCAACGACGTCCGTTTTACGGTCCGTCGCACCGGTCATGATTAATCCCACGCCCTGTAGCGGTGGCCCCACACACACCACAGAGGGGTAAATTCAGGAGCCCGCCGCAAGGATCGAACCCGGGAGGCATTTCTGCTAACCGTCAAGCGGCACTTCCGGAATTCGCCCCTGCCAACTGAGCTACGCCCTAGGGGCTATATCTGGGCTCTCCTTAATTGATGGCCAGGTGGTCATATAGGAGTGTAAAGGAGAGAACTATAATGTTTACCATACCTATCATGGTAACCCTGGACTAACCTTACCCTTGAGGGTCACGTTGGCACTTGGCATCAGCATCATGAAAGAGTGTAATGATCTTGGGTCTAAGTTTAGGGAGGATTATTATCCACTTTAATCCACTAGTTTCACAAATTTGTCTTATAAAAAGGGTCTCACATAATTTGAGTCAAAACCATTCTTGTAAGTCTTAAATCTTCTTAGTGCACATTTGATGTAGGATTGTTATAGGATCTCCCATTCGATCTTTGATGTCCTCGTCAGAGTAGTTTACACCTTTGTGTAGGATCTACGCAGATGATAATACCCCAAGGTGACTCTGATATCAAATGTAACGCTTTTAGATCTAATTCCAGTGAGATATTGTTCGCTTTGACCTACTGATCTTACAAATTTGTCATATAAAAGTTGTCTCAGATGGTTGGAGTCCAAACCATCCTTATAAGCCTAAGATCACCCTAATACAATTCCAATGTGGGACTGTGACAAAGAGTTATACAATGTATACTCCATGGTCCAACTTACTTTTTGGATTGGTTCCCACTTCTCCAAATTTGTACCCTTAACAATAATCCCCTAACTTAAAAGGCCAATATATATAAGCAAATTTTCGAAGTGTTAAATTAAGGTCGGTATATTTAAAGGTCAAGGTAATTGAGTTATGAAGAGGTGAGGTCAGTGTACTTTGAAGTCGAGATAACTAGCCTTGGATGCTAAGGTAGGGAACTGGAGTTACTCACTTGGGTTCTCTACATGGAGTTTCTAGCTTGGCCTCATGTCATTGATGCAATAGTGGGACCTAGTATATTTATTTTAGTGAGAAATGCCTCAAGGAGTTATACAGTCATATAGCACATTTTTTATTTGTCTATAAATTAAACCTAGGTCAAAGGAATCGGTAGTCACCATCTCAATGTATGAAAAAGAAAAGGGTGTTGTTGTAGAGACCTGAAGAATTATAACAATTAAATAATAAAAGACATGAGAGAAAATAAATTTTAAAAAAGGATTTCAGTAGGGTTTTATCGATGAGTGCAGAGTACTCATCAACGAGCAGGCCTCTTGAGCTCGTTGACAGGGACGCATGTCTCGTCGACAAGAAATTACCGAGACGACTGTTTTCAAGGCCCGAAACTCTTCGACGAGGAAAAGGTGTTCACCAATAAACTCCCTTCATAGACTCATCGACGAGGTGACGTGGCTCCTCAACGAGGCCATGTGGACAAGCACTCTATAAAAAACCAAAAATCGTTTTTTTGCGAAATAATTTCATGCAAGACCGTTTCTCTCTCTAAAAATTCGTCTTCTCCTCTTTCTCTCTAGAATTACGGCCTTGCTACACGCCGGTTCGATGATTGGAAGCCATCATGTTATTCCTAGGAAGATTATCTACAAATCTGCTAGAGTAATTTGTTGGTTAGGCTAGTTTGGGGACCATCCCAAAATCTGGATAAGTTAGTTATTTTAGGTCTTATAAGTTATTTGGTATTGTTGGATTAGGTAAAATGCTTTAGATAGTATTATACTGAAACTTGGTTGGGGAAAATGCAATTTCAGGGTATTGAACTAGGGAACACACGATTGTAAATTTGGAGTATTTTGTGGGCTTCTCAGTAAATCAGGTAAGGGGATAAATTCAGTCTGTTTTTTTCATGAAATTATTTATTATTATACAACATTTATTTTAGAAAAATATGTATGATATAGAATTATGTTTGGGAATACTATTGTTGAACAGAGAAATTATTTTAATACGTTTTATAAGGAAATATGATTTTAGAATTAATTATGAGTTTATAAGGTTATGTACATTTGTGTGGCTAAGTACAATTTTTTCGTGAAGATTATGCTATGTTGAAATATTATGAGTTTTCCCATATAAGTATGTTATGGCAATGTTTAGGAAAATCCTAAAACAGTACGAGAACTATATTTTAAAGACTATGTTAAATAATGCAAGAATTTATGATTATTACGTTATGAAATATGTCGGTGTAAACACCATGATTTTTACGTTATGAATTATACATGCGTGAATGCCGTCAATCTTACGTTATGAATTATATCGGCTTAAATGTTGTGATTTTACATTATGAAATATACCGGCCAAAATATCGTGAATTTACGTTATGAATTATGCCGGCACTAATGCCGTGATTATGTATGATATGTAATAAATCATGAAATATGTTTATGTCAGATATTACTCTAAATTATGAAACAGTTATGTTTAAATATGAAATGTATCATATGTTATCAGAACCCGGATAGTTTAGTTCAATTTTATGAAGTACAATACCATAGTTATATGTTTGTGATTATGAATATTGTTAGACCAAGTGGTTAAGGGTCTTTCATTCCAACTATGTTTTGATGACAACAACCCATTAGCAGTCCTTTTGGGCTACTAACCTCTTTCTCTAGTCCTGTTCAGTTGCACAAAACGATACCATAGCAAGCAAGTTTCAAATCAGCCAAAAGCAACTCGTGACATACCAAAAGCTCAGCCACTCAAACCAAAGCACTCATGGACTCTACATAGTATGCAAGTGTTCTAAAGATTGAATATGAGAGTTAGAGAAATTCTCTTTGTAAATCCCTTGTATATGGAGTGACTCAATAAAGAGCAGGAAATGGGCATATCACACTCACATCATTTGAACAACAGGCACAGTCCCACACACACACAACAAGATAAGTAAAACTACTTAAGGCGTCTAAAAACCCTCAAAACATGTTTTACTAAATTTAAGACATCTTACAATGAATCAGGGATCATTCCTCATAAATAAACAAGGACCTTTTTACTTAGAACTTAAAGAGATTTTAAAAGTAGAAAGAGGAGCCTCGTCGATGAACACAGGGCTTCGTCGACGAGTATAACACGTGCCCTCATCAACGAACACAGGGTTCTTGTCGACGAGAATATACCAAGAGTGCCTAAGAGTTCAGAGCACCCCTCGTCGACGAATACAGGGAACTCGACAACGAGGTATGTGCAAACTTCGTCAACGAATATAGGGTTATCATCGACGAAAAGAAACCGAGACTTGTCTAAATTCAGAACCAACAACTCACCGACAAACACAGGGCTTCGTCAACGAATGTACTGAAGAGCTCGTCGACGAAGGCGAGACCTCGTCGACGAATGTCAGTTTGTAGGCTTCATTAAATGCAGCAGAACGACTAGTTTTGCTCTTGTCTTACATCACTAAATGCCCAATGGCTCTCCAACGCCCAGCTCGCCCATTTGGTGTTTAAATAAGGGTTTTGCATTTACTTCAAACGAAGAAAGCTCATTTAGTTATTAAAATCATTTATTGTGCATTCACTTTAGGGTTTTCTTTGTGCAACTCACTTGCCCTCTTCCTCTTGCTCTTGCTCTTGTTTTACTCCATTGAAAAGAGGATATTGTGTGAGGATTTTGTTGTGATACTCAGCTCAAGACTAGCATTTAATATTGTATCCACCTCTCATCAACTACTTGTATAAAAAGGCCCTTTGTGAGCCATTGTAGGGTATCTCTAAGTGAGTACCTTGTCAAAACTCTTTGTGAGCAGTTGTGTGTATTGGCTTCTCTGCCCGAAAGAGGATCGTATAGTGGATTTTGGGAATCCTTGAGTTGGTCTTAAGGCGTGGATGTAGACGGGGTGCTGAACCATGTTAATATTGCCGTGTTAAGCTTATCTTCTCTCTTCTCTCTTCTCTCTTTTATATTGCTCATTCATTACCATTTGCTTCACTTTTATATTGTGATATAATACACTTGTTCTTGGCAAGATTTTTGTGTTTGTAGAAAATTTGCATATTCGTGAGAAACGTCTATTCACCCCCCCCTCTAGACGCTCAACTCGGCCAACAAATATGTTAGTGCTACCACACATCTTATGGTGAGTGTGGGAGATGACAGTCCATGTGACTTTATGGGAGTGTCGTAGTTCCCCTGGTAGATCAGCATAGGTGGAACAGGTTCATCATACTTACAGACTTATATTTGATTTAGCATGGTCGGCCATCCATTGCTAGGTCCCGCCTCCAGGCCACACAACCCTGTCATGTGGGGGGTAAGACATGAAGATGGCTAACTAATTATCTATTCTGGGTAATAAGTTATGTATGATATAATTATATAAGATGATTTCTCAGTACAGGAATTTAGTATTATATGTTATATTATGATAAACCATGTTTTTATGCAATATGATACAACTGTTATACCAATTATGAATTATGTACTGTTTATATGTATACCACGAAAAATACTCATGTTGCCACACACTGAAATCAATTTGTCTCTCTTACTGAGAGGTGTCTCACCCAAGTGTTATAAACATTTCAGGAAATCCAGGTAGGAGGGCGGATAGAGCCCCGCAGCAGTAGAAGTGCTTTAAGCTACCCTATTTATAGGGTAAGAGGATGAGCTATGATAAGATGGATTTTTAGGTGGAGACCCTGGGAGTACTTTTCGGTCTTTTTGGTGGATGACTGTATGTATATGTGAAAACAAAGGTGTAGTCCCAAAAGGGGGGGTGAATTGGGTTATTTAAATTTCTTTTAAATTCCTTTTATGAATTCTTTAACTTCTTGTTGATTTTGCAATCACACAACAAATGCTTAATTCTTATTCAATCCACAACCACAAAACTTAAACAACCAATCAATCTATGAACCAAAAATAAGTAACCAATCAAACAACCACTCAATATTCAATCAAGATATGCTATGCAATTCTTTTGGCAATTCTAAGCTTGGTTGTATGCATCCCTATGTATATATAAATTTTGATTCAAGCCCTGTAGTGAATGTATTAGATTTCTCAATATAATATTCAATATAACATCCACACTCTTTTCAAAATTCAGATTTCAAATAAACCTTCAGTTAATAGGTTTTGGGGTGTTGACCAATCAACGTACTCCTTTATGGTTTCTGAAAATTTATTGATCAACTAACGTACTCCCTTTTGGTTTTCGCAAGTCCAAAAATAAATTAAACTTCAGTTTATTTAATTTCCTAACTTCGTAGTTTATATGATCATGAAAATTAAAACACCCACGTAGTTTATATGTTTGCTGAAAATTAAAGAGAGTAAGGAAAGAAAGTGACACCACAATTTTTACGAGGTTTGGCTTATCCCCAGTCTATGTCCACGCCTTTGGCAAACCACCAAAGGATTCACTAAACCAATTCCTTTCCAGGTGGAACAAAACCATCACACGCTCCTTTAATATGCTAGAGCACCGCCTCTCCAAGTGATACCCCACACTTGGTCACTCCTTTAATAGACTAGAGCTGCACCTATCCAAGCGATATCTCACACTCAGTACAACGATCCAAACAAACCTTGGAAACGTCAATCTACAAAAGAATCAATAAAGAATTCTATGTACAAGAAACACTCTCAAACAAGAGCAGGTTAGTACAAGTTCAGCACTCTATACTTCAAATTCAAATATTAAAAGAGTATAGATTGAAGCATAGAATTGATATCACCAATATCTCCTTAAGATGAGAGATTAGCACTCAGAACACAGGTGATGAATAGTCAGTACGTCTGAGATTCTCAGCAATTCAGATTAGCAAGAGTGAGAGCTATAGAGAATTTAGAAAGCTTTGAGAGTTTTAAATTTCTTGGTTAGTTTGTTCTTCTAAATACTTGTATTTATAGGCCAAGAAAAGTGTTTTCGTGTTTCCCAAGATTACTTGGAGTACTTCCAAAGTTTTCATAAAATTTGGGACACAAGAAATTAAATTGGAATTTTAAAACTTTTAAAATTTCTAGCTGTTAACAGTGTTCAATCGTTTGGGCCTTCAGGTTCAGTTATCTAAACAATTCAAAAACTATGAAGAATTTGAACTGATATAGGGTCAGCCGTTTGAAGATCCTGTTCAGACGTCTGAGGTGACACTTCAGTCGTTTGAGGATTCAGTTCAGACATCTGAGGGTATACTGCCTCTTTAGAATCTGTTCAGGAAATTCTTCAGCCATCTAAATAAAATCTTCAGCCATCTGGGGAAATTCTTCAGACATCTGAAGTGAACCTTCAGTCGTCTGGACAGACAAAAATTATGATTTTCAGATTTGTTTTCAAACACAAATTGCTCTCTTACTTTATTTACTTTATAAAATATTTTCTGAAGTTTTAAAAATAAGGTCTCTAAGTCCATAATACCCCTAATAAGCTTCAAAATATTTTCTCATGATATTTCATTTATGAAGTACTTACATTTCATGTCCTAAAGCCTTATATTCTAAGCTTGAAGTCATTCATGTCATGTTCACTTTGTGTTTCCCTGGACTTTAGCTTGAATTAGATTTGGTTTAATCATCCTTTGTGCATTTCGGTGTTGCTTGAGCTTCTTATGAAAATCTTTGAACTATGAATATGTCGTTGGAATTGGTGTGATCCCAAGAGGGGGGGGGGTGAATTGGGTTTTAAATCATTTTTTGCTAATTTAAACAATTACGTCAATTCAGCACATATCATATCTCATTTAATATTAAATGCGTGTATGTAAAATGATTAAGCTATTGATTCATGCATACATGTGTATCTCATTCAATGTAAATGTGTGCATGCAACTAAATATAACAGTACATAAATGGGCATACACATACTGAATTTAAAGTGCAGTAATTTAAATGAGATAGGGAGAGAGAGACACAAGATTTGTTATCGAGGTTTGGCCAAAACCAGCCTACGTCCCCGCCTTGGGCATAATCCCCAAGGATTCCACTAAACCTACTCACTTAACCGGGTGGAGCAAAAGCCTTTCACATCCTCTCCTTCCGGGGCGAGAAAAATCCAACTCAATTACTAAGCTAAGCCGAACTAGTCTCACTTACGGGGCTGAGACTCCCTAGTTAAATTTCGGGCTGAATCGAACCGGCCTCATTTTTAGGGCTGAGACTCCCCAATTCAATTCCAGGCTAAACCCAACCGTAAATTAAAATCATTCTTGTACATGAAAATGCTTTTGAAAAATAAAAGCACAAATGTACACAATAAAACTCAATATATGCACTCTAATATGATATGTGTTATGCTCGGTAGAGTAAGGGTGCCTCTCAAACACATTTGAACCCTAACAATAATATTCTCCCCAAAACATATTTCGATACAAAGTAGGAGAACCTAGGGTTTTTATCTAAAATAATTTTTGCAAAAATAATGTATATATGCTATTTGATGTGAAGTGAAAAATTAATGAAAACTTCAAAGATCAAAATAAAATAAATATTTCTCCAACAAGGATTAGCAATAAAAAGTATTGAAAAAATTAGAATTTATGCTTAAAAGATGTTTTTGCAATTAACACAATCAAAAATAAATTACCCAAACAAAATGCTCTCTTATAGAAAATATTCAATGAATGAAAGAAAGAGAGTTGGGAGAGTACAAAGATTTTTTCCCCAAATAAAAGAGTTTTGCAATGAAAAAATAGTTTGGGGGAACTTTGATTAAAAAATAATTTGAAAGGTTTTTAAAGTTAATCAAAGTTGCTAATCTAGAGTAATGAGGGGGTATTTATAGATTTTTTAAAAATTATGACAGTTGGGGACACGCTCAATATTTTGGAAAAGATTAATTAAAAATTAATGACATTTAAGCCCTTAAAAAATTCCAAACCCAAGAAGTTTCAGATGTCTGAACTTTAGTTCAGTCACCCGAATAGACTCAGCTAAAAAAAGCCATTTTAAAGAGTTTGTTTGCCTGAGTCTAGGTTCGGTAGGCTGAACAAAAGTCAGAAACATTTGGCACGCGGTTCAGGTGCCCGGTTCAAAGTTCGGTTAACCAAACTAACCAATTTGGTCGCCCGAGCCCATTTTGAACGTAATCGTTCGGGTGCCTGGGTTGTTGAAAAAGAACCTGACACAAGTTCAGGTACCCGAGGGAGATATGCTCAAAAGTGGTTCGGGTGCCCGAACACCAAGTCAACATGTTGACTTGTTCGATCGCCCAAGTCGTTTTACACGGCTTGGGTTCAGTTGCCCGAACCCTCTCAACATTTTCAATTAAGTTCAATTTTTAGCCAATTTAATTCCCCAGATATAATAAGTGATGTTGGGGACTTTTTAGTGCATATGTCTTAGGACCTAAGGTCCTTTCAAATACGCCCAAAAACCTGGCGTTGGTAGACCAAAGGGTGCCCTAAGGTCATTCGACCCCTATGGTCAATCTACGGCATTTCTGAGCATTCAAAACATATCATACAGATGCATGCATTATTACAGACCAAAGATATAAACATTAAATGCAATACAAATTTAAAATCAAAATGTCTTCTTCTCTTGCTCTTCATTTTTAGTGGAATTCACCAGGAGAGTGTGTGAGCTTTATGTCCCTGCTGGCTTCCATTTTGCGGTATCTTATGTTCGTGTTGAAATGATAACCTATTCAAACACTAAATGCACACATAAGATAATGGTGGTTTGTCAGCATCAAAACAGATATCGGATTTAAAAACCCAACAATCTCCCCCTTTTTATGATGACAAACAGCCAAGAGCAAAATGGGTACAACTTGAAAAGGCTCCCCCTATGAATATGCATAAGGTAAAAATAACAACAATAGCTCAAGAATATTCATAAAAGAAGACATTACAAAAGATTATGCATTCAGTTTTAACGTTAAAGCACGTGCTCAGATTTTTATCCCTAACAAATTTCCATTTTCCATTTCCCTTTTTTGGTCAGAATATTTTTGCTCATAAAATTCTCTCTTTTAGCATCAGCAAAAAAGGTCAAGTTAAATGAAAAACATTTTGACATTCAAAACAGACTTAGCAAAGAGAACTCCCCTTTATTAAAATAATTTTTAAAGAAAAATCTTCCTTTTTTTAGTATGGATTATGGGCATAAAAATTTAAACTGTTTTAAAGATATAGTCATTAAGCATACAAAACAGTTTAACTAGTCATTTAAAAGACTATTATAACATATAAAACATGCCTAGACCCGAAATATACACAAACCATTTTAGTTTAAGCACATTGTAAGTCCCGCAAAGATTGGAATTTAAGAACATGCGGCATATAAAAAGTAGGTTGGAGTATAAATATGATCTAACTAGTTCACATGCATTTCATGAATAATCCATGAACCAGTTATGTAAAATAGCACCATTAAAAGATTTCATGACACAAAATTTTAATATAGAGAAAGCACAAGTGATGAAGGCATTTAAGCACATAAACAAGACATAAAATATATTCTATATAAGTTCAATTCTTGCTTTCATAAATGTATATATATAAATATATATAGATATATATATATATATATATATGTATAAAAATATACCCCCTTAAAATTTTCGACAAAAAAATTGGGGGCTATGCTTGCTGAAAAAGAAACTTTAATTTAATCTTAAGCAAGCAAATGTTTTTCTGGTTTGGCATTTAAGTGCAGTCCATAATATAACCAGAAAAACCAACCATATAGATCTGACAATGATTTAGAAAAATTAAACTTAGATCATATGGCAAGACCAAAAACACTGTGGCAAATCAAAAATATTTTCATTTATGATATTCAACAAAAACATTACAGTAAAGCAAATGCCACAATGAACTCAAAAACCAAATCTAAGCTAGAAATGTTGTGAGCACAACAAGATAGAAAAATAATTTCTAGGTGTTCTCCCTATTAATTTGAATACATGCTTAGATTTTTTTTACTTATACTGATATAATTTGTGAAAATTCATAAAAATTCCAAGTAGTATAAGTATTAATTTTAGATTTTACTAGATATGTGTTAGACAAATAAATTTCACCAGTAAAATGTCCCTAAACACACATGCGCTAAATATCAAGTACTAAGTCATGCATGGTGTTCATGTGTACCCGGAACAAACCATATCAAAGATGTTCAATGGAGACAGGATATGATGTTCAAGGTATTTAGAAAGGCTTCAGACTCAAAAAGTAGAAACAATAGAAATAATGTGAGTCCATGGGTCAAGTGATTCTAATCCATTTTCAAGGATAGGGCTTAACCTCCCCGGTATAGTCTCAAGCATACAAAAATGCATTAACGTTCAAGGATGGATTTCATTTAAACACACTTAACACATGTTCATCCTTCTAAATATTACTTAGCATGTAGGAGATTATAGGTATTAAGTTCATTTTTCTTAAAAGTGGGGCTTAAACTCCCCCTATATATTTGCATGCATATATATTTGCATTAAGTTCAAGGATGATAGTCATTTAAGGGCATTCATAAAAAAAATCATCCTATCAAAAGGATTTTCAGTATGCAGCAAATAATAAACATTTAGCACACAACATGACATATTGCATTTTAATTTAAAACGTGATAGCCAGTCAAAGCTATACTTAAAGGTAATGCAATAGGGGTTCAATATAAGAATAACACAACTCAAAGTACACAATGAGTGTGTGTGATGAACACTCCTCCTAAGTCATGCAATTGCTTATAGTTACATGGACTTAAATATTATAACATGATGACTGACCATTTGGGTCCTTCATGAAGTTCACATCCCAAGGTTAGGACTGAATGGTGTCCATGAACTAAGTTTCTCCTAGGTCCATAAAATGTGTACATGTTTTTAGTTCTGTGCAAACCAATATGATTCTACATGTACAAATCTATTTAATTATCTAGCAACCTACAAAATGACATGAAGACTGTGCATGTTTTTCTATTAAGCATATACCATTTAAAATTTAACATGCACAAGCGGACGGTTCAGCATGCACCTATAACTAAGGATGAAAATTGATATTCGTTTATGATTCACTCATCCTTTCAAAAAATATTTTAGCATGCTCTATATTATTATCCTAATACATGGTTTCATTTTTGGGAAAAATTCTACCGAAATTTCGGCAGCATTTCGTCTGTAAATTTAACATTTTCCCAATTTTTATGTACCAGAAACTTGATAGATTCATGCAGACAATTTATAATTATCTAGTTCAAGCATGCGAGAACCCATATCCACTACTAGCATGCAATTCTCATCAACTGCATCCATCATGCAGGAGGCATTCTACACTAAGCATGTAATCAGGTAGCTCAATCAATATATCAAAAAAAATATAAACTATCCATATGAAGATATAATCATTAGGCAAGTGATTGATAGTGGCATTTAGCTTTAAGCAGATCAAATTTTAAAAAAATATCCATCCATCAGAAAATATATTCATTTAACACACATGGATATTTGCATTCAACTCAACAACAAACCATCCAAAAAGTATAAGCACAATATATAATGGATGAATTTTCTAAAATCTGCTGCTCCCCCTCAATTATGTAGCCAAAGAATTCTATGTTCAATTAATTGTATTTGGCATAACAAATATTTTCAAATATGAGGATGAGCTTATTAATTTGTTTGAATATAATCAAGCGTTTAAGCTCCATGATAAGTTTAGGGTAGCTTGATACATGATACATGATATTTTTAAGATTTTTCAAATTATAGCACATATATAGCATTACGAATATAATGACATTTTAAAATCAATTTGTCCATTTGAATGGGATTTTATTTAAACATGCTTATGGCATTTGAATTAAGAATTGATAGTTCTATATAAGCATGCTATAGCCAATATTATCATATATTAACCAATCATAATTATATGTATATATATATATATATATATATATATATATATATATATGTTAAGCTTAGATTGGATAAGATCATTAAAACTCACATATTGGCTAGATTTTCTTAGGGTTCTCAGTATGATAATAGTGTGTATTAAGGTTTAGAATTTTAAGCAATATACACTATTTAAGCATTCAAAGCATAACAACCCCTTTGTATATTTTGTCCTAAAAACTTATGAGTATATAAAAATTTCTTTGAGATGTACCTCATAAGACATCATGCTATTATCATAAAAGATTTATCATGATTCATACAAAGATTTAATACAAGATATATCATACAAATCATGACATGAAATTAACACAAATATCATATGATTCACAGCAACAAACAAATCAAACACAAAATATATCATGTGAATCTTACTATGAGTTATTCAATATATTAGAAGGAGAATAGATATACCTTTTAAGTTTTACTCCTTCTTAATCATTTAAGCACAGAGTGGTGTCATTTTCTCTCTCAAATTTTCAATACCACTAATGGTTCCCAAAATCCTTAGAACTAAGAAACAACATAAAATTTGCAAAAATGTCAGTAGATAAGGCATAAGATAAAGATATGCATGACACTCAAATGATATACATTAAAACAATGTCATGCAAATTCAATTCATTTCAAATTTTGGGAAATTTGCAATTTGAAAACATTTTCAATGGGATATGATAAGCATGACAAACACTTTTCAAATCCTCCAATCATTAGAATTTACAAAAGCATTTTCGATAATCAAATGGTAAAATCTACGCAATAAAACTAGTAGAGGATTTGTAAGGCGTTGACCCTCAAAACAAGGATACACCGAAAAATGAGTCGTAGCAATCTTTATGCCAATAGCAGTTAAGCTTATTGTAACCAGGCTATAATACCAATTGTTGGAATTGGTGTGATCCCAAAAGGGGAGGTGAATTGGGTTTTAAATCATTTTTCGCTAATTTAAACAATTACGCCAATTCACCACATATCATATTTCATTCAATATTAAATGCGTATATGTAAAATGATTAAGCTATTGGTTTATGCATACATGTGTATCTCATTCAATGTAAATGTGTGCATGCAACTAAATATAACAGTAAATAAATAGGCATACACATACTGAATTAAAAGTGCAGTAATTTAAATGAGATAGTGAGAGCGAGACACAAGATTTGTTATCGAGGTTCAGCCAAAACCAGCCTACGTCCCCGCCTTGGGCATAATCCCCAAGGATTCCACTAAACCTGCTCACTTAACCAGGCGAAACAAAAGCCTTTTACATCCTCTCCTTGCAGGGCAAGGAAAACCCCAGCTCAATTACTAGGTTGAACCGAACTAGTCTTACTTACGGGCTTGAGACTCCTCAGTTCAATTTCGGACTGAATCGAACCAGTCTCATTTACGGGGCTGAGACTCCCCAGTTCAATTATGGGCTAAACCCAACCGTACATTAAAACCATTTTTGTACATGAAAATGCTTCCGAAAAATACAAGCAAAAATGTACACAATAAAGCTCAATACATGCACTCTAATATGATATGAGTTATGCTCAATAGAGTAAGGGTGCCTTTCAAACACATTTGAACCCCAACAACAACATTCTCTCGTAAACATATTTCAATACAAAGTAGGAGAACCTAGGGTTTTGCTCTAAAATATTTTTTGCAAAAACAATGTATATATGCTCTTTGATGTGAAGTGAATAAGCAATGAAAACTTCAAAGATCAAAATAAAATAAATATTTCTCCAACAAAAATTAGCAATAAAAAGTATTGAAGAAATTAGAATTTATGCTTAAAAGATGTTTTTGCAATCAACACAATCAAAAATAAATTACCTAAACAAAATGCTCTCTGGTAAAAAATATTCAATGAATGAAAGAAAAAGAGTTGGGAGAGTACAAAGATTTTTGCCCCAAATAAAAGAGTTTTGCAATGAAAATATAGTTTGGGGGAACTGATTAAGAAATAATCTAAAAGATTTTTAAAGTTAATCAAAGTTACTAATCTGGAGTAATGAGGGGCTAATTATAGATTTTATAAAAATTATGACCATTGGGGACACGCTCGGTATTTTGGAAAAGATTAATTAAAAATTAATGACATTTAAGCCTTTAAAAAATTTCTAACCCGAGAAGTTTTGGGTGGCTGAACTTTAGTTCGGTCACCGGAATAGACTCAGCTAAAAAAGCCATTTTAAAGAGTTCGGTCACCCACGTCTAGGTTCAGTAGGCTGAACAAAGGTCAGAAACATTTGGCGTGCGGTTCGGGTGCCCGGCTAAAAGTTTAGTTAACCAAACTAACCAATTCGGTCGCCCGAGCCCATTTTGAACGTAATCGTTCGGGCGCCTGGGTTGTTGAAAAGTAACCTGACACAGGTTCGAGTAGCCGAGGGAGATATGCTCAAAATTGGTTTGGGTGCCTGAACACCAAGTCAACATGTTGACTTGTTCAGTCGCCCAAGCCGTTTTACACAGCTTGGGTTCGATCGCTCAAACCCTTTCAACATTTTAAATTAAGTTCAATTTTTAGCCAATTTAATTCCCTAGATATAATAAGTTATGTTGGGGACTTTTTAGTGCATATGTCTTGGGACCTAAGGTCGTTTCAAGTACGCCCAAAAACATGGCGTCGGTCGACCAAAGGGTGCCCTAAGGTCATTCGGCCCCTATGGTCAATCTACGGCATTTCTGAGCATTCAAAACATATCATGCAGATGCATGCATTTTTACAGACCAAAGATATAAAAATAAAATGCAATACAAATTTAAAATCAAAATGTCTTCTTCTCTTGCTCTTCATTTTTAGTGGAATTTGCCAAAAGAGTGTGTAAGCTTTATGTCCCGGCTGACTTCCATTTTGCAGTATCTTATGTTCGTGCCGAAATGATAACTTGTTCAAATACTAAATGCACGCATAAGATATTGGTGGTTTGTCAGCATTAAAACAGAGATCGGACTCAAAAAGCCAACATATGTCTTTGAGGCCTTAGTGATCTTTAGAAAGTTCTTTTGAATCTTGGCTTTTTGAAGTTCCTGAAATATCATCACTTGAACACAAAGACGTTAAACTTTTCCTTTATTTGTTACCATCAAAACAAGTTGTGAAAGCCTTGTTAGGCCAACAATTTCACCCTTTTTGATGATGACAAATAAGGAGAAAAAATTGAGAAAACCTTAAAAAGAAGACTCCCTCTTATAATAAGCATATTGTTTAACAAATTTAAAGTGATGTTTTCATATATTAGTCCAAAACTCAAAAAGTCATATCTATCATAACAATGCTCATATCATTACATACTCATATCATTGCATACTCATAATTTTGCATATTCAGCATGTTTGACATCCTCTTCTATACTATATGCATTAAAAATTCATATCTATCATAACATTGCTCATAATCATTAATTCAGCATATGCATATGGATCATGTCAAAATCATACTTTTGCATATTTTTGCTCTCTAAAACAATCTCTCCCCCTTTGACATCAATCAAAAAGAGTAGGATATCAAAAATGATTAAGTTCAAATAAAATCATTTTTTGAGCACATGAATATCAAACATGCATATCAGGCATATGTGGTGTGCTTCAATAGTCAAATAGTCATGTATATTTCATATTTGTAATTCATATATGTGTTGTAACATCTTTACTAACAACATTCTTCCTCTTTGAAAATTTCTTTAATTGATATAAATTGAACTTTTGAATTGTGATACCAATTAAAACATTAAAGAAAAATATTAATTGAACATTTCATTAATTCATGATATCTATTGAGAAATTAGGGAGAAACAAAACATAGTACAAGCAATAAGTCATATGACTCCTCCCGAATTTAATACATTCAGATTTGATACCAATTATGGTTTTAAATTTATCATCCCATGTTTCAAACATTGATTCATATCATGCATGTGCTCATGGATACTAATAACAAATACTAATATCATATCAATGTCATAACATGCTCATGGATATAATTATGCTTGTCATGCTCAAATATTAATTGATATATTCATAGATACCAATATACTTTATAGAAACTAATGCTAATGTCACATTATGCACTGCTAATGGATAGTGAATTATTTAGATGCAAATTTTTTAATTTATCCATGTGATCCATCATTAACATGTATGGTCAAGAATTAATTTCATATTCATATATAAGTATCATATCAAAATTTATGCTTCTAAATCATGCTTAATAACTCCAAGCTCAGATTTTCAATATATAGTGAACCATAAATCATCAATCCTTTTCATGTCTTTGGAGATTTCAAGATATACACATGTAGCATATTGCATATCAGCATAACATTTAAGGATGGAGCATATCATTATCATGTGCATTGTATTACAATATTGCTCAATTTTTTCTCATTCTCAAATATCTTTTCTTAATTGAAAAACTCAAGCAAGAAGCTCAGATTTTCTTTGATTTCATATGAGTTCCCAAGTTTCATATATCTTAATACTTTCTACTTTAAGACATGTTTGTATCATACTATAATTTTGGCCAACGGTGCTATTTTTGTTTTTATTTATTTCAATAAGCTCTTAAACTTTTCTTTGAGATTTTTTATGATTTGAACAAGGCTTTTTATCTAGGTACCCATACTTTCTTGGGTCTCAATGGTTTAATAAGGGATGTTTCTTTAATTCTCCAAACTTGTTTTGTTTTCACACATTTCCTCTTTAATGGACATTCGTACTTAACATGCCCCTTTTTCTTACATAGAAAACATGTGGTGTGTGTGTGTGTGTGTAGGCATTTGAGGAGGTGTTAGCGTAATCTTTGGATGCTTTTGTAAAATATCCCATATAAAGATTCTTCTTCCTTTTATTTTAAATTCCATTGAATCCTAGGCCTTCTTTGTTCAAAGACATTCTTTGTGAGCCAATCATTTTGTCAAAATTTTCTTTTTCTCTAGTAAAATTGTAAATAATCTTTTCTTTATCTTCAATTTGACTTTTGAGATCATTTATCTCTATATCTTTCTTGCCATCAACATTCACTTGTGATTTCACTATTTTTTGAGACAATTCATTGATTTTACTTTCTAATTCAGAAATATATATGTATTTCTCAATTTCCATAGAGTATTGAGATCTTAAGTCTCCTAATTCTTTCATCAATTTTTCATTCTTACTTTCTAATTTCTTGATTTTCAAATCTTTTTCCTTTTCAGCAAGATTTTTAGCTTCTAACTCTTTCATAACTCCTTCATTCTTGTTTTTCAATGATGTATATCATTTAGTCACATTAACTAACATCTTATGTACCTTGAATAAATTATTTTGAAGTTCTTCATAAGATGGCATGCACTCATCATTGGATTCTTCTATTGAATCATCACAATAACTATTTAAGGATTTGGATAAGGAGCTTTCCTTATCGTCCCAAGCCATATAGCAAGCAACCTCTTGGTCACTTGATTCATTATCGGAACTACCTTGTACTCATATTTTCCCAAGTAGTGGCTTTCATTGCCTTTTTCTTTTTCTTTTTGGAATCCTTCTTAAGTAGTGGATAATCCATTTTATGTGTCCATTTTTCTTGTAATTATAACATATACGGATTTTATTTTTTGATTTCTTTGTATTGGTTTCTTCTTCATCTGATTCCAAGGTTTGGATTTTCTCTTGAATTTATTCTTCCTTCTAAGAATTTTTGCTTGCTTCTTGGATATATAGGCTAATTCATTTTCATCCATCTCTTTCACTATGACTAGAGTTTTCTTCTGATGTTTTAAAAGCAAAAAATTCTTGGGCATTAGATTGTCCACTCCTTTCATTCATTGTCATTTCATATGTGAGGAGAGAACCTATAAGTTCATCTAAGGAGGTGTTTTTCAAATTTTGTCCTTCTATTAGGGCTGTGGCTTTTGGTTCCCATATAGGTGGCAGCCCTCTAAGAATCTTTCTAATCATTTCATAAGTGGTGTAAGTTTTTCCTAATACATTGAGGGAGTTCATTATGTGGATGAACCTAGTGTACATACAAGTAATGGTTTCATCCAGGTTCATCCTAAAAGCTTCATACTCGCTAGTGAGCATATCGATTCGATTGTCCCTTACATCAATAGTACCTTCATAGGTTACTTCTAATTTATCCCATATTTCATTGGCTGGTTTGCAAGCCATGACCCTATTAAATTCATTTATGTCTAGAGCACAATATAAAACATTCATAGCACTATAATTTATTTGTAACACCTTGTTGTCTTGGTCGGTCCATTCTTTTTCTTCTTTGGGTACTTCTTTACCATTTACAAGTTTAGTGGCGATAAGGTCACCATGTGTGACAACCCTCCATGCTTTCCAATTCATGGTTTGAAGGTAGCTCCTCATGCGTTGTTTTCCAAATTCTGTAGTTTAGAAGCCTAGTTGAGGATTGACCCTCTCCAAAGAGAGCTACGCCTATGTGAGCCATTAAGATAATTGTATAGCTACTAATTAAGATTTGTTATAACCCCTCTCGGATACCAATTGAAAAAAAAGGTGTAGTCCCAATAGGGGGGCTAAATTGGGTTATTAAAATTTCTTTTAAATTCTTTTTATGAATTCTTTAACTTCTTGTTGATTTAGCTATCACACAACAAATGCTTAATTCTTATTCAATCCACAACCGCAAAACTTAATCAACCAATCAAATCAATCAACCACAAATAAGTAACCAATCAAACAACCACTAAATAGTCAATCAAGATATGTTATGCAATTATTTTGGAAATTCTCAGCTTGGTTGTATGCAACCCTATGTATATATGAATTTTGATTCAAGCCCTGTAGTGAATGTATTAGCTTTCTTAATATAATAATCAATATAACATCCACACTCTTTTCAAAATTCAGATTTCAAATAAACCTTCAGTTAATAGATTTTGGGGTGTTGACCAATCAACGTACTCCCTTACGGTTTCCACAAATTTATTGATCAACCAACGTACTCCCTTTCAGTTTACGCAAGCCCATAAACAAATTAAACTTCAGTTTATTTAATTTCTAAACTTCGTAGTTTATATGATCATGAAAATTAAAACATCCACGCAATTTATATGTTTGCTAAAAATTAAAGAGAGTAAGGAAAGAGAGTGACACCACGATTTTTACGAGGTTGGGCTTATCCTTAGCCTACGTCCTCGCCTTTGGCAAACCACCAAAGGATTCACTAAACTCGTTCCTTTCAAGGCGGAACAAAGCCGTTACACACTCCTTCAATAGGCTAGAGCACCGCCTCTCAAAGTGATACCCCACATTCGATCACTCCTTCAATAGGCTAGAGCTACACCTCTCCAAGCGATACCCCACGCTCGGTACAACGATCCAAACAAACCTTGGAATCGTCAATCTACAAGAGAATCAATAAAGATTTATGTGTACAAGAAACACTCTCAAATAAGAGCAGGATAGTACAAGTTTAGCAATATATACTTCAAATTCAAATATCAAAAGAGTATAGATTGAAGCTTAAAATTGATATCACCGATATCTCCTCAAGATGAGAGATTAGCACTCAGAATACAGGTGATGAATAATTAGCACGTCTGAGATTCTCAGCAATTTACATCAGCAAGAGTGAGAGCTAGAGAGAATTTAGAGAGCTTTAAGAGTTTTAGATTTCTTGGTTAGTTTGATTGTGATGACCCAAAAATATATATATATATATATGATTAAAGTACAATAATAATAAAATAATAAAAATAGTCATTAAGTTAATATCAATACGGAAGTGTTTTTCTGTAGGATCCTTGATTCCATGTTTGATGCCTAAGAAAGACCTTGTCTTAGCGAGTGCTCAGAGACCATTGCGGCTCAGTCGCTCCCTGGAGGTCGGCCTGGTCAAAATGGAATTTCATAGGATAAACAGGATAGACACTGTTTGTACACGTAAATAAGTATATATACATAAAATAGTGTTTTGACAGACATAATTTATAGAAATACATAATAAGATGATAATAATATAGGTATCATATGTGGGGCCCACAAGACTATGTGGGGTCCACATGAGTCCCGGAGCCACAAGACACTGTTTATATACGTAAATAAGTACATAAAATAATGTTTTAACTGATATAATTTGAAGAAATATATGATAAAATAATAATAATATAGGTATCCTATGCGGGGCCCACAAGACTGTGTGGGGCCCACATGAGTCCCGAAGCCGTATGGAGGTTTACACAAGTCTCAAAGTTATGTAGGATGCATAAAATCGTATAAGAGTTATTTAAGTTACGTAGGATCCATTCGGGTCTCGAAGTTGTGTGGGGCCCACAAGACCATGTGGGGCCCACATGAGTTTTCAAAATTTAAATTTAATTCTTGTTCAAAAATAAATAATAAAATAAATAAATACTAAAAGTAATTTAAAATTAATAACAATGATAATAATAATGATAATAATGATTAGGAAAAAAAATAATAAAATAATAAAATAATTAATTAAGTAATTGATTAATTAATTAGGTAAGTAATTAATTAAAAAATTATTTAGTGGGATTGGTGGCAAGCACTCCCACATGGCCTCCATCCCTATCCCATACACAACCCATACCTTGCCCATTCTTTAATTTTTAATAATTATAATTTCACCCATCTCCCCACACTTTTACAAATTCCATTTCTTCCCCAAAATTTTCCTATAAATAGGGAGCTCTCAACCTTCATTTTTCACAACAATTTTCCAAGGAAGAGAAGGATTAGTGAGTGAAAGAATTTGTGGTGGAGAGAGAATTTTTGAATAAATTCTCAATCACCCACTTTTTCCGATCTCATTTCTTAAAGATAATTATTGTGTTCGTAGCACACGGTAAAAGAAGAAGGTAAGTAAATTTTGATTATGTTAGTTTCTTTTTATTTTAAATTCATACCCGAGTTTATTTTGTACGTAAATTTTAATTATGTTACTTAGTTCCACAAAATTTCCATGAGTTTATTTTTACGCATATTTAATTATACCAGTTCTATCTTTAATATACTTGCATCTATTTTTGGGTTAAGAAATGTTCCAATCCCCTCGGGTAAATTTTCAGCATTTCTTTCTATTCAAAAATTAAATTATATATATATTTAACACAAAAATTGTGTGGCATGAGTTTATTTGTACGTTACATTTTTATGAAAATATGAGTAAAGATGAGATTTTCACGATATTATTTTAAATTGCATAAATTATAATAAGATGATTTTCAAACCCCTTATGGCAACGAAAGTTCAAAGTTACAGATGCTCGGTACCGCAGCTTAAAGTTTATACGGATCAGAGTGCGCCCACACTGTTTACAGAGTGGTTATTTATGTTAGTGGATTTCTCCTGAGTGCACACCTGGTTCCGGACCAGGACTTAATAAGGAAAATCTCACTTAAAGTTTACGTACGTTGATTTAGTTTGGTCGGCCAGCCAGCTAAGTCCAGTCTTCGGACCGCACAACCCAGTCATGGGGGTAAACATGACTTACGGCAAACAGGCCTAAGGGTGGGTTTTTATAATATATATTTATACATATTTAATTACGTGTACAAAGTTACTGATGATTTGAAGGAAAAGTGTAAGTTTACGTGAAAATGATCATTTTGGTACTTAAATGACGATCTAAGGAAAACGTATAAGGAAAAGTATATGTATGTTTATCATTAAATATTTTTACAGTTTTAAAGTTAAAAGTTTAATTTAGCAGTTAAAGTATATGATTGTAAAAATTTACTGTTGAAATTGATGACAAAAGTTTTATGCAGAAATTTTTAAATTTATGTTTATTCTAAAAGCAGTCTTGAAGTTATAGTATTAAATATTATTTTACGAAATTCTTTAAAAGCTCATTTTGGCCACACACTAATAATAATCTTATTTACTTACTGAGCGTCGTCTCACCCCAATCATATTTTATTTCAGATAACTCTGAAGGACATGTCGGAAATCAGGCTTAGCAAGCATGCGGGTGGGGAATAGAAAAATAAAGATTAATTAGAAATATAGTATGATTTCAGATATTTACGTTTGTGTAATTTTCTTCTTTTGAAATAAGTGATTGTAACATGAATAATTAGCGCTCTGGTTTGAATAAAATTGAGTTTATTTGCTTCCGCTGTAAATTAGTAGTAAAAAGTTAATATCCCAGGCCTCTCGGGGTCGGGGTGTTACATTGATCATCTAAACACATGTATTTATAGGCTAATAAAAGTGTTTTCGTGTTGCCTAAGATTACTTGGAGTATTTCCCAAGTTTTCATAAAATTTGGGACACAAGAAATTAAATTAGAATTTTAAAACTTTTAAAATTCCCAGCTGTTAACAGTGTTCAGTCATCAAGGCCTTCGGGTTTAGTCGTCTAAACAGTTCAAAAACTATGAAGAATTTGAACTGATACAGGGTCATCCGTTTGAAGATCTTGTTCAGACATCTGAGGTGACACTTCAGTCGTCTAAGGATCCAGTTCAGACGTCTGAGGGTATACTGCCTCTTTAGAATCTATTCAGGAAATTCTTCAGCCGTCTGAATAAAATCTTCAGTCATATGGGGAAATTCTTCAGACGTCTGAAGTGAACCTTCAGTTGTCTGGACAAAAAATATGATTTTCATATTTGTTTTTAAACACAACTTGCTCTCTTACTTTAATTACTCTATAAAATATTTTCCGGGGTTTTAAAAATGAGGTCTCTAAGTGCATAATACCCTTAATAAGCTTCAAAATATTTTCTCATGATATTTCATTTATGAAGTACTTACATTTCATGTCTTAAAGCCCTATATTCTAAGCTTGAAGTCCTTCATGTCATGTTCACTTTGTGTTTCCCTAGACTTTAGTTTGAATTAGCTTTAATTTCATCATCCTTTGTACATTTCGGTGTTGCTTGAGCTTCTTTAGGATCTCTTTGAACTATGAATATGTCTTTAAGGCCTTAATGATCTTTAGAAATTTCTTTTGAATCCTGGCTATTTGAAGTTCCTGAAATATCATCACTTGAACACAAACACGTTAAACTTTTCTTTTATTTGTTACCATCAAAATAAGATGTGAAAGCCTTGTTAGGCTAACAATATGTATATGACAGATTTAGTAGAACTTTGGTATTGTTTCTGGTGTTTATGGCATGTATATGATTTTATGTTTTTCGCTGCTTAGGAATCAGAGTTTTATGACAAATATATCCCTGGTACACATGAGTCCAGGTTGATTACGACTATGACAGCTTAGCAGGATTAATACGTATGTTATCAAAGTCTAGGTTGTTAGGTTTTGTAGACTCTAAAATGTAGCAGAAACAATACTAGAGTATAGAAATAAGGATTTGAGGTTTTGTTTTGCAGTTTAGAAGCAGTACTTCCATGGTGGTTTCTGTGTCTTTCCTGGGGTGGCGACTTCAAGAAAGTCATAGTAAACTATTGTAGGGTTGTGTTTCTGAAGTGTAGGACTGAATCTTGAATTAAGACAAGGATGTCAAGATAGATGGATAATATGGGTTTTGGTTAGATAAGTAAGTTATAAGGATGGGGTCCCTAAGCTATGTTTATTATCTTTTCAGAATGGACTCGGGTAGTGGCAGTGCTTATGTTAGTGGTAGTGAGGGTGCAAGGCCCTCAGGTGCAGGTAGAGCTGATTCAGATGCAGTATTACGCAATGTGACTCAACAGGTCATGGCTGAGATCGTACGGAGCTCCAGAGAGCAGGGAGGCCCATCTGCAGGCCATGGGTGCACAATAAAGAAATTTACCAAGATGAATCCTTTGGCATTTTCAGGAGGAGCAGATCTTGTAGTTGCTAAAAACTAGATGTAGGAGATAGAGAAAGTTTTGGCAGTCCTGCAGTGCATAGAGGAGTAAAGGGTTTTATTTGCCACTTATAAACTGACAAGAGAGGCTTAAAAATGGTGGACTACAATGAAATTATTGAAGAAACAAAAGGCGGTGCCTATAGCCATGACTTGGTGCCGATTTAAAGAATTTTTCTTCGACAGATACTTTCCGGCCACTATTAGGAAGGCTAAAGTGGAGTAGTTCCTAAATCAGAGCAGGGACAGCAATTAGACCAGCAGTACACGGAGAGGTTTATAGAATTGTCCCGCTTTGTCCCGTACATCATACCCGACGAGGCAAAGAAGGCAAGGTAGTTTGGAAGGGGTCTGAGGTGAGAAATTTATAAGTAGGTAGCAGTGTTGAAAGTGCAAAACTTTGCCCAGTTGGTAAAGAGAGCAGCTGTGGCTGATTTTTTGTGAGCGGATGGGTGCAGAGGAGTAGGGACAGAAGAAGAGGTTCACGCCTTCAAGCTATCAGCAGGGATCTAGTCGAAGCCAATGGAGGAGAGGTAACTATGGCAAGGGACAAAGGCAGGAGATGAGAGGTCGTGACTCTTAGGGTATGTAGGTCTACCCAACTTGTCCGATGTGTGGAAAGAGACACTTAAGAGAGTGTCGAGTAGGGAGAGGAGTCTGCTATCACTACGGTGTACTGGGACATTTAGTACGAGATTGCCCTACACGACCTAGTACCATACCTACTCCCAGACCGCATCGGGGAGATTATCAGGTGCCTCATGAAAGCCAATAGAGGAATGTAGCCCTGCGAGGGTTTATACTTTGATGCCGGGAGACACAAAGGTTGCAAACAATGTCGTGACACGTACCTTTACTGCTTTATCATATCAAGCTATTTTTTTGTTTGATACAGGTGCCACCCACTCTTTTGTGTCTGCAGGGTATGTTAACTTGGTTGGTGTTGAGACACAGTTATTAGATGTTGAACTGTCAGTAGCAACACCGATAGGGTCAGTGGTGAGGTGTTGTAGGGTGCTCAAGGGTTATCCAATAGAAATTTAGGGGAGAGTATTACCAGCTAACCTAATTGTGCTAAATTTGCATGGATTTGATGTAATACTGGGTATGGATTGGCTGGCTACTAACCATGCTAGTATCGATTGTCATCTGAAAGAGGTGATTTTCATACCACCAGGAAAGCCAGAATTCAAATTTGTGAGATCGCGGGTGTAATCTCCACCTCAATTAGTGTCAGCCATGCAAGTGAGAAGACTACTTCTGTACGAATGTCATAGGTTTCTAGCTTGTGCGAAGGAGGTAACAGAATGAATTAAAGCTTGTCAGTACACCAGTGGTTAAGGATTTTTCAAACGTATTTCCAGAAGAATTACTTGGGTTGCCTCCCGATCGTGAGATAGTTTTTACTATCAACTTACTTCCAGGGACGACACCGATTTCTAAAGCTCCTTACCGAATGACTCCAATAGAATTGAGGGAATTAAAGGATCAGTTGTTAGATTTATTGAATAAAGGATTTTTCAGACCCAGTGTGTCACCCTAGGGAGCTCCAGTTTTATTTGTGAAGAAAAAGGATGGGTCTATGAGGATGTGCATAGATTACAGGGAAATAAACAAAGTAACAATTAAGAACAGGTATCCTCTACCCTATATAAACGAATTATTTGATTAGCTTTAGGGTACGCGAGTCTATTCCAAGATCGACCTCACATCAGGTTATCACCAGGTGAAAGTTAAAATTGAAGATATTTCAAAGAAAACTTTCAGGACCAGGTATAGGCATTATGGATTTCTAGTTATGCCTTTTGGTCGAACGAATGCTCCTATTGTATTCATGGATTTAATGAATATAATCTTTCACCAGTATTTAGACCAATTCATTATGGTTTTCATTGATGACATACTGGTCTATTAGAGGAGTTTTGAGAAGTATGAGATTCACCTAAGGCTAGTACTTCAGATGCTCAAGGAAAAGAAATTATATGCCAAGTTTAGCAAATGTGAATTTTGGTTAAAGAATGTTGTGTTTCTGGGGCATGTTATATCAGGGGATGAAATTTCTATAGATCCCAACAAGATAGAGGCAGTGGTGAATTGGGTCAAGCCGAGGAACGTACAGGAAGTCAGGAGATTCTTTGGACTCGCGGGATATTACCATCGGTTTGTAGAAGGATTCTCAACTTTATCAGGACCTCTAACATGACTAACCAAAAAGAACGTCAGGTTTGAATGGGATGACAATTATGAGCAGAGCTTCTAGGAATTGAAGCTGAGGCTCGTCACAGTACCAGTATTGACTATTCCATCAGGAGATGATGGTTACGTGATCTATTGTGATGCATCTATGAGGGGGCTCAGATGTGTATTGATGCAATAGGGTAAAGCAATAGCATATTCTTTTAGGCAATTGAAAGAATATGAAAATAATTGTCCCACTCATGAACTAGAACTGGATACCATGGTTCATGCACTGAAGATTTGGAGGCATTATCTGAACGGAGAGAGATGTGAAATATTTTCATATCATAAAAGTTGAAAGTACTTCTTCACGCAGAAGGAGTTGAACATGTGACAAAGAAGATGGTTGGAACTCATTAAGGATTATGATTGTACTATTAGCTACCATCTAGGTAAAGCTAATGTGGTGGCTGATGCTTTGAGCCAAACATCAGGGGAAATAGCACAATTAGCAGCAGTAATTTAGCGCCTGATCTAGATGGACTTGGAGAGGCTTGGCGTGAAATTAGTAGAGAGTGATCACCAAACATTTATTGCCAACCTGGTGGTGCAGCCTACACTATATAAAAAGATTAAAGTTGCCCAGAAGAATGACATTGAGTTGATGGAGTTGATGGAGATGGTGCAGGACGGATAGGGAGGGGAGTTCAGTATTTCGGATGATGGAACTTTGAGGTTCCATACCAGATTATGCATGCTTGGAGATGAGGATATTAGAAGGACAATCCTTGAGGAGGCTCACAGGTCCCTGTACACAGTACACCCAGGTAGCACTAAAATGTATAGGGATTTACGAGAGTATTTCTGGTGGAGCGGTATAAAGAGAGAGATTGCTAAGTTTGTGCAGCAATGTTTCACTTGCCAGTAGGTTAAGACTAAGCAACAAAGGTCAGATGACTAGTTACAGCCACTTTACATCCCAAAGTGGAAATGGGATCAAATTTCTATGGACTTTGTGACGGGTTTACCGCCGGTACGACAAGGGCAAAATGCTATTTGGGTGGTTGTAGATCGATTGATGAAGACCGCTCACTTTATTCCTATTAAAATCAACTACTCCATGGACAGACTGACAAAAATATATATTCAAGAGATAGTGCGATCACATGGCGTGCCATTGTCTATAGTATTAAACCGAGATCCACGTTTCACGTCACGGTTTTAAAGGAGCTTGTAGGAGGCTCTAGGATCTCAGTTGTCATTCAGCACAACATTTCATCCTTAAGAATATGAGCAATCAAAAAGGATGATTCAGATATTAGAGGATATACTACAAGCATGTGTGCTGGATTTTGGGGGTAGTTAGACCTAGTATCTGCCGCTAGTAGAGTTTGCATACAATAACAGCTATCAAACCAGTATTGGCATGACACCTTACGAGGCTATATGGTAGGAGATGTCGTTCTCCTCTATACTGGGATGAGGTTGGTGAGAGGCGAGTTGTGGGACAAAAAATAATGCAGCAGGCTTACGATAAAGTCTGGCTTATTGAGAAAGAATTAGTGCAGCTCAGAGTCGGCAGAAAAGCTATGCAAATAATCGCCACCGAAAATTGGAATTCGAGGTAGGAGACCATGTATTTTTTAAAATAGCGCCACTAAAAGGTACTATGAGGTTTGGGAGGAAGGGTAAGCTGAGCCCTAAGTTTATTGGTCCTTTTGCGATACTTGAGAGAGTGGGGTCAGTAGCCTACCGGCTAGCCTTACCCCCAGTTTTATCCAGAATACATGACGTGTTTCATGTTTCTATGCTGAAGAAATACGTCCTAGACCCCTCCCACGTGGTCAGTTATATAGGGATAGAACTCAAAGAATCACTGATCTATGAGGAGATAACAGTGTAGATTTTAGACAGGAAAGAAAATAAATTGCGTAATAAAAGGATTCCATTAGTGAAAGTCATGTGGAAGAATCATGCAGTGGAAGAAGCTTCGTGGGAGCTTGAGGAGGAAATACGATAAAAATACCTGCACTTATTTAGTGAGGACCAGCAGTAATCAAGGAAGATGCAGGTAAGTATGCTAAGTATATTTTGGGCAATTTAGTTAAGTACATGTAATAATTTTCTGTTAGTAGGAAGTATTTTTGTTTTGGGAGAATTTTTCTTTTATGTGTATGTAATCTCCCAGAACTCTGAATGTAACCACGGTATTCCTTCGCCACAAGTGAGGGTAAGTAACAAAATAAGTAGCACATTTTCCTCAAAGGATGGTGCTCAATATAGATAATTAATTTCGGGGATGAAATTTTATGAGGAGGGGAGAATGTAAAGACCCGAAGAATTATAAAAATTAAATAATAAAGAAAGGAGAGAAAAAGAATTTTAAAAAGGGGTTTCAGTAGGGTCTCATCGATGAGAAATTACTGAGAGGGCTTTTTTCAGGGCCTAAAACTTGTCGACGAGGAGAAAGTGTTCATCAACCAACGCCCTTCATAGACTCGTAGACGAGGTGACGTGGCTTGCTGTCAAGGCTACGTGGACAAGCACTCTATAAAAAGCCAAAAATCATTTTTCTGCGAAAGAATTTCATACAGGACCGTTTCTCTCTTTAAAAATTCATCTTCTCCTCCTTCTCTCTAGAATTCCGGCCTTGTTACACGCCGGTTTGACGATCGGAAGCTGCCACGTTACTCCTAGGAAGATTCTCTACAAATCCACTTGAGCAATTTGTTGGTTAGGCCAGTATGGACACCATCCCAAAATCTGGGTAAGTTAGTTATTTTAGGTTTTATAAGTTATATGGTGTTGTTGGACTAAGGAAAATGCCTTAGATAGTATTATACTGAAGTTTGGTTGGGGAAAATGCAATTTCAGGGTGTTGAACTGGGGAACATACGGGTGTAAATTTAGAGTATTTTATGGGCTTCTCAGTATGTCGGGTAAGGGGATAAATTAAGTCAACCTTTTCATGAAATTATTTATTATTATACAACATTTATTTATAGGAAAATATGTATGATATGGAATTATGTTTGGGAATACTGTTGTTGAATAGGGAAATTCTTTTAATACGTTTTATATGAAAATATGATTTCAGAATTAATTATGAGTTTATAAGGTTATGTACATTTGTGTGGCATGAGTACAATATTGTCATGAAAATTATTCTATGTTGAAATATTATGAGTTTTCCCAGATAAGTATGTGATGGCAGATTTTAGAAAATCCTAAAACAGTATGGGAACTGTATTTTAAAGATTATGTTAAACAATGCAAGAATTTATGATTATTACATTATGAAATATGTCGGCGTAAACGCTATGATTTTTACGTTATGAATTAGACCAGCGTGAATGCCGTGAATCTTATGTTATGAATTATATCAGTGTAAATGTCGTGATTTTACGTTATGAAATATGCCAGCCAAAATGCCGTGATTTTACGTTATGAATTATGTCGGTGTTGATGTCGTGATTATATATAATATGTAAGAAATCATGAAATATGTTTATGTAAGATATTACTCTGAATTATGAAACACTTATATTTAAGTACGAAATGTAATATATGTTATCAAAACCCGGATAGCTTAGTTTAGTTTTATGAAGCACGGTAACGTAGCTATATGTTTATGATTATGAATATGTTAGTGCTACCACACATCTTATGTAAAGTGTGAGAGATGGCAGTCGATGTGCCTTTATGGGAGTGTCGTAGTTCCCCTGGTAGACCAACATGGGTGGAATAGGCCCATCGTACTTGCAGACTTATGTTTGATTTAGCATGGTCGGCCAGCCATTGATAGGTCCCGCCTTCGGGCCGCACAACCCTATCATGTGGAGGGTAAGACATGATGATAGCTAACTAACTATCTATCCTAGGTAATAAGTTACGTATGATATGGTTATATAAGATTATTTCTCAATATAAAAATTTAGTATGATACGCTATGTTATGAAAACCATGTTTTCATGCAATATGATACAACTGTTATACATTTATGAATCATGTACTGTTTATATGTATACCACGAAAAATACTCATCCTGCCACGCACTGATATTAATTTGTCTCTCTTACTGAGAGGTGTCTCACCCCCAGCACTACAAGTATTTTAGAAAATCCAGGTAGGAGGGCGAATAGAGCCCCGCAGCAGTAGAAGTGGTTTGAGCTACCCTATCTATAGGGTAAGTGGATAAGTTAGGGTCAGATGGATTTTTGGGTGGAGACCCTAAGAGTACTTTTCGGTATTTTTGGTGGATGATTGTATGTATATGTATAAGACAGATTTAGTAGAACTTTGTTATGGTTTGTGGTGTTTATGGCATGTATATGATTTTATGTTTTCCGCTGCTTAGGAATCAGAGTTTTTTGACAGATATATTCCTGGTATCCATGGGTCCAGGTTAATTACGACTATGACAGTTTAGCAAGATTAATACGTATGTTATGATGTGGAAAAGAAATATATATATATATATATATATATATGTGTGTGTGTGTGTGTGTGTGTGTGTGTGTGTGAAAATAAGCAGGTCATTACAGTTGTGATGGTGTGTCCAACTACCAAATATGCACAGAAATAGAAAGATGTAGTGACAACGTGTCTAATCACAATCTCATTGTATGAAAAGAAAAGATGTTGTGATAGCATGTCCAAATACCATCTATGTATAAAAATAAAAGATGTTATGATCATGTGTTCAGTTATCATCTTTGTATATGAAAAGAAAAATGTGTTTTGATAGTATGTCCAATTACCATCTATGCACAAAAATAAAAAGAAGACGCAGTAGCCACATTTCCAGCTACCATCTTTACATATGAAAAGAAAAAAGGTGCAGCAACAACCTATCCAATTACCATCTTTGCACAAAAAGGAAAAAGGATTTATCAAAAAATGCTCATGTGGTATTAAGATGCAATGTTGGTGTAATTGCCAATGGATGACCATGTAATATGACATGAAGATGCTCAAAAAAATGATTATGGTCAACTATGTTTTTTCAAGAAGGCACACTAGCTAGGAGGGTAGTAAGCTCCCAACTTACAAGAAAATTCATTTTGGAAAATTGACTTGGTTTTTTTTAAAATGACATTTTAATCCAGAGGTGATTTTAATTAAGATGAAATAAATGTAAAGATGCCCAAAAGGAGTTTTCTTCACTTAATAGGAAGGAGGTCATTCAAGAGCATAGTGAGGAGTTCTATAATACTGCTATTTCAATTTACCATAATTATCATGGTAACCATCAACTAATCTTATTCTTGAGGGCTATGTTGGCATCATAAGGAGTTATTTGGGGTCTACTCTGTGGTCTCGCTTCCAATTTGGATTGGTTCTCACTTCTTCAAACTCATATTCTTAACAATCATCCCCTAGCTTGGAGGCCAATATAGCTAATTTTTGGTGTGTTAAGATCACCGTATTTTGATCTCAAGGCAACTGGGCTTCTAAAAGGCGAGATCAGTGTATTTTAAAGTCAAGATAACTATATGGTCTAGGCATCATGGTAAGGAACTAGAGTTTGACTTGGGTTCTCTGCTCAAGGTTTCTAGCTTGGCCTTGTATCCATGTGATGCAATAATGGGATCTTGTTCATTTGTTTTTGTTGGATCAAAATGCCTTGAGGAGTCGTATAATTATGTTGCATGTGCTTTTTGTAACCTTTTTAATTCCTTAAATCTATTAAACGTGTGGAGGATGTTCATCACCTATTAGCAATCCTTGGGCTCTCGGTCTGTGCCATGTGTTTGAGAGAAATAACATCATTTTTTCCTTTTGTTGAGTAAGCATATATAGATGAATTAAGTTCTATATCCTCAAGCTTCTCTCTTTGCTTTGTGTTTCTTCCTTCATATATTCTATCCTTGATACTCCTTGCTTCCTTTATTTTCTTGTATATAAATCCTCACCCTCTATCATTCTCCCTTTTAAGTACATTCCTCAATGTTCCTTTGAGTTTCTTCAAGGTAATCTACTCCTTTGATCTAATCTCTTTGTCACTATCTATGTGGGCGGCCAAGGGATCCAATGCGTTGAGGGGATGTAGACCGAAAATGATTTTTGTGGGGTTTTTATTTGTGCTTAGATTCTACAAAATGAATTGTCACTAACCTTTTATTTATCATAGGTGTGGTCAAGTCATCTAACTAATACCAAGCAATGTCAGAACCAAATACTAGAATATGATTATGCGAATGGAAAGTATTAGCACCCATTACACACCTATTAATTAAGTACCATGATAACTTAGGAATATTCAAACATCACTTAAACATTGATTACGAAAGTGTTTCCAACTTCCATCTATGCACAAAAATAAAAATAAAAAAGACACAATGGACATGTATCCAGTTACCATCTCTGCATATGAAAAAGAAAAGGTGTTGTGGTTGTGTATCTAAGTGTTGTGGACACATGTCCAACTATCATGTTAACATATGAAAAGAAAGAGTGTTGTGATAGTGTGTCCAACTACCATCTATGCACAAAAATTAGAAGATGTAGCGACAACTTATCACCATCTTAGTTTATAAAAAGAAAAGTATGTTGTGATATTGTGTCCAACTATCATTTATGAATAAAATAAAAGAAAAACCATGGTTATGTATTCAGTTATCATCTTTGTGTATGAAAAGAAAAAAGTGGTGTGATAGTGCATCCAACTACTATCCATCCAAAAAAATAAAAAATAAAAAATAAAAAATAAACATAGAGGCTTAGTCTCCAGTTAACATCTCTACTATGAAAAGAAAAAAGTGTTGTGGCTATGTGTCTACTTACAATCTTTGCATAAAAATGAAAAACCTTTTATCAATAAATGATCATGTAATATAGTATGAGGAAGCAATGTTGGATTGCCAATGGATGACCATGTAATATGACCTAAAGATGCTCAGAAATATGGTAATAGCCAATTATTTTTCCAAAAGGCACACTAGAAGGGCAGCAAGCCCCCAAGTTACAAGAAAATTCATTTGGAAAATTTCCTTTCTGGTTTTTAAAAATAACATTTTTAAACAAAAGGTGTTTCTAAGATGAATTGATGCAATGATGTTGAAAAGAAGTTTTGTTTTGATTTTGTTTAAGGAAAAGTAGTTGAGAAAGAAAAATAGGTCCCCTAGACTGAAAATTATGCCAAATCATCAATACTACCATGGTCTGTAACTACTCCAAACAACTGAGTCAATTCCACTTACGAAGGCATTTTTCAACTCAAAGTTTGTCACGACTTGTAATGTAATCTTTGCAGCAAGACCCATGTCTGTGATCACTAGGTTTCACTGACTTTAAGTTTTTCTTTGAGTTCAAACCATTAGTATAACCAACTAAAGCATGCATAACCTTAATGACGACTAGGTAAAATGGGATTTGAGAGATTATCAAGAAGTGAATAGATATAATAATAGTGGAATGGATAGTGAAGATTACTTTTAAGAAGGATTCAAATGTAGCTAGTTCTACAACTAGAAGCATCAAGGTCTTAGTCTTAATAGGAGCATAAAAATAATGGACAACATGCAATTAGGTCACAATGTCATGGTAATGTTGTGAGGAGAATGATGTCTCTTTCAATAGTTTCAGACTTAGACTCTACTACATAATAGTCAATACATGGTCAATGACTTATTAAACACATAATTTAGGCTAAGCTCGGGTTCATAAAAGATTGGGGCGTATTCAACTCAAAATTTAACAAGGGATAATGAGATCAAGAATCACAAATATTGATTGTCACCATAAAATTTTGAGCAACTATATTTGAAATTGGTATTGAATTCTAGCCTTGCTGCTTCAATAAATAGAGTATTTTGGTGATTTGCATTTTTCTCTAACTTATGCCTAGGCCACCTATGGATTTTCAACCTAATGAGATTTACTCATTTTTCACAATCTTTGTATTTTAACATCAGTCATTGATGCTACTAGAATATCCAAGAACAAGCTTCTTCAAGTACATAAAATGGCCAAAGTAATGACCTAAAATGGATCTTTCAGACATAAGACAAAAGGGTGGCTCTGGTTAAGGTTAAACAAAATGAAGGAAACTAATCTAAAAACCCCACTAATTTGACCCTTGGCCCTAGCATAGTGCATCCTTGATTGCCCTAGTGTGGAGTTGGCCCTTGTCCAAGGTTTGCAAATGAATATGCATGCATAATGTTGACTTTGATACAATCACAAGAGGAAAGGGGGTGAATTGGTATTTTAAAATTCTTCCTCGAAGGTCAATCAATGAATAATAGTATTACACAAACCTAAGGTCAATCTAGTGCGAATAAAATAAATCAATGTATATTCTGCAGAAATTAAACTACACGAGTAATCTAATTAAGCATACACAATAAAGTTGTAAGGAGAGATGACACTAGATATGTTATTGAGGTTCGACAAACTACCTACATCCTTGTCTTGGCTCACCAGCGCAAGGATTACACTAAAGCTCACTTTACAGGTGGAGCGACACCTAAATACAACCAGGTCAATTAGCACAAAGCTGACCTCAACCTACACAACCAATCCTTTCGGACTGTATTACCGCCCCCTCAAGCCACACCTAGAATACAACAATATTTCAATACAAGATGCGTACAAATAAATGTTTCTCAAATAAGCAGATTGTACCAGTAATAATCAGAACACACCAATAATGTATGAAACAATAAGCTCAATGGTATATATGTGCAATCAACACCCAGTATAATGTATAATCTCAAATGTGCACAAGAGTGTTCAAACAAGCTATTCTTTGAAATTCAAGTATACCATATCTCAATGTCAGATTAGTGTTTCAAAGATGCTAGCAATAATATTCAAACAAACTCAAAAGTAATTTCTCAAATGTAGCAAGCACAAGAGTTGTTTGAAATCTAGCTTGTAAAATATTTTGCACACCAAAAAAATAATGCTTAAGGAATCTTGCAATATCAATGCAAGAACCCCAGAGCCAATGAGTTTTTTCACACAAGATTTATTTATTCAAATCAATGGAAAAAACTCTAGCCTAACTCTCAAGATAAAAATCAAGCAATACAAACTTCAAATGAGAGTTGTGGGCTTTTTAGAATGGAGCACAAACAATTTAAATACTCTTACTAGGCTTGAATAATCAAGGATGTAGAGTAGGAGAGTATTTGGAAGTAGTATGAACAATATAGGCTTGGAAAAATTTAGAGAGTTTTTGACTTAATCACTTTTTCTAATCAATCAATAATCCTTGCAAATGAAGCACAATATATAGACAAGGGAAGAAAATTAGCTGTTGGGGACACGCTGGTAATTTCCAAAAATGTTTTAATTATGTCTAAAAAAGTTAACCTCGTTTAACTGTGCTTAATCATGGTAAAAATAAAAACAACGCGAGAGTTTTCAAGTGCCTGATCCACGGTTCGGTCGCCCAAATAGACTCAATGAAAAAAGTTATTTTTTGAAGTTTGGGTGCCCGAGTCAAGGTTTGGTTGGCTGACCAAAGGTGATTTTCATTATGTACGTGTTTCGGTCACCTAGTCATGAGTTCGGTTTGCCAAACTCATATGTTCGGTCATTTGAGGCCTTTTTGAACGTATAAGTTTAGGCTGCTGAATTGGTGGGAAAAGTTAGAGTAGCAGTTCGGACACCCGTGGACGCTATGTTCATTTAGGTTCGGCCACCCGAAACCAAATCAATGTTCTGACTGGTCAAAGGTTTGGTTGCCCGAGGTGTTTTAAACACCAGGGGTTCGGTCGCCCGAAACCTCACAAATTTGGCCTTTTATGTCCTATTCACTTCAATTAATACCCCTGATAATATAAGTGATATTGGAGACTGTTGACTCTACGAGTCCATTCCATTTTTGATAATGACAAATCACTTGGTATTTGATCTATGCATTGAGTTTGTGAACAAGACTTATATTAAGCATGCATGGAAAGATAACGATTCATGGAAGCCTTCAAGTAAAGCTTTCAAATCTTGGTAAGATCCATGGAACTCAAAGAGTACGAGAATCAAGATGCAAGTGACAAAGTTTAAGAACATCTTAGGAATGGGTATTTAGAACTCATGTACTTACATTTTCATATGATTTAATTTGAGGCTCAACATAACCTAGAATGATTTTAGGATTCATGCATTTCATGTATATCATTAGGGGACTTTCATGGACTTAGAAATACTTTTAAAATCATGAAAATATGTTTTATAAAAGACCCAAGAAAGAGAGCAAAACATATTTTTAAATTAGAAAAGAAAAATTGAGAAAAAGGGCACTTCGGTAGCCTAAACTCAACGTCAGTCGCCTGAAGAATTTCTTTGGTAGCCTGAAGATTAAGTTCAGTAGCCTGAAGAATTAATGGGAAAAAAAGAATTTGGCCAAGGTACTTTGGTTTCCTGAACTGGAACTTCGGTCGCCTGAAGTCACTTCAGGAGCCTGAACTCAACTTTAGTAGCCTGAAGTCGCGGAAAAGTTTAAAATTCATATTTTTATTAATAGAACTCGCGAGCTTTTCTTTGATCCAACAGTTGAAATCAATCCTAAGGGTAAGACACTATAAATATTGCATATCTAAACCCTAGAACAAAATCTAAGACACACAAGAAGAGAAGAACACATCTTATTGAAAGAGAATAAGAAACTTGAGCTAATTGATATACGATTGCCTGCACTTCATTCTACACATCGTCTTTGAGCAAATCAATTCAGAAAATCAGAAGGGAACTCACGTATACATTTTGTATTTCATTCTAGTATTGAAGTTTGATCATTCAAGTTATTATTTTCAAGAACTTCTCATCTCATTACTTGTTATTGAATATCATTAGAGAAATTGATCTTGAATGTGCATATACATATAAATATTTTTTTCAACAAGATCATTACATGAGAAAGGTTTTAGCTATTGGTTGAATAGTGTTTGATTCATGAGTATATCTATTTTTCAAAGAACTTCTCATTCCAAATCTATTGTTGAAATAAGCCGGGTGATTGATAGTGCATATATTTTCACATAGATTATTTGGATAATCTCACTACTTGGTTAAGGTTTTGTCATTGATTGAATAGTTTGATTCAAGTGTGTATTCAGTTAAAGGATTCATGTTTTAGATATATTAAAACACTTGAATATATATCCTTGGTATTCATAAATATTTATTTTATTGAGGGATATTTTGTTTGGAAAACCAGTATTTTGATCTTTGAATTACATATCATATATATATTTGCATATTACAAAGATCGAGTTGTGTTTAAATATTTGAAAGAAAGCTTTTTTATTTTAATTAATATAATATTCAAGATAAGCTTTGAATAAGTTCACATCAAATATATTTGTGCATTTTTGCAAAATGAACTAAGAACCCTAAAATTCTCCAAAGCATTTTAAATATATCATTACTTGGGAGTTTTGGTTAAAGAGAGAAATTGTGTATTGAAGCATTTCACTCATAAAACAATAATATCATTTCATTCATACCGAGCTTCAAGTTTTATCCTATGATTATGTACTAGGACTTTGAATTGTACTCACTAGCTTTGTTAGAAGCAACATTGAGTATTTTACAGATAAAATTGTATTCAAGGTTCGGTTTGTGAATCGGGGTTGAGGAGAGAATTGTATCTCTTGTAAGCAGCAGATTAGGAGGGTGTTGTACCTCTTGTAAGTAGCGGATTATGAAGGAGTTGTACCTCTTGTAAGCAGAAAATTCAAAGGGGAGAAGAACATAAAAGTATGTCCATTCATGTCTTATTATTATACACCTTTTTGTTGATGTCAAAAGGGGGAGAAAAATTGGGAGCAAAAATAATAAAAACAAATCAGAAGTAGAGAAGAATGAGCAAAAACTGTTATTGATGTTATGCAAAGAGGGAGATAAGCAAAGGGGGAGAACTGTTGTTGATGTCATGGATTGAAACATCATGAGCATATTCATTATAAGCATATTTTTCTTTATTGAATATTTGATGCATTAATTGAGGGGGAGCCTTGTTAGGCATAACCGATTAAATATTTTTTTGCTCGTGTATTTGTCATCATAAAAAAGGGGGAGATTGTTGACTTTATAAGCCCAATCAGGTTTTGATAATGACAAATCACTTGGTATTTGACCTGTGCATTGAGTTTATGAACAGGACTTATACTAAGCATGCATGGAAAGATAACGATTCATGAAAGCCTTCAAGTAAAGCTTTCAAATCTTGGCAAGATCCATGGAACTCAAAGAGTACGAGAATCAAGATGCAAGCGGCAAAGTTCAAGAACATCTTGGGAATGGGTATTTAGAACTCATGTACTTACATTTTCATATGATTTAATTTGAGGCTCAACATTACCTAGAATGATTTTAGGATTCATGCATTTCATGTATATCATTAGGGGACTTTCATAGACTTAGAAATACTTTTAAAATCATGAAAATATGTTTTATAAAAGACCCAAGAAAGAGAGTAAAGCATATTTTTAAATTAGAAAAGAAAAATTGAGAAAAAGGGCACTTCGGTAGCCTGAACTCAACTTCAGTCGCTTGAAGAATTTCTTCGATAGCCCGAAGATTAAGTTCGGTAGCCTGAAGAATTAATGGCAAAAAAAGAATCTGGCCAAGGTACTTTGGTTTCTTGAACTGGAACTTCGGTCGTCTGAAGTCACTTCAGGAGCCTAAACTCAACTTTAGTAGCCTGAAGTCGCGAAAAAGTCACTTCGGTAGCCCGAAGATTAAGTTCGGTAGCCTGAAGAATTAATGGGAAAAAAAGAATCTGGCCAAGGTACTTTGGTTGCCTGAACTGGAACTTCGGTCGCCTGAAGTCACTTCAGGAGCCTGAACTCAACTTTAGTAGCTTGAAGTCGCGAAAAAGTTTAAAATTCATATTTTTATTAATAGAACTCGCGAGCTTTTTCTTTGATCCAACGGTTGAGATCAATCCTAAGGGTAAGACACTATAAATATTGAATATCTAAACCCTAGAACAAAAGCTAAGACACACAAGAAGAGAAGAACACATCTTATTGAAAGAGAATAGAGAAATTGAGCTGATTGATATACGATTGCTTGCACTTCATTCTACACATCGTCTTTGAGCAAATCAATTCAGAAAATCAGAAGGGAACTCATATATACATTTTGTATTTCATTCTAGTATTGAAGTTTGATCATTCAAGTTATTATTTTCAAGAACTTTTCATCTCATTACTTATTATTGAATATCATTAAAGAAATTGATCTTGAATGTGCATATACATATAAATATTTTTTTTGACAAGATCATTACTTGAAAAAGGTTTTAGCTATTGGTTGAATAGTGTTTGATTCATGAGTATATCTATTTTTCAAAGAACTTCTCATTCCAAATCTATTGTTTAAATAAGCCGGGTGATTGATAGTGAGTATATTTTCTCACTACTTGATTAAGGTTTTGTCATTGATTAAATAGTTTGATTCAAGTGTGTATTCAGTTAAAGGATTCATATTTTAGATATATTAAAACACTTGAATATATATCCTTGGTATTCATAAATATTTATTTTATTGAAAGATATTTTGTTTGGAAAACCTTATACTCAGTATTTTGATCTTTGAATTACATATCGTATATATATTTGCATATTACAAAGATCGAGTTGTGATTAAATATTTGAAAAAAGGCTTTTTGATTTTAATTAATATAATATTCAAGATAAAGCTTTTAATAAGTTCACATCAAATATATTTGTGCATTTTTTCAAATTGAACTAAGAACCCTAAAATTCTCCAAAGCGTTTTAAATATATCATTACTTGGGAGTTTTGGTTAAAGAGAGAAATTGTGTATTAAAGCATTTCACTCATAAAACGATGTTATCGTCTCCCCCTTTTTTATGATGACAAATATACCATACAAAAGTGGGTACAGCCTTAAAAGGCTCCCCCTGACAATATGCATAATGTAAAAGATTTAACAAATTTTCAAGTACCCAATTTTGCCTCTTCTCCCCCTTTTGGCAATATCTAAAAGGGCTATGATACATATTAAACACATAGCCATGGGCATTGAGTATGATTCGTTTAGATACAAGATAGGTTTGGGAAAGTTTTTAGAAATTTCAGTAGCAAATCATTTGAAAATAGAACATTTTCCCAAAATTACTTGTATAGAAATGACCTAATTGAGTTTTAGATTAACAGTTTATCCACAACTACCAACTCAAAGAGTCCAGCATGATCAAGACATAAAATAGAAGTACAACTTTCAATCATTCAAGAGATATAGTAGCCATACAATACAAAATGAATGACAAAGATAACTTCATAAAATATGAAATATAGCAATTAAGCACACAAACAATATAACTGGTCATTCAAATGACTTAAATGACATGAAAACACGGCTAGACCATAAATATACACAAACCATTGCAATTGAAATATATCATAGGTCCCGTGGAAGATTTAAGTTTAAAGCACACAACATATGATAGCAAATAGTTGGTTTGAGCACAAACACAATCTAACAAGTTCGCATGCATTTACATGTGAAGTTATCGAATTAGTTATGCAATTTAAAATATATATATATATATATATATAAATATAATAAGGCAAGAGACAAAGAGTTTAGGTTTGAAAATAGTTCTTGCTATAAATGAAAATATATAAGTAAATATATATCCCCCTTAGAATGTTGTTAAGAAATACTAAGGGTGCTTGTTGAAAAAGAAACTTTAATTTAAAGCACATGCAAATAGAATTTTTTTGGTGAATATTTAAGCATAAAACATCTCATGACCATAAAAATACATCCATATGAAACTTAAAGATATATTCGAAGATAAAAACAATATCATATGGCAAAAACGGATGATTGTGGCAAAACTGCATATTTCAACTAAAGATTTTCAATATAATCATTTTATTCAAGCACATGCCACACTTGATTCAATAACATATCTAAGCTAAGAAGTTTGTGAGTATAATATGATAGACATTTTAATTTTAGATGTTCCCCCTATCAATTTGAATTCTAGCTTAGGTGCAACAAACTATTTATACTAGATAGAGAATTATTTCATTTTGCCTAGTAGTATAAGCCATCATTTTGAAACTTTAAACTAACCATACTGATTATTAATCAACTATATTTATCCTTATCCGTACAGTTGTCCCTATAGACCATAGATGCATCAGAGGATATATATTAAGGCATGCTTTGTAGTTCATGACCCAAGAACATTCCATATCAAATCATAGAATTTCAAGTGCAAGATATAATGTTCAAGGATATCAGAAGAGCCTCAATATTTTGATAAGCGAATTGATGCATATGAGTTCTTTGAGCCTTTTCTATAGGAATGGAGCTAAACTCCTTTAAATGTCTGATCATTATGTCAGGTTGAAGTTTAATTATTTAATTAATTTTCACTCATCCTTTCAAAAAGATTTTAACTTTAATTTCATTATAATCATCTTTGGACTAGGTATTACTTTGGGAAAAATCTATCGAAATTTCAGCAGTGTAAATCGGACATTTTCCCATAAAACCTATACTTGATAGCTGGTTGTTTTCATCAAATAGTTCATATAAGGCATGCAACAACCTATAATCCACTACCAGCATACAATTCACATCAACTGCATCTGCCATGCAGGAGACTTTCAATAACAAGCATGCAATCCAGTAGTATAATCAACTCAGGATATTCAATATAGTTCAATAGTAGATCATGCTAAGAAAATACATAAACTATCAATCAAAGAAATTTTAACCATTTATTGAATCATGGATAATGCTGCAATGCTATACACATATAGGCATAAAGACATAAACAATATAAGAATATGGGAGCAATTTAATTTATATTGATATGAAGGATAAATGCTCCCCCTCAATTATGTACTCTACTCATTTTATGCCATTTTCATTTTCTAATTGCTTAGCCAAGTGTTTTAGATTTTTCGTGATTTGATCTTGACTTATCATGCTTAGGCTTATAGGACCAAAAAGTCACAATGAGTATTTTTTTTGTGTGCTAAGCCTATCTAGCCTCTTTTCTTATGAATCTCAATATGTGTGAGAGGCACAAGTTCAAATAGCATTAAACTTTAAGGTTCGTGCATAGGTTTCTTAAAACTTTTATGTGGAAACCTATACCAATCATATTAGCCATTTAACTTAATTCACGAAGATGAAGCTCTTAAAAAGTTTTGACTTAAATTTTGAGAGCTTGTGAAGAGAGTTTGAATAAATACTCTTTGAAAATTAAATCACTATTAGGTACAGAAGAGTATTTAGGATAGGCAAGACATTTTTCAGAATAAGAAATCTAAAGATATTGTCCTAACTGTTTTGGCAAAGAGCACTAAAGAGTATATGAATTTTGACTGTAGCTCTTTGGTGATTGGAAAGTATCCTCTAAGTATGATCACTATTTTGAATGAGAATACAAACCATGGAATAGGATGAAACTTTACCGAATGTGATCATGGTTGGTAAAGAGATCCTATGGAGGAAATGAGTGAACCAATATTAGAAGATTCAAATTTTAGATTCAAAAGGAAATTTTGATTTAACTATGAAACTTGAGTCCCTTAGAGGTTGCCTCTAATATTGATTACAAGAACAATGTCTTTAGATAAGCACCAAAAGAAAAGGAATTTATGATAGCCAATGCTTAAATCTAGAGAGATGGCTAGAATTTTTAGCGGGCTTTTAGGAGAAGAAAAATGAGTTTAGGGATATGATAAATCGAACATGATGAATTCCCTAAAACTCAATTTTTTGCAATGGACAAACTATGCTTAACTCAAAATATTTATACTTAAGTGTGAGTTAAACATTTAGAATTAATTTGTAACGACCTGCTCCTTCTTCACATATTTTTTTTTTATATATAAATAAATTATCATCACATCATACATCCCAGCTCAGCAGGTCACAATCCACCTGGGCCCGTGGGCACCAGGGATATAACAAAACATACAGCAGAAGCCTACGCAGCAGAAAGTATAAAATCATATACATCTCATCATAATGTGCATAACACATACTAGAGTCACTACAATTACTATTTCATAGTATATACATCTCAAAAATGAAATCTAGGGACAATCCCCACAAAACCTAACTGTCCCTACCAAAAACTTACCCTTCCAAAGAGGGCAACAATTAATCTAGATCAGCGGGGCTTTTCCCGCTCTCCTATCAAGGGCTCCTGAAAAATGTATAAGATTTAGGGGTGAGACACCTCTCAGTAAGGGAAATAAACTAATACCAGTGTGTGGCAACATGAGTATTCTGTGTTCTACATATACCATACATAACATATTCAATACTGTTTATCAAATCTGGGAAAACATATGCATATCAAAACATGGCAAAACTGCATTTTCATAAACATTTCTCATCTCACATCATAATAATAATAACATAAAAACAATCCTGGTAGGTTAGCTGGCTGTTGTCATGTATTACCCCCACATGACTGGGTTGTGTGGCCCGAAGGCGGGACCTGACAATGGTTGGCCGACCACTGCCAAGTCAAACAGTAGTCTGTAGGTCTGATGGGTCTACCCACACTAGTCCGTACACCAGGGGCGATAACAGCACACTTCTTGAAAATAACCACATCGACCATCCAATCTCACACCACTCCGTACAGTGGCGTTAACACAGATATCATGATCACGAGGACCATGGACACATAGCAACGGTACCGTGCAAGTGCTAGCCTAGACCAAGCCAACCAGGTTCTGATATCATATACATATACTAAAACCGTGATACATAAATATCTCATATCATTTATTTTCACATCAATCATATCATTTTACATATATACGTGTATCATGAAAATCATCGGCCCGTACGCCGGTATTACACATTTTAACATAGCACGGCCCATACGCCGGCAAATCACATAGCACAGCCCGTACGCTGGCAAACCACATAGCACGGCCCGTACGCCGGCAAATCACATAGCACAGCCCGTATGCTGGCAAATCACATAGCACAGCCCGTACGCTGGCAAATCACATAGCACGGCCCGTACGCCGGCAAATCTCATCCACATAGCACGGCCCATACGCCGGCAAATCACATATACATATAAAAATATCTCCGCCCGTACGCCGGTTTTCCATCATAGAAATCCATATCGTCCCCATTCCAAAAAAAAAAACAGTATTTCACAACATTTTTATACTCATGCCACACTAAACAAATTTTCTACGTATTCAACATATCATCATTTAAACAGTATTTTCCAAATATAAATCATATGTATAAATATATTTATTTTTCCTGAAACCAGATGCTATATATATATACATACATTTTCTCAAAACAAAACTAGCGTAGTTTATCCCCTTACCTGATTCCTGAAAAGCCCCTAAGAAAATCTTCCCTGTACCCACAAGGTTCTCAACTCAATATCCTGAAAATGAAAAATCGCAGAATTAAAGTTTAGTATTTTCGTACGTACAACATTTTCTATAACTACCACTAAGTCAAATTCGACTTAAAAAGTATTACCTCAACTTAGGGATGATTCCCAACGTTCCCAATCAATACCTTGGAACTGAAAATTTTCAGTATTAAAGTTCAGTATTTTTATGCGTATATTACTTTCTTCAACTGTCAAAAATCCAAATATTGAATATAAAGCCTTACCTTGGATTTGGGATGAAATCCAACTTCGTTTTCCTGACGATCCGTTCCGGCAGACTTGTAGAGAACTTCGCCAGGAGCGTCGTGGTAGTTTCGGTTTTTCGATCTGGCGTAAAACTAGCCCGGAATCGAAGAGAGAGAGTCGTAGGAGAGAGAGAGAGAGAGAGAGAGAGAGAGAGAGAGAAGAGAGAGAGTGAGAGAGAGAGAAAGAATGCACTCACGCACACAAAATCCAATTAAATTTGGATTGACTTTCAAAGCTTCTTAAAGAAGCTTGAGCTAGTTTATAAATATATATAATAATAAACCTTAAGTAAGGTAAAGCTTCTTTAAGAAGCTTTCATACTTTATATATATATATATATATACACACACACACACACACATATATATATATACATGCTTTAATATTTATATATATATATATATATATTTGTTCCTTATCATACTATTCATTTTACTTGTTAATTTAATTAATTTATTTTATTTTATTATTTTATTATTATTATTATTTTTTAAAATTTTTATTTTTTTCCCGGTTACTACATTCCTCCCCCCTTAAAAGAATTTCGTCCTCGAAATTTACTGTTTCCGTAACTCGCCATCCTTTAATTAGGAAAAAGGGTCTACTCATTTTATTACCTACCCTCACTTATGACGGAGGAATACCGTGATTACATTTCGAGTCTTGGAAGATTACATATACAAAAGAAAACCATTCTCCAAAAACTAAAGTACTACACTATTCAACTATTACATGTACCTACAACAGAAAACTACTTAACTATTTATATTTATTCACTCAGACTTCTTGAAATAAATGTAGATACCTTTGCTTTATCTGCTCCTCAAACTCCCAAGAAGCCTCTTCTACTGCATGATTCCTCCACAAGACTTTTACTTGAGGAATCGTCCTGTTACGTAGCTCTTGCACTTTCGTATCCAGAATCTGTACTGGTACCTCCTCATATCCCAATGAATTACTAAGTTCCAACTCATCATAATTGATGACATGAGAAGGGTCTGGGACGTATTTCCTCAACATAGCAACATGAAATACGTTGTGAATCCTGGACAATACAGGTGGCAAAGCTAGCCTGTAGGCTACCAGTCCCACTTTATCTAGAATCTCAAATGGACCAATAAACCTAGGACTAAGTTTACCCTTCCTCCCAAATCGCATAACCCCTTTCATCGGAGCTATCTTCAAAAATACGTGATCACCTACATCAAACTCTAAATTCCTACGGCGATGGTCGGCATAACTCTTCTGTCGGCTCTGAGCTGCACTGATCCTGTCCCTAATAAGACGAACTTTATCACATGCCTGCTGAACCAGCTCTGGCCCCACTACTCGCCTCTCACCCACTTCATCCCAAAACAAAGGAGAACGACATCTCCTACCGTACAGAGCCTCAAATGGTGCCATACCAATGCTAGACTGATAACTGTTATTATACGCAAATTCTACTAATGGCATGAACTGAGTCCAACTACCCCCAAAGTCTAGTACACACCCTCTGAGCATGTCCTCTAATATCTGTATCGTCCTCTCAGTCTGCCCGTCTGACTGAGGATGGAATGCCGTACTAAACGATAACTGAGACCCCAGAGCCTCCTGCAAACTCCTCCAAAATCGTGATGTGAATCGTGGGTCTCGATCCGATACAATAGATACAGGCACCCCATGAGAACGTACTATCTCCTGAATGTAAATCTCCGCTAAACGGTTGAGGGAGTAGCTGATCTTGATGGGAATAAAGTGGGCGGTCTTGGTCAATCGATCAACAATCACCCAGATGGCATTATGACCATGTAACGTCGTCGGCAGTCCTGACACGAAGTCCATCGATATGTGATCCCACATCCACTCCGGGATGAATAACGGCTGCAACTGCCCTACCGATCTCTGGTGCTCAGTCTTTACCTGCTGGCACGTCAAACACTGTGCTACATACTCAGCAATCTCTCTCTTCATACCACTCCACCAGTATGACTCTCGTAGATCTCTGTACATCTTTATCCTACTGGGATGAACTGTATACAAAGATCTGTGAGCCTCCTCTAGAATAGTCTTCCTGATCTCAGTATCGGAAGGAACACATAATCTGGAACGGAACTGCAAAGCTCCATCATCTGCGATACTGAACTCCTCCCCCTGCCCACTCTGTACTCTGTCTATCACCTTCACTAGCTCTGGATCTTCCTTCTGGGCAGCTTTAATTCTCTCCTGCAGGGTAGGCTATACCACTAGGCTGGCAATACATACTGGGAGATCACTCTCCACCAACTCTATGCCGAGTCTCTCCAGATCCATTATGATCGGATGCTGGATCCCCATAGCCGCCAACACTGGCTCCCTGGATTTCCTGCTCAACGCATCAGCTACCACGTTTGCTTTCCCTGGGTGATAACTGATGGTACAATCAAAATCCTTAATCAGCTCCAACCACCTTCTCTGCCTCATATTTAGTTCTTTCTGCGTAAAGAAATACTTCAAACTTTTATGGTCAGAGAAGATCTCACACTACTCACCGTACAGGTAATGCCTCCAAATCTTCAGTGCGTGTACCACTGCAGCCAACTCAAGATCATGGGTAGGGTAGTTCTTCTCATATTCTTTCAATTGCCTGGATGCATAAGCCACTACCCTGCCATGCTGCATTAATACACAGTCAAGTCCCTTCAAAGACACATCACTGTAAATGGTATACCCTTCACCCCCACATGGGATGATCAACACTGGTGCTGTGACTAGTCTCTGCTTCAGTTCCTGAAAACTCTGCTCACAACTATCATCCCACTCAAATCTAACATTCTTTCTCGTCAGTCGTGTCAAGGGTCCTGACAAAGCTGAGAATCCCTCAACAAAACGACGGTAATAGCCTGCTAGCCCCAAAAAACTCCTGATCTCCTGGACATTTCTCGGTCTAGCCCAATTCACTACAGCCTCAATCTTGCTAGGATCCACAGAAATACCGCCTCCAGATACAACATGCCCCAAGAACACGACCTTCTCCAGCCAAAATTCACATTTACTGAACTTGGCGTACAACTTCTTTTCCCGAAGTGTCTGCAAAACTTGCCTCAAGTGCATCTCATGCTCCTCATAGTTCCTAGAATAGACCAGTACATCATCAATAAAAACAACAACAAACTGGTCTAGGTATTGGTGGAAGACTCTATTCATCAAGTCCATAAATACCGCAGGAGCATTCGTCAAACCAAACGGCATCACTAGAAACTCGTAATGCCCATACCTAGTTCTAAAGGCCGTCTTTGAGACGTCTTCTGCTTTCACCTTCACCTGATGGTAGCCAGATTTGAGGTCAATCTTCGAATACACCCGTGTACACTGGAGCTGGTCAAACAAATCATCGATACGAGGTAGAGGATACCTATTCTTGATTGTCACTTTATTTATCTCCCTATAGTCTATACACATCCTCATAGTCCCGTCTTTCTTTTTCACAAATAAAACTGGAGCTCCCCACGGAGATACACTGGGCCGTATGAAGCCCTTATCTAGCAGATCTTGCAACTGATTCTTCAATTCTGCTAACTCCACTGGCGCCATTCGATAAGGTACTTTAGAAATCGGCGTTGTATCGGGAGGTAGATCAATAGAGAAATCCACCTCACGGTTAGGTGGCAAGCCTGGTAACTCATCTAAAAAAACATCCACAAACTCCTTCACTACAAGGGTGCTAGCAAGTTTCGACTCATTCTCTGACATCTCTTTCACAACCGCCACAAACCCCTGACAACCACTCAGCAGTAGTCTCCTGGCCTGAATAGCTGAAACTAGCTGAGGCGGGGATTGTACATGTGACCCTACAAACTTGAATTCTGCTTCCCCCGAGGGTCTAAATATCACCTCTCGTGCACGATAATCTATGCTGGCAAAATTAGCCGCTAGCCAATCCATGCCAAATATAACGTCAAACCCATGCATGTCTAACACTATCAAATCAATAGACAATGTTTTCCCCTGAATCTCTACTGGGCAGTTGCGGAGTACCCTACCACACCTCACTATCGACCCAGTCGGTGTAGATACTAACAATTCAACATCTAATGATTGTGTTTCAGCCTCACATAATTTAATGCACTCCAAGGACACAAACGAGTGTGTAGCTCCTGAATCAAATAATGCAATAACTTTAAAAGAAAGCATAATGACCATACCTGTCACCACGTCACCTGATGCCTCAACCTCACCCGGCGTCAGAGTAAACACCCTGGCTGGAGCCGTATTCCTCTGCTGGCGTCCCCGTGGTGCCTGATAACCTCCCCGGTATGGTCTAGGAGCTGGAACTGCATCTGGTGGAGTAGGGCAATCTCGTACCATGTGCCCCGATCTACCGCAACGATAGCACACCGGAGCTGCATCTGGCGGGATAGGACAATCTCGCACTATATGTCCCGATCTACCGCAGTGGTAGCACACTACACCACTAGCTCGACACTCTCCCCAGTGCCTCCTACCACAAGTCTGACAAACTGGAGGACCCTGCCCTGTCTGCACCTGGCGTCCTCCTGTCTCCTGTCTCCGCCCTCTACCATGATTACCTCTCCTCCACTGACCCGGCCTGTGACCCTGCTGGTAGCTCGTAGATGCAGATCTCTTCCCCTGTCCTTGCTCATCCGCATCAAGACGCTCACCAATCTCTGCCAAGGCCGCCCTGTCGACCAACTCAGCGAAGTCCTGGATCCGCAGCACCACCACCTGCCTAAATATACTCCGCCTCAAGCCTCTCTCAAACTGCCTCGCTTTCTTCACCTCATCAGGGAACAATGTATGGGGCGAATCGAGAGAGCTCGATAAAACGTGCTGCATATTGCTAGACGGATAGCTGTCCCTGCTTCAGACTCAGGAACTCTTCTACCTTAGCCTCCCTCACAGTAGCTGGAAAATATCTGTCAAAGAACAGATCTTTAAACCGGTCCCATATTATAACTATTGGAGTCACCCTCTGCTACTCTAATAGTCTCACCGCAGTCCACCACCTCTCAACCTCTCCTGTCAATTTATAGGTGGCAAAGAGGACCCTCTGTTCCTCAGTACATTGCAGCACAGCCAAGATTTTCTCAATCTCCTGCATCCAGTTCTCAGCGGCTACAGGATCAACTCCACCTGAGAACGCCGGAGGATTCATCTTTGTAAATTTCTCTATAGTGCACCCATGGCCTGTAGATGGACCACTCTGCTCCCTCGAGCTCCTAGCAATCTCAGCCATAACTTGCTGAGCCACGCTACGTAATACCGCATCGGAGTCGGTTCTAGCTGCACCTGATGGTCCTACTCCATCACTGCCACTCGCATGGGCACTATTTCCTTCTGGATCCATCCTGGAAAATAGCAGTTGCAATTCAGTAATCCTATCCTCATAATTTACCCACCTATCCTCACCACTCATCTCAACATTTCTAACTCATTGTTAATCCCCAGTCCTACATTCTAGGAACACAACCCGACAATAGCTTACTATGGTTTTCCTGAAATCATCATCCCAGGAAAAACACAGAAACTACCACGGAAGTCCTGCCTCTAGACTGTAGAACAAAATGTCAAATCCTTTCCTAAACTCTGGTATTGTTCCTGCTGCACTCTAAAGTCTACAGAACCTAGCAACCTAGGCTCTGATACCAACTGTAACGACCTGCTCCTTTTTCACATATTTTTTTTTATATATAAATAAATTATCATCACATCATACATCCCAGCTCAGCAGGTCACAATCCACCTGGGCCCGTGGGCACCAGGGATATAACAAAACATACAGCAGAAGCCTACGCAGCAGAAAGTATAAAATCATATACATCTCATCATAATGTGCATAACACATACCAGAGTCACTACAATTACTATTTCATAGTATATACATCTCAAAAATGAAATCTAGGGACAATCCCCACAAAACCTAACTGTCCCTACCAAAAACTTACCCTTCCAAAGAGGGCAACAATTAATCTAGATCAGCGGGGCTTTTCCCGCTCTCCTATCAAGGGCTCCTGAAAAATGTATAAGATTTAGGGGTGAGACACCTCTCAGTAAGGGAAATAAACTAATACCAGTGTGTGGCAACATGAGTATTCTGTGTTCTACATATACCATACATAACATATTCAATACTGTTTATCAAATCTGGGAAAACATATGCATATCAAAACATGGCAGAACTGCATTTTCATAAACATTTCTCATCTCACATCATAATAATAATAACATAAAAACAATCCTGGTAGGTTAGCTGGCTGTTGTCATGTATTACCCCCACATGACTGGGTTGTGTGGCCCGAAGGCGGGACCTGACAATGGTTGGCCGACCACTGCCAAGTCAAACAGTAGTCTATAGGTCCGATGGGTCTACCCAGACTGGTCCGTACACCAGGGGCGATAACAGCACACTTCTTGAAAATAACCACATCGACCATCCAATCTCACACCACTCCGTACAGTGGCGTTAACACAGATATCATGATCACGAGGACCATGGACACATAGCAACGGTACCGTGCAAGTGCTAGCCTAGACCAAGCCAACCAGGTTCTGATATCATATACATATACTAAAACCGTGATACATAAATATCTCATATCATTTATTTTCACATCAATCATATCATTTTACATATATACGTGTATCATGAAAATCATCGGCCCGTACGCCGGTATTACACATTTTAACATAGCACGGCCCATACGCCGGCAAATCACATAGCACAGCCCGTACGCTGGCAAACCACATAGCACGGCCCGTACGCCTGCAAATCACATAGCACAGCCCGTATGCTGGCAAATCACATAACACAGCCCGTACGCTGGCAAATCACATAGCACGGCCCGTACGCCGGTAAATCTCATCCACATAGCACGGCCCATACGCCGGTAAATCACATATACATATAAAAATATCTCCGCCCGTACGCCGGTTTTCCATCATAGAAATCCATATCGTCCCCATTCCAAAAAAAAACAGTATTTCACAACATTTTTATACTCATGCCACACTAAACAAATTTTCTACGTATTCAACATATCATCATTTAAACAGTATTTTCCAAATATAAATCATATATATAAATATATTTATTTTTCCTGAAACCAGATGCTATATATATATACATACATTTTCTCAAAACAAAACTAGCTTAGTTTATCCCCTTACCTGATTCCTGAAAAGACCCTAAGAAAATCTTCCCTGTAGCCACAAGGTTCTCAACTCAATATCCTGAAAATGAAAACTCGCAGAATTAAAGTTTAATATTTTCGTACGTACAACATTTTCTATAACTACCACTAAGTCAAATTCGAATTAAAAAGTATTACCTCAACTTAGGGATGATTCCCAACGTTCCCAATCAATACCTTGGAACTGAAAATTTTCAGTATTAAAGTTCAGTATTTTTACGCGTATATTACTTTCTTCAACTGTCAAAAATCCAAATATTGAATATAAAGCCTTACCTTGGATTTGGGATGAAATCCAACTTCGTTTTCCTGACGATCCGTTCCGACAGACTTGTAGAGAACTTCGCCAGGAGCGTCGTGGTGGTTTCGGTTTTTTGATCCGGCGTAAAACTAGCCCGGAATCGAAGAGAGAGAGTCGTAGGAGAGAGAGAGAGTGAGAGAGAGAGAAAGAATGCACTCACGCACACAAAATCCAATTAAATTTGGATTGATTTTCAGAGCTTCTTAAAGAAGCTTGAGCTAGTTTATAAATATATATAATAATAAACCTTAAGTAAGGTAAAGCTTCTTTAAGAAGCTTTCATACTTTATATATATATATATACACACACACACACACACACATATATATATATATATATACATACTTTAATATTTATATATATATATATATATATATATATTTGTTCCTTATCATACTATTCATTTTACTTGTTAATTTAATTAATTAATTTTATTTTATTATTTTATTATTATTATTATTTTTTAAAATTTTTATTTTTTTCCCGGTTACTACATTACTTGGCAGATATGCTTTGTCCATTTGGAAGTGGAGTTCACTTTAACTAGCAATAGCTAATATATTTTTATATTTTACCCCATCAATATGATATATATATAACTTAAATTCAGATTGGATAAGACATTTAAATTTTTGTATTGGCTTGCTTCCCTATGGTTCTTAGTATAATAATAGTAGTGAGTGCATATACTAAGATTTGACATCTGAGGCCCAAACCACTTCCCAAGCTTATAGTCATCACTACCGCCTATTGCTAATCCTAAATGCTAAGGATGAATTGTGTGATCATGTAATTCCTATTTGAGTAAATTCTTCTTTGAATTTTAAGGGGATTGCATTCTTAACAACCCATACCATTTTTCTATTTTTGATTCTCGATGGGTTAGGAGTCGGTGATTCTTTGACTTCCCATACTCGTTTAGGTTTCTATTGGCTTTGGTGTGATCCCAAGAGGGGGGTGAATTGGGTTTTAAAAACTTTTCAACTAATTTAAACGTTTCGCCGATTAACCACATATCATATCTCATTCAATATTGAAAGCGTGTATGTAAAACAATTAAATTATCAGTGCAGACATACACACGTATCTCATTTAAAATAAATGTGCATGTAAATGATTATAGCTATAATTAAAAGACATAAACATATGAAATTAAAGTGTGGAAATTAAAAGAGAGAGAGAGAGAGAGAGAGAGAGAGAGAGAGAGAGAGAGAGAGAGAGAGAGAAAGAGAGCGAGCGACACACGATATTTGTTAGCGAGGTTCAGCCAAACTAGCCTACGTCCCCGCCTTGGGCATACCCCCCAAGGATTCCACTAAACATGCTCACTTAACCGGGCGGAGCAGAAGCCGTTTACATCCTCTCCTTACGGGGCAAGGAAAACCCTAGCTTAATTATTAGGCTGAGCCGAACTAGTCTTACTTACAGGGCTGAGACTCCCCAATTCAATTTTCGGGCTGAATTGAACCGGTCTCATTTACAAGGCTGAGATTCCCTAGTTCAATTAACGGGCTGAACCCAACCAGTACATGGAAAACATTTCTGTACATGAAAATACTTCTAAAACATGCAAGCAGAAATGTACACAATAAAGCTCAAATATATGCACTCCAATATGATATGATTTATGCTCAATAGAGTAAGGGTGCTTAAATATATTTAGACCCTAATAAGAAATTTTCTCCAAAAAATATATTTCAATAATAATATAGGAGAACCTAGGGTTTCTGGTCTTAATAATATTTTTGCAAAAACAATGTATATATGCTCTTTGATGTGAAGCAAATATGCAATGAAAACTTTAAAGATCAAAATAAATTAAATATTTCTCCAGCAAATATTAGCAATAAAAAGTATTGGAGAAATTAGGATTTATGCTTAAAAGATGTTTTTGCAATCAACACAATCAAAAACAGCCACCACACAAGCAAAGTAGGTTTTCAATTTTAAGTTCAATGGAAAATTAACTTTGTTAAAACCCTTATAAATGAATATACTAAGTTGAATATCCTGTTCAGCACCTCAACACAATCCAATCAATACAATCACAACACAATCCACACAAGATAAAGAATTCAGTAATGCTATCAAGTTTCAACACTTTAGCAAACCAAAGTAGAGTTTGAGAATATTTTCTTGCTAATAAGAAGCCCTGTATTTGTGTACATGTTTCCTTAATATAAACCACAATTCAAACTTCCAATAATCTTCTGAAAACTCAAACTTTAAATAAACTTTCAGTTAATTAGTCTTGGGTGTTAACCAATCAATGTACTCTCTTTAAGGTTTCTGCAATTTATATTGATCAACCAACGTACTCCCTTTCGGTTTCTGCAACCCCAAAATCAAATTAATCCTTAGTTTATTTAATTTCCAATCCATGTAGTTTATATGATCAAAAATTAAAATCCAACCACGCAGTTAATATAAATAGGAAATTAAATGAGAGTGTCGAAGAGAGTGAGATGAGAGTTCTTATGAGGTTCGGCTATGCCCGCCTACGTCCTCGCCTTAGGCTAAACCACCCAAGGATTCCACTATAACCACTCCTTTATGGGTAGGAGCAACCTTACAATCTCTCCTTCAATAGGTTAGAGTGCGCCTCTCCAAACAATATCCCACGCTTGGTCCAACAACGATTCAAGAACCTGAACCATCTACAAAAATAAGAACAAGTTTTGGTGTACAAAGACACTCTTAACGAGAGCAAATTAGTACAGCAATTCAGCACTAAAATATACTTCAATTCAAAATAATAATTGAAAGAGTTTGAAGCCTTTAGAATTATATCATCGTGAGCATTCTTTCTTGATTAAAATAATTCAGTATAGGCTCAGAATTGTGTGAGAGATTCCCAGCAAACCTCAATAGAGAATTTAGAAAGTAATTGCACAAGAGAGCTTTTGAGAGTATTGAGAGTTTTGAGAGTAAGAAAGCTTGATTGCTATAATTTCTTAGTGTGTTGAATCCTTAGCCTTGGGGGGGTAAGTATAGATGATTAATCAAGTGTATTTCGTGTTCCCTAAGTGACTTGGAGTGTTTCCCTAGTTTTCATAACACCTAGAATTTAAAAAATAAAATTTATAAAGTACCCATTATGTTTAAAATTAAAATCTTGAAGAGTCAGTCAACTGGAAAATATAAGTCAGTCGCCTGGATCCATTTAAAACATTGAGATTTTCAAAGTCTGAGCGAGTCAGTCAACTGGGAAGACATGAGTCAGTCGACTCGTTCCTCTCGGGTTATTTTTAAAATCAGTTCAAATTTTTGTCAGTCGCCTGGAAAAACCATGTCAGTCGACTGGGTCCTCTTGAGTTGTTTCAAAATCAATTTAAATATTTTTCAGACGATTTTGAAAATTTTGTTAGTCGCCTAGAAAGACCAAAAACTGATTTTTTAAATTTATTTCAAAATTATTTTTGCTCTTTTGCTTTTCCCAAAATAATTTAAGTCTTTTGAAAAGTATTTTCAGGGGTTTTTCAAAACATGGTCTCTAGGTCAATGAGATTCCTAATGAGCTTCAAATCTAATCAAATTATCATTTGAATGAAGTACTTACATAGAGACTCTTCTTAAGACATTAAAACATTTTCTAAGCTTGAAGTCTTCATGCTTGTCTTTTGTTGAGTCATTTGAAATTTGAGCTTCAAATTCTCTAAACTTTTAGCAAGTCCTCTTTGATATTCATGCTCTCATAATCTTCAAGCTTTCATAGTCCTTTTCCATGGAGTCTTGCAATTAGCTTTTGTATTCATTTGAACTTAAGCTTAATGACCTGATTCCTAAAGTTTCATCACTTGCAACAAAAAATTTTAAATGACCTTTTATTTGTTAACATCAAAACAAGATAAGTAAGCCATGTCAGGTCAACAATCTCCCCCTTTTTGATGATGACAAATAAGGAGCAAAAGTGAGTGAACCTTGATAAGCAGCCCCCCCCCCCCCCACCTTCCCCCCTTTACAATAAGCATATTTTTAACATTGTTTTCCAAGTATTTTTAACATTGTTTTCCAAGTACAATATACTCAATAGTATCAACTTCAATATTATTTATTTCAATTATTTCAATATATTATATATCATATATCAATTTTTCTTAATATCCCAATGTTTCAATTTTGCTTTCAAGTTTAACTAAGTATCTCAATTTTGCTTAATCCTTCTCCCCCTTTTGACATCAATCAAAAAAGAGAAAAATAGCAATTAAAGGTCCACAGTAAACACAAAGGCATACACATAAAATGATATTCATAGAAAGTCATATGTGTACATAATGTCATAGGCAACTTGAGATACTTACCAAAAAGCAAACTGAACTACAATCTGAAACATAAACAAACTGAATACATATTTAAAGAGATAACAAAACAAAAAACAATAGATAGAGCATAAAAAGATCATCAAGCATTAGCAGCAATAGCAACATCATCATCAGCAGCACTATTATCATTTCCTTCATCTTTTTCTTCCTCGGATTCCTAATCTGATGCATCATCACTTGGATAACATAAGGAACTAGCCTGAGAATGTTCTAAATGGCTTAGTCTTTGATCGATGGAGGAAATATGAGATTGAAGGGAGGAATAACTTTCTTGAAGATATTGAAGTCATGAACGTACATCACTACTAAAAGTGGTGAACTGATGATGGAAAGGCATGAACCATGAAGGAGTATCAAGTTGTGGTTTGGGTTGTTGTTTAGGAAGTGGAGCTTGCTCGGGAGCTGGCCTTGGTGGTCTTCGTCCTCTTAGAAACCAACCCTAGTCATGCTTCTCATATCCCATCTGTTTTAAAGTTGTAGAATTGAACAAATCATACAGAGTTCTTTTGATGAACGACTCATTCGGACTGATGATACTAAGATAAGAAAACAACATATTGAGGATGCCTCCATAAGGAAGAGTAACCCTATGAGCTTCCAGCCTTGTCCACATCCAGTTTAAAAGCAAACTGGACAAGTCAAGCTTCTTCCCTTTCAAAAGGCACCACATAATGAAACAATCCACATAAGACATGTAATCATGTGATCCGATCTGAGGTGTGATATTGTAAGTTATGATTTTTTGAAGAATTTGAGCTTGAAGGTTCAGCTAAGTGTACTTTAGAGGAGTTCTAAATTGGTCGGGTGCTTCTACCATGATTAAAGGTAAGAATTCCTTAGGTGTGAAGCGTTGGTCCATAATCCAAGTACGAGAAAGTGCAGGACACTCAAAATCACCTTGGTCAATATGAAGAATGAGGGCCAAGGTTTAAGGAGTCAAGATAATTTTATGGCCTCTAACTTTGGTGGAAAGAACCGATTGATTTTGTGTCATGTTGGCATAAAATTTTTTAACAAGATTAGGGTATAGACCATTTGCTTGATAGACTACTGGATTTTTCCAACCTATTGCCCTGAACATCGGTAAAATATTTAGAAAATTGGGTGTGAAGAAAGTAGTATCGATTATCTTACCAAATATATGATCAGTTGCTCGAATATGGAGACAATACCTTTGTTTAGCTTGAGGAGTAACCATTCATGGATCAAGGTTATCTTCTTCTTGGTCGGAGGTAGAACCTCGATTGGCAGTCCATTCGGTTCTTGACATATTTGTGAATGAATATTGGTAGAAACCCTAGGAATTCGAAGGAGAAGAAGTGGGAAGATGATTTTCAATCGTTTGGAGGAAGGATTTTGGGTTTAGAATCAAAGGGACTAGAAGAGAAAGGTTTTGGGTGAGTGGAGGAACAATGTCCAGTTGACTAGAAAGAATGAACTTAGGGCTTTTGCACTAATTTTTTATAAACCCCGATGATCTAGTCGACTGGGTCACTTGAAATCAGTCGCCTGACTAATAGAAAAATGAAATTCAGCAACCCAGAGGCTTGTCAGTCGATTTGGAATACTGACTTAGTCGCCTGACTCCCTAGATAGAATGAAATTCAGCAGCACAGGGATTTTTCAGTCGATAGGGAAATCTAACTCAGTCGCCTCACTCCCTAGAATTTTCAATTTTTATCCTTTTCTATTCTTGTATTCTCTCTAAACCACTTCCCTATTGTGTAATAGTCCTAGTTCTCTTCAAATTGATATAAATCTTTCTTCTGGAAGATGTTTTGTGAAAAAATCTGCCTATTGCTCATTTGTATTTATAAATTTCAGTATTATATCTTCTTTTTGCACGTGATCTCTTAGGAAATGATGTCTTATGTCAATATGTTTAGTTCTTGAGTGTGATATTGGATTTTTAGAAAAGTTTATTGTACTTGTGTTATCACATTTTATTCGAATAGCTGAATATTCTAAGTTAAAATCTTTTAATTGTTGTTTCATGTACAATGTTTGTGCACAACAACTCCTTGTTGCTACATACTTAGCTTCAGCAGTTGATAAAGCTACGGAGTTTTGTTTCTTTGAAAACCAAGATACTAGAGATTGTCATAGAAAATGACATGTACCACTTGTACTTTTTCTATCAATTTTACATCCTACGTAATTGACATCTATATAACTAATCATTTTGAATCCGATGTCCTTAGGGTACCAAAGTCCTAAATCAATTGTTCCTATCAAATATCTTAGGATTCTTTTCACAGCTATTTGGTGAGATTCTTTATTGAAATCATGCACACATGTGTACGCTAAACATTATGTCTGGTCTACTAGTTGTTAAGTATAACAAGCTTCCTATCATACCTCTATAGTATTTCATATCTACCGGTTTTCCTTTGTTAACCTTTTCAAATTCCTTATTTATCTCAATTTCATCTTCATTAGTCCTTTTAGAGAAGGGATTTGACTCATTGAATACTACATGAATGGCTTCTATAACGGTTAATGTTCGTTTATTATATACTCTGTAGGCTTTACTATCTAAGGCATACCCTAGAAAGATACCTTCATCTGATTTCACATCAAACTTTTTTAAATGTTCATTGTCTCTAAGTTCAAAACATTTACAACCAAAGACATGAAAATATGGTATGTTTGGTCTATGGTCATTCCATAATTCTTAAGAAGTCTTATTTAGAGATGGTCTAATCAAAACTTTATTTAGAACATAACATGTGGTATTTGCTACCTCAGCCCAAAAGTACTTAGGTATTTTATGTTCGTTAAGTATAGTTCTGGCCATTTCTTGTATAGATCTATTCTTTCTTTCAACTACTCCATTCTGTTGTGGTGTTCTAGGAGTCGAAAAATTATGAACTATTCCTAATGAATTGTAGTAGTCTTCCATGCTTTGATTTTTAAATTCTCTACCCCTATCACTTCAGATTTTAGTGACAGTATAACCCTTTTCATTTTGAATTTTTTTAGACAGATTTATGAATTGTTCACAAGCTTCATCTTTGTGACCTAAAAATAGTACCCATGTATATCTTGAATAATCATCAACTATGACGAATGCGTATGATTTTCCTCCTAAACTCTAAGTTGGGTTTGGACCAAATAAATCTAAGTGTAGCATTTGAAGTGACCTAATAGTAGAGATTACTTTCTTCTTCTTAAAGCTTGTTCTTGTTTGTTTTCCTAGTTGGCATGCATCACAGATTTTATGTTTTACGAATTTTGTCTTAGGAAATCCCCTAACTAATTCTTCCTTAACAAGTTTTGATATTAGTTCCATGTTTGCGTGTCCTAGTCTCTTATGTCAAATCCAACTAATCTTATTTATAGTAGAAAAACAAGTAACATGTTGAGAAGTAAGGTTGTCAAGGCTAGTGGTGTAGACATTTTCATGACGATCAGAAGTAAACAATATTTTGTTTTCAAAATTGTTCTTTATAGTGCATTTGTCATGATCAAATGAGACTTTGTAACCTTTATCATGTAGTTGACTTATACTCAATAAGTTATGTTTCAATCCATCAACTAATAACACATTATCAATGACAAGTGAAGGTTCCTTACCAACCTAACCAACTCCAAGGATTTTAGCTCTAGAGTTATCCCCAAATGTAACGAATCCTTCATCTTTGGATATGATAGATGCAAATTTAGCTTTATCTCCTATCATATGTCGTGAGCATCCACTATCCATATACCACTTGTCCTTCGAGGAGGACAATCTTAAGCACATCTGCAGAACATAATCAAATAACTACTTTTCGTACCCAGATTTTCTTGGGTCCATGGGAGTTAGTACTAGATTCTCCTTTGACTTTCCAGACTTTCTTAATTTTAACATCTTTATTTTTGAAATGACAGTCAAATTTTATGTGACCCAACCTCTTACATTTAAAACATGTAATATTTCTATGATAGTCTTTAGTTGGAAAATACGATTTTGACTCTCTTACAAAATATCCCAGTAGAGATGTCTCTGTTTTAGATTCTCCTTCCCATTAAAACCAAGACCTTCCTTCTCTAGGGAATTTCTTTGAGCTCCTAGGAGTTTTTCAAAATTATTTTGACCTTCTATAAATTTACAAATAATCTTAAATTTATTTTTCAAATTCTTTTCTAACTCTTCAATTTTCAAATCCTTGTCTTTCATGAGAGATGCATGAGATTCATTTTGGCTTTCAACTAACTTCGAAAATTCTTTCAATTTTAATTTCAAACCAGAATTTTTCTTATTAAGGGTATACAGATATTCCTGATGCAATTCATCATAAGAAAGCATGCTATTTTCATTTTCTGAATCACTTGAATAGTAAGATGAAGCAAAACAAAAAGATTGTACCTCGTGGTCATCGTGATCCATATGACATAGATTCACAATCTCGTAATCACTGGATTCATATTCTGAACTACTGGTACTATGAGTGTCCCAAGCCGCCTTTAGAGCCTTCTTCTTCTTTTTCTTAGACACTTTCTTAAGTTGGGTACAATCCGGCTTGATATATCCAAATTTTCTTCAGTTATAACATATGGGAGGATCATCTTTTTGCTTCCTTCTACTTGACTCTCCCTTTTCTATTTTTGAGCCCTTGAATTTTCTAGTGTATTTCTTGTTCTTTCTCATGATCTCTCCAAATTTCTTAGTGATGAATGTCGTGTTTTCATCTGATTCTGAATCACTTCCCTCATTGGAGCAGTGAGATAATACCTTAAGTACTGTAGCTTTCTTTGCTTTAATTTGCTCATTCTTCCTCTCATTTATTGCAAGCTCATAGGTGATGAGCGATCCAATTAGTTCATCAACAGACATCTCCTTGAGATTTCTCCTTTCTGCTATTGCAGTAGCTTTAGCTTCCCAAACTGGTGGTAGTCTCCTGAGTATTTTCCCAATCAACTCATAAGTAGGGTAAGATTTACCAAAAGTATTTAAAGAATTCGTGATGTGTGTGAATCTAGTGTACATGGATTGAATAGATTCACCAGTAGTCATTTTAAATGCTTCATACTCACTAGTGAGCATGTCTATCCTACTATCTTTTACTTCCTTAGTACCTTCTTTTGTAACTTATAATTTTTCTCAAATCTCTTTAACAGTGTTATAAGCCATCACCCTATTAAACTCATTTACATCTAGTGCATAGAATAACAAATTCATTGTAGTAGCATTTATTTGCACAGATTTTCAGTCATCTTCAGTATACTCATCTTCAGTTTTGGGTACATTAACCTTATCAATTACTTTCATAGGGACATGGTTTCCCTTGGAAACAATTTTCCACACTTTCCAATCCACATTTAAAAGATATATACTCATGCTTCTTTTCCAATAGGTGTAATTTACACTGCAGAAAATAGGTGGTCTAGTAGATGAGTGTCCCTCACTGAATGGAGTTACATCAATGTGTGTCATGTGATCTTTTTACAAAATGAACAGTTAAGTCTATGTAAACCCGCTATGATACCAAATGTTAATTCAGGTGTAATCCCAAGAGGGGGGTGAATTAGGTATTTTAAAAATCTTTAAGATTATTTATCACTTAATCCTTATTTCTATATTTAACAAATTAATTGCAGGGGTTTGAAATTGATTCAAATTATTATCTCAATAAATTCTATTTTACCCAATTAATTATCAAGTGTGTGTGGGGTTATTCAACATATACACATGCAAGATAGGTAATGAAATGTGTTGCGAAAATTAAAAGAAGTAAAGGAAGAAAGAAGGCAAACACAGTTTTTACGAGGTTCGGCCAACCTGGCCTACGTCCTCGCCTTGAGCAACCCACTCAAGGATTCCACTAAATCCCTGCTCCTTTAACCGGGATGGAGCTTCCCTTACATCCGTTGCTTATAAGAGATACAACTTCCTCCTCACCCGGTTCATAACCTGAACCATGATTACAATATAGAATTTCAAATCTGCAAAACAACTCAATATTGCTTCTAACAAAGTTAGCGAGTACAATGGAAAACCTAACACATATCCATATGATAAAACTTGAAGCTCAGTATGTATGTAACGATGTAATCGTTATATGAATGATATGCTTCAAAAAATTTCCCTTTGATCAAATCTCCCAAAATAATTATATAAGTAAATGCTTTGGAGAACTTAGGATTTTAGTTCAACTTACTAGATGCAAGAATACCGAATGTGATCTTACTAAAAAATTGGTCTTGAATATTATGAAGATCTAAGTTCTTGCTAACAAATAATTTGTGAAGTTGAATCTTTGAATAGATTTAAACACTACTTGTCACAACAATATTTCTCTCTCTCTCTCTCTCTCTCTCTCTCACACACACACACACACACACACACACACACACATGTATATATATATATATATAGAACCTTTAGACTTTTCAATCAAGTAGATTTTGCAATAACAAAAATATTGAGTTTTTGAATGAAAATGAGAACTTGAAGATCACCAAATATTCAATGTTTAGAAAATCCTTTCACAAATAAATGTATATGTAACAACACAAGGATTTTTCTTTTTCAATAAGAGTAATAGATGTATGAGTATGAGATATGAAAAAATTTTCAAGATATCAATATATGCAAACCAATCCCTTATTTACCAAACCTCAATCACCAAAGCTTGCTATCAAGATGTGTAAATGAAATTCCTTCATTTTTCTGAGATGATTTTCCCAAACTTGATGAGTATATGTAGAGTGCAGGCAATCGTATTGCAATATGTTCAAGTTTCTCAATATTATCCAAAGAGTTGGGGCACTAGGGTTTAGAGGTTGATTATATAGGTAAACTTAGCCTTAGGATAAGTCCTGACCGTTGGATCAAATTGATCAAGTGTATAACCCGCATGTTCTCTTACTAAAGATTAAATTTTTAAACTTCCTGCATGTTCAGACAACTGAGGTCTAAGGTTTAGACGACTAGAGTTCCTTAAAGCTTTGAAAAATTGAACTGGACACAGAGTCAGACGTCTGAAGTTGGGGTTCAGACTTCTGAAGTTGCGGGTTCAGACGACTGAAGTCAAGGTTTAGTCTTCTCATGTGCTTCTGCCTGTTTCTGTGTTTCTCCAATAAATCTTCAGACGACTTAACTTAATCTTCGGTCTTCAGAAGTAATTCTTCAGACGACTGAACTTAAACTTCAGTATTCTGAAGTTCAATCTTCAAACGACTAAGCATAAACTTTAGTCTTCTGAAGTTGAAATTGCAGACTTCTGGGCAGTGACTTCGGTCTTCTGAACAGCACACTTTCTAATTTTTTATTTTTTTTTTTCATTTTAGTTTCAAAAATATGTTTTGTTCTCTTTCTTTGCTCTTTTATAAAATATTTTTCGAGGTTTTAAAAAAGGTCTCTAAGTCCATAAATATCCCCTAAAGATTTTCATGAGATGCATGAGTCCTAAGGTCAGTTTAGGGTATATTTTGAGTTTTGAATTAAATCATATGAAATATATGTCGCGACGTCCCGGGAGCGCGTGTGCCCTGGGCGGCGAACTAAAAATGAATTTTAATTTTCAAGGAAAAATCATGGGAATGTCGGAGTCGCCACTAACCTTTTAGTGTGGTTAGAACACATGATTACTACTTCGTTAGGGGTAGAGTGGGTCTACGTTACCAGAGCTGGGGTCGGGAGTTCAGTTATGTGAGGGGAAGGTACGAGCACCCCTTACGCATCCGTTCTTACGAACGGTACCTAATTAATTTAGAATTATCCCTAAGTTAATTTAAAAAGTCTTTAAATTACTCCTTTTATGAATTTATAAGTACACATGGAAAATAAATAAATAACTAAATAAATATAATATATACATATATATTCCCTCAGAGCTTAAAGGTACGTGAAGCCCGAAGGCTAATACCTTAGCATTAAAATCATAGGGATAAACATACACAAAAATAAATAATACTATAAAATAATAAAAATAAATATCATAATACGTGATACAAAATATAAATATACCCAAGGAATAAGAATACCAAAAATATGTAACATTAGTACTAATTAAAAGTGATGACAATATTGACAATAATAAAAACATATTACTATAATAATAGTCCTATACTAATAATATCATATTAATATTGCAACGCTACACTATAATAGTAGTATATAAAATCATAATAATACCATATTAATATACGAAGTAAATTTAACAGTAATAACAACGGATAAATAATAATAGTAAATAATAGATATGATAATAATAATAGTAAGTAATAAATGATAAGGATAATAATAAATAATGATAGGAATAATAACAATATTTATGGTAATAGTAATATACATATTTTATTTACCTTAATATTGACACCTAATTAAAGATTCAATACACACAAATATAAACAATTAATTACTGGAACAAATCAAATTAAAGATAAACAAATAATGAACTTATGGAAACCTATTCAAGCTATTACTAATATGTAAACAATGAGTATGGTAACTTCTGGACTTATAGTAATAAATCAAATCAAATTCGATATACAATCTTAAATAGTTAACATGATAATAATACAATACTACATGGTCAACCATTATATTACGTACAATACAAAATAATGAATTATATCATATACATGATAACAGAAACAATATAATAAACCCTAATATACCTAAATTATATATGCATAACAACCTTATAACCTAAAAAACCATAATAATAAAAATAATATATTACCATATTACCTATTTATATACATGACAAAAATACCAATAAACAACAATATTACAAAATACCCTAAAGAGCTATGACTTAAATAACAAAAATTCAATAATAATATTTAAACATAAAGCAAATATTTAATATGAACAAAAAATCCTGCACCCAAGAAAAATAAATCAATTAGTAAAAAAAAAATTTAAATATGAATAAAAATCCTGCACCCAAAAAAGAATAAATCAATTAGTATTTAATATGAATGAACAAAAAAAAAATTAAATATGAACAAAAATCCTACCACAAGAAAAAAAAATAAACTAGTTAATATTTACCATTGTAAAAATTTAAAGAAGGATGTTAAGCACTAAAGATAATATTATTATATTACAAATCCTATGACAATAGTATTAAGGAATATATACAATAGCTTAAACATGAATATTACATTAAACACATTAAAACTCCTCTCTAATTGTCCAGCAAGTATACTAATAATAAGCAAAATAAAATAAAATAAATGAATAGATAAATAAAAACTTAACAAAATAATAATAAACAAGTATAACGTACATATGCGAAAATAAAATAAAATAAAATAAAAACCTAAACCTTACATATTGAAATCAAAACAACACCAGTATATACATATATTTGTGTGTGCGTGTGTATATAGACAGCATGCAGATACGCTCGCTAGGAGGCCTCTCGTGGGTCGTGTGTGCATGTGAGAGTGTTTCAGTGTGTGTGTGCATGTGTGAGTTAGTGTAGGCAAGGGAACTTACCAAGGGGGTTGGCGGAGAATGGAGCAGGGGGCACTGGGAGGTCTTGCCGTTGAGGCTCGTGGAGATCTGGAGCAGATGTAGCTGGAGAGCAACGACGACGGCGACGGCGTGGGTAGTCCTGTGGTGGTGAGGACGATGGTGGTGACTGGGATGGGTGGTGAGTCGTGGAGCCGAGGATGGTCTGCTGCTTCTGCCGGAGTTGATGACCGGAGATGGGAGGTCCGCCAGTGTTGCCGAGATTGAGAAGAGAGTCCGAGAGATGCCAAGGGTGGAGGCTGCGATGGCGGTGGCACTGGTTGGCTGGTGTGGAGATGATGTGCAACGTAAGGGATAGGAGGATGGCTCGGTGCGTGCTAGAGCTCTCGGCTGCAACGGTGATGAAGTGATCTGATGGGGCAGCGGAGACCCGTGCCTACTGGAAGCTGGTGGGGTTGAAGAAGAAGATGGAGGCTGGGCTTAGCTGTGATGAGTGACGAGAGAGAGAGAGAGAGAGAGAGAGAGAGAGAGAGAGAGAGAGAGAGAGATGAGGGAGGCAGAGAGCAGTTAAGGCAGGAGCAGAAGAAGAAGATGGATAAAAGAAAATTCTGGTGTTCTGGCCTGCGCCCCCCCTGCAGCCGTATGAGTTCCCCACTTTTATAAAAAAATTTTGAAAACCCTAAAAAAAAACTTCCTTTTTTTGATTTGATTTTTCTTTTTCTTTTTTTTTTATGCTTTTATTCTTATGGTAATAATGAAAATGAAAATAATAATAATAATAATAATAATTATCATAATAATATAAGTATCAATAAGGTAATAATAATAATAATACTACTACTAATAGTAAATAATAATAAATAATTATAGTAAAAATAAAAATTAATATACTATTTGTAAAAAAAAAAATAATAATAATAATAATAATAATAATAAAGTAATAATACTAATATTAAAAGTAATAAATAATAATAATAATAATAATAATAATAATAATAATAATGATAACATTACTAAAAATAATAAAAATAATAATAGCCAAAATAAGATACTAATGCTAATAATAATAATAATAATAATAATAATAATAATAATAATAAATAATAATAATAATTATAAGAAAGTAATAATAACGATAATAAAAATAATAATAATAAAATAATAAAAGGGAACCCCTTGTTCTATTTGATTAGGGCAAAAATAGGGTGTCTACAATATATAAATATATTTAGTTCTAAATACCCATTCCTATGACGATCTTGAACTTTCCGCTTGCATTTTCATTCTTCTACTCTTTTAGTTCCATGGATTGTGTCAAGATGTATATACTTTAATCTTAATGGCTTCCATGACTTTCTAGCCTTCCGTGCATGCTAAATATTATTCCTGTTCATGATCTCAATGTACAGATCAAATACCAAGTGATTTTTCATTATCAAAACAAGATTGGACTCATAGAGTCAACAAATTTTCTTCATCAAATGTTACATGATTTGATTCCACAATTGTAAGAGTTCTTTTGTTGTAGATTCTAAAAGCTTTGCTCTTTAATGCATACCCTAAGAATATACCTTTATCGGCTTTTGCGTCAAATTTACCTAAATCATCTTTATCATTTAATACAAAGCATTTGCATCTAAAAACATGAAATTAAGAAATGTTGGGTCTTCAACCTTTCCAAAGATCATAGGGCATTTTATATAAATTTGATCTTATTGATACTCTATTTATCACATAGCATGTGGTATTTACCGCTTCAACCCAAAAATATTTTGGTAGCTTATGTTCATTTAGCATTGTTCTTGCCATTTCTTGAAAAGTTTTTTTTTTCTTTCAACAACTCCATTTTGTTGTGGAGTTCTAGGTGCTGAAAAATTATGTTTAATTCCATATTCATTACAAAAATTTTCAACTTCTTTGTTATTGAATTCTCTTTCTTGATCACTTCTTATATTTGAAACACTATATCTTTTTTTCATTTTGAAGTTTCTTACACAAATGTATTAACATATTACAAGCTTCATCTTTGGAGGCTAAAAGTAGTACCCAGGTAAACCTGGAGTAGTCATCAACTATGACAAATATATTGCTTACCTCCTATGCTTTGAGTTCTAGTAGGACCAAACAAATCTAAATGAATAAGCTCTAAGGGTCTACTAATAGAGATATGTTTCTTCTTTTTAAAACTAGTATTAATTTTCTTTCCAAGTTGGCAAGCATCACAAATTTTATCTTTTATGAATTTTGTATTTGGTAAACCTTTGACTAACTTCTTTCTAGATAAGTTTGATAATAAATCCATGCTTGCATGTCCTAGTCTTCTATACCAAAGCCAAATGGCTTCATTCAAGGCAGCTAAGCATGTTACATCTTGAGAGATTAAGTTTTCAAGGTTTATACAATATACATTATTGACTCTATAAGTTGTAAATAACACTTCATGTTTTCTTGGGTTTTGAACTATGCACTTATCTTACTTAAAGACACTATCAAACCCTTTATCACTAAGTTGACTTATGCTTAAAAGATTATGCTTTAATCCATCAGCTAACAAAATATCATCAATTGTAAGGGAGGGTTCTTTACCTATTTTACCAATATCGACGATTTTACCTTTAGCGTTGTCACCGAAGGTCACATACCCTCCTTTTTTTTGAACTACGGTGATGAACTTTGTTTTATCTCCGGTCATATGTATTGAGCACCCGCTATCCAAGTACCATTTTTCCTTTGATGGAGTGGTCATAAAGCATACCTACAAGGAAGGATTTATGGAGTTAATTTTGTAACTTAAACCTTCTTAATTCTTTTTAAGTCATATCTATTTTTAGTGTTCACTTTTCATTCATTTTTTATTTTGATATACTTGTTTTTAAGTGGACAATTAAACTTTATGTGTCCCTTATTCCTACATAAGAAGCAAGTAGTGTGTTCTTGAAAATTTGTAGAAGATGTACTAGCATAGTATTTTGTTTCTTTTACAAAATATTCCATAAATAAGTTCTTCTTCTTTTTGTTTTCAATTCCATTATAACCAATTCCTTCTTTGTTACTAAGTATCCTTTGTTGTTCAACCATATTTTCAAAATTCTCTTTTCCTCTACTAAAATTATAAATGATTTTGTCTTTATCTTCAATTTTACTTTTAAGATTACTTATTTCTAAGTTTTTCTTACTTTCACCATTTACTTGTAGTTTTATTAACTCTTGAGACATGATAATTTTCTTCATTAGGTCATCAATATGAGATTCCTTTTCTTCTTCTTTTTTATAATTCTTAATTTATAGGGTTTGTGGTTGTCACACCATCAACACGATGCCCTGCACTACAGAAGGATGCAACTTTTGATTTTTTTTTTTTTTATTTTTTTTTGTTATCTGAACATACGAGATTCATGTATTAAACATTCGGAATTTGTATAATATATTTGTATTTAATTTTGAATTAGAATTTTTAATAATTTATGAATCTTTTTAATAATTGTGGTTTAATGTTATCTATGCGACAAGGTAATTATAGATTTTCACAGGAATTAATGATTTAAAAAATATTAATTTTAAATTATTAGTGAAAGTTTCTATAGATATATTAGTGAAGGATCAAAACAGTCACTAATACTATACTATTAATAACGAATATTGATCCTTCACTAAAGGCCAAGTATTAGTGACGGTTTTGATCCTTCACTTAAGCCCAACTATTAGTAAAGAATTTAAAACCGTCACTAATACTACACTATTAGTGACGAATTATGATCCTTCACTAAAGGCTAATAAGTACTAGTGACGATTTTGATCCTTCACTAATTCTCTTCTATTAGTGACGATTTTAGGATTCGTCACTAATAGTAGAGTATTAGTGTCGGTTTTGATCCTTCATTAATACTACACTATTAGTGACGGTTTTGAAATTCATCACTAATACCCTATTATTAGTGACGAATTTGTGTCGAGTCAATATAGAATTTATAGTGATGGTATTGAGGTTTTAGTGATGGTTATAATTCATCACTAATACTAAATTATTAGTGACGGTTTCAAAATTCGTCATTAATAATTAGTAGTAACAGCAGATATAACAACTAATTTAAAATCGTCACTAATGCTTATAAATTTGTCACTAATACTATTAGTGACTAATTTATAAATATTAGTGACGGTTTTGATCCTTCACTAATAACCATATTTTTTGTAGTGTAAACTTAGTTCATTTTAAGCACTCATGTGTCCAAGTTGGGCATATGAGATCTAAATCGAGTGTGGTCAATCATGACACCTCCGTGACATTGAGCTCAACGTGTCAGAGCTGACAGTGCCAAAAAACTCTATGTCAATTGAAAATTATGCACTTAGAGGCAAACTTAGTAAACTTGGTTAAATTTAACCACCCAAGTGTCCAATTTAGGGATACAAGGTCCAAACTGAGTTGGGTTAGTCTAGACACATCCATCACATCAAACTAGACGTGCAAGTTCTGATGGTGCCCAAAAGCTCCTCCCTGGGAGTTTTTTCCTCATTTTGAAGTAAAGTTAGAATACAAACAAACTTAGTAAACTTAGTTCATTTTAAGAACTCAGGTGTCCAAGTCGAGCATACGAGGTCCAAATCGAGTGTGGTAAGTCCCGACACGTCCGTCACATTGACTTGGATGTGCAAGAGCTAACGATGTCCAAAAACTCCTCCCTATGAGCATTTTTCCCACTTAGAAGTAAAATTAGAATACAAACATAATAATTAAACTTAGTTCATTTTAAGCACCCAGGTGTCCCATTCAGGCATACGAGGTCCAAACTGAATTACGTCAGTCCTGACACGTTCGTCACATCAAACTGAATGTGCCGAATCTAACGATGCCTAAAAACCCCTCCCCGAGAGCTTTTTTCCCACTTAAAAGCAAAGTTGGAATACAAATATAGTAAACTTAATTTATTTTAAGCATCCAGGTGTCCAATTCAGACATACGAGGTCCAAATTGAATGCGGTTAGTCCCGACACATTCGTCACATTGACCTGGGCATGTCGAAGTTGACGATACCTAAAAACTTCCCCCCGAGAGCTTTTTCCCCACTTAGAAGCAAAGTTAGAATACAAACAAACTTAATAAACTTAGTTCATTTTAAGCACTTAGCTTACAATTTGGGCATACGAGGTTTGAGTCGAGTGGGGTGAATTATGACTGATTAAACTTAGTTATTTACAATTGTATAATTTTTTAACACTATGTCCAAAAGTCTGATCATTTTGCTATCAAAACATTTTTAATTATGGTATATACATATATGTTCAAACATTATATACTAATTTTTTGTATAATTATTATTTTGTAGGGTTTACGATTGTCACAACACAATGACGATGCCAGGAACTACAGTCAGATCGGATGCGTGCAGCTTTTGACTTTTCCTCTATTCTTTGTTATTTTAATAGAACTATTTTTTTATTTTTTCAATTTCAATTTGTATTTGCATGTATTTGAATTATGAATAATTTGTATTTTAATTTTGAATAATTTATGAATATTTTAGTAATTCTAGTTTAATTTTATGTATGCTAAAATGTAATTACAGGTTTTTATAAGAATTTTCAAAAAAAAAAAAAAATTATTTCAAAGTATTAGTGACGGTTTTAAAAATCGTTACTAATAATAGCAGGATGAAGTATTAGTGATAGTTTTTAAACCGTCACTAAAGGACTAACACCGTCACTATAGGATTGACATTTTTTGGGCTCAAATTCGTCATTATAGGTCAAATATTAGTAACGGTTTTATAACTGTTACTAATATGACATTATTAGTGATGGTTTTAATAACTGTCACTAAAAGCGTAACTTTAGTGACGATTTATTGACTGTCACTAATAGCATCATATTAGTGATGGTTCTTAAACCATCACTGATACTTGGACTTTAGTGACGATTTAGAGCCGAGAACATGTAAATTTTATAGTGATAGTCTTAGACTTTTAGTGATGGCGTAGAACCGTCACTAATACTACACTTTTAGTGACTGTTATGAATTCATTACTAATAAGTATTAGTAACCGAAGATCTGGTGACTAATTTCAAACCATCACTAATACTAATTGAACCATCACTAATAAGTATTAGTAACAGTTTAGTACTATTAGTGATGGTTTGGAACCGTCACCAAAAACCTTATTTTTTGTAGTGTATATGGACATGACCATAGATGCATGAATATGTATAGATATATGCATGCATGCATATGGGAAAAATCATGGAGGCATGAATATGTGTATATGCATATAAGTGAAAGTAAGTAGGCATGCATATGAGTTTGAATGCATGTGAATGTGAGCATGCATGTGTACATGTGTGGCATGTGTTAGTTGGTATATATGAGTATTTTTTCATTGGTATGTGTATATGTGCGTGCATGTGAGCTTAAGTACGTGTGAATGTTATGGTTATTGTTGTTGATATTGCGGTTGTTGTGATAAAGATCGAAAAACAAAAGGTGCCTATACTTCTTTAAATGTTTGTTATTATCACTGTACTCTCATTATTGTCATTAAAAATTCAAACATATTCAAAACTTTAATTTCTTTTTTAGAAAATAGGACTAAACTTTTGAATTTTTTGTAAAACCTAGGTGATGGAGAACTAAAATGGCTATTAAGACCTTATTTATATTACTCTAAGGAGGCATTTTGTTTGTGTGTTTTTTTTTTCAATCACTTTGAGTTATCTTGGTGATTAATTAGAAAATCTATGATACCTTTTGCATTATTGAAATTTTCTCTTATGTTATTGATTTTTCCCTTTTGAATATTTTTGTGTAATCAAAACAATTATGGAACTCCAAAATAGGGAAATGGAGTCCTTTCAATACTATCAAGTTGAGAGTGATATCCATGATGGGCTATTCAATATTTAAAGGCTAATAATTAAATAAACATCAAGGATTCAATGTAGCCTTATCCGATTAAGTTCAAAAGGGTAATCATTGATAAGTAGGTACCATTCACATAACATATGTGTATTGAGTGTTAATTCCTTTCCTTTGTATAACTATAAGAACCCTATTCCTGTTACATATATCAAGACTACAAGATTTCTTGATCCTAGAATGCAGCTTAAAGATTGTCGATCAATACTAATCAGGTGATCTAACCTCACCCTAGTAAAATAAAAGGTTAGTCATGACTCCATTGAACATTTTGCAAACCCATAAACTTATGTTTATTTGGCTGATTGTCATCGAGTCGAGGTGCTTCAATATGGCCCTAGTTTAGGATGTGTCAAAATTAGCCATCGTGGCTAATTGTTTTTCCAAAATGGTGATCTTTGTTCTGTGTAGCAACACTGCATATGGTACTAATGTTGCTAATATCTACTTTAGAGATATTGTCAAATTCATGTTATTTCGAAAGTAATCACTTCAATTTGGGATTCCAAGTTTATGAGTCATTTTTGGTAATAACTTTGGAGAAACCTTTGAACACATCTTCAATTCAATGCCACTTGTCATAATCTCAAGGAATATCTTATTTTGCCTCCAGATAAATTTTCTTATAATCACTAAACTAGCCAAAGAACTAGTTGCAGTTTCAAGTTGTTTATGGTTGGAATCCATTGAGTTTATTTATATATTTATTTATTTTCATAATATGGGAACTCTAGTTATTATCATACCACTTTAAACACTATGATGCAACACCAAACTAGACGGGGTGAAAGTCACCCGTCCATTGATGTACCCCTGGTAATTCAATCAGGGTAAACTCTTAAGGAGGTATCAAACCTGTGACCTTGGGGTCACCAAAGTCACAACTCACCCTTACCACTTGAACTAACCTGGCTGGTCCATTGAGTTTATTGTATTTCATTCTCTTCCAACTACTTGAAGCTTTACTAATGAAGTTGAAGAAAGAGCTAAATTAATTTAGAAGTTGGAAGAGTAGATTTGTAGGATTATTGCAAAGTAAAATAAAAGGTATTATGCTTAAGCTGACAGGCAGCGACGGATCCAGGAATCACAGCCAAGGGGGCAAGGTATATAAATGTATATAAGATTTATTAAAAATGTTTTTCATCATTTAAATCATCTACTATTTCAAAAATTATTAAATAACACAAAGAAAAAGTTTTATTAATTAGAATCACAAGTAAATATACCCAACCAATGTTATAAAAGAGTCAAAAATTACTTGTCTCACTATGAGCACAATGTACAAAAAAAAATATATTGCCAAAAGATCAACTTTAAACTAATAATCCAACTTAGGTAATAATCCTATAATTGTACTCATCGCTCCTTCATAGCATAAAATGTAAATATATGAAATTAGAATAAACTTAGATTGATTTTTTTCTAAATTCACAAATTTAAATTCAAGACTTATTTACTCCTAAATAAAACTTTAAAGTATTTTACATGAAAGTACAGAGGATGGTTTAAAAAGTAGATATTCAGAATTTGGACTTCAAAGTTTTAATGTGTTAAATTGGAAAAAAAAAATGTAAAAATTGATTCATAAAATTTAAGAGGGGGGGGGGGGGGAAGAGGAAGATTTGGGTGTGATGGGAGCCAATGGGATACCATATTAAAGGAAAGTAATATTTTCAAATGCTTGTGGGGAGGGAGGGGGGGGAGCCCCTGCCAGCCTCCCTTTGAATTTGCCACTACCAACAAACATTGTATGTTTGTTGAATTAGAAAGCTATCTAATTTGGAATCATTTTGAAAAGAGGAGATTATCTTTGGGCCAGCTTGGAAAGCTGAAGCATACAAATTTTTTAAGCAAAATTGTGAAAATTCATACAAGGCTGAGCTTTTAGAAGAATATGTTGTTTCAGGTGCTTTCAGTGTTGTTGATTTATCTCCTTATTTTGGTGATGATAGCAAATGACTCAAGGACGAATTTTCTTTAACCAGGGGAGCATGAGATGGTGTTCTAAAGAATTCTAGTCAAATTAGGTCACTAGAATCTTCAAATTATGAGTTAATTGGAGTTTTCTACTGAAAGGTATAGTCGTTTAATTTAGGTGTACAATCTGTTAGTTTAAGCTTTATATGGGTTTGCATGCATTCTCTATGTAAGAAAACATTTTAAGGAGAGTAATTTGAGTCGTTTAGTCCAAGTTAGTTATTATTTATACCTAGAAAACATGAAGCAGTAGCATTTTCCTACCCTTGGAGGACTGTTTCAAGAAGCCATGTCTTAAGGATGTAGTGTGTTTTTCAATGAAAATTTGAGGCTTTACCCTTTGCTTTCCATTTTGTATCTCTTTGGTGAGTTATGAACTTTATCTTTTAAACTCTTTGTCTTTAAAGTTAATGGCTATCAATATCTTTATAGTGGCGAGTTTCTTAACTTCTATATTTCCTTGGTGGATTTCTAGACCTTTTTTTTTTTTTTTTTGATAAATTTTGACTCAAGGGTCATAATTTCTAGCTCAAGTAACTCACCCTGTAGGGGCTGGACCTTTACTCAAGTGCCCATAAGTTTTAGCTGGAAGGACCATGCATGTAATAAGATTCATAATCTCTATTTCCTATTTTGTAGTATTAAAATATGAATATTTCGTTACATAAACAATTTTTTTTCTAAACAAGAGATGAACTCAAACAAGGCTTTATGATCTTCATTGCATAACTTAGTCTTTTTTTCCTTTTAATGAAAAATAAAAATAAAAAGAGGCTTATCACTGCCAATGCAAATGACATTATTGCTATTATGGTGCTGCCTACTAGATAACAGAAAATTACACTGCATTTTTTTTGACAGCGTAACGAATCAGTAGCACTGCGCCATTATCCAAATCCCATAACAGTGCCTACGCAAGGGAAACCATCCTCAAACTCTCAACCTTCACTACATGCATTCTAAAATGATAAAATACTAGAAAGAGACTTAATTAGCATGTACAGCTCCAAGAGCGCACACAGAATCTTCGCCATGAACCTCTGTATTACCACTTTCTTCTCTAGTTCCCTCTTTAATTTTATTTTTATTTTTTTTACCAAGACAAAAATTAGCCACATGCATAGCATGTCTTTGACACATCATACCATACAAAGTAGATGCAACCAACTTGACACATCATACGACCATGTGAAGAACTAGCAACAAAACATACTATAGTGTTGATTTGATTTAACATATCTAACAGGGAAAATAAATTGATGGATGAAAAAAAATAAATTATCCCGTAGTTCCTACAACCAAAGGAAATTAAAACAATTAGTACGCTCGAGTATATGTTATATAACAAATTAAAATTAAGTGACCAATTCGAATTTAGTGTACAACTCTAGCCAGTGGGCAGCCATGCATCAAATTTACCCCCACACCACATGTCAAAGTGGGGCGCATGCAATTTGAAGTTTGGTTGTTGCGTGAGAAGAGAACACAGTGCCGACGACTGGGCGAGGAGAGCAGCGCGAGTTTTCCATGCTGGAAAGAGAAGTAGCCGAGAGTCCACCCAGCAAGCAAAAAGCGGATAGGAGGGTGCGGCGGCGAGCACATGGGCCTTGCTAGGCGGGGCTGGGTGGTCAACGTGCTCGGACGTACTATACTATTCATTGAGCCATTCCCAACGCAATTCACCTCTATTCTGTTCTTCCAAAACTGAGAACCCATGCACTGGCGTTGGCCTCCTCTCCCATCACTGTCTGCCATGTACTACTTGCTTGTATTCACCACTCACTATTTGGGGCATCAAACAGGGGAACTTGCTTTTGCTTTTGCTTTTGGGTTCTGTCTTTTCATTTTTATTTCACTGTTTGCTGCGTTCAGAGGAGAGCTTAGGCACAATGATAAGGATATGATCGTGTGACAAGGAGAGCTTAGACACAATGATAAGGATATGAACGTGTGACAAGGAGAGCTTAGACACAATGATAAGGATATGAACGTGTGACAAGGAGAGCTTAGACACAATGATAAGGATATGAACGTGTGACAAGGAGAGCTTAGACACAATGATAAGGATATGATCGTGTGACAAGGAGAGCTTAGACACAATGATAAGGGTATGATGGTGTGACATTGAGGTTACAGAAGATGTGGAAATAGTCTTTTATAAAAATATAAAATAAGCTTGTGTACTATAAACTCAGTCCCCTTTTCTGAAATCCTGCATACATGGGAGCTTTAAGCACAGGGCTGTTATTTTTTTGTTTGCTGCTTTTGTCTTCGTTTCCTTCTTTGGGCAAACACCGTCCAGCATTAAGCATAATCACTGCTGGCTTCTTCCTTCCTAGCCACAAAAAACAAAAGGAAAATGCAAAATTAAAGCTGCCACAAACTACGACATACAAAAAGTTGCAGCAATATGTCTTTTGTTTGTTTCGTTGCCTTAAGCTTGGATCACCTTATTAGTCCACAATAAGTCTTTGTCACTTTTAGTTTTGAGAATTTTGAGTTTTAGTCAAAGTAAAAAATTAAGATTGTTTTGGTGTCTTGGGATAAAGGCAAATTAAACGTGAGGGATGGTCGTAGTATTCGTGGGAAAGTGATGGTGCCAGTCCAATTTGTAGAAAAAAAGGACTAGTGGGTTTTGTATGTGACTAGGACATTGATGTGCCCATCTCTGGCTTGTTACAAGGGAGTCAAATTGTGGTCCAAGAGTTACAACTCATACTATTTTTATTGAGAAAAAAAACTAACATAAAATTAATAGTACATCTAAAAGGTAATAATGTTAGTGATTCGTATATCTAGGGCAATATGAAAGAGAGAATCCATGTCGATTTAAGGCTAGAATGGTCTTAGAATAAATGCTAATTTTAACAATAATATATTCGCCAACTCATAGATATGTGGACACTTGAATGGATTTATCTATTGAGTCTTCTTGGAGAAAGATCTTGAGTGTGCAATTATCACGTGTAATTATAATAGTTCTTGGTAATACATTTACAAGATGTAATTATAATAGAGTTAAGAAGGTATTAAATATTTCCATGAAGCATTCTAGATGCTCATTGTAGATCGTAGGATTAATTTATCTCCACCATTGGTTTGGGAGATGGAGTAGTATAAGTAGGGATAGAAATCTCAATTGTAATCATCCAAGTAAAGTGAGTAACATATTCTTCTTACTCACATTATTCCCCTTTCCTTCTTTCATTGATTGCTTTGTAAGCTTTGGTTGCGTAGGTGACTTTGCACTCTAAGTCTTCCAAGGGTGTCTTAAGTGTTTCATAGGAATTGGTGGAAATTTACAAGCCCATGACAAGTAATATCAAAAAATGGTTATGTGGGCATGTGACTAGGCAAGATGTCCTACTCTAGTGCTACCAAGACAAGAAAGAAACATGGACGAGACATGGATACCAACAAGAGAAGGAAGGAGAAGTCTTGATCAAGAAACATTGTGGCTTCCATTAATGCTTTGCTCACAAAGGTGGAGCTTCTATTGTGGTTTATGGACAAGATAGGTTCGAGGAGATGAGTTAATGCATCAATGGGCTCAAGTCAATGGATGATGAGCTTTAAGGGGAGATGCAAGGTGACAGGAATGGTCTATACTCATGAGGGGGGTGAATTGAGACTTAAAATTTCTTCCTAGGTTAAGTGTGTTGAGTTTTAAACCACACTCAATATTACACAACCTAAAGTCTTTCTAAGCAATCTCAAATTCCCCAAATAATCAAGTATGCAAATAGTTAAAACAAATATGACATTCTCAACAAATTAAATATTTACATACAAACACCACATCATATCCCTTTTAAGATTCAAAGCATGTATGTGAAATGATTAGCCGCCGAAAGCAAACATACATGTGGAACATACCTCATTTAAATTAAACATGTGTATGCAAAAAAATTATAACAATAAGAGAGCAAGCATACATGTGCGGAATTTAAAGTACAAAACATAAATGTGTGTGTGTGTGTGTGTGTGTGAGAGAGAGAGAGAGAGAGAGAGAGAGAGAGAGAGAGAAGATTTGTTATCGAGGTTCGGTCAATCCTGCCTATGTCCTCGCCTTGGACCCCCCAAGGATTCTGAGAGGAATGGTGTATTCCCAAGAGGGGGGTGAATTGAGTATTTAAAAAATTTTCTAGGTTCAATTTAAATCGCAATCAGTATTTTATAACCTAGGGTCTTTCTAAGCAGTTACTAATTCCACAGATAATAAGATATGCAAATATATTTAACACAAGATATAGCAAGTTAAATAAAGCATTCAAGTGCGGAAATTAAAGAGCATAGGGAAGAGAGTGACACAGAATATGTTGTTGGGGTTTAGCCAAACTTGCTTACATCCACGCTGAATCCGAAGCTCAAGGATTCCACTAAATGCTCACTTAACCGGACAGAGTGATGCCGTTTACACTCTCCTTACGGGGCGGAGACTCCCCAGCTCAAATTACGAGGCTGAGCCACAACCAATTCTCCTTACGAGGCGGAGACACCTTAGCTCAATTCACCTGGCTGAGTCAAACTATGCACACTTTATAGGATGGTGCAAATCCTAACTTTCCTAACCGAATTTGATCCAATCCAGGACTCATTACAGGGCCGAGTCTCCCTCTTCAAGCCACATCTAGGGTACAAAAGATAGAGAAAATATTTGTACAAATAATTGCTTCTCAAAAGCAGATGTGTACACAATATAGCTCAATGCACTCACATATGATATGATTTTAAGCTCCTGCAATCCTTGAAAATGATGTATATGTCAAAGTAATTTAAAGATTAAACCCTATTAAAAATAATTTTCAATGAAAAAGTAGGAAAACCTAGGGTTTTACTTTCAAATGGCTTATGCCTGAAGAAGTATATATGATCTTTGATATAAAATATGGAGTATGCAATAAATACTTCAAAGATCTTAAACCCTTAAGAAATATTCCCAACAAAGATTTCTAAAAACATAGTTTTAAGGGAATCAAGGGTTTTAGCTCAAAATAATTTTTTCAATGAATAACAAGTGAGCTTTTGAATCTTACAATAAATGTGCAAAGATTCAAAAGTTAGAATAAGTTTTCCAAAAATATTTATCAGGAAATATATATGGGAGAACCTTTTATCTTACTCTCAAGAATGTTTTTAAAAATAAGAAAATGAGAGTATAAAGCTTTGGATGAAGTATGAATGCTTCCAATTAGAAACTGAGTAACGAAGGGGTATATATAGAGTCTAGAAACAATATGACCGTTTAGGATGAGAGGTGTCTCACCCCAGCATTATGAACATTTCAGGTAACCCAGAGAGACGTGCAAGGCTGGCTCAGAGATGGAGGAGGCGGCTGAGTCAGCATAGTTTTGGAGTAAGTCTTGGGCCAAGTAGTAGAGCCCTCGGTGTTTTGGAATTTTTGGGGAATGATGTGCATGTGTGTATATATATGTGTATGGAGGATTTGTAGCACTCTAGTATTGTATATTTCAAGATATGGTTTAGATATTATGTTTTTCACTATTTAGGTATGTTATTTTGTGGACAAGAAGATCCTCAGTGCCCACTTGGGGTTTGAGATGTTATAGTATATATTACAGAAGTATTAGGGTAATTTTATTATATAGAAATAAAAAAAATGGTCAGAAATTTTGGGTCGTTACATTTTTGGTATCAGAGCCTAGGTTGTTAGGTTTTGTAGACTATAGTGTGCAGCAGAAATAATACCAGAATATAGGAATAGATCAGGAATTTGGTGAGTCAATGTTGGGGAATTAAGATGAGTATTTAGGATTTCGTTCTGTGATCGGAAAGCAGGATTTCCATAGCAGTTTCTGTGTTTTTCTTGGGGTGACAATTTTAGGAAAATCATAGTAAACTATTGTCAAGTTGTGTTTCTCAATTACTGGATTGATTCTTAAATTGAGAATAAGGACGATAGATTAATTGATGGCATAAAATTTCAATTAGATGAATATGTTAGATATTTCATGCAGATAGGGTCCTCAGATTATGTTTATGTCCTTTGCAGGATGGACCTTGGGGGTAGTAGTGCATATGCCAATGGAGATGATGGTGTAGGCCCCACTGGAGCGGGTGGTGGCGATTCAGCCTCAGTTCTGCGTAATGTGGCTCCGCAAGTTATGGCTGATATTGCACGAATCTCTTTAGAGCAGGGAGGCCCATTGACAGACCAGGGTTATACCATCGAAAAGTTTACTAAAATGAATCCTCTGGCATTCTCAGGGGGAGCTGACCCTGTGGTGGCCGAATATTGGATGCAAGAAATCGATAAAATACTGACGGTGCTCCACTGTAAGGATGAATAGAGGGTTCTCTATGCTACCTACAAGTTGACAAGCAAGGCTGAGAGGTGGTGGACGGCTGCGAAATTATTGGAGGAGCAGAGACCCACACCAGTGACTATGACCTAGAGCTGGTTCAAGGAGGTATTCTTCAACAGATATTTTCCTGCCACTATCACCGTCACTATAGGATTGACATTTTTTGGGCTCAAATTCGTCATTATAGGTCAAATATTAGTAACGGTTTTATAACTGTTACTAATATGACATTATTAGTGATGGTTTTAATAACTGTCACTAAAAGCGTAACTTTAGTGACGATTTATTGACTGTCACTAATAGCATCATATTAGTGATGGTTCTTAAACCATCACTAATACTTGGACTTTAGTGACGATTTTGAGCCGAGAACATGTAAATTTTATAGTGATAGTCTTAGACTTTTAGTGACGGCGTAGAACAGTCACTAATACTACACTTTTAGTGACTGTTATGAATTCATTACTAATAAGTATTAGTAACCGAAGATCTGGTGACTAATTTCAAACCATCACTAATACTAATTGAACCATCACTAATAAGTATTAGTAACAGTTTAGTACTATTAGTGATGGTTTGGAACCGTCACCAAAAACCTTATTTTTTGTAGTGTATATGGACATGACCATAGATGCATGAATATGTATAGATATATGCATGCATGCATATGGGAAAAATCATGGAGGCATGAATATGTGTATATGCATATAAGTGAAAGTAAGTAGGCATGCATATGAGTTTGAATGCATGTGAATGTGAGCATGCATGTGTACATGTGTGGCATGTGTTAGTTGGTATATATGAGTATTTTTTCATTGGTATGTGTATATGTGCGTGCATGTGAGCTTAAGTACGTGTGAATGTTATGGTTATTGTTGTTGATATTGCGGTTGTTGTGATAAAGATCGAAAAACAAAAGGTGCCTATACTTCTTTAAATGTTTGTTATTATCACTGTACTCTCATTATTGTCATTAAAAAGTCAAACATATTCAAAACTTTAATTTCTTTTTTAGAAAATAGGACTAAACTTTTGAATTTTTTGTAAAACCTAGGTGATGGAGAACTAAAATGGCTTTTAAGACCTTATTTATATTACTCTAAGGAGGCATTTTGTTTGTGTGTTTTTTTTTTCAATCACTTTGAGTTATCTTGGTGATTAATTAGAAAATCTATGATACCTTTTGCATTATTGAAAATTTCTCTTATGTTATTGATTTTTCCCTTTTGAATATTTTTGTGTAATCAAAACAATTATGGAACTCCAAAATAGGGAAATGGAGTCCTTTCAATACTATCAAGTTGAGAGTGATATCCATGATGGGCTATTCAATATTTAAAGGCTAATAATTAAATAAACATCAAGGATTCAATGTAGCCTTATCCGATTAAGTTCAAAAGGGTAATCATTGATAAGTAGGTACCATTCACATAACATATGTGTATTGAGTGTTAATTCCTTTCCTTTGTATAACTATAAGAACCCTATTCCTGTTACATATATCAAGACTACAAGATTTCTTGATCCTAGAATGCAGCTTAAAGATTGTCGATCAATACTAATCAAGTGATCTAACCTCACCCTAGTAAAATAAAAGGTTAGTCATGACTCCATTGAACATTTTGCAAGCCCATAAACTTATGTTTATTTGGCTGATTGTCATCGAGTTGAAGTGCTTCAATATGACCCTAGTTTAGGATGTGTCAAAATTAGCCATCGTGGCTAATTGTTTTTCCAAAATGGTGATCTTTGTTCTGTGTAGCAACACTGCATATGGTACTAATGTTGCTAATATCTACTTTAGAGATATTGTCAAATTCATGTTATTTCGAAAGTAATCACTTCAATTTGGGATTCCAAGTTTATGAGTCATTTTTGGTAATAACTTTGGAGAAACCTTTGAACACATCTTCAATTCAATGCCACTTGCCATAATCTCAAGGAATATCTTATTTTGCCACCAAATAAATTTTCTTGTAATCACTAAACTAGCCAAAGAACTAGTTGTAGTTTCAAGTTGTTTATGGTTGGAATCCATTGAGTTTATTTATTTATTTATTTTCATAATCTGGGGACTCTAACTAATTATCATCGTACCACTTTGAACACTATGGTGTAACACCAAACTCGAGGGGGTGAAAGTCTTCTGTCCATTTATGTACCCCTGATAATTCAATCGGGGTAAACTCTTAAGAAGGTATCGAACCTGTGACCTCCCTTACCACTTGAACTAACCTGGCTGGGCTCCATTGAGTTTATTGTATTTCATTCTCTTTTAACCACTTGAAGCTTTACTAAAGAAGTTGAAGAAAGAGCTAAATTAATTTAGAAGTTGGAAGAGTAGATTTGTAGGATTATTGCAAAGTAAAATAAAAGGTATTATGCTTAAGCTGACAGGCAGCGACAGATCTAGGAATCACAGCCAAGGGGGCAAGGTATATCTATGTGTATAAGATTTATTAAAAATGTTTTTCATCATTTAAATCATCTACTATTTCAAAAATTATTAAATAACAAAAAGAAAAATTTTATTAATTAGAATCACAAGTAAATTTACCCAACCAATGTTATAAAAGAGTCAAAAATTACATGTATCACTATGAGCACAATATATTAAAAAAAATGTATTGCTAAAAGATCAACTTTAAACTAATAATCCAACTTGAGTAATAATCCTATAATTGTACTCATCGCTCCTTCATAGCATAAAAATGTAAATATATAAAATTAGAATAAACTTAGATTGATTTTTGTCTAAATTCACAAATTTAAATTCAAGACTTTAAATTTACTCCTAAATAAAACTTTAAAGTATTTTACATGAGAGGACAGAGGATGGTTCAAAAAGTAGTTGGAAAAAAAATGTAAAAATTGATTCATAAAATTTAAGAGGGAGGGGAGAGATTTGGGTGGGATGGGAGCCAATGGGATACCATATTAAAGGAAAGTAATATTTTCAAATGCTTGTGGGGAGGGAAAGGGGGGGGGGGGGGGAGCCCCTGCCAGCCTCCCTTTGAATCTGCCACTACCAACAAACATTGTATGTTTGTTGAATTAGAAAGATATCTAATTTGGAATCATTTTGAAAAGAGGAGATTATATTTGGGCCAGTTTGGAAAGCTGAAGCATAAAAATTTTTTAAGCAAAATTGTGAAAATTCATACAAAGCTGAGCTTTTAGAAGAATATGTTGTTTCAGGTGCTTTCAGTGTTGTTGATTTGTCTCCTTATTTTGGTGATGATAGCAAATGACTCAATGACGAATTTTCTTTAACCAGGGGAGCATGAGATGTTGTTCTAAAGAATTCTAGTCAAATTAGGTCACTAGAATTTTCAAATTATGAGTTAATTGGAGTTTTCTACTGAAAGGTATAGTCGTTTAATTTAAGTGTACAATCTGTTAGTTTAAGCTTTATATGGGTTTGCATGCATTCCCTATGTAAGAAAACAGTTTAAGGAGAGTAATTTGAGTCGTTTCAGTCCAAGTTAGTTATTATTTATACCTAGAAAACATGAAGCAGTAGCATTTTCCTACCCTTGGAGGACTGTTTCAAGTAGCCATGTCTTAAGGATGTAGTGTGTTTTTCAATGAAAATTTGAGGCTTTACCCTTTGCTTTCCATTTTGTATCTCTTTGGTGAGTTATGAACTTTATCTTTTAAACTCTTTGTCTTTAAAGTTAAGGGCTATCAATATCTTTATAGTGGCGAGTTTCTTAACTTCCATATTTCCTTGGTGGATTTCTAGACCTTTATTTTTTTTGGATAAATTTTGACTCAAGGCTCATCATTTTTAGCTCAAGTAACTCACCCTGTAGGGGCTGGACCTTTACTCAAGTGCCCATAAGTTTTAGCTGGAAGGACCATGCATGTAATAAGATTCATAATCTCTATTTCCTATTTTGTAATATTAAAATATGAATATTTCGTTACATAAACAATTTTTTTTCTAAACAAGAGATGAACTCAAACAAGGCTTTATGATCTTCATTGCATAACTTAGTCTTTTTTTCCTTTTAATGAAAAATAAAAATAAAAAGAGGCTTATCACTGCCAATGCAAATGACATTATTGCTATTATGGTGCTGCCTACTAGATAACAGAAAATTTCACTGCATTTTCTTTGACAGCGTAACGAATCAGTAGCACTGCGCCATTATCCAAATCCCATAACAGTGCCTACGCAAGGGAAACCATCCTCAAACTCTCAACCTTCACTACATGCATTCTAAAATGATAAAATACTAGAAAGAGACTTAATTAGCATGTACAGCTCCAAGAGCGCACACAGAATCTTCGCCATGAACCTCTGTATTACCACTTTCTTCTCTAGTTCCCTCTTTAATTTTATTTTTATTTTTTTTACCAAGACAAAAATTAGCCACATGCATAGCATGTCTTTGACACATCATACCAGACAAAGTAGATGCAGCCAACTTGACACATCCAACGACCATGTGAAGAAGTAGCAACATAACATACTATAGTGTTGATTTGATTTAACATATCTAACAGGGAAAATAAATTTATGGACGAAAAAAATAAAATTATCCCGTAGTTCCTACAACCAAAGGAAATTAAAATAATTAGTACGCTCGAGTATATGTTATATAACAAATTAAAATTAAGTGACCAATTCGAATTTAGTGTACAACTCTAGCCAGTGGGCAGCCATGCATCAAATTTACCCCCACACCACATGTCAAAGTGGGGCGCATGCAATTTGAAGTTTGGTTGTTGCGTGAGAAGAGAACACAGTGCCGACGACTGGGCGAGGAGAGCAGCGCGAGTTTTCCATGCTGGAAAGAGAAGTAGCCGAGAGTCCACCCAGCAAGCAAAAAGCGGATAGGAGGGTGCGGCGGCGAGCACATGGGCCTTGCTAGGCGGGGCTGGGTGGTCAACGTGCTCGGACGTACTATACTATTCATTGAGCCATTCCCAACGCAATTCACCTCTATTCTGTTCTTCCAAAACTGAGAACCCATGCACTGGCGTTGGCCTCCTCTCCCATCACTGTCTGCCATGTACTACTTGCTTGTATTCACCACTCACTATTTGGGGCATCAAACAGGGGAACTTGCTTTTGCTTTTGCTTTTGGGTTCTGTCTTTTCATTTTTATTTCACTGTTTGCTGCGTTCAGAGGAGAGCTTAGGCACAATGATAAGGATATGATCGTGTGACAAGGAGAGCTTAGACACAATGATAAGGATATGAACGTGTGACAAGGAGAGCTTAGACACAATGATAAGGATATGAACGTGTGACAAGGAGAGCTTAGACACAATGATAAGGATATGATCGTGTGACAAGGAGAGCTTAGACACAATGATAAGGGTATGATGGTGTGACATTGAGGTTACAGAAGATGTGGAAATAGTCTTTTATAAAAATATAAAATAAGCTTGTGTACTATAAACTCAGTCCCCTTTTCTGAAATCCTGCATACATGGGAGCTTTAAGCACAGGGCTGTTATTTTTTTGTTTGCTGCTTTTGTCTTCGTTTCCTTCTTTGGGCAAACACCGTCCAGCATTAAGCATAATCACTGCTGGCTTCTTCCTTCCTAGCCACAAAAAACAAAAGGAAAATGCAAAATTAAAGCTGCCACAAACTACGACATACAAAAAGTTGCAGCAATATGTCTTTTGTTTGTTTCGTTGCCTTAAGCTTGGATCACCTTATTAGTCCACAATAAGTCTTTGTCACTTTTAGTTTTGAGAATTTTGAGTTTTAGTCAAAGTAAAAAATTAAGATTGTTTTGGTGTCTTGGGATAAAGGCAAATTAAACGTGAGGGATGGTCGTAGTATTCGTGGGAAAGTGATGGTGCCAGTCCAATTTGTAGAAAAAAAGGACTAGTGGGTTTTGTATGTGACTAGGACATTGATGTGCCCATCTCTGGCTTGTTACAAGGGAGTCAAATTGTGGTCCAAGAGTTACAAACTCATACAATTTTTATTGAGAAAAAAAACTAACATAAAATTAATAGTACATCTAAAAGGTAATAATGTTAGTGATTCGTATATCTAGGGCAATATGAAAGAGAGAATCCATGTCGATTTAAGGCTAGAATGGTCTTAGAATAAATGCTAATTTTAACAATAATATATTCGCCAACTCATAGATATGTGGACACTTGAATGGATTTATCTATTGAGTCTTCTTGGAGAAAGATCTTGAGTGTGCAATTATCACGTGTAATTATAATAGTTCTTGGTAATACATTTACAAGATGTAATTATAATAGAGTTAAGAAGGTATTAAATATTTCCATGAAGCATTCTAGATGCTCATTGTAGATCGTAGGATTAATTTATCTCCACCATTGGTTTGGGAGATGGAGTAGTATAAGTAGGGATAGAAATCTCAATTGTAATCATCCAAGTAAAGTGAGTAACATATTCTTCTTACTCACATTATTCCCCTTTCCTTCTTTCATTGATTGCTTTGTAAGCTTTGGTTGCGTAGGTGACTTTGCACTCTAAGTCTTCCAAGGGTGTCTTAAGTGTTTCATAGGAATTGGTGGAAATTTACAAGCCCATGACAAGTAATATCAAAAAATGGTTATGTGGGCATGTGACTAGGCAAGATGTCCTACTCTAGTGCTACCAAGACAAGAAAGAAACATGGACGAGACATGGATACCAACAAGAGAAGGAAGGAGAAGTCTTGATCAAGAAACATTGTGGCTTCCATTAATGCTTTGCTCACAAAGGTGGAGCTTCTATTGTGGTTTATGGACAAGATAGGTTCGAGGAGATGAGTTAATGCATCAATGGGCTCAAGTCAATGGATGATGAGCTTTAAGGGGAGATGCAAGGTGACAGGAATGGTCTATACTCATGAGGGGGGTGAATTGAGACTTAAAAATTCTTCCTAGGTTAAGTGTGTTGAGTTTTAAACCACAGTCAGTATTACACAACCTAAAGTCTTTCTAAGCAATCTCAAATTCTCCAAATAATCAAGTATGCAAATAGTTAAAACAAATATGACATTCTTAACAAATTAAATATTTACATTCAAACACCACATCATATCCCTTTTAAGATTCAAAGCATGTATGTGAAATGATTAGCCGCCGAAAGGAAACATACATGTGGAACATATCTCATTTAAATTAAACATGTGTATGCAAAATAATTATAACAATAAGAGAGCAAGCATACATGTGCGGAATTTAAAGTACAAAACATAAATGTGAGAGAGAGAGAGAGAGAGAGAGAGAGAGAGAGAGAGAGAGAGAGAGAGAGAAGATTTGTTATCGAGGTTTGGTCAATCCTGCCTATGTCCTCGTCTTGGACCCCCCAAGGATTCTGAGAGGAATGGTGTATTCCCAAGAGGGGGGTGAATTGAGTATTTAAAAAATTATTTTAGGTTCAATTTAAATCGCAATCAGTATTTTACAACCTAGGGCCTTTCTAAGCAGTTACCAATTCCACAGATAATAAGATATGCAAATATATTTAACACAATATATAGCAAGTTAAATAAAGCATTCAAGTGCGTAAATTAAAGAGCATAGGGAAGAGAGTGACACAGAATATGTTGTTGGGGTTCGGCCAAACTTGCTTACATCCCCGCTAAATCTGAAGCTCAAGGTTTCCACTAAATGCTCACTTAACCGGATAGAGTGATGCCGTTTACACTCTCCTTACGGGGCGGAGACTCCCCAGCTCAAATTATGAGGCTGAGTCACAACCAATTCTCCTTACGAGACAGAGACACCTTAGCTCAATTCACCTGACTAAGTCAAGCTATGCAGACTTTATAGGATGGTACAAATCCTAACTTTCCTAACCGGATTTAATCCAATCCAGGACTCATTACAGGGCCGAGTCTCCCTCTTCAAGCCACGTCTAGGATACAAAAGATAGAGAAAATATTTGTACAAATAATTGCTTCTCAAAAGCATATGTGTACACAATATAGCTCAATGCACTCACATATGATATGATTTTAAGCTCCTGCAATCCTTGAAAATGATGTATATGTCAAAGTACTTTAAAGATTAAACCCTATTAAAAATAATTTTCAATGAAAAAGTAGGAAAACCTAGGGTTTTACTTTCAAATGGCTTATGCCCGAAGAAGTATATATGATCTTTGATATAAAATATGTAGTATGCAATAAATACTTCAAAGATCTTAAACCCTTAAGAAATATTCCCAACAAAGATTTCTAAAAACATAGTTTTAAGGGAATCAAGGGTTTTAGCTCAAAATAATTTTTTCAATGAATAACAAGTGAGCTTTTGAATCTTACAATAAATGTGCAAAGATTCAAAAGTTAGAATAAGTTTCCCAAAAATATTTATCAGGAAATATATATGGGAGAACCTTTTAGCTTACTCTCAAGAATGTTTTTAAAAATAAGAAAATGAGAGTATAAAGCTTTGGATGAAGTATGAATGCTTCCAATTAGAAACTGAGTAACGAAGGTGTATATATAGAGTCTAGAAAAAATATGACCGTTTGGGATGAGAGGTGTCTCACCCCAGCATTATGAACATTTTAGGTAACCCAGAGAGACGTGCAAGGCTGGCTCAGAGATGGAGGAGGCGGCTGGGTCGGCATAGTTTTGGGGTAAATCTTGGGCCAAGTAGTAGAGCCCTTGGTATTTTGGAATTTTTGGGGAATGATGTGCATGTGTGTATATATATGTGTATGGAGGATTTGTAGCACTCTGGTATTGTATATTTCAGGATATGGTTTGGATATTATGTTTTTCACTATTTAGGTATGTTATTTTTTGGACAGGAAGATCTTCACTGCCCACTTGGGGTTTGAGATGTTATAGTATATATTACAAAAGTATTAGGGTAATTTTATTATATAGAAATAAAAAAAATGGTCAGAAATTTTGGGTTGTTACATTTTTGGTATCAGAGCCTAGGTTGTTAGGTTTTGTAGACTATAGTGTGCAACAGAAATAATACCAGAATATAGGAATAGATCAGGAATTTAGTGAGTCAATGTTGGGGAATTAAGATGAGTATTTAGGATTTTGTTCCGTGATCGGGAAGCAGGATTTCCATAGCGGTTTCTGTGTTTTTCCTAGGGTGACAATTTTAGGAAAATCATAGTAAACTATTGTCAAGTTGTGTTTCTCAATTACTAGATTGAATCTTAAATTAAGAATAAGGACGATAGATTAATTGATGGCATAAAATTTCAATTAGATGAATATGTTAGATATGTCATGCAGATAGGGTCCTCAGATTATGTTTATGTCCTTTGCAGGATGGACCCTAGGGGTAGTAGTGCACATGCCAATGGAGATGATGGTGTAGGCCCCACTGGAGCGGGTGGTGGCGATTCAGATGCAGTTCTGCGTAATGTGGCTCAGCAAGTTATGGCTGATATTGCACGAATCTCTTGAGAGCATGGAGGCCCATTGACAGACCAGGGTTATACCATCGAAAAGTTTACTAAAATGAATCCTCTGACATTCTCAGGGGGAGTTGACCCTGTGGTGGCCGAATATTGGATGCAAGAAATCGATAAAATATTGACGATGCTCCACTGTAAATATGAATAGAGGGTTCTCTATGCTACCTACAAGTTGACAAGCAAGGCTGAGAGGTGGTGGACGGCTACGAAATTATTGGAGAGACCCACACCAGTGACTATGACCTAGAGCTGGTTCAAGGAGGTATTCTTCAACAGATATTTTCCTGCCACTATCAGAGAGGCTAAGGTAGTGGAATTTCTAAATTTGTCCTAAGGAAACCTCACAGTTCAGCAGTATGCGGCGAAATTTATCGAGTTGTCACAATTTGCTCCCTACGTCATTCTAGATGAAGTTAAAAAGGCAAGGATGTTTGAGAGGGGCTTGAAGCAGGAAATTTATAAACAAGTGGTAGTTCCAAAGCTATAAGACTTCTCTGAATTAGTTTACAGGGCCACAGTAGCATAGGAAAGCGAACATAAAGATGTAGGAGCATCGAGCCAGAAGAAGAGGCCCACGCCTCCGGGTTTCCCAACAGGTCCAGTCGAGACCCTTGGAGAGGAGATAGATATGGTAGAGCTCCGAGACAGGAAAGAGGAGATCATGGGTACCAGGGCAAGCTGACATACCCTATTTGCCCCATATGCGATAGGAGACATATGGGAGCATTTCGATTAGGAAACAATGTTTGCTACAGATGTGGTAGACCAGGACACATAGCACGGGAGTGTCATTGGCCACCAAACAGTGCACTAGCCCCTAGATAGTTTCGAAGAAATTATCAAGTACCTAGGGGTGGTGGTCAGCAAAAAGGAATACAGCTCCGGCGAGAGTTTATGCATTGACACCGGGAGACGCTGAGACTGTTGGAGACATCGTGACAGGTATTCTTACTGCTTTACCATATAAAGTTGTTGTTTTGTTTAACACAGGTGCCATTCATTCTTTTATATCGTCAGGATATGCTAAATTATCTGGAGTCGAGGCACAGTTGTTAGCTATTGAATTGTTAGTAGCCACACTGACTGGATCAGTAGTGAGGTGTAGGAGAGTACTTAAAAACTATCCTGTAGGTATTCAGGAAAAAGTGTTACTAGCCAATCTTGTGGTGTTAGACATGCAAAGGTTTGATGTGATATTGGGTATGGACTGGCTAGTGGCTAATTATGCTACCATTGACTGCCATAAAAAAAATAAAAAATAAAAAAAAAGTGATATTCAGACCCCCGGGTGAGCAAGAATTCATATTCGTGGGATCACGTGTACACGCCTCACCACAATTAGTGTCGGCTATTCAGGTGAGGAGGCTGCTACAGGGTGGTTGCCAAGGGTATGTTGCATATATAAAGGAGATGTCAAAAAAAAAGAATTAAAACATACTAATATTCCAGTAGTTAGAGAATTTTCAGATGTTTTTCCAGAGGAATTACCCAATTTACCACAAGATCGAGAAATAGAATTTTCTGTGGATTTATTACCAGGGTCAGCACCGATATCTAAAGCACCTTACAAAATGGCTCAAACTAAACTGAAGGAATTGAAAGATCAGTTGCAGGAGTTATTGGATCAAGTTTTTATCAAGCCTAGTGTATCGCCTCTGGGAGCATCAATCCTGTTTGTAAAGAAGAAAGATAAGACTATAAGGATGTGTATTGATTATAGAGAAATAAATAAACTGACAGTTAAGAATAAATATTCTCTTCCCAAAATTAATGATTTATTTGATCAGCTCTAGGGGATCTAGATTTACTCCAAGATTGACCTTCAATCGGGATATCACCAAGTGAAAGTTAAAGCGGAGGACGTCTCGAAGAGAGCCTTCCAAACAAGATATAGGCAATATGAGTTCTTGGTAATGTCGTTCAGTCTGACTAATGCACCCGCAGTATTTATGGACCTAATGAATCAGGTGTTCCATCAATACTTAGACCAATTTGTTGTGGTATTTATTAATGATATACTAGTCTACTCAAAGAGTTTTGAGGAGCACAAATAACATCTGAGGCTGGTATTGCAGGTATTGAGGGAGAAGAAATTGTTTGCTAAATTCAATAAATGTGAATTATGGCTAAGGCAGGTCACTTTTATCGGGCATGTAATCTATGGGGATGGCATATCAGTAGATCCGATTAAAATAGAAGCAGTGGTAAGTTGGATAAGACTGGGGAATGCACAGGAGATCAGGAGCTTCCTAGGTCTGGCAGGATACTACAGACATTTTGTGGATGGTTTCTCCAAATTATTGGGTCCACTGACACGACTTACAAGGAAAAATATGAAATTCGAATGGACCGACGAGTGTGAGCAGAGCTTCCAGGAGCTAAAGCAGCAGTTGGCTATGGTGTCGGTGTTATCTATTCCATTAGGAGAAGATGGATTTGTGATATAAAGTGACGCATCCCAAAAGGGACTCAGATGTGTGTTAATGCAGCATGGAAGAGTTATTGTTTATGCTTCTCAGCAGCTTAAAGAGTATGGAAAGAATTACCCAGTACATGATTTAGAGTTAGTTGCAGTGGTGTATGCTCTAAAAATCTAGAGGTATTATCTTTATGGTGGGAGATGTGAAATTTTCACTGACCATAAAAGTTTGAAGTATTTTTTCACCAAAAAAGAACTGAATATGAGGCAAAAAATATGGTTAGAACTCATTAAAGATAATGATTACACTATCAGCTACCACCCAAGGAAAGCAAATTTGGTGGCTAATGCTCGGTGTGGAGTTAATAAAGGGTGATCATCAGGCATTAATTGTCAACCTAGTGTTATAGCCTTAATTTACAAGAAAAGATTAAAGATGCTCAGAGGAATGACGCAGAATTGATAAAGTTGATGGATAAAGTGCAGGACGGACAAGGAGAGGAGTTTACTATTTCAGATGATGGAGCCCTGAGGTTCTGTACTAGACTGTGCATTCCTACATATGCTAAAATTAAGAAAGCTATTCTAGAGAAGGCTCACAGATCCCTTTTACACAGTTTATCCTAGCAATACTAAAATGTATCGCAACCTTCGGGAATCTTTCTAGTGGAGTGGTATGAAGAGGGAAATAGCTGAATTCGTGAAGTAGTGTTTGACGTGCTAGCAGGTAAAGACTGAGCACCAAAGACCGGCAGGACAGTTGCAAACACTCCACATCCCTGAGTGGAAATGAGATCATATTTCTATAGATTTTGTCACAGGTCTACCAATGGCATTGTATGGAAAAAATGCTAAATAGGTGATTGTTAATCAGTTGACGAAGACCACTCATTTTCACCCTATTAAAGTTAACTATTCTATGAACCGACTGGCAGAGTTATACATACAGGAAATAGTTTGGTCTTATGGTATGCTAGTATCTATAATTTTAGATTGAGACCCACGGTTTACATCACAATTTTGGAGGAGTTTGCAGGAAGCTTTGGGGTCTCAATTATCATTCAGCACAACTTTTCATCCTTAGACTGATGGGCAAACAGAGAAGACGATCTAGATACTTTAGGATATGCTACGAGCATGTGTGCTGGATTTCGGGGTTAGTTGGACTCAATATTTGCCGCTAGTAGAGTTCGCATATAATAACAGCTACCAGGCCAGCATCAGGATGACACCTTATGAGACATTATATGGTAGGAGGTGTCGTTCTCCACTATACTGGGATGAAATGGGTGAAATGCAAGTTTTGGGACCAGAATTGGTGCAGCAGGCGTACGATAAGGTCTGACTTATTAAAGACAAAATCAGTGCGGTTCAAAGTCAGTAGAAAAGTTACGCAAATACTCGTCGCCGGGAGTTGGAGTTTGATGTGGGAGATCAAGTATTTTTTAGAATAGCACCGCTGAGAGGAACTATGAGGTTTCGAAAGAGAAGTAAGTTGAGCCCTAGGTTTATTGGCCCATTTGAGATATATGAGAGAATGGTTCTAGTCGCCTACAGGCTAAGTTTATCACCAACTCTATCTAGGATTCATGACGTATTTCATGTTTTCATGCTGAGGAAATACGTCCTAGATCCCTCCCACGTGATCAACTATGAGGAGTTAGAGTTTAGAGATACTTTGGCATATAAGGAAACACCAGTGCTGATTTTAGATAGAAAAGAATAAGAGTTACGCACCAAGAAAATACCATTAGTGAAAGTCCTGTGGATGAATCACGTAGTGGAAGAGGCCTCGTGGGAACTAGAGGAAGAGATACGATAGAAATACCCACATCTATTGAGTGGGGACCAGTATTAGACAAAAAAAAAAAAGAAATAGAGATAGTCCAAATAAATTTCGTTTTGTAATCTTCCAAAACCCTAATTGTAACCACGGTGTTCTTCCGTCATAAGTGATGGTAATTAATAAAATAAGTAGCAAATTTTCCTTAGAGGATGGTGTATAAAATAGATAACAAATTTAGAAAGCGAAATTTTATAAGAAGGAGAGAATGTAAAAACCTAGAAATTATAATGATTGAAAAATAGAGAGAGAGGAAAATTTAAAGGGAACAAAGCAGGGTTCGTCGACGAACGCCCTAGTTTCGTCGACGAACTACCATATAGGTTCATGGACGAATTGTAGTGTTTCTTCGACGAAGAGATACCGAGAGGGGGTAATTTAGACCCATTAGTTCATCGACGAGCTCTATACCTTCGTCGACAAACTCCCTTCTTCGGTTCATTGACGATTCCACGTGTCTCAACGACGAAGCCACATGACAACAGTTTATATATATCTGTAAAATCAGATTTTCAGCGAAATTTCATTTCCTATTTTGCTTTCTCTCTGTACCTACGGTTTCTCTCACTTCTCTCTAAGATTCCAGCTCTGTTTTTCCCCATTTTGACACTCAAAAGCTATCACGTTAATCCTAGGGAAATTCTTTACAACCTAGGCAGAGCAGAATCTTGGTTTGAGAAGTTTGGGCACCATCCTAAAATCAGGGTAAGAAGGTTATTTTAGGGTTTTATAGTTATTAGGCTTTTCTGAACTCAGATTTTGGGTTAGATGAAAATATACTGGTGTTTGGGATGGTTGAACTAGGGTGTTTTGGTTTCAGAATTTGGGTTTCGAAACACCACAAGCATGGATTGAGGATCCCAGCGGGTGTTATTTCAAGAATCCAGGTAAATGATAAATAGTATATAATTTAGACGAACTCAGTTAGTCAGGTAAAGAAAATATGTTATGTTAGTTAATTTAGAAATTTTACCAGTAAAGTATAGTATTTAAAGATGAGTTACAGAGTATGGTTTTTGAATAAATTAAAGCATGAAAATTATACAGTATTACAGATGATATTTATTGAGTTTTATTTCATTTGTATGGCATAAGAAATACTGAAAAATTACAGAATTTTATACAGATCTATAGAATCATGATTATACAGTTTTTACAGAATTATGATATTCAGCTTATACAGTTTTAATTATAGACCCATGGTTATACAGAATCTTACAAAATTACAGTTTACATGGTTATATAGAAATATAATAATACAATATTTTACAGAACCATGTTTATATAGTATTTTACATGACTATGTTTATACAGTATTCTACAGAACCATGTTTATACAGTATTTTACATAACCATATTTATATAGTATTCTACAGAATCATGTTTATACAGTATTTTATAGAACCCTGATATACAGAAGCATAGAATCATGACATACAAAAATATAGATTATACAGAATTACAGATTATACAGAAATACAGTTTTTATAGCATCATGGTTAATACAGTTGATATAAAATCATGGTAAAACATATAAATATTATATAGAAATAGTATTACATTTTATCAGACCCTAATGGAACAGAGCAGTTTATAGAGCACGGTACCGTAACTATACAGTATAGACAATGCAACCATATGTCTTAGATAGAGTATGGTATTGTTGATTGTGCCTCAGGTAGGGTAGAGAGCTCCTTGGCATTCGGACCAGGTAGAGTGGGTCTTTCGTGCTATAGGCATATCAGATATATGCATACAATTAGACTAGCACTGGTAGGCCAACCAGTGTTTAGTCCCGCCTACAGCCTGCACAACCTTGTCATGAGGGGTTAAATCATGACATTCAGTCATCGAGAGAAGTTTTCAGAATTATGTACATATACATTATACACAGTAAACAGAGATTACCTATTATAGTTAGAAGTATGATTAAATAGATATCTCAAAAATTTCCTTATTTTAAATGACATAGGTGTGGGTTATTATACATATATTTTTGCATGATTTCTCATTTATAGTTTTAATTAAAGATGACGTTTGCGTACAGACTCATATGCCACACACTGATAATTATATGTTTCTCCTTACTGAGAGGTGTCTCACCCCAACATTATGAACATTTCAGGTAACCTAGAGAGACGCGCAGGGTCGGCTCAGAGATAGAGGAGGCGGCTAAGTTGGCATAGTTTTGGGGTGAGTCTTAGGCTGAGTAGTAGAACCCTCAACATTTTGGGATTTTTGGGGAATGATGTACATGTGTGTGTATATATGTGTATGGAGAATTTGTAGCACTATGGTATTGTATATTTTGGGATATGGTATGATATTATGCTTTCCGCTATTTAGGTATGTTATTTTGTGGACAGGAAGATCCTCAATGCCCACTTGGGATCTGAGATGTTATAGTATATATTACAGGGATATCAAGATAATTTTATTATATAGAAATAAAAAAAAATGGTTAGAAATTTTGGGTCGTTACAGATAAAATCCAATAATGCTCTTGATTTTTCAAAATATAGCACTACACTCCTTGAGTTTTTGAAAACTACCAAAAACTTCTTAAAGTTTAATTTTATTTAAAAAATAAACTTTCCATTAGTTGACTATTAAGTATATGTGAAAAAAAAAAACAATTTTTTCTATAATATAATGATATTTTAAAATGACACTAGCTTAATAAATTAAATTGAACAAATTGGTTAGTATTTGCAAACTAAACAACTTGAAGACCTAGTTGATTTTTGAATTAACCGTTCTAACAAATACAATCGCTTTAGGTAAACCAATTGACATTAATATTACAAAAAAATTATTATTATTTTAAAATTTTAAAATATATATGACTAAAAATTGACTAATAAATCATAAAAAATATCTAGTAATTATAATGCTACAAAATGTTTTTCAAATGTATTTTTCATACAAATTTAATAACTAACCTCATCATAAAACAAACAAAACATAATTCAATAGTTCTAAATTCAAGTAATTTATCAAATATTATGTTAAAAAATAAATTAAAATTTTAAAATTCTTTATTTATAAATTAAAATTATAAAATTGAATATTAGATCTTCTATGTGTAACATATGAATGTTAAATGGATAAAAAAAACTCAATTTTATATTAATTGGTATTAAATTTTCCTAATTTTATTCAAATTCTAATGCTATTAAATGTGGTATTCAGTCAAATTTAAAAGGAGAGTTGCAGTTCGACCAAACATTTGATCTTGTCCAATTTTTTAAACTATATTTTATTTGTTGAAGATATATTTAGTCATTTAATTTACATAAAATACATCTAACAAATTGTTTGGAAGAATATAAATTTTTTTTAAGTATTATTCTAAATTTAAAGTATTAATTATTTTCATAATTTTTAAATTTTTTTAAAATAATAACTTTATTATGTTTTCATGTTTTTGTCAGGTTGTTGTATTTGATTCACTTATAATTTTAATCTTAATCTTCAAAATATTTTTTAATCAATTGACCAATTTTTTAAACTTAATTTATTAAATTAATGTTATTTTTTAAATTATATTATTAAAATTAAGTGGAACGGTAAATTATTACATTATTAAGGATTAATTTTATATATTTTTTATTAAATTTGACGGTTACCGTCACTTAACTAAAGATTCATATAAAATTTCAAAAAAATTGTGTAATAATTTTCAAAAATTCAAGGTTGAGCGTTATATTTGAAAATTTGTTGTTGAATTTTGTCCTATTAAAATTTTAAAAATTAGGTAACCCTTACGGCCGTTACCGTCTGGGGACGAGAGGATAACGCCTGACGGCACCGGCGAGCCTGACCTTGGCGCCGGCCAACGGCGGTCAACTGCTAAGTAAAACCACGCGCTAAAAGCGAGAGTAGACCAGTGTCATCGTCGTTACCTTCAACAGAAAGCCTCCGGACGCCGTCATCTTATCCCTTCTGACAACAGCTCTTCTGTTCTAACGCTCAGGCAGACTACAAATAAGCATTCGCCCATTCTTATCGCTCTTCGCTTTTCCTCTGCACTCTTCTTCGATCTACGACCTCTTTTGGATTGCGAAACTTCGATTCAGTTTTGCTCGGCGACAGACTCAGTTATGGATAGAGCGATTTACAGACAGAGAGTTCTGCTTGAACATCTCCGTCCTTCTAATCAAAACCACGAGTCTTCAGTATCTGTAAGTTCATGATTCCCCCACTCCCTTTCTAATTTTGATTGTTCGGTTTAGGGATTTCCGACTGATTTCGTAAGTGCTTTTACATTGTAATTTGATGTTTTGTTGTCGTTCGTGGAGCTCTGAGTAGGTGGATTTGGGTTCAATTTTCTTTCCGATCTATGGAATTCAATTTTTTTCGTGTTTTAGGGTTCTTGTTTAATGAGACGCGCGTAAAATAGATCACGGACTCGGTTCAATTTCCTTTTTCTTTTTTTTTTTACCTTGCATTTTAGATTTCTTTCTGCTTTATTATTATTGTGAGTATTAGAAACCCCTTTGATATTTTATGCTTAATATTCACAGAACCCTAATCCGATTATGTGTTCCTTCTGTTTGAATGCTTATTCATAATGTTAGTAGGTAAGGGCTGATTGGTCTCATCTGTGTTTTTTTCTTTTCTATTTTGCTTGTAATATATTGAAGAAATAGGCCGGGACAACACTTCTTCGTTGTTAGTGTTTTTCTGTTGCCAATTTTCAGCTGGCATAATTGAAAATCAGATTTTATTGTTTTGGTTGCCACATAAGTCATAACGTTAATATTTAACAATCACGTGTTTGGACTAAATCGTTTTCACTCAATATTTTTGATGAAAATTTGAAATAAATTTACCATTTGAATTTAAAATAAAATTAAAATAATAAAAGAGTAAATAATCCAAAAATATCCACTATTTTCAATTTCATGTTCAAGATGATTGTTATTGGAATGCTAAAAAGTGAGTGTGAAAACTTAATGATAAATAATTATAATTATGCTGTCTTTAATTTATATATATTTTCCATTTTCACTTTTTTGATAATATTTATTCATTGTTATTTCATCCAAGGAAGAAAAATAAAAAACTGTGTAATTAGTTTTTCATTTGTTTCAGTTCTGAGAATATTCATAACCAAACAAGGTGTCAATTTTCAGTTTCAGTTTTTAGTTTTCACTTTTTTCTTTTCATTTGCATTTTCATAATTTTTGAATACCAAATGATCCCAAAATTTTCAGTTGTTCAACTGCAGTTCTTGTTGTTCTATTGTTTTGTGGTCTTGTTTGGCTGATTTTGTTTCAAATTTTAATTTCCTTCATGCATTTTTCCTTTAAACTTGGGTAACATTTTTCTGAACAAGTCTTTATTTTACTACTAGGCATCTGTTTGTTTGGCTGGTGATAGTGCTGCATACCAGAGAACTGCTGCATTTGGCGATGATGTGGTTATAGTGGCGTAAGTTGCTTTACTGTGCAAATGTTATGTGTAAACTGATGTTGTTTTTAAACAATTGAACTATAACATTAACATAGTTATAGTGGCATCAGTTGCTTTACTGTACATTTGGGCTTTGTATTTTTATAAACTTGTGCCTTTACTTTGTATAGTGCATATCGTACTGCAATGTGCAAGTCCAAAAGGGGTGGTTTTAAGGACACTTTTGCTGATGATCTACTTGCGCCTGTTTTAAAGGTTTGTTGTATTATCTTATCTTATTTTGGGTTGATTTAACTTTTCTGAAACTTGAAATGTAATTGACAGATTCCAAAGCACACAATTTTCCCTTTTTATTTTTATTTCCCGAATTTTGTTTACTTGCCAATTCTATTGATTACTGTTGGTGTAGGCAGTGGTAGAGAAAACAAACCTGAACCCAAGTGAAGTTGGGGATATTGTCGTCGGTACAGTGCTTGCACCAGGTTCCCAAAGAGCAAGTGAATGCAGGATGGCTGCATTTTATGCTGGTTTTCCTGGTACATGTTTACTTATTTATGTTTTCTGTGTTAATTCTTCATGATTCTTAGCATGAAACCCATTTGACTGCTTGAATATATTATTTGTATGGCAGAAACTGTTCCAGTTAAAACTGTAAATAGACAATGTTCCTCTGGCCTTCAGGCAGTTGCCGATGTTGCTGCTGCTATTAAAGCCGGATTCTATGACATTGGTAAGAATTCATTCACTTTAGAGGATTTGGTGTGATTACATCTTTATGAGCATGGAGCGTCATCTTCTTTATTTTTCTGTGTAGGTATTGGGGCAGGGTTGGAATCTATGACAGCAAATCCAATGGCTTTTGATGGGACAGTCAATCCAAAAGTCTTCTCTCCCACTATCTCTTACTCCCTGTCTTTCACACACACGTGCACATGCACGAACACAAGCTCGTGTCTCATGCCCTGATTTCTTCTACATGCACAGGTTCTCAGTTATTTTTAATGGAATTTTTATCCGCTTATAATATCTTTAATTGTACCAGGTAGCAGAATTTGAACAAGCCCAAAATTGTCTTCTCCCCATGGGCGTTACTTCTGAAAATGTGGCTGCTCGTTTTGGAGTAACAAGACAGGAGCAAGACCAGGCTGCAGTGAGTTGAATACATTAAGATGTGTGGTTGTTGCTCCAATGTGGTCATCTTACTGCCTTTTGTGAATTTATGTTTGTAGGTTGAGTCTCATTGGAAGGCTGCTGCTGCAACTGCCCTTGGTAAATTCAAAGATGAAATAATTCCTGTAGCCACCAAGGTTAGACTATTTTGCAGTTATTTTGCAAAATTTTAAAAGAGTTCATTTAATACCTTTTAGGAAGTGAATAAGACAAAACTTAGGAACTAGTGAATGAAAGAGTGCACCTTGCTTTAGGAAATGATGATTTAACCTAGCTTATTGTGTAACTGTAAAAAAAAAAAAACTGAAAAATTGTGTTGAATCATTTTTTTTATGTATAGCATTACTCTTTTTTGCAATTCATTGTTCCCATTCTTCTTTCAGTTATTTTCTTTGCATGTTTATGTGTTGTTCTTGTTTCAATATTAATAATAATTTCATCCAAAAAGATTGTTGACCCAAAGACTGGGGAGGAGAAACCAGTTACAATCTCTGTGGATGATGGTATTCGGCCTAAAACGACAATTTCAGATCTGGGAAAGCTGAAACCTGTGTTTAAGAAAGATGGGAGCACTACTGCTGGTATTGTATATTGCAGATTATCTAGCCTTCCCATTTGGCTCCTTTAGACTTCATTATTTGGGGCTTGCATTGTAGGGAACTCCAGCCAAGTGAGTGATGGTGCTGGAGCTGTTCTCCTTATGAAGAGAAGTGTTGCAATGTGTAAAGGATTACCCATTCTTGGTGTATTTAGGTATGTAATTCCTAGAATAATTCTCACTAAATTTAGAATAAGCTCTCCATTGTTATGGCCTAGGCAATAGCATACGTCTGTCATGCACTTCTCTAAGTTCTTTTGATCTCTTTGCATTGGCCAAGGTACATTTATTGCTCATATTTAAGGTTTCAAGTCTCTGCTTATTTCTTCTTCTTCTTCCTTTTTTTGCATGGGCAGGGGAATGGGGTTGTTTGAGGGTTGAGAGGGGTATCTCCAATATAAGTTGCAGTTGTCAAATTGTTCCAATTGATGTTCCCTACAAGTTATAAATGTGGAAAAAAAAAAAATGTCTCTAACTAAATAGTTTATGTATATATTTAAAGAAAATTTTATTGATAGCAGGAAGAATATGTAAGGACACAAAATCATCCAAAAAAAAGAAGAGAAAATAAAAAGATAAATGACAATAGGAAAGGGTTAAAGGTACACTGCAAGCCAATCACGTTGAAGATCCAAGAAACCTGAGCATCCAAAAAGACTAGAAGAGAAAACCTCATGATGATGCAAAAAGATGATTGTCCCAAATCAAAGCACAATTCTGGAAATGCAGGAATTTCTCTCAGGCCAAACAACCCATGAGTAGTAAAAACTGCACATCGTCATACTGAATAGTTTAGATAATCCTCTTGCTTCCTTTTGCTGCCCAAAACATTTAAACCCAATCTGGCTGTACATCCAAAAAACAACTCCCAAAGCAACCAGATGAAAAACAAATTCAGAGTGAAGCAAAAAAGAAAATCTGATCTCGAATTAAGTCTCTAAAAAAAGCCTGATTTCATAAAATAAGAGCATTTCTTCCCAGCCAAATCACCCAAAAGACAGCAAAAACAGCATATTATTAAAGTTTCCTCACTTCCTTGTGCCTCCCAAATCCTCTGAAATTAGTCAATGAAAAATCCTCTAAAAGAGCCTGTGTACCCAACACTCTCTGTACGCACCAAAGAGCTTGTTCCCTAAGGACCAAGCCAAAGAATAATGAACAAGAACATAAGCATGGGTCTCAACACTCTCATAATGCACCACACAAACATCATGAGACTGCGGTTTTTAAGTTGTTCTAATAACACATATTGTTGGTGTTAAGTCTATTAAGAAGGCCATCCATTCTAGAAGAAGGAACCTTAACTTTCCACAAACTGTTGGCAGCAGGAATGAGTAAGATGAGAAGCATGAAAGAATCCTAGAAGAACCAAATTCCAAACTCTTGACTCCAATGTTATGAGGAGTATAAGAAAGCTCCTCCACTCTCTATTATTAAGATTTCTAGGAAATTGGAAGTTCCAGTATATCCTTCTGTTAACAACCATAAAAGAAGACATAGGTCCATTTTGACATGAAGAAAGATAAAAGAGCGAAAGGGAAAGCAACTAAAGCCAAAGATTTCCCCAAAAAATGATCTATCTCCCTCTTCAAATTTAGTACCCAAGGGGAAGCACCTGTGAAATGAATAATTAAAAGATTATGTCATCGAATCTAATAGAATACATTTTGTTGACAAATCAAATGCCCTGTAAATTTGTATTGAAATTTTCAAGTTGTTATGCTGCATATTTTACTCTGGTTGTAAAATCTATTTCTTTTTCTAACAAAATGCACGCACCAAAACTGTCATCCACACACAAAGTATGTGAGCCACTTGAAGCTTCAGCGGCTCAGCCTACCAGCTTCTGGAAAAGGTCCATTTGTAAGGACTGCATAACCTGAAAGATTTAGAAATGTCAATCAACTTCCCCATGGGAGCTCCATAGATTCCATCTAGTGGAGCGGAAATTCTGAGACTGCCTGCTGATGCTTATTATGCTAGGGAAAAAAAAAAAGGCCCCCTCTACCGAATTTGAAATGGCTGTCATAGCTGGCTGCCGTAGAACTTTGTCCTGCATGAGGATACTGATGATGATGCTTCCCAGCCTTTCATGTGATCATGTAGCATCCACAGAAACATGTTGAGTCCTATGACTTCACTGGCCCCTGAAAATTTCACAATCAGTCCAGCCCAAGACCGCATTTATTATGTTTTTAAACTAAGTGTTCAAACTGCCACTACAAGTTTATACTTTAATATGCTTTACTTCACTTAATACCTCGTCTGAATTGAGCATTACATGGTGCCGGGCATTCCTGATTCTATGCAACTATTATCCCACAGTAGTGTCTGTTTCATGACTAAGCCTCAAAATTGATGAGAAATGACTAAGGCTACTGCTCAAATAATAAGGAAACTATTTGGTGCTACCTGTGCAGGACATTTGCTGCTGTTGGCGTGGATCCCAGCATCATGGGCATTGGCCCAGCTGTTGCAATTCCTGCTGCAGTCAAGTCTGCTGGTCTTGAACTACAGGATATTGATCTTTTTGAAATAAATGAGGTATTGATGAATAACAAAATAGCTTATTCAATTACTCTGAAATTTTTGTGACTTGCCAATTGTGAAAGTAATCCATTTATTCCCTTTTACAGGCATTTGGTTCCCAATTTGTATATTGTCAGAAGAAGCTGGATCTTGATCCAGAAAAGATTAATGTCAATGGAGGTGCAATGGCCATTGGGCACCCTTTAGGTGCAACAGGTATATACAGCGCACAAATTCCAGCGAAAATAGATTTCGTGATCTGTAACTTGGAAGTACTGACTTATGGTTTCCCCCCTTCCCCTGACCAATTCACTTCTCTATACCATAAGAGTTAAGAATTGTTAGATCTTATGTCTGTACATACGGTCTACATGCTCTTACGCATGGATGCGTATGGTCTTTTAGCACAGATGATAATGGGGGAAAAATGCTTGTCAGTTTGGAATGTTGTTGGATAAATTTTTAAATTGGTTGGAACTAGGGAATATATTTTCTTAAATATAGCGCATTAGATACTGTCAAGTCTTGGCATTTTTACTGATTATGGTTGGAGCTGGATGATTCTTGGATTTGGTGGCCCATGGAGTGATGGTCATATTATTGCAAAAAATTCTTGGAAAAAATCTTCATATCACTTCATGTGTTTAACTTTTCTCTGTGTCTTGCAAATGTATGTTCAACAACCATGCACATTTGCTTGCTAACATCGATGCTTTTTCTTTGGGATTTCGAACCCTCCTTTGTTCCAGATAATTGAGCATTTCTTCCTTGTATTCTTGCGAGTGTTGAATCTTTGTGTTAAGGTTGTTATTACCAAACCTGCATTCTAATCATGGAAAATAGTCTTTCCAATTATGGAGGTAGGGCTGCATTTATGTTGCCCTTCATACGCCAATGGCATAGGAGCCATGTGCACAGGTGGTTATTAAAAAAAAATCCTGGCAGTTGATGATGGATTATTAAATGAAATTTGAGTTGGTTTCGTTGGATAATTTTCTTGGCCAAAATTCAGTTAATTTGGGAATATAACCAATTTAATGATAACTGAATGCTCACCCCTAGCCATGTGAGGGCCCCTGATGTGTTTGTTGCTTCATCCTTCCTTGCAGATTTCAAGTTTAGTGTAATTACATTGGGTGTTCTTCATTAAGCTCTGTAATTTAGCATTCTGCTGTCTTTGCATTCTCTTAACTTACCATGGGTTTATTGTATAGGTGCCCGCTGTGTTGCTACTCTATTGCACGAGATGAAGCGCCGTGGCAAAGACTGTCGTTTCGGAGTGGTGTCAATGTGCATAGGTTCTCTCCCTCTCTCTCTCCCTCTCCCTCTCCCTCTCTCTATGATATGGCTGATGACCAATATGTGTGACCCACTTGGTGCACTGCAGGGACAGGAATGGGAGCAGCAGCAGTGCTGGAGAGGGGTGACTGTGTTGATGAACTCCGCAATGCACGGAAAATTGAAACCCACAATCTTTTATCGAGGGATGCCCGGTAGACTTCACCATGCTTCTCCCTGCGTGTCAATCACCTGTCTATTCAATAAAATTTATAGCTGGAAGAGGGATTCATAATAAGGTGGTGTTGTGTAATCAATGACATTATTGAGACGCAGGATTCTATAGCAACCCTCCTCCCTCTTATATAACTTATACCAAGCAAAGGTCTGCCATGTTTTTCTCTTCATTTTATTGCGTATAATGCATTAGTGACCGTGCTTAACAGGCTTTTGATTGGTTCAATGCTTTATAGAATAGTGTAATAAGGTCTTGCATCTATTTAAGGGACCATACCAAACTCGATGACAAATGTGGACATGAAAGGAAAAATGTGGAAAAGGGTTCTTCTTATTTTTTGACTTGGTAAATGATGTTTCCATAAAGTTATCGACATGAAGTTCCCTTCAAATAAATCTCATTTTTAGAGGATTAACCTCCTTACGCAAAATGGTTTTCAGTAAATGCCCTATTATTGACAACCCAGCTCGTCAGAAAATGGCATTCGTCTATGTAAAGCGAGAAACATTGATGGTGGTTGCAGTTGTTCAGGGCTTTAGGCTTTAGAAAGGAATGTATGGAGTTCTTCATATTAGCAACTTTGAGGGGTTGGTTTGCTACGCCTATCTCAATTTTCTTCTTACAATGTGGACTTTAATATAACTATATTACGATTAAACCATGTTCAAGTTTAAATTTTACACTTCCAAATGCAATCTAAGTATCCAAACATATATGGTTTAACTTATTTTTTAAAACTTTGCCTATAAGCAATTACTCCATTCTATGTCAGCTCCTAAACTTTCTATGGTCGAACAAAGAGCAAGCGATGTTGGGCGAAATTGAAGAGAAGCCTTTTTTATTTCCTTATTAATTATTTATAATCATTTTTATAATATTAAATTTCTAGGCCTCATACATTTCTTTAAACTATTGTGTTTTATAGAAGTTCTAATCTAAAATCCCATAATATTTTTTATTTTTATAATTAAGAAAATTAGCTTTTACATTTAACAATATTTATACAAACTACTGCTAGATGCATTATAAAAATTTTTTAAAAAAAGAAACATTACCACGTATTGAAAACTTCAATTCTAAGGGGAAAAAAAGGAATTTTTTTTTTCTTTCCTTTTTTTTTTACTTAAATTTAAAGAAAAGATTTTGAAATATTTGTTGATATTGTTTATATATTGAGTGAGATAGTTTTCATGTTCAACATTCTTATTTTAATTAATTAACAATTTTTATACTTATTCTAATTATAGTTAATGTGATGCTAAACTGTATACACACACACACACACACTAATATAACATTTTAAATTTCTCCATATGAAAAAAATGTTCGAAAAATGATAAGAAACTTTCATTTTAGACACAAATATGTGCCATTTATATAAAATCTAAATTTTTTATTTGATTTCCAAGGTTAGTTTATCATTTAAAAAAAAAAAAACTTATAAAATAGGAATATAGGATAATATATACCTATATACACATTTTTATTTAATCCTTTCAATGTTATTAAATAAAGAAATGAGGTCATTTCTTTCAAATTAAGAGTTATGGAACCACATGACACTTTAAACTAACAATTAATCTTCATCTATTTAATTAAACTCATCATATAATCTAAAATTACCTAAGAGGCATCCAATGGTTAGAGTCAGAAAATTCTGTATTAGAGATATTGAGCTCAAACCTTGGAAGGGGGAGAAGGGTTATAGAATGAGCGATTGACATCTTTCATTATATAGTTCAAACCTAATTAGCTTCAATCAACCAAAAAATATACATCATGTGAGAGGGCATCATGGAAGAAACAAATATTAAAAACCCACTAAGTTTTCTATAATAGCAAACTGCTCCTATAACTTTGACCCATTATATAAAAGACTTGCTAATTTTTTACTTAACAATTTGCTAAATTAAACAACAACAATAACAGACCTTAAGTCTCATTAGATGTGATCAGTTACATGAACCCTTTTTTGACAATTCAAACAATTGAAGGCAAATTCATCAAATGACTTAAGAGTTATTAAATCCTTATTTAATATCTCATTTAACGACTCTACCCGTTTTACTACCAATAACACTAATTAGGTCGCTTCTCTTCATCAATGCACTACTTGGTTTGCATTTCAAATATTCAAACCATATAAATATATGGGTAGGGTTTTAATTCAGGGGATGTTGGACTTATTGAGCTAACTATTGGGACACCTATGTTGAATTTTTTTTATTTTACTACAGTTGATGTCACTCACCACGCACCCGCCACGTGCCAAGCTACGACAACTGTTTGGCATTTGACAAGAATCGTTGTCAGCGATCCAACTGTCGAGAGAAAACACACATTGGATGAGAAAGATTGCGCCACATCACTCACCAATCCCAAATGTGTGGTCTTGGTTATGCCACATGTCCCCATCCGTACGATGACACATGTCCCAGGCAAAGGAGGCAGGGGGGCGGGCTGTGGCGCCAAAAGTTCTCGAATCTCTCCCTTCTCATCTATCTTTCTTCCAAATAGCTCCGAATAGCTCTCTCCCCTCTCTTTTCGTTGCTTACTCTCTCTCTCTCTCTCTCTCTCTCTCTTTGTTCTCTTAACTCTAGAGGAGGGGAAGAAGAGAGAGAAAATAGAGAACAGGAGAGAGAGAGGGAGTTAGAAGGGAAGGAACGGAGGAGCGAAGGATGGAGAGGAAGAGAGAGAGAAAAAGAGAGAGAGAGAAGAGTAGAGAAGAGGAGATAGAGAGAGAGAGAGAGAGAGAGAGAGAGAAGAGAAAAAGAGAGGGAGAGAAAAGATAGGAGCGAGAGAGGGGCGAGAGCGGGAGGGGGGAAGGGGTACAGGGAAGCGGGGAACGAGAAGAGAAGAGGAGAGAGTAGAGAGAGAGCTGCAGATCGCGCGCGAGAGCGAGCGATGATCTCTCTAGGATCTCTCGAGCTCTAAATGTATGTCTCCCCTCATATCTCACCCCCGCCCTTTCTCATTTTGCTGGTTTGGACAATGCCAACCATGGCAAAGAGTTTCAAGCTCTACCTTGCTTTCTAGATCTAAACACAAATCAACCAAAGGTAAAGATCCGATCCATTTCTCTTTAATTTATTTTTTTTTTCATTCATTTTTTTTTTTTGAGAAACAAACAAGGGAAACTGTGGCTTAGGTTTAGTCTGAACTAAAGTTAGGCTCGAGTTGAATTAAACTTAACCTAAGTTGTAGGTTTGGTTTAAGTTGGTTGGGCTAGGGTTTTAATGTAACGACTCGAAAAATAATGATATTTAAATAATAAAGAGAGAGGAAAATGGAAACAATAATAGAAGGAGGCAACCGCCTTCGTCGACGACATTGCATTTTGGAGGTGATAATTTCAAAAAATTTCCTAGGCCTCGTCGACGAAGTTCTGTCTCGTCGACGAGAAGATACCGAGAGAGGATTTCTGGAAGTCTGAAATTCATCGACGAGGGTGCAGGTAGGGGTGAGCAAACGGTCGGTTCGGCCAAATTCGGTTAATTAACCGAATTAACCGAAAATTTCGGTTAAAGAATAGTGTTAACCGAACCATTGGGCTTCACCGAACCGAACCCGACCGAATTTATTTTCGGGTAATTCGGTTAACCTAATTTAACCGAGAAATATGAGGGAAGGGGGAATTGGGAAGGTAAATCCGAACAAGGGAAGGGGGAAGTCAGGAAGGAGTCGGGGGAGATGATTGAGCTCGGGTGAGCTTGACGCCGATGACGATGAGGAGTCGGGGGTTGTTCTAGTTGACGATGGCTGGACCAGTGGCGAAGGCGATGGCATCACGTGAAGAGGTGGTGCCGTGTGCGGAATGAGGCTCGTGAGCGAGAGAGAAGGCAGGACCAGTGAGGGCTTCTGGGACTTCTCACTCAAAGAGCAGTTACTGCGTTGCAATGTTGGTGAGAACTGATGAGGGCCGCGACGGGCGCCCGGCGATGGACACAGATTAAGGCATCGCGTTGAAGATTGGTGCCTGGTGGGTGCAGAGGAGCTCGGGGTAGTTGAGCGAGGAGGAAAGGCGACGACGATTGCCTCTGACTTCAGAGAGCAGTGATGTGTTGGTGATGATGGCCGGGACGGCTGACGGCGATGGCGACGGGCGACGACGACGGCGGAACGAAAGGCATTTGAGGACTTACATGTTCTGGACTTCTGTGAGAATGCTCGCAGTGAGAGTGTGAAGACTGTGAGAAGTATGAGAGGGAATTCGGGAATGATGTGAAAAATTGTGAAAATCCGATTTTAATTAGTACCTTTATATTTAAAATTTAATCATTGTAAAATCGGTTAATCGGTTAAACCAAATTAATATTCTCCATTAAACGAACAGAACCGATTTAACCGATAAGATTGGAAAAACATACGAACCGACAGAACCGAATTTTTTAACCGAACCGAACCGACCAATTTCGGTCGGTTAATTCGGTTTTCCCCGAATTATGCTCACCCCTAGGTGCAGGTTTGTCGATGAACTTTCTACAGGACTCGTCAACGAGGTGATGTGACTCGTCGACGAATCCCGTAGTATAAATAGTGCTTAAACTCAGTTTGTACGCAGAAATTTCAGCAAAGACTCTCTCTCTCTCCTCTCTCTACGGTTCCTCTCCCATTTTTCTTCGATTTCGGCCCCGTCATTCGCCGGATCAACGATCTGAGGCCACCACGACGCTCTTGGCGGAGTTCTCTTCAAGTCTGTTAGATCAGATCATCAGTGGGACGAAGTTGGATTTCCTCACAAATTTAGGGTAAGGTCTTTTAAGAAAAATTTGGCTTTCCAGCAGTTGTAGAAAATGTAGTAGACGTAAAAATAATGATGTTTTGTTCTAAAATATATGATTTTCAGGGTGTTGAGTAGAGAACCTGACGGGTGAAGGACCCATCATAATAGGGGGATTTTAGCATAAATCAGGTAAGGGAAATATGCTATGCTGGGAGTTTTAAGAATGTTAACAGAGATTCCATAGATACATATATACCAATTTATTATACAAATTTTACAGAATAAGAGTTTTAATGTTTGTGTGGCCTGAGTAGATATTTATCGAATGTAGAATTTATACAATGTTTCAACATATAATGTTATATAGTGTATATATATATATACAGATATTCACAGATATTTAACAGACAGATTTATACAAATTTTATTCAGTTCAGTATATTATAGTATTTACAGAACGTCTTATTTTCCTAAAAGCCATAACACACAGTTTATACAGACAGTGATATATCTCGCTTATAGTAATTACAGAATATATGATTATACAGTGATTACAGAACAATTTACAGTCCATGCATACCGTTTTTACAGTTTATTTTAGAAAATATAGTTGATACAGATACAGTTTATCACAACGTCATGGTTTATACAGTTATTACAGACTCATGGTAAAATAGATAATTGTATATAGAGATATATTATACAATATCAGATCCTGTTGAACCATACAGTTTGCAGAACACGGTACCGTTGCTATATACAGATATACAGTATAAAGTGTAACCACCTATTCAGATAATACGTGGTATAAAGGTCGATCGTATAGAGCCCACGAGTGGACAGGCTCCCCATCAGATATGGGTTGAGGAGGGCTGGTCAGACCGATTGAGTATAGTGGTTTATCCTGGTCGGCCAACCAGGATAGATCCCCCCTACGAGGTTAAATCATGAGGGGTTAAATCATGACACACAGTTATCTACAGAGAAGTTTTCAGTTATTATATGTATATACAGATTTACAGAGATAGAAAATATACTTATATATATTAGAAGTATTTGGAGTAGAAACCTAAAGTACAGATATGATAAGCAATAGGGAAAAGGTGATGGTTTATATTACTAGCATTGTATTTACAGAAGATTCAGTGATACATGATTATATAGTAATGAGTTCATAGTATGGTAACTATTTGTCACACACTAGTCAAGCATATTTCGTCTTACTAGCGTTGGCTGTATCACATTATTTTTTTTAACACTTTTTAGGTGAAAAGGCAGGGCAAGAGACCCGGCTAGAGATAAAAGGGCCTTAGTATTGCCCTGACAATAGAGTGAATATTTTAGGAAGTATTTTTGTATAGCCCTAGCCTAGTTGAGGGTATTTTTGGGAAGCAGTCATATATGTATATTTTGAAGAACATTTTAGCACTCTGGTATTATATGTAACTATATATGGTTATATTCATTTGATTTCCACTTCTCGCTGCTTAGGTTGATGGTTTGATTTAATTCAGTTTGGTATCAAAGCATTATAAATGTTATAGTATATAAATAAATAAATAAAAAACACCCCAAGTTAAATAGCAGGTCGTTACAATTAATTTGGGGAATGTTGGACTTACTGAACAAACTATTGGGTCACCTATGTTGAACTTTTTAGAATTTACTATAGTAGGGTGACATCATGTTGGCGTCACTCACCACATGGCAAGCTACGAGCGTTGGGCTTTTAACACGAATCGTTGTCAGCAATCAAACTGTCGAGAGAAAACACACATTGGACAACCAAGATCGCGTCACGTCACTCCCCAGCCCCAAGCGCGCAATCTTAGTTATGTCACATGTCACTTTACGTACAATGAGACGTGTCCCATTAATTATTTCTTTTTTCCAAAATTTTTTTAATCTCTCCTCTCTCTTTCTCTCTCTCTCTCGAACAACCCTCTCTCTCTACTGCTCATTCATCTCTTCTTTCGCTATCACAACTTATATCTCTTTTTCTCCGCTAAGCCCTTATCACGCTCTCTCTCGCAAAACACAATTTTCTTCGCCGAATATCTCTCTCTCTCTCTCTCACACACACACACACACAAACACATTTTTTAGGTTTGGACAAAGCCCCACCATGGCAGAGAGTTTCAAGCTCTACCCTATTTTCCATATCTAAACACAATTCAACCAAAGTTAATTTTATTTTCTTTTTCATTCATTTTGTTTCATTTTTAAAGAAACAAACAAGAGAAACTGAGGCATAGGTTTAGTCTGAACTAAGGTAAGACTTGAGTTGAATTAAACTTAACCTAAGTTGTAGGTTAGGTTTAAGATGGTTAGGCTAGGGTTTTAATTCGGGGAATGATGGACATATTGAGCTAACTATTGGGACACCTATGTCGAATTTTTTTGAATTTACTGCAGTAGGGTGACATCATGCTAACGTCACCCACCACGTGCCAAGCTACAACGGCCGTTTGGCATTTGACATGAATCATTGTTAGCGATCCAACTATCAAGAGAAAAAACACAATGGATGGGAAAGATCGTGCCACGTCGCTCGCTAACCCCAAATGTGCGATCTTGGTTGTGCCACATGTCATCGTCCCTACGGTGAAATGTGTCCTATTAATTATTCTTTTTTATTTTTTTTTTCCAAAAATTCTCGAATCTCTCCTCTCTCTCTCTCTCTCTCTCCTTTGTCTGTTCTCTCTCTATCTCTCTTTATTGTCTCTCTTTCTCCCGAACTCTCTATTGTCTCTCTCTCTCTCTCTCTCTCCTCTCTCTCTCTCTCTCCTTTGTCCTCATCTCTCCCCCTCTCCATTCTCTCTCTATTTCCTTCTCTCACACAACCTTCTCTCCCTTTTTCGATTCTCTCTCCCTACTCTCTCTCTCTCTCTCTCTCTCTCTCTCTCTCTCTCTCTCTCTCTCTCTCTCTCTCTCTCTCTCTCTCTCAATTTATCTCCCCTCATATCTCACCCCCTCCCTTTCTCATTTTGCTGGTTTGGACAGGCAAAGAGTTTCAAGCTCTGCCTTATTTTCCAAATCTAAACACAAATCAACCAAAGGTAAAGACCTGATCCATTTCTCTTTAAAGTTAGGCTCGAGTTGAATTAAGCTAATCCTAAGTTGTAGGTTAGGTTTAAGTTGGTTGGGTTAGGATTTTAATTCGGGGAATGTTGGACTTACTGAGCAAACTATTGGGTCACTTATGTTGAATTTTTTAGAATTTACTATAGTAGGGTGACATCATGTTGGCATCACTCACCACATAGCAAGCTACAATAGGCATTGGGCGTTTGACAAGAATCGTTGTCAGCGATCAAATTGTCGAGAGAACACACATTGGACAACCAAGATCGTGTCACGTCGCTCCCCACCCCCAAACGCACGGTCCTGGTTATGCCACATGTCATTGTCCGTACAATGACATGTGTCCCATTAATTATTCCTTCTTTTTTTTTCCAAAAATTTTTGAATCTCTCTCTCTTTATTGTCTTTTGTTCTTCCGAATAGCTCTCTTTATCTCACCTCTCTTTCCATTGCTTACTCTCTCTCGCTCTCTGTGTTCTCTCTCACTCTCTACTCTGTCCTGCTCTCTCTCTCTCTCTCTCTCTCTCTCTCTCTCTCTCTCTCTCTCTCTCTCTCTCTCTCTTTGTTTCCCCTCATATCTCAACACCTTCCTTTCTCATTTTTCAAGTTTGGACAAAGCCCACCATGGCAGAGAGTTTCAAGTTGTACCCTATTTTCCATATCTAAACACAAATCAACGAAAGTTAAAGACCTGATCCCTTTCTCTTTAATTTTATTTTCTTTTCCATTCATTTTGTTTCATTTATTAAGAAACAAACAAGGGAAACTAAGGCTTAGCTTTAGTCTGAACTAAGGTTAGACTCGAGTTGAATTAATCTTAACCTAAGTTGTAGGTTAGGTTTAAGTTGGTTGGGCTATGGTTTTAATTTGGAGGATGTTGGACTTATCAAGCTAACCATTGGTGCACTTATGTTGAATTTTTTTTTTGAATTTACTACAGTAGGGTGACATCATACTGACGTCACCTGCCATGTGGCTAGCTATGACGGGCATTGGGCATTGGGCATTTGGCATGAATCGTTATCAACGATCCAACTATCGAGAGAAAACACACATTGGACAGCCAAAATCATGTCACATCCCTCCCCAAACCCAAATGCGCAATCATAGTTATGCCACATATCACAGCATCTGTGCGGTGATACGTGTCCCATTAATTATTCCTTTTTTTTTTATTTCTTTCTAAAAACTATTGATTCTCTCTCTCTCTCTCTCTCTCTCTCTCTCTCTCTCTCTCTCCCTTTTTTTTTTTTTTTTTTTTCTGTCTACCTTCATATATCACCCCCTCCCCTAGTTTAAGACTTTGGACTTTAAACTGATTTAAAAAATTATAACATAATAATAAAAAATGTCTGTCTACAATTATGTTTATAACAAATGATACCATAATAATAATATTACTTTCTATGTAACATACACTATCACATGCATGCACATATATTAATATATTATGTAAATAGTTATAAATATATATACATACCTATATACGTACATGCATATATACATATATATATATATATACACATCCATATGCATACGCAAGTATTTATGCATCCATGCATCACATGTCAAAAAATAGAATTTCTTTCAAACTAGAATCGAGAAAGTTTACCTCAATGCTATGTGAAATGAAAATCACAAACCAAACATTAAAAAGGGATCAATCATGATTCTAATTCTTCGAGTCAATAATTATTAATTACCAAAAGCTACCGAAGCTCATCACGTGTTGGAGCTTCGATAAATTCAGCTCCTCCATGCACATACTCTTTTGGTGTAAATCTAATTTCCAAAATTATTGCTCATTTCAAGAACGCAAATTTTGATTTGTAGCTATTAAGGGTATAATAAGCACTTGAAGGAGTTGCGTCCACTTCCATCTAAAATCATGAATCCCTACAAGACATCTTCACTTTTTGGAAGCCATGAATATTATTTTTCGCTAGCGAGGAATGATAGAAGCACCCAAAAAAGCCACGTAGGCTGGTAGGGTGAAATTGGACTAGCGTGTTCAAAGATTCGTGTGGACACAAGTTGCATCAAGAATGTTTCAAACGAGTGAAAATTCCAAAAAGTGTGAACCTATATTTGAGTTCACAGCTTCAATTTGAATTTATATAGATTCAATGTAAAAATCAAATTATTTTGAATTTGGTCTAAATCCAGAAAAATTCAAATCAGAAACATAGAATCATGCTCCTAAACATTGCCATTGAGGGCATCAAATTTGAATCATATCATTAAAATATGACACTTTCTATTATGTGCCGCCTTTGAGAGATCTGTGCAATGGCTTCATTAAAATCTGAAGTTGGTGTAAAGATTGATTGTAGCCAAGAAACCAAAAGCTTGGTTCAATTTCAACCCCAAAAACTTGGGGCTATACTGAACATGATACAAATTAATTCCTGAAAAAAAAAAATGGTATATGCACCCAACCCATTCAACGGCACCAACTTAAACAAGAGTCTTCAAAAAACTTAAGATACCATCGGATTTTCTTCCCACAGACGGGACTCGAGTAAACAAAACACTGCAATGCAGCACCAATGCAAAAACTTTCTGAGGCTGTAGAAGAGAATGTTTACAATTACCTCAACCATCAAAAAATGATAATGCTTGCAGATTGGTACCTACCCAGCTCAATTAAGACCCAGAGCACCTGTATCCTTGTAAAATCAAGTTATGGAGGACTTGCACACAGGGCATGAGGTTCTTCTGCTCAGCCATGGATCAATACACTGCCACAACAAAGTTCAGAAAGAAAAATTAGATCTATAAGGTAACATTTTAAAATAAATGCTTTATCAAGTCGTTAGGACAAGAATTCGAACATCTTTATGAAATTTGTGCAGGCAAGGTAGATGGCGTATGGTATCTCCAATGGTGGGCGTTTCAAGACAAACAGCGCAAGCTTCTTCAAGGTTCTCTGACTGCAAGACAAAAATAAAGCAGAAGCAATCAGTAACAAGCAAATATACTCCCTAGTGCCAACCTTCTGTGTGCGCACGCACTATACCTCTACTGTTGACAGTGGCAAGCTATTAATTTGATGAACAGATGCACCACCATGCTGGTGATTGTTCTCATCAAGGGCCAGTAACATTTCATAATCATTTCTGCAAGAAAGCAAAAGCATGAGTGATACAGGACAAATAATAGAATTCAGAAATACAGAGTTCAAAGAATTAGCTAAAAGAATTACAAGAAGAGGGGACAAAGAAAGATGTGAAGAGGAGAAGCAGTAGGACAGAACCAGAACAAAGGAAGAGGATGACAAAATAGAGAAAGAGACATAATGTAGGAAGACAGAACAGCAGAGAGGCGAGAGAGGAAGAAGGAAAAAGGAAGAATAAGAGAAGCAGGAATCATGTGGGAGAGAAGGACAGAGAAATTGCAGCAATCTGATTTCAAAATAATAACACTGTACATCAACTTGCACATCCAGCACTTGTAACACTTCTACTGCTAACACATTTTTACAAACTAACCCCAACTAAACACATAATTACAAAATATCAAAGGAAGTCACTAAATTATACAAAAAGATTCTAATAAAAGCAAAATTTAATAACCCTAAGCCTAAAATGCATGCACTGAATGGGCAGTCTATAGGGTGTAGATGGTCCTCCATCAATAAGGCATGGATTAATATGAAACCTGTACATTAAATATCTTTGAAGGGAAAAACATACCCAATTTGTCTCTCCTCTTTCCCCTGTGCACATGGGGAAGGGGATGGGGCAACAGCTCTTTATTACGTAAACAGTATGCATTGTGGACTTTGAACTCCTTACTTTCAAGAGTTAGGACCAATTGGAAACCCACCAGTGCAACAAGGATACAATGCCCAAGGTAGGTTGATAAAAAAAGCCAAGCAAAGAAAAAGAAAAAGCAACTCAAGAGAGATGTAGTACAAACTACAGGGCAAGGAAGGAGTATAGAATAAAACTACATTAAAAGCCAAAAATGAAAGAAGGCAAAGGGCTCACATTCATAACCAAAATAAGGGCCTCAAATTTATTCCCCTTAAGGATTATATATTGTTACTGGTTAGCAAGCAAGAGTATTAACGCCATTTGCTGTACATTGAGTTTTATGAATAGAACATGGGACCTAACTATTCCTTTGGTTCCCCATTTCCCACAATTCTACAACAATGGTATCTTCATATCAGAGAAAAGAACAACCTACAACTTAAAACCCTACAGAGCCGCCGCCCGCCAAGCCAAACCCCCAAGTCCCTAAGTGCTATGCCTCTTAATCATCCAGGAGCACTATTCGCACCTAGTCAAGAACCACCAACAATCACCAAAAAACCGCCTGACAAAATCTGTTAGATCAGTTTACCGAACTCTAGTGAACCTTGAGAAAACCAACACCACAACCCTACTAGGCATCACTGATCTGCACTTGTATCTACCAGCTGTCTCGCGTGCCCTCACACAATGATTACAGGCCTAGCTCTGACACCACATGCTGGTGCATTAGATTTCGCAGAAGCCTGTTTTTTATCCATTCTGATTCATTAAGGCTCCACTCCCCCCTCGCTCAAGCCACCAGTTTGGCTAGCATGTTATAATTCCCAAAAATCTATCTTTTGCTGTTGGCTCACGTTCAGATTTTGTGCGAGCTCTATGCCTCTGCTCATGACTGAGTTCCTATGCTTCCTGATCGGTGGTAGTTGGGCTGCCAGTGTATCTTATGTCCTGCTAAAGACAATTGAATTGTTAGTGTAATGTTAGTCTCCTTCATTGTTTCAGTTTTTCACCCTTTGGGATGGAGTCCATGCATACCAAGAGTTTAGTTCCCTTGTCATTGCCACAAATGACTACAAAGTTAAATAGATGTAGTTACTTGCAGTCATTTTTAAGCCTGGCAAATAATATCCGAAAGGAGATCCAAGTTCAGGATGTGTTAATTGCAAGGATGTGTCTGCACCTTTATCTGTGAGAAGATCTAGGACTACGTGAAACTATTGTACTCCAGTAATATGAACCAGCATGTATTACCTTTCCTTGGAGTATTTTCAACTACAATAGCAAGGTAAGAGTTACTTTTGCAGATGAAGTGGCATTCAGGAGGAACTCAATATAATGCAACCCCCATAGCGGCAAATTGTTAATTGAGATGCAAAAAACAAGGAAGACAGTTCTGTGTCTATTCTCATGTGCATCGTGCACCCTCGACCATCCATCTTATAACTCTTCCTAGTTCTTTTGCTCTAAACTTTCGTACAGCACAAGCTGCTGTCATCCCAGTACTCAGCTTGGCAGTTATAGAGGCTCCCAAACTGGTTTATGAAACTGTGGTGTTAGAGATGGGTGCTGTAAAGATGCACCCACGCAGGTATTTATAGAGGACACAGCGACCATACAATTAACTAATGTTGGATCTCTATGGCAAGCCCCTTCACATTGCTAATGCTGCTACCACATCCTCAGCAGTCAGAGCAGCATACAATTACATATATGAAGAAGAGTATATACTATGTTCATTTCAGGCATCTCAGCAAGCCTATCTTCCCATTGCATGTCTTGCCCAGAAACATAAGCCTATCACCTGTTTGTCATCCAATATATCTTCTTCTAGACCTTGAGTCATAGATTCTGCCGCTTCAAATGACCATGTGACATACTTCATCACTTTTTTAAAGCCAATGTGCACCATACACAATGCCACCCTTGCAAATGAGTCTTTAGTGGAACAGGCATTACAAATCTTTGGGACTATTTAGTTGTGGAAAACAATTCTTAATTTCCATTTTTCAGTTTTTATAAAATCATAAAAATGTAATCTTATTTTTAAATTTTCCAAAATTTGTATTAAAGGGGTAGAAAATAAAGGGTTCATTTAGTTGAAAAAATACAGTTTCCATTTTCATTTGTAGATTTCCAAATAATTATGAATATTTCTCCTTTCATAATTTTCCAAAAATTATATAAGAAATCAAAAATCTATGAAACAATAAAAAAATATTTTCCAAATTTCTTATAAAAATTTAAAATAAATTTGTTTGTAATTATTTGAAAAATTGGAAATAAAATATAAAATTAATTTCCGCCAGTAAATAGTGCCAAAACTTTTTATTGCTTTCTAGTTTTTAACTTTTTATAAATATGCCACAAAACTGAAAAATAAGCTAGATTTTTTTGTAAATTTTTGGAAAACTAAAAGTTGGAAAATGAAAAATGCTCTCCACAAGGAGCACAACTAAACACGCCTTTAGTAACTCCATCTCCATTTTCTAGGTTCTGCATATTCCTAAAGTTTCCTTTTATCTTGTGTATTAGTAAACTATCAAAATGTATAAACTTGCTAGAGCTAGAGAAAGAAATAGTAAAGACTTAGGTAATGTAAGATGTATAAAAAGTGAGGATGATATTGTCTTGTTTAAGGAAGAAGACATAAAAGAAAGATGGTAAAGTTACTTTGGTAAACTATTCAATGAAAACCACGTAGAAGAGTTAAACTTAGAAATTGACAAATAAGGAAAAGACTAAAAATATGAGAGTTATTCGTAAAATTAGAGTTAACAAAGTTAAATTTGCACTAAAAAAATATGAAAAATGCAATATCTACAGGAAGTTTGGAAAAGCGTAGGTCATAATGGAATTATATGGTTAACTAACTTATTTAACACAAATCATTAAAGCTAAGAGAATGCCAGACCAATGGAGTAAAAACACTTTAATACCTGTATACAAAAATAAAGAAGATTCAAAATTGTAATAACCATAGTGGAATTAAACTTATGAGTAATACAATGAAATTGTGAGAAAGGGTAGTTGAACAAAGATTAAGGCTAGAAACAAAGGTTACAAAAAAATCAATTTGGTTTTATGCCTAGAAGATCTACTACAGAATCTATATATCTTTTAAGATGATTAATGGAAAAGTTTAGGGAAAAGAAGAGAGACTTGCATATGATATTTATTTACTTAGAGAAAGCATGTGATAGGATACCTAGGGAAGTTCTATGATAGGTTTTAGGAAAAAAAAAAATAGGTGTACGTAGTAAGCATATTAATGTCATTAAGGATATGTAGATTGGAGTAATGACTAGTGTTAAGACTATAGGTGGAGCGACTAGAGAATTTCCAATCATAATATGTGTACATCAAGGATCAATTTAAGTCCATATCTTTTTCCTTTAGTGATGAATGAACTGACTAGGAGTATCCAAAATGAAGTTCCATGGTATATGTTGTTTGCCAATGATTTGTCTTAATTGATGAAACTATGAGTGGAGTAGAATCTAAGTTAGAATTGTTGAGAGAAACTTTAGAATCTAAAAGTTTCAGGATAAATAGAAATAAGACAAAATATATGAAATGTAATTTTAGTCATAGTAAGAGGAATATTGGAGACAAAGTTAAACTTGATGATGAAGAAATCAATAGCACTAGTAGATACATTGGATCTATTATGCAAACTAAAGGAAAAATTAAAGAAGATGCAATGCATAGAGTTAAAGCAAGATGGACGAAATGGAGAAGTACCTTGAGTGTGCTTTGTGATCGTAGAATACCCTTAAACTTAAAAGTGAAGTCTTATAGGACAGATATAAGATTAGTTATGTTATATGGATCAGAAAGTTGGGCGACTAAGAAACAGCATATCCAAAAAGTAAAAGTTGTCAGAGATGAGAATGCTAAGATGGATGAGTGGTATATAATGTTAAAAGATAAATTATGAAATGAACATATTCGCGGTAAGTTAGGTGTAGCTCCTATAGAAGATAAGGTAAGATAGGGACAACTCAGATGGTTTGGGCATTTGTAATGTGGGCCACATGGTGTGCCGATAAGGAAAAGTAAGTTACTGTGAGGGGCAGTAGAAGGGGTAGGGGTAGACCTAAAATAACTTGGAATGAGATAATGTGTAAGGAATTCATAGCCCTGAATTTGCGAAAAAATTGTCCATGATTGCATAAATTGGCGGAAAAGGATTCATATAACTGATCCCACCTAGTGGGACTTAAGCATGGTTTTAAGTAACGGTTGCGACCACTACGTAACGGTTTTTTGGGTTACCGATACCATTACACACCGCAAAATTGGCAGGAAGAAAAATCACGGTCTGTAACAGCCGTTACATAACCACTACATGATTGTTACACCCAAAAAAATTATTTTATTTTTTACTTTTTCTTCTCACTTTTGCCCCCTTTCCATAAATCATTCCCAATATACTATGGCAAGAGGAGGAAAAAATTATAATGAGGATGACAATGATACAAAATTTACTATTTTTTAAGATACTCATAAGAGATGCATTAATTAATAATTTGAAAATACTAACTTGTTAAGAAAATATTTTATTTTGATAATATTAGTAATTTGATTTTTATGTTCTATATTTTTTAACTTCAACTTTCTTTCTTTTCTACTTATTTTATATTTGTATTATTCGTATGTCTTATGTGTCTAATAGATTAATGGAGTACATAATGTATTTTGTTTTATTAATTAATTTATCAGACATAAGAATTTATCACACATAAGAAAAATAAGAAGTATAAATACGCACACGCATGTAATTTTTCTATCAATGGTGGTTTAAAACAAATGTAAACTTCTTGCCTTTACTAAATAACTTAGTCAATTGAACTAAAGGATCCAAAATACACTAAAACTCTTTCTAAGAAGGGTTAAAAAATTAAAAGATGCAAGTACACTAATATTGACAAAGTTGTGTGTGCTTGAAAAAAATTCGCAGCCATTACACCCACTTCCTATTATGTAACATCCGCTACTCCCGCTTTCTGTTACACCCGTTACCGTTATGTTACGCTACCCGCTACCGCAATTTAAAACCATGGACTTAAGACGTGGTTTGTTGTTGTATTAGTAAACTATCAAAATCCTTGGGTTGTTCAATCACCTCTTTGAAGATGAGGACGATTGAGGGAGGAAATGATGTTTGGGGAACTTTACTACTTTGATTTGCTATCCTCATCCAGTGCCTGTACTGCAGCAGCCACACCTATTCAGATTCACCATCACCTTTTGGTCATCCTTCCTTGGATAAATTAAGGTTGTTAATTGCTAGTCTTAGTCCTCAAACTAGTTTAGAATGCATCTTGTTAGTTAGGGAAGCATCATTATCACTTTTTCTTCCAAAGTCGATAAACGGGCAATTAGTCCCATTTCTGATAGTTCGTCCAGACGTATGAAGCCCTAATTCAGTATTTTATAAATTGGGTGTTCAGTGTTTTATTACCTTTATTGATGATCATTCAAGAATGAATTAGCTTCATTTAACGAAAGTCAGCTCTGAATTTTTAGATGTCTTCTATACCTTGTGTTTTGTGTTTAGAATTCCATTGACATGTCTGTATGAATTCTAGGAAGAGATAATGATGAAGGCTACTTCAATTTCCCTTTTACCACATATATGACTACCTAAGAGATGTTTGACAAATCCTTTTTGTATTCATACCTCATCACAAAATGGGTTGCTAAAAAGAAAAACAGACATATCATGGGCATCATCTGATCCTATATCAAAATGTCCTGGAGCAATGCAGTTCTTACTACGTGCTCCAATATGAACTGAAATATCATCAGTTCTGGAAGGCAAAATACCATACTCCGTCTTATTTCTTTTTTATTTTAGATAACAAAACAAATCTAGTAACGAGATCAAATAATTACAATGGTAGGAGGATAAGAAATCCTCCATAAAGAAATGCAAGAAAGAATGTGAAAAAAACAACTAAAAACTATATCATAGCTGCCTTCCAAACCCTTTGGATATCAGACAGCGGGAGACCACCAAAAACCCAGAAGAATGTGCCCAAAAAGAAATAAAAGGAGTAACTTTCTCCCAAAGCAAGTCCGAAGAAGTCTTCTGGTATTTAAAAGTTCTAGCATTCCTTTCTGGCCAACACAACCATAGATTTATACACACTGCACAGTTCCAAAAGACCCTGGCTCTTTCATTCTTCCCCAAACCCCCAAAGTTCACCATCAAAAAATTATGAATAGTTTCCAAAGCCGCCCATTCCCCAACAAAAAATGAGAAAACAAGTTGTTCTACATATACCTTGCTACCTGAAATAGATACGGCTAGTAGTCTCATATACCTCGTGGCACAGCATACATTATTCTATTAATCTTGTGGAGAGTTGGAGCCCAAATGAAAGCCTGAATTTTATATGGAACCTATGCTTTCCAAACAGCTTTTTTTAATCAAAAGGGACTAGGACTTGTGGGTTTAGTAAGATTAGAAAAGAAATAGCATCCCAATCCAAAGCCTTGTATCACCAACAAAGTTGGCAAGAAAGAATTAAGCATGCCCAGCAAACAACTTAACTGAATCAACTCCGCTTTCATTGAGACTGTTAAAGAAAGGGAAATCCCAAGAAAAAAGCCCCTCCCCAAAAACCCAAATATCCTCCCAGAAACAAATTTTATCCACAATTCTAACTTTGAAATGTGTGAGAGGAAAGAGAAAGCAAGCTATTAGGAAACAAACTCCAAAGGGCTCACATGAGTAACTTGTGCCACACCCCCTGAAATCCCACTCATTCCTGTGCATTCCATATTTACACTTTATTACTTGATGCCACAAAGAAATAGATTCTAATGGAAACCTCCATAACCATTTCCTAATTACAGAGGTGTCATTAGAAACCACATTACCAAGCCCCAAGGCTCCCTCAGACTTAGGCCACTTAATAACAACCCAACTAACTAGGTGGTCCCTCTCATCCTTCTCAATACATGATAACAAGAAATTTCTCATTATCTTCTCCAACTTCCTAGCCATTCTAGAAGGTATTTTGAAAAGTGGTAAAATAAATAAATAAATAAATAAGGATATTAATAAGAGAGGTCACTAATAAGAATACCACTTAAAAGTGAGACAAGTGTTCTTCCATCCCTCTAATCTTTTCCCCACTCTCTCGATCATCGGATCCCAAAACACATTTTGACAAAGGATTAGCCCCTAAAGGAAGGCCAAGGTATGACAAAGACTAGGATAGAAATTCATAACCCGCTAAAGATGTAAAAAACTCTAACTCCCTACTACACAAATTGATACCTAATAAGCCAATTTCTCAATAGATTAATGCTCAACCCATGATACATTCTCAAAAGTTCTTAGCAAAGTTAGACCCATATGAAATTGCACAATATTATTAATTCTCAGGAAAAATATAGTGCCGTCCCCAAACTAGAGAGAAGAAACCACCTCCTCCTCCCTTCATATCGAAAGATTGCTAATAAACCTCCAATCCTAAGCGTGATAAGTCATCATACTCAAAATATCAACTACCAAGGTAAACAAAAAGGTGTTTAACAAGTCTTAACCCCAGTGATACACTAAATCGATCCCTGGGCTAACCATTAACAATCGCAAACAAATGAGTTGAATTGGGGCACTTTACTATCCACTTTCTCCAAGAAACCCCAATTAACAATGTCATAGGCTTTTTAAAAATCCAATTTAAAGACTATGCCCTTCTTACCTCTCCTCCGCACATCCACCACCACCTTATTGGCTACCAGTTTGTCTTTAATGAGAGAAAATTGGGCTAAAAACGCCATATTTCTCACCACCTTTTTAATCCTTCTCGAAAGAACCTTAGTAACACCTTATAAATGCTAGTAACAAGACTAATAGGTCTAAAATCCTTCACCCTACTGGGCTTTTCTTTCTCAATAGAAAAGCAATGAAAGTAGAGGAAATGCTTTTGCACACCACTCAGCTCCTGCGGAATTCCTCGAAAAAATTCATGAAATCCTCCTTTAGCACTTCCCAACTAACCTAGAAGAAAACCATCCTAAAATGGTCAGGACTTGGTGCCTTACCACCATCCACACCAAACATTGCCCCTCCAACTTCCTCCAAAACAAACAGCCTCTCCAACAAATTAGCTCTCACTTCCCAAATAGGTCTCCAATCAAGCCATTTCCACCATTAACTTATTCCTACACTCATCATTATATAACCTTGAATAAAAGTCAATGGTCTCATCCCCAAGTTGTTTATGATCTCTCACCATCCTCCCCGAATATAACTCCAATTACTTAATGAGACTTTTCCTCCTCCCATTAGCCACCCTATATGAAAAAATCTAGAATTACAATCCCCCTCTTTGACTCAACCAACCCTTAATTTCTTGCATCAACTCTTCTCTTCCCTCATCAAAAAGCACCTCCAATTCATTGTTAAGGCAAACCCTATTATATTCCTCCCCAAATAAGCATCAGTCCTCTATTCTATCCATACTACCAACATACTTCAAATGTTATTTTCTTCTCTTTAATATTTCCAAACACTACTTTATTCTTAAAGCTTTAGCTTATTTTTGACAATTTTCAATTTTTTTCATCAACTTAGAGACCTTCTACCACTAAACATAGAACTCCTTCCACCAATATCCAATAATATAACAAAAGGAAGGGTGTGAAAGCCACATTCTTGAATCTAAATGGATCTAGCATCAATGAATGGGATTAAAATCTAGAAGAATCAGGCAATGATAAAAGTAGGCCTAACCAATACCTCTCGCACAACGTTGAGGAACAATTATTCACACACATTAGTAAAAAGAAATCTATCGATGCAAGCCAAGGCTTCCTTGTTCCCAGATGCCACCCAAGTAAAACAACCATTGTTCAAGAGGGCATCCCTAAGGCCACAATCCCATATGGAAGCCCCTAAATCCCCAAACTTCTCTCTAGAGGTCCTAAAAACATTGGAATCTCCCGCTACCACCCACCAGGGATTACAAAGCCAAAACAAACTAGCCAGCTCTTGAAAAAAAATGGTCCAAAAATAGAGTTAAACCACCACTCCAAAACACCCCAAATATCAAGCAAAACACAAAAAAAAAAGCCAAAAATAAACCCTTTACAAACAGCTATCCTAGTACCCCATGCCGATAACTAATCTCCCAAAGCTCCTAAAGAGGGGAAAGACGCCCACTCCTTGAATATATAATCCCAGATACTCTTTATTCCTAAAGAAATAAGTGTCAATCTCACCAAATTTATCCTAGACCTCTATCATTCCACAATAAAAGCTTCACTTGGTAACACTATTAACCTTCGAAAACCATCTCTCTCATAATTAGCAGAGGATGCTAATCTAACCAATTCTCTAAATTTATTAGCTTTCTCCTTTCTCATAAGCCCTATTTCTTAAGCCTAACCAAATCCTTTGAGAGGTGTCAAGCTAAGAGCCTAATCATCATGAAGCTCCTAGGCCTCTTGACTTTCTCTCCCGTCCCCCTAAAAGGTAAAAGGTATTTTGATTTCCCTCAACCTATAATTCCTTAGGGTTATTCTATAATTCAAAGTTAATATGAGAAAACTACCCAATTTCGCTCTTGGATTGTCATTTCCCAAATCACTTGTCATCACATTGGAACTTGGGCCTCATGTGGGCCCATATCCTCCATTCGATTTTCAAGACCTAGCTTTAAGTGGCTCTCCTTTAGTTGGGCTAAGTGTTATGCTCCATTGTTTAAAGCCCAGCAAATTTTTTTCTTTTATCCCAATTCCCATTATTTCCCTATCTCCTAACTCCTTTGGTTGGGCTAAGTGTTATGCTCCATTGTTTAAAGCCCAGCAAAATTTTTTCTTTTATCCCAATTCCCATTATTTCCCTATCTCCTAAAATCTCCAACTGTACCTGGAATGCTTCTTCCCTTGTAATTGTGGTGAGAAAACATTGAAATCCCTCCCAATCCCCCCGATTAAGGGGGGGTGGCCAAACCTTTCCCCTGAACAAAAAATTTCCTTTCTTGGTTTCCATGCCAAAGTTCCTCCTGCTCGCTACTCTATAGCCTCACCTAAATCGGCGGTGGATTATTTTCTTTGATGGTGAAGCTAGTCTTTGCTCACAAACTATAGAAGCACATTTGGAACCACAATTCATGCAGTGATTATCGGCATAGACCTATGATTATCAACTTCATCTTGTTTTGCTTCTACAGTTCCTTCCACAATCCCAGAAAACCTCTAGCATGTTAGTAAATGAATTAAGGTTATTTATTGTTCACATTATAAATAGAATAGGAGACCTAACTATTCTTTAGATTCTCCAATTACTATAGTTCTTCAACTCATATATCCACCATGAAGTGATTTATTTAAGTTTGTAGTGGTACAGTTCCTTAGTTCTTTCTTTTGGTTTCAGTTGTGTAGTTTGAAGGACCATCATGCTGCGCCCCCATTTTAATAGTAAAACATTCACTTAATAAAAAAAGACCATGTCCATGTTAAGGTCTTTCTTTAACCATAGTGACACAAAGCACAATGTTGGAACTCCCAGCCATTTGGAAGCTACAAGAGGCATCTAATCCCAAATACATATTACATACTTATAAATTAACTAGGAATTATACATCTATACCAATTATTATCAATAAAACTAAAATCTTACTCATTGAAATCACGTTGAACTCCCAAAATGCTAGTAACTCTTCTCAACCCATTAAGGTCATCAACAGCTGACTCTAATGCTTCCAATATATCCATTCTCTGCATTAGAAAGCAACAGGTTTAGTTTTCCATTGGAAATTGAAACACACCGAAGCCAATAACTATCATCTAATCATATAATATATAAAGCAAAAAACCAATTAAAGTAGTTGACAGATGGCCACATGGCTCAAACATTAACTACTACTGCACTAAATATTGGCCAAGTGCATATTAAATGTTATTTAGAGCCTTTTATTAAACATTACATAAACATTATCCTTTTCAATAAATTTTTATTCTTTTTCCTCAATTAATGAATTAGAAATATCATGCTTTCAGTCTGAACTCCAATTTTACCCACTCGATCCATAATATTCTTTGTTGATTTTGTTTCTTCCAATACTAATCTCAATCCAAAAGAGGACTGCCTCCCCCATCAAATTGCAATTAGCTGTAATTGGCATCAGTCATAACACCCAACACACAGGGGCAGTATCATAGATCTTCTACGCTAGTACCTACATAATGGTTTATCCCTAGTTGAAACCCACTGATTGCCTGAAAATTTTGGACCTCTTGAGATTCCTAACCTAGAAGTAGGCAGCTATATCCAATCAAAAACGATCCTAAATTTGTCCCCATTAATCAAGGTCTTAAATTTCAATTTTGACTCACATTTGGAAGCTCCAAAAGTAAGGAAATTTTGAAGGAATTTTGATTTTAATGTCAATTTTGAAAAATAATGGAAATCAGTCGTAAAGTAGGGAATTCTTTCATGTAACTTTAGAATAGATTTAATAATATAAGCTTTAAGACTAAAATATTACAAGTTAAATACATCTATGTTGTGTATGAGGTGGAAAAGTTGTACATATAATTTGTGTATCAAACATATTTGTAATATAATGTACATTAAACATATTCAGTAAATACAAATGAAATTCCTAAATCATTTAAATATCGTTTATTATACAAATAATGATAACGTAGACAAGAAAGGTTAGATAAAAAATGTCGTTTGTAAGTATTTTTTTCATATAATTTCAAAATCCCTTGTAATAATCTTTTTGTTTCAATAAAATTAAATTAAATTAAATTAAGAGAGAAATTTCACTTTGCTCCTAAATCTCTCATTTGAATTCCAAGGAAATTTTGTTCTATAGTTAAACTTCGACAAGTTTCGCTAAAATTTCAAGATTTCGATAAATTTCAAATGATTCATTGAAATTTCGATGGAAATTATGTAAAACGGAATCAACTGCCATTTCGATTTCGAGGGTGATGGAAATCAGGAATTTCAACAGAAATTTTGACAATTTCGTGGAAATTTAAGACCATGCCTCTAGTAAGGTGATCCTAAAGTGCCCTTAGTTTTATATCAATTTAATAATGTGCTATACAGCTTGCAGCAACAAATAAAACATTAAGTGGACCATTGCAAGATTTTTGCATAAAGATTCATACTTTTCAATATCTTTCTATGTGAGTGTGTCTGTGTGCCTAAACAATCTCAAATTACTAATGTAGAATAACTGAAGTTGTTGCCCAAGTCAAACTTCTTAAGACCACAGAAAACACAATTTGTCTTTCCGGAAGAATCACCACCAAATAGTTGTTATGAAACAACAAAAAATTAAAAAAAAAAAAAATGCTATATGAAAAATTCAGTTAACAGAACATCAACCAAATCACCAAATCTCCCTCTCCCCATCCACAATCACCACTCTTTTGCAGCATATTGAAAGCAACATTTACGCGAAAATAAGCAAAGATACGCATAAAACCAAATAAGAGATTGGAAAACAAACATATACCATGTCCAAATCCATGTGTACAGGAAAAGGGAATATCCTTTCTCTAGATAATGTTGTACGAGGCTGGTTTCGAACATGTCTTCTTAGTTGTGCCATTCTGTTAGAGGCAGCAACACGAGCCTGATTTCCTCTCCCAACTGGATTGCTATGATTTGACCGTGATTGGGACTGTCTACGTAAGTTGGAAGCTAATGAGCCTCTCTGCATAAAGCATAAAAGAATTATCATTCAGAAAACATATTATTAAGAACAAAAAAATAATTCAGCAACTTGAGAATAGAAATCAGTCACAGGGAACAAGTAAAAGAAAAGCTCATTACAACTCAAAAAAATGTGTAAATTAAGAGGCAAAGCATTTGATCTAGGCTAAAATACAAAATCAAATTTAAAAAAAAAAAAAAGCATAAATTATATTCTTTAGATAAGAAAAGCAATATATTAAGAGAGAAAAATTTAAGAATTACAAAATAGTGGATATTTAATGGTGGATATCTATAAACACACAGAATATTTAAAACTGCAAATAAAGCTATGCTCTGTATGCGGTGAGCCCAATGATCTATTACCCTCTCAAGCAATGTTTTAAAAGGAGAAGGCATAAGGTGAGGCATTTTAACCATTAAGAGGCGAGGCGTAAGCCTTTTGAGATTTTGGTTTTAAGGTAAAAATATGTTAGATAAATTATATATATTTAAAATAAAGTAAAAATTAAGAAAGAAAACCACAAATATTATGTAAAAAAGAAAAACTAGATATACTTGGCAAAACACATGTTGGCCATTCAAAAATTGCTCACTTGAATGCATGACATAAATCATGACAAGAGATAGTTATACCATTACAAAGTTCAAACTATTTACTTGATAGATACAACTCTAAGTTATTCTAGAAAGGTTGAGGCTCAATAGTTATAGAAATAAACTCATATTATGACATTTCTTTATACAAACATGCAGTTAAAATTTTCTAACAAATTCTAACTTGAGAATCATACACCCAAAATGCGTAAGCCTCAACTAAAAAGGCACAAAGGGCGTGTTTTTTTTTTTTTCGTTGTAAAAATGTGTAAGCTTTAGCATGTAATGCATTAGCCCTTTTTAAATTTGGTATTTTAGATTGAGCCTCAAGGCATTATAGGCATGCCTTACCTTGAGGAGAGCCTCGATTGAGCCTTTTAAAACATTGCTCTCAAGTGTAATCACATAATTCAATGATCCATTGAGAGGTTTAAAAAACCTCCAAATATTCAAGAAAAAAAGAAAAAACAAAAAGTTTTTGAGCATTTTCCTCCAAAATATGCAATTTCGCAGAGATTACACTAAAAATTCAAAATGACTGCAAAAGACCAACCACATGAAAAAGGTTACAATAAATGGATTTGGAAACTTCCAATATGCCTGGCTATAAAGGGGCCATTTTGTATCACTATAGTACTTAAAAGGCGCGAGGCGTAGAGAGGCGAGGAGGCCAGCGTCTCATCCCATGCAAGGCGAGGTGACCTGCTAGAGGCGTAGTTTGGCGTGATGAGGCGCCGTTAGTCACACCTTGAAAATTTTGAGCCTGTTAAATGAAGAAATAGTCAGAGGCCAGAGCCCTAGCCCTCATTCAATTTGAACAAATAGGAGCCCTAGCCCTCTTCGACCCTTTGAAGCCCCACGACCCTTCGCGAGTTCGTCTTGTACATTTAGAACCAATAGGAGCCCTTGCGAGCCTTCAAACCAGCAGCATGAGTTCATCTGCGAGCCTTCGAACCAGGTGACTTCGTCTTCGTCTTCTTCTTCTACCTACTTCCTTCCTGCTATTGCTTCTTATAATATTATATGTAATTAAATATGTAGTTTAATGTAAGTTTATAACTAACTAATACATAATATTCTTTTTACTGAATTTAGCTACTGTTTTTTAATTTATTTGGAAATGCATTATACAAGTCTTAAATCTTAAATGGGTTATTGGCTGTATTAGACTATTAGCTACTAATACAAAATGACTTATTGCCTGAAATATATGATACATTGTTTTTGCAATTAGGATACCAAGTCTAAAATCTTAAATAGACTCTGGAAGTGGAAACTCTGCCTCTGCAAAGAAAGATCCTACATGGAAGTATGCACATTTGGATGATCAGAAAAATAGAAATTATTTAACTTGCAATTTTTGTGGCAAAGTCATAAGGAGAGGAATATTTCAGGAAAAACAACATATTGTTTGAGGATTTCGAAATGTAAAAGAATGCTCTAAGTGCCCTGCTCATGTACGTGAGGAGATTAAGGAGTATTGTTGAAAAAAGATATAGAAAAGGAGGAAAATGAGTTATTGCCTAACTTTGATGATACAGATCATTATGATGAAGATGAAGAAGATAAGTTCAAGAAATTGGCACTCGTCGCAAGAGAGTGCTTACTGATGGAAGTAGAAGTTGAAATCAAAGTTCATACCAATCCAACTTGAAGAAACCAAAACAGAATGAGCCTATAAACTTGTTTCTTACTCCTGATCCAAAAAAGCGGTTCAAGCTAGGAAAGAAGGGAAGATGAAACAAATATCAATAAATGAGGCGTGAAAGAAGGAATTAAGAAAAAAGGCAATGGGAGATTTTGATAGGTGGATGTATGATGCTGGAATACCATTTAACGTTGTATATTTGAGTAGCTTTGCAGTGCACTTGAATCGATTGGACAATGTGATCCTGGAATAAAGTCACTTAGCTATCATGAAGTGAGACTTTCTTTCCTAAAGCAAGAAGCTAGTCGAATGAAAGAGTTGTTGAAGGTCCACAAGGAGTAATGGGCAAAATATGGCTGCTCGATTATGTCTAATGGTTGGAGAGATTTGGTTGCTAATAAGGACATAATTAACTTCTTAGTTAACTCTCCAAGGGGATCAGTGTTCATCAAGTCTATTGATACTTCTAATCTTGTCAAGAATGCAGATAGAATGTACAAATTGCTTGTTGAGATGGTAGAGGAAATTGGAGAATCAATTGTGATTCAAGTAGTAACTGATAATGCTTCAAACTATGTTGCAGTAGGTAAGAACTTATTTCTAGAACTACATTCTATAGTGTATATATTGTTTATTTTAATATTTTAATGGTTTCACTCCTTCATTTTTTAATAGGGAGATTGTTGGAAGCAAAGAGGCTACATTTATATTAGACACTGTGTGCTACCCATTGCCTTGATTTAATTTCAAAGGATATTGGGAAGATGCCTTCAATTCATAAAACTTTGAAAAGGGCAATGTTTTTGAATGATAATATTTATAGCCGTGTTGGTGTGGCGAACCTGATGAGACAGTTCACTGGAAAAAAGGACTTACTAAGGCCTGCAATTACAAGATTTGCAACTGCCTTCATCACTCTTCGTTTAATCTGCCTTCAAAAGAACAACTTGAAGAAGATGTTTACTTCTGAAGATTGGAATACTACTAAATGGACAAAGGAGGCAGTTGGCAAAAGAGTAGCTAGTATTGTTTTGATGCCCACCTTTTGGAGTACCATCGTCTATTCTCTTAAGTTGATAGGCCCACTTGTCTGTGTACTCCGTTTGATTGATGAGTAAAGAAACTTGCAATGGGATACATTTATGAAATAATGGAAAGGACTAAGGAAGCCAAAGCTAAGGCTTTCGGTGAGAGAGAGGATAAATTCAAGGAGGTATTTGAAATTATTGATACGAGGTGGGGATGCCAACTCCATCAACAGTTGCATGCAGCTGCACACTACTTGAACCCACAATTTTTCTATTCAAACCCCAACATTTTGCAAGATGAAGAAATTATGGCAAGTTTGTACAAATGTATTGCAAGGTTACTACCAACCCTTGAAACGCAAGATAAAGTTGTATATGAGTTGGCAAAATACAATAGCGCTAGTGGCGTCTTTGGAATTCCTTTGACAGTGAGACAAAGGACGATGCAAGCAACGGGTAAAGTGGCATTTTTACTACCTCTTTCTTTTTAAAATTATTTTTGCTATTTACCTAGTAGGTATTCATTTAAAATTTATTTTATAACAACACAATGATGGATGTCATTTGGATCATCAACTCTAAACTTGCAAAAGTTTGCTATGAAAATTCTTAGCCTCACGTGTAGTACTGCCGGCTGCGAAAGAAATTGGAGCATATTCCAACATGTAAGTCATTAGGATATCGTGGATTAATTATTAAAGAACATTGATGATAGTAATGAGTCGTTGATTGGTAGGATGGATGGCGATTTCAATGAGGATGATGAACTTGTGTTTAACATGATGTTTTGACTTGGGATTCTGTTGCTAGTGCTGCTGGACTAAATAACCCCCCCCCCCCCAAAAAACATCACACTAGATCAAGAACAAGTGCAAATATGTCATCATCGTCTAGAGGAAGAGCTTCATCTAGCAATGCAGCCAGTGCTAGGGGCCGGACCACAATGTTGGAACTTGTAGATAAGGATGAAATCCAAGTGGATAGTGCAGAGATGACAGAAGAGGAAAAAGATGCTGGAGAAAACAATTCTAATGATGAAGAGGAAGATGATGATACCTTGGTAGACTTAGTTGATGAGTGATGATTGATGATTGAGGAGGATATTTAGATTTTAGACTTTGAAATCTTTTATTGTACTCTTTTTTTTATATATATTGAACTACGTTAAATTGTTGATGCTTTTGGCCTCGACAATTTCATTAAATTTCCAATTTTTCTATTGAATGTTTTGGCATTTTAAATTCTAATATTACTAGATATTCATATGTTCATATATCAATTACCCCAAATAAGCATTTTACATTATTTTAATAGTTGTGCGCCTCACCTTCGTGATGACCTCGACTTCAAATACCCTTTGCGCCTCAGCTCGCCTCGTGCTTCTGACTACTATGGGTATCACTATCAAAAATTAGAGAAACAAAAACCAAAAACCAAAAACCAAAAACAAAAACTAAAAACTAGAAACCAACAACCTGATTTGCTAACATTTATAAAACTAATACAAATTAAAAACTTAGTTAAAAATGCTCATTTTCATCTTTAAATCAAATACTATTATAAAAACATGATTAAAATATCAAAATTACAAATAATACACTTGAAAAAAATTACTATAATAAAAATAAAATTTATTATAATTACTTTACTTAATTGTTCTACTTTCAAATTTTACTTTACAATAAAAATTTTATTGGACGTGACAATTTAAAAATAGCAAATTATTTTGTAATTGGATTTATTATTATTTTTAGAAATTTATGTATATTTTCTTTTAATTATATTTAAATTCATATGATCATTTAATTTTGATTTTAATTTAAAAGTGTATAAAATAAATAATTTAAACTTTAAAAACTATTTCTGGATATTAAAATTTCTGACAACAAAACAACTGAAAACCATAAAATCTGGTTTTCAGTTTAACAAACAACTGAAAATCGGCAACAGAAGCAGAAAATTGACAACATAAACAAACGCATTTTTATAATATGTTTCTTCACTATGGAGAAACAGAGACAAAAATTAGAAAACAGCAATGATACCAAACAAACCCAAAACATATGAAGTGCATGTTTTTCTCAAGTGTCAACATAATTAAAGTAGATAATTTAGAAAATTCTCCAACAAAAACCCATCCACTCTTGCAGCCTTCATCTAAGAGAGGGTATCAAGATATACGCATGCACACACACAATATAGAGACTTCCAACCATCTGCTTCCTAGGAAACCACATCAAACAATATATGAAGAGTTTTCAAGAGCCCCTAATTAAGATCCATTTCCAAAGGACATAATCACAGGAACAGTATTTAGTTGTCAGACCCCTGCAATTGTTTTTCTGAACAAAATGTTATAGACAAGACGCAAGCCTAAATGACATATAACGCACTAGATGTACATAAACTTGGCCCAATTCGCTTGAATTTGACATTATATTAGCTTGAACTTGACACTTGCTTAACCTATAACTGATCTCAATCAACCAGCCATAATTATAGGGAACACCCCAATGGTTAGAGCTTCTGTTGGAGGTCAGGTTCTAACTTTGTGAGGGCATAGGAAGGGGTATGGGATGGCAAATGGGCAACCTCCCATTGCCTCCAATTTATCAAATAAATAAATAAATAACTATTCATTGGGAAGTGTCCTTTAATTTCCAATACATATTTTTCACATACCATAAGTTCCCTTCATATGTATACAGGCACTAAAATTAAGAGGCATGAGGAGAATGGATGGTCATAGAAAACAGAGAAAAAAGGATAATTCAATGAAAACAACATAGTTCCTATGAACTGCAACTATCACTAGAAACTCAGATGTCTTTGAATTTGTCAAATTTTACAGATTTCAATTTCAGGGGCTCAGTGTCTTTGGCTTGGCCAGTTTAAAAACTCCTTCAGACAGGAATCCTATAACTAAATCAGATATTTCAAAACCAACAATAAATCATATAATTTTCCTTGTTAGTACGAAATGCTGTTATTAAAAGCATTTATTGTCAGCTGCAATGGTATCAATTAATTAATACAGGTTGAGATCACACTTACAAGAAGTGAATTGAGGCGACTTCCACTAGAAGAAGCACGTTGTGCACCCTCCTCCTGCTGCAGCGTCCATGCAATGTGTTCATCAATCTGTTTTTAAGATGATAAACATATGAAGAAAAGTAAAAGTTGCAATTCTCTTTTTTTTTTTTTCATTGGCTATGTCAAAGCATGTACTCAGATAATTAGGTATTAGAGGAAATAAGCAGCAGAAAAAAGGCCACACCACCACCACTTACTATGGGCGCCTCATGATATAACTGCTCTTGGAGTTCACGAGCCAATATCTCATCTGCTTCTACTTGTCTTGCTCGAGCATCTGAATCATCATCATCTGTGCAACCGAAATCTTGAGAACCATTGTGCCTGATCTCAGGGGACAACTCATCAATTTCAATAATTGGATGCAGTGCACCCTGATGGTGATGATTCTGGTCCCTAACTGATCTTGAATTCGATGACTCCCCACTTGAACGAAGGAGCACAATCTCTGAATCATTATAAACTGACGTAGAGCATTCACCAGGATGACTGGGAGTTGATCCTTGCTTCTTTTGCCTTTTGGTAAGCGCATTTGCCGAACGATGTCGCCGATTTACTCGGTCTGGCACAGTCAAAAGACTCGAAGTCGTTTGGGAGAAAGGCTGAGCAGGGCCATGTGGAAACAAGACTGCATCACGAGCTTCAGGATAGCTGGTCACAATGGTTTTTGCACTTTCACTATCTCTTCTCTCTGCTTTATTTCCATTTTGGGCAACAAAACATCTGTCGCTCCTCCTGGAATGTCCTCCAACCCCATCTGGAAGATATATTACCTTTGAACGATTGCGTGTACTTCTCCAACCACCTAATCCCTGAATGCCTTCAAATGCATCTCTACTGCCATCACTAGTTTTATTGGCTTCTTCATTGTGAATTAGTGAACTGCTAAACAAATGATCCAATTAGTGTTTCAAGATAAGAAAAGTTAGGGCAGATACTTAAACCTAGTACACAAGGTTCCCAAGCCACGTAGGAATCTGATATTTAGTTATTTTTGCCTTTTAAATGTCAAATTCTGAAGATGTTGCCCAACCATGAGCTATTCTAAGCTTTTCAATTGATTTGTTATGGGTATTTAGACATCATTTTTTTTTTGTACACACATAAAGAAAGATATTTTTACCTATTTTTAGTAACTCATAGAATACAACTGAAGTACATAAGCATAAGAAATTAATAAAAATAAGAGGTGTGCGCTCCATGAATATATGAGGAATAAAATGTCAATATATATATAAAAGAAGACCAATGATCAACAATATCCTCAAGGCCTCCAAAACCAATTTCAAAAAATAGATACCATAGGAACCAAGACTAAAGTTTGGTTATATGCAGTAAACACATGAAATCATGACCAAACTAAAAAAATAAAAAAATAAATAAAGGGCAGCCTGGTGCACAAAGCTCCTGCGTATGCGGGGTCCAGGGAAGGGGCAGACTACAATACAGATTTTGTGCATCAAGAATGAAGAATGACGAATCAAATTGGAGTGTGACGGAACAAACTCCAAAAAGCATTAGCAAGTTACATGTTTTTTTATCATTAATTTATGATTACAGATACTTGTGCAAACATTACATATATTATAAAATATGATGGTTAAACCAATTGCACATTGCATATCTGCAATTTATTGGATCTACTTAAATGTTCTATGCAATGTACATAAAATACACTTAGAACATAATATGTCTTGTGCTTTTGAATTTTGATAACTATGCATACGGTCCACACTTTTTGATAATTTCACTCAGTTTTGCCGCACTTTGCCTTGTGCCTTGAGCCTCGGCTCCAAAGACCTTTGCACTTTCAAGTACCTTAATTAAATCATAACTATGCACAAGTCCTATATTTTTGGAGATATTGTCACGTACATGGTAGGGGCAGAACTCTTCACACCTTGCAAAGGGCCATGTGGCTCTAGTTGTAGGACTCTTGCTTAAATAGTAAGCCAAAAATATACCAGCATCTCACCACATGAACAAATTCACAACCATCAACTGCAAAGTAAGTGGAAGCAGCAAGCACACGTGAAAGCAAATGACAGTCACAATGTAAACTGTAATGCAATGCAATTCATTATCAACACCTCTGTAGGCAACATGTGTTTAGCAAGGGAGGCGAGTAGGCTAAACCATCTACAAAAGCTAGTGAGTTTCACAATGATTGATGAACATTCACCCTCCCCTAAAGAGATTTCAACTATATTCTAGCTCTAGCACTAGGAAACCTTAAAATGACCAAGGAGTCATGCACCCGTAACATTAAAATGACAAAAGAGTCATACTCCCATTTTGCACTAAGGCATTATCCTGCTCAAAGAAAAAAATTAACCATTATTTACATGATGGTTACCATCCCATGTATACAAGACAAACGGGCAGGCAAGCATAATGCCCTAAACAAGCTTGACTCGTAACATTCTCCCCCACTCTTTGTTGTACAGAGACTGCCCTTTAATGAATTCACTATTTTTTTTTTTCCAGATTTAAATTAAGAAGAAGAAGAAGAAGAAGAAAAATAAGAGATGAATAAGTAAAAGGAATCTATAAAGAATAAAAGTGGCAAAACCCACTTTGAAGACAATGCTCGAAGGTGAAAATTCTCAATTGAATATCCAATTACTCACCCCCCCTCCCCCCCTAAAAAAATAAAAGAAATAAAGGATATTACAAGCCTTTATATAGACCCAAAACCCTAATAACAATCAATTGTTTCCCTTAAAACTAATAGTCAATGGTTTAAGCCTAAAAAAGGATGATCAGAAAGCTTCATACATAAACAGGAGCCCTGAAAATGAAAAGGAAAAAATAATAATTTTTTAAAAAAAAAACCCGTTGAATTTGCTGCCTCAGTAGCATGAAAAGAACTGCAATACAGTGACATGGTAGTGGTTCACCGCAGTAGCGTTTCCATGGTGCCTAGCATACAACAATAATTTGTTTATATAATAGAAAAATTATATTCACAAGAACTAAATGGAAAACAACCAGAAAAATTACATGAGTGCTGCTTGCTTATCCCTAACACGATCTGGCAGAAGCAAACCCCTAAAAAGGAACCTTGTTTCCATTACCCACTTTGAAACGGGTGAGAGAAGAAAAAACTATCAAGTATCAACCTAAAACACAAACTTTCAGGGGCTGGTATGGAAAACAAAGCTACTTTCTCTAGAGTAGAGCCCACTCATTCCAATGAACCCTAGAATTTCTTTTAATCACCTTGTGCCATAAGGTATTTACCTCTAGAAGGAATCTCCACAGCCATTTTCCAATTAAAAAGATGTTTTTAGAAACAACATTCATGAGTCCCAGCCCCCATCTGATTTGGGTCTAGTAAATATCCATCTAAATCCCAGAGTAAATAGGCCTGTAAGGTACTTCATTAGTGATCCTTTTCAAACCTTGGCTTGTACATGAGTCTGGAAGTAATGTACTTCATTAGTGATCCTTTACCCTATAATTTCTTTTAATCACCTTGTGCCATAAGGTATTTACCTATAGAAGGAATCTCCACAGCCATTTTCCAATTAAAGAGATGTTTTTAGAAACCACATTCATGAGTCCCAGCCCCCTTCTGATTTGGGTCTAGTAAATATCCATCTAAATCCCAGAGTAAATAGGTCTCCAAGTAAGGTACTTCATTAGTGATCCTTTTCAAACCTTGGCTTGTACATGAGTCTGGATTTCATAGTTCTGTATGTGAAAAGAAGTATAAATATCTTCATATACCAGACGCTCACTAATGAGTATGAGAGTATCTCATCTTCAGATAAGCAACTAATTCATTTTTTTCCCAAAGCAAGTTCACTGCCAACTGTAGTGGCACCACTTTCTATTTTGTCCCTTTCTAATGCATTTAACCTATTGAACTTGTGATGCATACAAGTCTTTTTGTTAGAATTTTGATGCATAACTAATGGAATTCTTTGAGCATCTCCATTACTTAATAAAATGTTCTTATTAGTATTGGTATAAATGGTCTTGCCCATGTGTTCAGTTATAGCAGCAACCCCTGAATCCAGAGCCACTTGGCATTCCAATTCACTTCCAACAAGCAATTCTCATGCGAAAAAAGTGAAACTGCTTTTGCATATTAGAACTCATTAAAGCCCGCACCCCACCATAGAAAGTCATGCACCATCCTCTCAAGAATCCAAGCCACTCTTGGGAACTCTGAAAAGAGGTAGCAAGTAATTAGGGACATTAGAGAGGGCAAGCACTAATGAGGGTGGTACAACCACCAAGGAAAAGTACCTCCCTTTTCCACCCCTCCAACCTCTACCCAACCCTCACAAGCAAGATCCAAAAAAGCCACTGAATTAGGATTTTTCCTCCAACAGGAAGACCAAGACAAGGATAGTGACCATTCCACAATAGTGCAATCCACCATGGCCTTAAACCCCTCCCAATCCCACTTCTCAGTTCCCACCTTGATGCCCGCTAGCCCCCTCTTTAACAAGTTGAACCTTAATTGCAAAATCCTTTCAAATATTTATTAAAAAAAAAAAAAAAAAAAAGATAAGAGCCTTTTCTTAGAACTAAGCATTTACCTCCAGAAACATCAAAGTGTCATTGGCAAATTAGAGAAGAGGCACCTCGACCTCAAATAGCCTCCTAAACAACCCCAAGTACTGCACATGTGAGAGCCTACTCAAGACATCTACCGCTAGGGTGAACAAAAATAGAGAGAACATGTCCCTTCCATATGACCTTGAGAAGCTCTAAACCAATTTTTGGACAATGGCAAAAATGTTGGTCGAGCTCAAACACCCTCTAATCCATCTCCTTCACACGTCCCAAAAACCTTTTCTACACATCACGTTGTCTGAAAAACCCCAATTCGGCCTATTATAGACCTTGAAATCTAACTTAAAGATAAGCCCACCCCCCCCCCCCCCCCCCCCCGCGGGGGTCCCCTCTCATATCCTTTCCCAACTCATTGGCCATTAAAACTACATCCAAGATCCATATATCTTTAATGAAGGAAAACTATGCCATTAACACAATCTCTCCCACTCTTAAATAAGACTTAGACAAAAACTCATACAAGCTAGAGACTGTGACCATAGGCCTAAAATTTCTCCCCTTGATGTTCTCTCCTTCTTTGGGATGAGGATTAAGAAGGTAGAGTTCGCCTTGTCACTAACTACCCTATTTCTATGGAATTCCCCAAAAACCTCATAATATCCTATTGCAGTATCTCCACTCTTGGAAAAACGCCATCATGAAACCATAGGCATGACCTTAAATTTCCGCAAAATGACAAAATTTTCCAATTCGCACCACCCTCAAAATCCAAATGGCAATCAATTTATGATTTACAAAATGTCCATCTAAATTTCCACAAATCATCCGAAATTTATACAAATCTCAAAATTTCAACAAAATTTGTCAAAATTTTAACTAAACAAAAAGAATTCCTTGAAATTCAAATTTGAAATCCAAAACTTGAATTGAAAGTTCTCTTTTAATTTACCTTCTTTTTATAGTAAAACTAGAGATTATTATAAGGATATGAATTATAGCTTCCAAATTTTGAAGTTATATGCAAAATGAAACTTATGCATGAGCTACAACATTTTAATTATTAAACCATTTATGCCTAAATTATGTGTATTTTCATACTAAATAATTGACTTATGAACTAGTTGAATATATTTAATATGATTATTATAACACAAGTACTGCACATTACACACCACATAACTGTCCTAGACGTATTTTGTTTATAATATTTTAGTTCTAAATCTTACATTATTGTGTCTATTAATAATTTTTAATATTCCATAAAAGAATTCCATTCTTTACTACTCAATTTCCATCACTAAAAACAAAACCTACATCAACATCGAAATTTCCATCAAACTTTTTGGACTTTTGAAGCCATGAAATTTTAGTGAAAAATTAAGTTTCAAACCTTAACCATTAGGGTTGGGGCATTCACCCTACACATGTCAACACTGTTGTTTTTAGCTTCTTCAACTTCAAAAGGCCTCTCAAGCCACTGAGTTGAGGTCGTATCAATGGGATTCCTTTCCAAATCCTCTAGCTCAATCTACTCAAGCATTCCTTTCTAACACTAGCCCTAGAATCTAATTTGAGATCATTAATAAAAGGGCAAAAAGTACCCACCTTCCCCCCTAGGGTTTGCCAAAAAGACAAAGACCTCCCCTGAGGTTTCCAAAATCCAACAAACCTCCCCTCAAGTTTGAATTTATGGACACTCATACCCCCTCATGTTAATTTTTTCTGTCAAAATAAAAAATAAAAAAATTTCCAATTATGCCCTCGACCCTCAGGAGTTGCTAGCTTTCTACATGTGAAATTTTTTTTCCAATTATTTCCTCAACCCTCAACCCACATGTTGCTGGATTTTTTATCAATTATTTGAAATATAATTTACATATTTCGTTTTGGTCATAGGTAAAATTGTAGGAAATTTGATGGGAGCTGTAAATATTGAAGCAATGAGAGCCAAAAATTTATTATTTTTATTTTAATTTGATATGAATGCAAAATTGAAGACTGATTTCCACTTAAAAAAGATGTCTCCTTTGTTTTGAAGATAGGCAAGGTGGGCCGAATAAGGGTAAAGAAGGGGAAAATAAATTTTCAAAGGCAAATGAACCAAGCTGCAGTATGTAATTAAGGGAAAAAATATTTTTAAAGGTATTATGTAAATGAGGGCAAAAAGGGGGAAAATTTTTTCCATCCACGACACATTTAGGAAGCTAGAAGCTAGAAGCTCCTGAGGGCTGAGGGCACAATCAAAAAAATTTATTTTTTTAACTTCTGTTTAAATACTTAAAGAAAGTTGACATGAGGGGGGTATAGCTGTCCATAGATTCAAACTTGAGGGGAGGTCTATGGGATTTTAAAAACCTCAAGGCAGGTCTTTGTCTTTTTGGCAAGCCTTAAGGGAGGTGAGTGTCTTCTGCCCTAAATAAAATTCTTCCTCCTCCCATTAGCCACTCTATGAAGAACCCCGCGTTGCAATTCCCTTCAATAGCCCACTCCACCCTGGGTTTTGCATGCCAGTTCATGTCATCCCTTAATAACAACACCTCCATATCATTCTCATCGTGGCCTCCTCATCTAATAGACCGCACTCCACCGGCCAATCCAAATTAGAAATTCCACCAAAAATGTTAGTTTTGTAGTCTCTTTAACATTCCCAAAAACCTCTACATTCCATTTTTTCAAATTCATCTACATGTACTTTAGTTTTCTTATTAGTCTGGCCTAGAAAAAAAAAAAGAAAAAAATTTTCTCGTTAGTTTTAATTCCTCTCGTCACTAGACAAGATACTCCTCTCACTAGACCCTTAAGCACCCTAAAAATGGAAGCATCAAACACATGTTCTCAAACCTAAACCCACTGCATCGGGTTGGAATGGAGTATTGGGCAATGACCTAAAACAAGCCTCCCAAGGGTTTTTTGTATGACTATGGGTGGGTGTCCCCCCACACAAGCCTCTCCAACTTCCTACTCAATTTCTAAGTTTTTTTTCTGAACCTCAAGCTCCTCTGCCCTCAACCTAACTCTCCCCCTACTAGAATTCACAAGAGACCAACCCAACTCATCTCAAAGATTTTGGGCATCTTGGTTTTCCCTCTCATCCACTAATAAGTCACAATTTTTTAAGATTCCCAAGTGGTAGACTCCTTATGGTGCAAAGATGATAAAAACATTTGTTTGGTGCAACATCAAATTTGGGAGAATATTATCAGAGAATTTGTTTATTTGGTAAGCCTAATGAAGATCATTGCTAAGGTGCGTTGACAGTTGACTACAAAATTAGGTTGGAGTTAGGCGCCAAATACAAATTAGAAAATGGTTTGAGGGCAAGTTGAGTTCCCGAAGGAAGAAGGCCATTTTCTTCTTGATTCAAAACATCATCTAGGCTTGTACCCATACATGGTCTTAAATTTCCATGAAATTGTCAAAATTTGCGTCAAAATTTTCAGTTTTCGTGACCCTCGAAATTGAAATGGTAGTCAATTTTTGTCTTGCATAATTTCCATCGAAATCTCAACGAACGTCCGAAATCTATTGATATCTCGAAATTTTAGTGGAACTTAGTCAAAATTTGAACTATGCAATGAAATTTCCTCGGAATTCAAATGAGAGATTTACGAGTGAAGTGAAATTTCTCTCTTAAATTATTTTTTTTATTTTTTTTATCGAAACAAAAGATTTGAAACTATATGAAAAAATAAACCTACAACAACATTTTACTTAACCATTCATGTCTAATTGATTCACTAATTATGTTTAATGTACATTATCTTACAAATATGTTTGATGCACAATATTATATTACAACTTCTCCACCTAACACACAGCATAAATGTATTTACTCGTAATATATTTGTCCTAAAACTTACATTATAATGTCCATTAATCATTTCTAAAGCTTCATAAAAGAATTCCATGTTTTACTATTGATTTCCATTATTTTTCCAAACCGAAATCGAAATTTCCTTGAAATTTTCGTACTTTTGGAGCTTCGAAATTTGAGTCAAAATCGAATTTTAAGACCATGCACCCATAACAGAATTAGCACCATCTCTGTTAGACTCTTAGCTACTTTTACAAACTTCTCAATTTAAGGTTCTACAAAAGCCTTATAAGCATCTTTAATTTATTTTGCTTCATCTTTATCAAATGTCCCTTCTTTCTTCCACAGTGCCCAATTATAAAATTATTCACATAAGGAAAAAGACTCTGAATTGTCCCCATCAAAGTCTCAAGAGTATGCTTCTCCTTCAGTTTCTGCAATATGCTTCCCTTTATGCCTCGAAATTTGATTGCCTACCTCCATCTTCAACTTCACCCTCTTGTAAACTTCTCTACTCAAGGCCTCGTCAAGCACACGCAAGTCTTCATTGTGCAATATTCCTAGTCTCCCCAAGATAAAACTTTGCTTCTCTTGATTGCCTATGGCACTAGTGCTCGCAGGGCCCGTGGTTTTATATCATGCTTGTCCTTGTTACCACATGTTCAGGTGACCTAGGCCTTGGGTGAGGTGTTCAAATTAGGCATGGGAGACCCCAACTTAGTGCCTCTTTGCAACTCTCATAATCTCTCGAATGTGCCTCTTCCATTTGCTTTTTAAGTTGGACTGGCTTGAAGACCTCCTCAGAGCCCACCTTAGCATGACTAAGTGATGGAGGACCACCTACATATTTCCGGCCACGCATTTGGCACACCTATTTTAGGTGAAGATTAAGGAAATTATGCTTGAATTAGGATTTCATTAGTAACATTTAGCGACTTCCCTTGGTATTGTGTAATTTCATGCTTCATTACAATTTTTTTTTGCAAACAAGGATCAAGTCATAGATGTCGTTAAGTACTTGGGAGATGAGGGCGAGCTTGTTTATGATTTTGAGGAGGATGACCAACATGTTAGTGTGGCTAGGTGTGCCTTATTCATTACCATTGATAGTGAGATGTGGAAACGAACCACTATTTTCCACACTTTCATCCGTTAATGGTGGTAGTAGCATGAATGTAGTCTCCAAAGTTGCTCTATAAAGTTTGAACCTAAAGGGAGAGCTACACCCTCATCCTTTTAAAGTGAATTGAATAAACAAGAGAAATCTATCTATTATCGAAAGGTGTCTTCTACCCACTGAAATCAAAGATTATAAGGATAGTGTCTATTGTGATACACTCCCAATGGATGTGGCCCACTTCCTATGAGGGTGTCCAAGGTTATTGGATCATGATGTAACAATCATGGTAGGGAAAACACTTGTGTGTTTAGGCACAAACATAAGAAGGTCATTTTGTCCCCTACCAAGCCCATTCCCAAGGATCCCAAGATGAGAAACAAGATAGCCTTCATGTCCCAATCCAAGAAAGCATTCACTTGCTAGATCATAGGGATTTTGAGCGAGAGAATTTAAAAAACATGTGTATTTTAGCAATCATCACTCGAAAAGTTCCTTCTAAGGATCGAGAGTTTTCTTATGAGCATCCACCCAAGGTAGCGGGGTTGTTAGTTGAGTTTCTTTGATGCTATACCCACTGAGTTACCAAATGAGCGAGACATTCAGCATGGCAGAGTTCCAATTTCGCAATATCTTATTTGCCAAATTATAGGATGAACCCTAAAAAGCATGTAGAATTGAATAAGTAGGTAGGGAAACTCCTTGACAAGGGCTTTGTGAGACATAGCCTCAATCGTTGTGTAGTACTAGCTCTTCTAACTCCAAAATGATGGATCTTGGAGGATGTGTGTGCATATTAAAGCCATCAAACAAAATGACCATCAAGAATAGGTTCCTTATCCCTAGCCTTGAGGATATTTTGATATGCTAGCTGACTTTAGTTGATACTCCAAGATTCACCTGCACAGTGGGTATTATCAAATTAGAATTAGAACATAAGATGAGTCGAAAACAACCTTTAAGACCCAAGATGGTTTATTTGACATCCAACATGTCATGCCCTTTAGACTCTCCAATGCTCCCGGCATTTTTATGAGGGTCATGACGGGAAAATTCCTAGCGATATATTTCAATGATATACTGATCTATAGTAACTAGGGAGGAGCACCAAATACATCTTTACAAGGTCTTTGACACTTTGAGAGAAGCAAAGTTGTTTGCTAACCTCAAGAAGTGCCGCTTCTTATAGTCTAGTGTGCTCTTTCTTGGTTCTATCATCTTCAAGCCAGGAATAGCAACTTATCCAAATAAAGTTAGAGCCATTAGGGAGTAGCCTAAACCAAGACTATTACTACGGCTTGTAGTTTTAATGGCCTTGTTAATTTCTATAGGTGTTTTAGAAGGCATTTTAGCACCATCATGGCTCCCATCACCGAGTGTATAGAGAAAGGGAAGTTTCATTGGACCCCTTCAGCAACTAGAGCTAATAGAGAGGTATGTACTTAGGCATCTAGACTTGAGTAGTCTTTGAGGTGGCTTGTGATGCCTCTTGGTTAGGTATAGATTGTGAATTAAGGAGGGATGCCTTACAACATTTTTCAATCACAAACTCCTGGATGCTAAACAAAGATAATAGCACATACAATAAAGTGTATTGAGATCCCTTCAACATTAGAAATATTACTTGTTACACGAGTTTGTACTCTTTTCTAACCACCTTGCTTTGAGATATTCTGAGCTTATAGAAGAAGTTGAGAGCGAAGCATACTAGTTGGGTAGAGTTCCTCAAAGAATACCCCTATGCTCTTAAGCATCATTCCATTGTTAGGAATAAAGTGGCTGATGGCTTTAGTACAATAGCAGTTATCCTCCATATGGTGAGAATCGAGGTCATTAGGTTTGATCATTAAAGGATGAGCATTCTACTTGTCTTGATTTTGGGCTTATCTTTCAGGATACAAGTGAGAGCCATTGTAGAGATTTTAGATTTCGTCATCCATAAGGGATACCAGTTTAGAGGTACAAAGTTATGCATTGCCCATACTTCTTTTAGAGATCTTTTAGTTTGGGAATCGCATGTTGGAGGGTTAGCTGGCCATCATGGAAGATAAATCCATTGCACTAGTCAAGGATAGGTTCAATTAGCATTCCTTACAGAGGGATGTTGCCAAGATAGTGTCCCAATGTCGCACCTATTAGTTAGCCAATCAAAGAGACACAACACTAGTCTTTGTACCCCTTTTCCATTGCCACACATGCCTAGGAGAGACCTAAATATGGATTTTCTTATTGGAATCCCCAAAATAGCTCAAGATATGATTCCATATTCCTTGATGTCACTAGATTCTCCAAGATGGGAAATTTTATCCCATGTAATAAGACTTCTGATGCATTTCATTAGGCTAAATTGTTATCTAAATAGGTTGTCAAATTGCCTGGGTTGCCAACTATCCTAGTGTCTAATAGAGATATTAACTTTTCTACTTACTTTTCGAAGACACTTCGGGAAATGTGTGGGACTCAATGTTTCTTCTACTTTCCATCCCAAAACTAATGGTTAAATTAAGGTTGTGAATCATAGTCTTGGTGACCAACTTAAGTATGTTGTGGGAGAAAAATATGGCAATTGGAACTTGGTGCTACCGATTGTTAAGTTTTCTTAAAATAATTTTGTAAACAAATCCACAAGTAAGAATCCTTTTCATTGTGTATTCAACTACAAACACTGTGCACCTATTGATCTTCTTCCTTTGACATTAGATGCTTGTAATTTTGAGCTTGTTAAGCCTTCCATTCATCACGTTCATGAGTTGCAAGTTGAGGTTAGGCAAAAACTTGCTATGAGTAATGGATTATAAACTTGCTGCAGATATGCATCGTAGAGCTACAGAGTTTAATGTAGGTTATAGTGTCATGGTTCACATTAAACCTGAACACTACCCTAGAAATTCATTTAAAAAGTTGCATGCCCCTGCCATTGGCCCTTTCTTGATCCTTGAGAAACTTGGACCAAGTGCATATGACCATTAGTCTAGTTCTTAATGTTGAGGATTTGACACCTTACCAAGGCAGCTTCAAGCTTCTTGTTTTGTCATTTGGTGCCCACGTAGAGCCAATAGCTTATCAGCCTCCCTCTACTTCTCAGCCACAAGAGATAGTCAAGTCTATTTTGGATGATGAGTCTGTGACGTCTCTTCACAGTGGTTTTCGTCAATACTTGGTTCAATGAAGAGGTCATCATGAGTCAAATGCTACATGGCTTATTGAGGAGATTGTCTGTGACAACGCACCTAAGTTGCCAGTCATATTTGCAGTCCCACTCTCCGGAGTAGAGTTCCTTTTATAGGATTGTCCACATCCTATAGGCTGCCCATTCGACACACCTATTATAGGCATAAATTTAGGAAATTGTGCTTGTATTTGGATCTATGTGTTAGTGACATTCGTATTCTGGTATTTTGTAATTGTGTTTAGTTGGGATTTTTGTAAAATATGTGTTGGATATGCAAGTTATTGGACAGTTAATGTTTTGAAACAAAATATTTTAAAATTATCTCTCTCCCCTACGCCTCCTTCTTCTTGCTATTTCTCCTTCCCACCTTTGTTCTGCTCTATTCTCCCTCTTTTTGTTTCTCTCGACCTCCCCCATTTATTCTCTCTCTTTCTATCTCTCGATTCTGTCTCTATTTGTTTCTCTTAATGACCTACATCACTAAGTAACTTGTTAAACCGAGCCCTTCTAGTGTTAGGCATGAATCCTAGAAAACTCAGCCATTTTTGACTAATAATTGCCCCTGCAGTTTCTCTGTAAATGTGCTGGACATGTAATTTATTGTATAGTTAATGTTTTGAATCAGAATTGTACCTGGAATTCTTGTGCAATTAATGTTTTGAATCAGAATTGCACCCGCAATTATTGTATAGTTAATTTTTTTGAATCAGAATTGCACCTCTCTTCTACTCCTCCATCCCATCTCTCTTCTGTCCTATTCTCCCTCTTTCTGTTTATCTCACTGTTCTCCTCTTCTATTCTCTCTGTCTTGGGCATGAATCCTGGAAAACTCGGCTTACTTGAGCTAAGCAAGTCTTTCAAATTTGAAGACTTACACAAAATGGGTGTAGACTTTCTGTATTTGCTCCCTCGTGGTTGTTTTGCCATCCACGACAACTCCCCGTTCACGAACCACCTCATCCAAAATCCTCCATGGATGGCAATGTTGACCTTCCAGTTTTGAAAAGACCAAATGAGTTTTACCTATATTCATGGAACTGCAACCCAAGCATCACATCTTCTGGTGTGGGTTGGCGAGACTTCTCCTCCACTTTCCTGAGCGCTACTTCCCAAAATGTTTTCCATCCCCACACCTCCACTCCATTTGGTAAGCAAATCCTTCAAATGGCACACTTGACAAGTATTCTTTCCGTCCATACAAATTTCCCAGGGGCATCGACTCTCAAGCGAACCAAGACAATGAGGTTGGGTGCCCTAAATGTCTTCACCCAAAGGTTAGAGGGTGAGAGGAAACATCAAACCTCCTTCGACAGCCAAAAAAGTTCCTAGTTTGTGAACATAATGGAGAATAGGTGTCTCTTGGTTTTCTCTGTGACCCTCCAAGTCCTCCCCTGAGTCCCATTCTTTTCAAACAATAACTGTTTTCTGCTAATTGATACAGCTCTGGGTCTTTATCGTCCCAATTTCTGGATATATCATAATAATGTACCATAACTTGACAAAAATTATTAACTCAATTAAATACAAATAACTAAGCCTAAATAAACACTAGACCAAAGGAAATAATCCCCCTTGCACTTTCTCTGGGTCTTTGACAGAATCTCCTTTCTCAGAAAGATGGCTTCAAACACTATCTTTTCAGATATATGTTAGAATTTGTCAATAGCCTAACAATCTTTCAATTTTTGTAAAGCTGGGACTTCAGCCACAAATTTGCTCCTTGTACTTCAGATTGCTTTTCCTGGCAATCCTTTCAATGAAATTCTATTTTACTGCTAAAAAAAATAATTGCACAACATTGTTTCAGCTTCCTTCAAAAAATGTGAACAAAACTAAAAATATGTTGCCTGCTTTCGCAATAATAATAATAATAATAATAGTAATAATAAAATAAACAAGCAAAACAATATTAAACAAAAACAAATCATGTACTAGCATACCTTATTCTCTCTAAAAACCCTCCCATGCATTATACAAGACAATCAAGGCACAGTAAAAAGATATGAAATCACAATTAATGAAATGACCTTAATACACAAATGAAAAACAAATCAATTAACCAAAAGCAGCAGCGTAAAGAAATTACCTGCTACTAGACAAATGTCCAGTTCTGGCATCCTGCTCCTTTGATGTACAAGGATGAGTTATTACTCCCTTTCCCTTGACTTTATCAGCACTATTAGCTTCAGCAACTGAATTACAACTATCAATCAGACAAGTTTTACCATTCAATACAGTGTTCTTAGTATCATCATGCGGAACTTCTATGGGGCCATTACTGTGCTGTTCAGCCAACTCTTTAGCCCTAGCTATATTATGAGGAGAGATGCACCCATTACGTACCAACCTTTTTTGTCCAATGACTTTAGGTAACTTAGTAGAATTAAGAGATGCAGACACACTTTTTCCACCTTCAAATTGAGGCTTCCTGGAGAAATAAATCCCTTTTCCATTATCCATACCTGAAGTAATACCTTTACATGTATGTTCATCCGTTTTTCCCACCCTCTTACATGGTTTAATTGATGCATTAGAAGAACAGTCATTGTTTTCTAGTGATTCTTCTTCTAGTTCTTTAACCATAACATCAATTGATGCACCACGCAGAACAACATTTTGAGGTATTCTTTCATGTTCACTTTGCTTGGTTAAATCTAGAACAGTATTGTCATCACCTTGGAAAGCAGCTGATTTAGAAGAAAATTTAGAGCACAGAGCTTTGCCTTTATCCACACATTGAGCTCTAGATGAATGGTTGGAATCATGCTTGAAGGTCTTGTCTGCCACCATTCTCCGAAGCAAATGAGAATTCAAGGAAGCAGAAGAACTCTCTGATGGATAAACAAGGGAATTAGTATGACGATCAGTTTCATCAGGATTGCCCTGCTTTTTGCCAGGACAGAAATGCAGTTGTCTGTTGTGCCTATTTTCAGAGACCAGTCTACCCCTGTCCCGAGGTCTTATAATAAAACCTTCATCAAAAGAGTTGGAATTTCCTGAATGACCAGCAACCAATGAAACACTATCTTTTTCAACCGACTCCCCCTGATTAACAATCTGCAGAGCTAGCCTGTCAGGAGTGTCAGGAACATCAATTACCTGATCAATGTCCATGTCCTCCATATTCTGTATCAGTTAAAAGATTCCAGTCAGTATTCAGTAGTATCCAATCAATCAATATAGTTATATCCTTGATGAACAAGAAATTTTAAATTCCTGATAATTATTTACTAGACACTGAAGATCAAGCTGAAAAAAGAAAAACTAAACTGAGGAGTGAACCACTCAGAATCAATTAAAACATAGAAATAATAATTATTATAAACCTGGAGAAAGCACATATCTTGATCCATAATAGATCAGGCAATAGGAATGGACTCCTTTTCTAGCGCATTGGAGGAGAGGGGGATGAAGCTTAAATGCAAGACCTTAGTCTTGGTAAGGGCTGCTCTTGGTCCAAAACCAACCCTTAGTATCAGGCTCTGACCCCTGTAAAATCAAAATATATATAGGATGAAGCTCAAATGCAAGACCTTAGTCTTGGTAAGGGCTGCTCTTGGTCCAAAACCAACCCTTAGTATCAGGCTCTGACCCCTGTAAAATCAAAACATATATATATATATATATATATATATATATATATATATATATATATATGACACCACAATACAGCAACAAAAACCAAATCATTGCCCAGGACCAATCCCAGCCAACCTCAACAAATCCAGTCACAGTAGCTTGTCCAAGAGAATCTCATTCTTATATCAACCTAAGAAAAACACTAACCTTGGGCATACACTACATGCGTGCTCCGTGGCTCAATTACATTTTAAATTTAAAAAAAAATAACTGTAACTCTTTAAGAAGTAACTGCATTTAATATTATATCCTTTTAATTAGCGAAAAAAAAAAAATGGGTAGTTTACTTGAATATGGAAGGCAGTTACATGGGAGAACATTAGTTGGTTTTGGATAGCAATTGGGAGGGCATTTCGTCAAAAGACCATGCCAAATGGATGACTTCCCCCGTTCTTTGTAAGTTTGTGGTATAGATGGAATTTCAATAGAAACTACTAAGTAGAAAAGGGCAGTATCCAATATAGGCATGATTACCATGAACTTCAAACGATATGGGAATAAATAATAAAGTGACTATTAAATGTTCTAATATATAACTACAACCTGATATATATTTATCATTTCTAATAATTAATATTTTTTCAAGCTAGCTTGGTTCAATGGGAATTATTTAATAATTCTATTGCATAACAATTTTTATTTTTATTTTTTTTGGAGAATTTTTTGTATTATTTTTTAGATAAAGAAGAAATATCATTAGAAGAAAGAAGCAATTTCAAGAAACAGAAAACAAGTAATCCTCCTAAAAAGCGTTTACTAGAAAATGATAAACACACAAAAAAAATTGTGCACTAAGAGATGAATTAGAAGGAGAAAGGGGAACAAGAAGAAGGAAGAAGAGAGTAGAAAGAAGGGAATGCAATTGGGGAAGGAACACACTTTCAATTCTCAATTCAAATTCAACAATAGCCACTTCTTACATGGTTTTCACACAAAATTTATAAGAAAGTCTGTAATCCAAAACACATATACCCCTAAAGATATATGAAATTAGAAACCCCCTAAAATACAGAAATATTACAAACCCACCCCAAAAGACATACTCCAACTACAAGCAAACTAAACACACTTAATAAACTACTAATTAATTAAGCACATTCAGGTTTACGACCCTACAGTCCCTTGACAAACTAAACACACTTAACAAACTACAAATTAATTAAACAGAATCGGGTTTAGGACCCCACAGTCCCTTGACCCTATTTTTATGAAATTGGCCTCCAAATTGGGTCAAAATGATTCATCCAAATACCCGTTTCCTGTACTACATCAAGAAGAGAGTAAAGAGAGAATAATAAATTTTACAAATTTTAGAAGTAAATATGAAAATAAATATTTGTTAGCCATAATTGAATGCAATTAAAATGAAAATATTTCAGCGAAGTATGGATTTTGTGTTCACCAGCAAAAAGGAAGTTCAAGTGTGAACAAGAAGCAACGAATTTAATCTAATTCATTTCAAAAATATATCAGAAGCCCCTTTATGCCTCGAGAACAGATAAAGTGCAACAACAAAAAAAATAAAGCATTAAGAGAGGACACAAATACAAATAAACAGGTAAAGATGTCTTTAAAAATAAAATTAAAAGAAAACAAAAAACAAAAAACAAAAAAACAAAAAAAACAAGACAAAACAAAAAAATCTTACACAACTAAATTGAAGGGGAACGTTACTCCCTTCCCATAATGGTCAATATAACATCAAAGCAATGGCCACAGAGATTGAAGAGGCTGCCATCTTGCCTAAAGCCCCCTCTCTAGAGTTACTTGGGGTATCTCATGCTATGCAAGTATAAAATATAAATTATATTATCTCCCTAATATTTATTTTTGTTATAACAAAGATAAAATATTTATTTCTAAAAATAAAATATTAAATTTAAAAATTTAAAAATAGTTGGTAAAAATTTGTGAGTTTAAAAAAAAAAAAAATACATGCATTTTCAATTTATGCCTTAAAAACCTTACCAAATTAAACTAATAAGAAGAAATTAAGGGAATATGTGAGCTCCATTCATCTAAAGATTTAATTAAAAAAAGGAGTCCATGTCATTTTCTTTAATTGTTTTAATTCAAAAGTACTAAAAACCAAAAATGGGATTTTGAAGGCTAGTAAAAGACTACTATTTTTGCTTTTATATATAATTTAAGTATTCTCTTCAATTCACAAGTTAAAAGATATAAATGTGGTTTTTTTTTTTTTTTTTGACATCTGTAAGTGACAATTAAATGAATGATGAAACTTGTGTGGACATTCCTCACAAATTTGTAAAGATAGACAGTGAGGATTGTTAGCCAAATCAATGCCTCCTCGACATTTCAAATCGGAATGCACTTTTGAGAGTACATACAAGAGGAATGGCTAGGAGCATCAGCGGCATGGTTTTAAATAAAGGCCGCAACCGTTACGTAACGGTTTTTTGGGTTACCGATACCGTTACATACCGCGAAATTAGTGAGAAGAAAAATCACGACCATAGCAGGTGTTACGGACTGCGACAGTTACGTAAAGGCCGCTACAACCGTTACATAACCGTTACTTTTTCTTCTCGCTTTTTCCCTCTCTTTCATAAATCATTCTCAAATATACCATGTGGCGAGAGGGGGAAAAGATTATAATGAGGATGACAATGATACAAAATTTACTATTTCTTTAAATACTTACAATAGATGCATTAATTAACAATTTGAAAATACTAGTTAGGAAAATATTTTATTTTGATAATATTAGTAATGTGATATTTATGTTCTATATTTTTCAATTTCAAAGATCTTTCTTTTCTAGTTATTTTATATATGTATTATTTGTATGTCTTATGTGTCTAATAGATTAATAGAGTATATAATGTAATTTGTTATATTAATTAATTTAGCACACATAAAAATTTACCACTAATAAGAACAATGAGAAGTATAAATACACACACACACACACACACGTAATTTTTCTATCAATGGTGGTTTAAAACAAATGTAAGCCAGTTGCCCTTACCAAATAACTTAGTTACTCGAATTAAAGGATCCAAAATACACTGAAACTCTTTCTAAGAAGGGCTAAAAGCTTAAAACATGCAAGTACACTAATATGCACAAGGTTGTGCATGCTTCAAAAAAATTCACGGCCGTTACACCCGCTTCCCGTTATGTAACATCCGCTACCCCCGCTTCTCGTTACACCTGTTACCATTACATTACGCTACCCGCATCCGCGATTTAAAACCATGATCAGCGGCTTAATATTCTGGTTCTTGTCCACTAGAATTTGTCCCTCATAAATAGGTACGTAAATTTTTTTATTAAATTCAGGTAATCAAGTATCAGGCATTGGTAGGTAAAACATTTTTTGATTACGTTAAAATTCTATGATGAGGTGGAGTGTTGCTAAAAAAAGGGATGGATATAAACCCATCAATTATAAGTGTATCAATAGGACAAAACATTGAACTGTCGATGTACAATAATCATCTCAACAACTTGACTATGATGAATTGAAGAAGGCACTTCATGGGGATGGTTCTTTTTTAAATGAAGACCTACTCAGTCAAAACAAGGTTAATAGCTTAGTAAATAGATGATGGCAGAGCTTTTGGTTAAGTATGAACAATTTTTCAAAAACAGCGAAGTTCCAAGACAAGGTGATTTAACCCTAATGGAGTGAGGCATTGAGGCGTAAGCTTTTTAGGAGTTTTATTTAATGGATAAAAACATGTAAATAAATTACATATATTTTAATATTAAAGAAAAATTAAGAAATTTTCAAATAATAAACTTTAAAAATCAAGTATAATTTTTAAACTACTTGTTGGATATTCTAAGAAACTATCATTCATCAAGTAAATCATACCAAGAGATAGTAATAACATTGAAAGGTTCAAATTATTTTCTTGATCTAAGACACGACTCTCAATTATTTTGGAAAGGTTGATGTTCAAGAGTCCAAAGATAAATTCATGTTAAGGCATTCCTCCTCCTAAAAACATGATCATAATTTTCTATTCAAACCTACCTTAACATTCACACGTCCAATATGCTTATGCCTCAAATAAAAAAAAATATGCAAAAGCCATCCCTTTTGTACATATGTCTTGGTGTACAATACGCTGGCCTTTTAAGGACTTGGTATTTTAGACTGTCTCAATGTATTCTCATGTCTCACTTTGAGGACAGCCTCAATTCAGCCTTTGAAACACTAATGTTGTGTTTGGGAGAATGGATTTTGGGCCTTGGATTTGGATGTGTGGATTTGGGAAAAATTCAATAAATTTGCATATTATATTTCTTCCAAATCCACACAAATCCAAATACAAGGCCTCTCCCAAACACAGGGTAAGTTTCAATAAATACATAATTTTCATTTATTTTATTTTCCATTTCGCTTTAATTGTTTTAATGGTTGTCATGAAGAGACAAATATGTTTGAGCTTGGAGTAGCGACTGATTTTGGATCATTTGGTAAAGAATTCAATACTCATCCTCAATTTACTCTTTGAGATGAGGATGGTGATGAATGATGATGGCTTGACAAACTTTTGTGAATGCACCATAATCCTTGAGATGCTCTTTTGAATAATTTGGATCTGAGATAAGGAATGTGATGAATGATGATAGCTTTCAGAACCTTTTGGGAGTGCATCATGATTCTTGAGATACTCTTTAAAATAATTTGGTTCACATAGTGATGGAGAACCACCAATGGAGAACTTTAGATGTTTAAACTGTAGCTATTTAGTATGGGAAAACCCTTGTTAATTTAGAAGTTTAAATAATGTAGGTTTTTGCGTATTTAAGTACTTTGGGGTTATTTTGTAATTCCTTGTTTTATTGAGGTTTTTATGTAAATGTTAGTAGTAGTTGGTATAAATGCCAAACATATAAGTTACTGTAACAGTTAATGTTTGGAACCAGAATTGCATCTTCAGTTTCCCTCTCTCTGCCTCCCTCTCTCTCTCTCTCAAAGGTTCTCCTTATGCTGCTTGTTCCTTCTTCTTCCTCTTCCTCCGCCATCTCTGTTCTGTACTTGCATTTTCCATTTCTCTCGCTGTTCTATTTCTATTCTATAAGTTCCGTCTCTGATTGTCATGCTCTTCTTCTTCTTCTCTCTGTTTCTCTGACTTTATAATTGTTTCTCTCGTTGTCCTACGTCAAATTGGTACCAGAGCAAACCACAATCAGCAGGCAGCCACTGTTCGTCGGCCTGCAATTTTCCAGGAAATGACAGCCATGTCACTGGTTTTGAAACTGCATTTTCCAGGTTTAATTCTATCAGATCACCAGCACCATCAAATCAGAACCTTTCAAAACACAAACATCTGAAACTTCATCGCTGTCTGACGCCTAAAGAGCCCCACAACGCCAACTGAAACTTTTTCCAGCTTACACCCCCCCCCCTTTTTTTTTTTTTTTTCAAATTCCTGCACTTCCAGCAGTTTCCTTGATACACCATCACCCCCACTGGAATCCCCACCCATCAATCTGCCAACAGCCAGAACCTATCACTGGAGGCACCTCTCCAGCAGTGTGCATGCTCTACACGCCGGCAACACATGAGCAACTGCCTAAATTTCTCCTGTATTTTCCATATCTGAGAGAGATTACTTCCATCCGCAATAGATAGCATTTCCTTTGAGATTTTGAAGAAGAAATGAGGAAAATTCAAGAGCTAGCGCATGTTACATGTTTGAAGGATAATATCAGCACCAACACTGGATTCAGACTTCATTTGCTGCATTTTGTAGCTTTTATTTTTGTGGAGACTTCAGAAATAGGGAAGTTAGCTTGAGATTTTTGATAACACAAATTTCAGAGTCTAGAAGGGCTGCCTGCATTCAGATTGAGCCCAGCCATAGTGTGTTGAGATTTACTGCAACAACTTAGCTATCCTTCTTGCAATTTTGATGTTGGCCCCAAAGAAATCGGACTTTGATTGCTTGGTAAATATTGTTGGAAGGATAAGTTCAATGTGGGAGTACCATTCTTCAAGTTTATTAGGGGAGCATCTATAAGCATCTTAGCTTGCATAAAATTACATAACTTGGCCTCCACAAAAATTGATTCAATGTTGCTTATCTATTTGGTACTCTTGTCTAAATTTGCATTGGCCCATATTTAACCCCCGGTTAGAGGGGGAAAAAATGATGATTCAATTCCACATTTCTAGTTCCCAACAAGTTTGTAGTTCTCAACAATTGATGAAACCTAGGTGTCAATATTTTGATGGTTGTTCAGGTTCTTAGATTGGTTGGATGACATGGAGAATAAGGTTCCCTTTGGTTTGCAGGATGCCTATTCCTACTTCCTAGGAATATATATTAGTTGTAATAGGTCAGTTATGATTAGTTAGACAAAAAAATTAAGTTGTTCCTATAAAGAAAATAACACTATGATACTTTTTATAAGTCCATAATAAGGAATAGACAAGGAACTATTCCCAAATTTCACTAAGGGAATGTCTATTACTTTCTTATTATATGTTAATGAAATAATTAGGAAAACACAAGAAATAGCTAATCCCTCTGCTCCCAATTTTTACGTTTTATTCCATCTTATTATAAGGAAATTTAGGGCTGTTCAAAAATATCTGAAAATTGATCCAATCTGAAAATCCCAACTGAACCGAACGAAAAATTTTGGTTAACCGATTCGTTGGGTTTGGTTTCAATTTAGATATTTTTAAGTTTTCATATATCAATTCGATTTCGGTTTGTGTTGGTCCCAAACCAATGGTTACCCAAACCAAAACAATATATATTATATATATTTATAATATTATCACATAAATATAGAACTATATTAATATAATTATATAATGTTTTAAATTAAAAATGAAATTAGGACTACCAAAATGTGTGTTACTAATTACACCAAATAAGAACTAAAACCAAAAAGATATTTAAACAAAACCTAAAAGTATAGAACTACTAAACTAGTGAACTCTCCAACTCCTCCAATTCCACTCATCTAGTCATCTCCACTCTCCACACTCTTATCACTCTCAGTCTCCACTCTGACGACGACGACTACACCGAGCAACTGCGTCACTGTCACCAACCAATAGCGAGCACAAGTAGATCTATAAAGATCGAGACTTCTACAGCCTCCAACCTCCATTACCTCCTTCGACCGTCACACTAGTCAGCATAGTTTCCGACTCACAAGTCCCCAGTCCCACCTTTTGCTCTCCGCCTCGTCGGATCTACCCATGTCTGTTGCCTCCGCCTTGCCACCTGGCCAAATCTACCCATATCCATTGTCAACTTGCCGTCAGGTCTACTGGCTTGACAAATCTACAAGAAACTTGCAACGGATCATTTTTCTAGCTTGCTAGGGCCTTCCGATTAGAATCAGTCTTTGTTGCGTGACTCAACTTAAGAATTGGTACTTTATATTTTTTGAGACCTATGACAATGTTTATACTAATTACTGAAAAGTTGGTTCAGATCAAATATCCGAATCGAGCTGTCAGTTAACCAAAGTAATCAATTTGGTTTTAGTTCAAAAATTCTTTGAATCAATGAGATTGGTTCGGTTTGGTAAACAGAGGTTCGGTTCGGATACCCAAACAACAGCCCTACAAAGAATAGCTATCCAACAAACCAAATATAACTTTACTTTTAATTGATACAGACTATTTGACCACAAGAGTATCCACTTGAATAAATAAATAAAAAAACCGGTTCAGCAAAGCAATATTGGCAAAAAAAATTTTGAAGGAACAAATACTATCATTGCGAACCCTTACTATCACATTGTCTAAAATGAGATACATTTTAAGATAAAATTATGCCCACATTCTTATACCAAGCAATTAGTGGACCAATTAGGTAGTCTTGAGCAACTTTTTTTAACATCACCTTAACCTTAAATTTAGACACCTCATTATCAATGTGCTCTTAGTAAGGAACTTAAGGGTACTCTTGTTCAAGAAAGGGTTGAGGGATGAAGTCAAAAGGCATATAATTTTGCGAATTTGAAAACATCCCACTACTTTGTCTAAGGATAACCACATGGTTTTGGAAGCTTAGAGATTTCTCTAGCTATCAACCCACAACCTAGAAAATCACTTCCTATTTTAAAGAACTTCATCAATGTAGATCAATTTCTCCATGGTTACAAGGTTTTCCTAGATCCTCCCAAGATGCTCAAGAGAAACCTCAAATTGTTGAGATAAACAATCAAATATCAAAAGTGCCCATGCAAATTGTTGCGTAATTGAGCATCATGACTACATAAATGATTTACAATAATACTAGTACATAATTTTTTTTATTCTTTTGTGGAAATTAGTCATGAATCTTCTAAAAATGAGGTCGTACACTTGTTTTTAGTGACCCTAAATGCTGTTGGAGCCGCAAGGCCAAAGACAGAGCTTGAATTGTCACCAAACTTGATTGTTGAGACTTGCAATGAACATCAAGAGGAGTTGCCTAGTACTAGAACAGATATGCTTGTCAATGACCTTGGTTTTCAACCTCAATTTTCCACTTCTAACTCAAAGACTGAGGAACAAATGGTTGCTCCAGAATTTGATGAAAAATCTTTAATCATGAATCCTATTGTTGAAAATCCACTTGAGATGGTTTCTCCTCAATTTAGTAAACTTGTGCCTCCATCCCTCGCATCTCCTCCCTCTACATTTTCCTTGACCAAAATCAAATGAAACATTGTCCATCATCCTAGAATATGGACCGAATGCATATTTGCTTGATTTTCCAAGAGATTTGAATATTAAATTGATTTCTTGTTTGGAGGGCTTGTTATTTTATCACAAGACATTGCAGCCTTCTATGCTACTTGCAGTTGGAGGATCATCTAGATATTCTCCAATGGTGATTAACGATGCAATGCAGATCATGCCTCCTCTTGGTTTGCTTGTATGTTTAACTTTGTTCCCACTCATAGAGTAAAAGCTGCTATTTTCAGAACCTAAGGTCGAGTTTTGTCTAACAAGCAGAGTTTGATGGAAAGCCACCAATGGGGAACTTTAGGTGTTTATATTGTAGCTACATTTTAAAATTTTAGTTTGGAAACACTCTAGTTATTTCAGAAATTTAGTTAATTTAGGTTTATTTTGTGTATTTAAATACTTTGGGATAGTTGTAGTGGGTATAAATGTTGGACATGCAAGTTATTGTAACAGTAAATGATTTGAATCAGAATTGATCTCTCATCTTTCTTCTTCTTCTTTCTTCTTCCTTTTCCTTCCCGTCTCCGCTCTGTTCTGTTCTTCCTCTTTCTATTTCCCTCACTGTTCTGTTTCTAATCTGTAACTTCTGTCTCTGATCTTCTGTTCTGTCCTGCTGCTGCTTCTGCTTCTTCTTTCTTCTCCTTCTTATTCTTCCCTTCTGTTCTCTCTGTTTCTCTCCCTCAATTCTGTCTCTCTTTGTTTCGCTTATTGTCCTATATCACTTAGTTTATGAACATTCACTACGAAATATTTTTTATATGTTAGATATTCTGTTTTTCCCTTTTATTGATTGACTGATTTGAGGCAACTGTTAATTAGCTAATTAGGCTGCCTTTTACTTCTATTTTCTGCCTGTGTCCTGATGCAGTTCTTTTTTCCTTGTTATGTCACTAGGGTCTCTTGCAATTTTAAATTTCAAAAAAATCCTACACATAAGAAGACTAAGGAGCTTTCTTCTCTCCTAGGTTTGTTCGCTTCTTGCATTTGCAATATTCATGCTGGAAACACTCGGGACAGGTGTTTGGATAATTCTGAGGTTTATTCATGTAAATCATTTTACTCTCATCTAAACCATTCTCTTCATTCATTCCCCCTTGTAAAATTAATTTGAAGGTAAAGCCTTTTGTGTGGTTTTCCATTCTTGACAGGGCCAACACTAACATTCTGTTGCAGGCTTATAAGCCATACACGTCCCTTTCCCATGATGTATACATTATATGTTATGGCAATACTAAGGATTATGCGCATTTATTTCTTCATTGCTCAGTGGCTTGGCAGCTATGGAGTAAGCTTTTTTAGTCAGGAGAGTCTTGGATTTGTCATCATACTTTGAAGAATTTTTTGTTGGTTGATTTTGCTCACTTTAGGAAACAGAAGAAGCTGAAGGTTCTGTGGCTGCAAGCTGTTTATGCAGCTATTTGGGTGATCTGGTTGGACAGGAATGAAAAGATTTTTCATGATTGTGCTTCATACATAGATCTTATTTGGGATAGGGTTGTATGATTGGCATCATTGTTAGTGTTCTATGGCTTTCTTTGATATTCAGCGAGGTTGCTAGCTTAGTTTTTTGGTTTTTTTTTCTTGTGATAGTTTTCATTTTTATTTTTATTCTGAAACGTGAGGACTTCTAATCCTCTTTGTACTATCTGCTTCTCTAATAACAAATTTATCCTTTTTCTATCCAAAAAAATTTATTTGTTTCAAAAGATTAATATATTTGTGAATTTTGTTTTAACTTCTCTAAAATTTGTCATTTTTGTTAAAAATGTGGTATGTGTTGGGTGCCTGAGCTTGCTTCAGTTTGTGCTAAGCAAATCTAAAACGTTAGGTTGTAAACATGCCAGATCTTTTGTTTGTCTGGAAGTGTTATGACTGCTTAGCGTAATAATACATGTAATCATTTATCCATCAGTACCCTACAATTCTAATATAATAATAAGCATTAAATTTTCTTTAGGATTATCATAAATGAATTAACAACTATCCAAAATGGTAAAATAGGAGGAGAACAACATGCCCTCCAGAGATCAAAAGAAAACAAAAGGGAACAAACAGAGAATTACAATAATGCTGCCTTCCAATCCCTAACCAGACCAGGCAGTGGCACACCCTGAAAAATCCAAAAGGAACAGGCCCAGGAAGAGGCCAAGTACACTGCTCCATCCCACAACAAAAAAGAAGAGGTGGTGTGATCCTTGGAAATTCTCGCATTCCTCTCAATCCACAAGTTCCACAAAATACCAAAGACTGCACTGCACCATAACAATCCCCCTTTCCTACTCATGCTGAGACCCCAATCTCACCAACAGGAAACCACCCACCACCCAAGGAGAAACCCAAAAGCTTCACCGAAGTACGAAAAGAGGGCATTCAAGAGATGGGAAGCAATCATGCAATAAAGAAAGAGGTGAGCATTCTTTTCATTGGACTCACAGCACATCACATACGTGTCAAGGTGAAGAGCCATTGAAGGGCCTTCCAATCTGTAACAAATCGTGCATGTTAATCCTGCCCAGAGTCAGCATCTGTGAAAGCCGAATCTGCTAAGGAACCTTAGCTTTCCAAATGATGCGTCTCTAGGGGAAAAATTTAGGGAAGCAAAGGGGATCTAAGGAGGTGCAGGAACAAATATTTGGAGGAAAAGATACTTGATTAAACAACCTCCAATCTCTCTCATCTCCCTTAACTGGAACAAACTGGTCCAAGGAATTAGGTAAAAAGAAAGTTCATCATGCTCAATTTCATTGAGATTCCTAAAAATAAAAGTCCAAGAAAAATAGGCCTTTAGAAGAAAACAAAAGTGCCACTGGGGGCACTGAATAGGTGAGGAACCATCAGCTCCAAAGAATCCTCACCCGCCAAAGCATCCTAAGTAAAATGGAAAGTTCATCAAGCTATGTATGTTTCATTGAGATTCCTAAAATGGAAGCCCCAAGAAAGATAGTACCTCAGAAGCGAAAAAAGTGATAATGGGTGCAGTGTGAAGGGTAGAAAGTCTAAATAGGTGATGACTGATGACCAACAGCTCCAAAGAACCCTCATCCACCCCAAGCACCCTCCCAAAATCGCAACCTATAGCCATTCCCAACTTCAAATCAGGGACAAGGAAGACAAGCAACTTAGGTAATGAACTTCCATGGGCTTGCATAAGAAACATTGCCACTTCCTCTAGAATCCCACCCATTCCATTGAATCTCATACTTTCAACAACTTGGAGCCATAAAGAGTTAACCTGTACGGTTACGTTTGGTTCACAAAATAGCCATCCTTTGGAACATGATGGAATATGGCGAAAAATTTAGGAATAAAGGTAATAGCTATTCCTGGTCTATTATTTATTATTTCATTCAACGTGTAATAAGGAAGGAATGGACATTTCCATAGTGAAATTTGGGATTAGTTAGTCCTTGCCCATTCCTTGTTCTACACTCATAAAAAGTTTCACGTTATTATTTGCTTTATGGTAATAACATAATTTTTTGTATAAGCAATTGTAACCAACTTATTTTAGGCATAGGTTTAGGAAAGACTTCTTTGTAATTTTAGGGATTTTAGTATTTGTAAATATGTGTTTAGTTGGGTCCTATTTGTAAATTTGTGTTAGTTGTATTAGTGGTGTAATTGTTGGACTTGCAAGTTATTATACAGTTATTGTTTGAATCAGAAGGCAGTTTCCCTCTCTGTTTCTCTCGCAGGCTCTGCTGTTCTTCTTCTTCCTCCTCCTCTCTTCTCCTTCTTCCTTCTCTTCTCTCTTATGATTCTGCCTCTCACCTCTATTCTGTTCTGCCCTTCTCCGTTTCTCTCACTCTCTCTCACAGGCTCTGCTGTTCTTCTTCTTCCTCTTCTCTTCTCCTTCTTCCTTCTCTTCTCTCTTCTGATTCGGTCTCTCACCTCTATTCTGTTCTGTTCTTCCCACTGCTGCTGTTGCTTCTCTTCTTCACCTTCTTCTCTCCTTCATTTCTTCTTCTTCTTCTCCCTCTTTTCTTCTAATTCTCACAATTCTATCTATCTATATATATAACATCTGTCCTGCATCAAATTTGTATCAGAGCACACCACAATCACCATGCAGCCATTCGAAGTCTGAATTCCCAGATATTCAAAGACTGTACACTGCCGAAACTTCCCAGAAAATACCAGTCGTGTCCCTAAAACTCGAGCACCCTTTTCCACCAGCCAAACCACAACACCTTCCTTGCCACAACAATCAGACACCCCGAAACCCCTTCCCCTACAATACATCCCCAACCAACAAGGGGGTGGCCCCCACGCACCACCAGAAACCACCCCAGCTGGCAGCCCTTCTAAATCCCCCATTTCCTGCATTTTTTTTCCTGCAGAGACCATTACTGGAATCCTTGCCTCCTGATCTCCTTGCCTCCTGATCTACCCCCAGCCACAACCCCATCACCAGAGGTCCCTCGCCGGTGGCTCATGCACTCCACACATCGGCCACACACATGGGGAAGTTGCTGGAGTTCTGCTGTTTTACCCAGATTCGCGAGATACTGCTTCGAGAATTTGACCTGTTTCCTAAGATTATGAAGTTTTCGGAGTAGAAATTGAGTTATCAAGTTTGGTTTGCATTCCTAAGATCACATACAGCCCAAAATTGGGCTGCCTGAGCAAATTTCAGACTTTTGAAGCATCATCAGCAGTCAGATCAAGTTCCAACTACTGTTTGATGGCTGTTTTCCTGAGAATCAGGGAGTAGGGACTTGAGAAATTGCTGGTCTAAAATTGGAATTCGATGGCAAACTCAAGTTGTGCTCCAATTCCTTGGCAGGGTGAAGAAACTCTTGCATTTTCTTGATTATTGTTTGTATGACTAGGGAAAATTCCTAGTTGCATACTTCCAAGTTTCTCTTTACTGTCAAAAAAAAAAAAAATCTGCCCTTTGATTTGTACATTCCCCTAGCTAACTCATCATTGCATCCTTGTTCATATTCATACATAGTCAATGTTGCCATGTTATGTATGATCATATCCATTCATATGCATTATGTTCTATAGCTTTATGTTTGTGCATTGTAGTAATATTAGGATTCATATCATTCATAATCAAGTTTAGTCCTCCTCAGCATAATTGTAGCATATTGCATTAACCATGATCACCAACAAAATCATTAACCCCAACAAACTTGCACCCACTAACACCCAATCCCTGTCTGCCCCATTTGACACTCTTCAGGAGTTTGTGGACCAAAAGTTTGAGCACCTCACACAATAGTTTGACCAAATCTTGAAGATGTTAGGTAAACGCCCTATTGTGGAAGACATAGAGCCATCTGCTAGGCACCCTAACGATTCCCCATATTCAATAGGGTCAGCCTAGGGTATCCTTCCTACTCTTGGGGTTCCTTTACTACCTAACAATATGAGTCAGGCTCCAAAACATACTAGTAAGCCAGTTCAGCAACCCCCCCCCCTCCCTAGCCTCAAGTTAATCTAGAGTCTAGGTTTGATGAAGGTAACCTTATGGAGGGCTTCTTTAATTGGTACCGTATACGGGTGAGGATAAAGTTCGGTTTTCCAAGATGAAACTTGTCGAGCCGACAAAGGGGTATTGGCAAACTGTACAACAAACCTTGGAACGGTCGGTTGAACCTCCTATTACTCGGTGGGAACTGATGAGACAAAAATTGAAAGAAAAAATACATCCCTCCTTCCTTTTGGAGCCAGTTGTCCAACAAGCTCTTAAACCATAAACAAACCACTACCGTAGCTAGCTACATTGATCGATTTGAGGAACTGATGCTTAGGAGTGTTGTTGTTAAGGTCACACATCACACTGTAGCGAGGCTTGTGAATGGTCTTAAGGAGGATGTCTGGCAAGAGGTCGAATTGTTCTCTCTAGGCTTTAGAGGCAGCCTATCAAAAAGCCCTTGCCATCAAAAGGTACCACAAGAGCTCTCGTAGGTCTTCATCTCAGATGAGTGAGTCATGTCAGTCCAAGTCCTTTCCTCCCCCTAGGCCTACCATCCCTCAATCTACCCCTAAAGAGAGTTCTATGAAGAAAATAGAGTCACATCATGTTGTTCGCTCTAGTGGACCCAGTATTCCTCAAGGTAGTAGCTCATCTGTGCAGTATCATCATTGCCTTGCTAGAGGTCATATTGCTGCCTGTTTTCCCCAACGAGCTTTTGCTTTAGAGCATAAGACTAATGATTTGCTCGATTGAGAGGATCAGGTTGTAGATTCTGTTGAGTACGTGGGAGATGAGGGGGAGCTTGTAGATGATTTTGAGGAGAATGACCACCATGTTAGTGTGGTTAGGTGTGTCTTCCCCACTACCATGGATACTGAGAAGGGGAAGCAAACCCCTATTTTCCACATTTTCATTTTTCGTGGAGGGAGGACATGTAAGCTTGTTATTGATGGGGGGTAGTAGCATGAATGTGATCTCCAAGGTTGCTCTAGGAAGATTAAACTTTAAAGGAGAGCCACACCCTCATCCTTTAAGGTGAATTGTGAAAAGAGGGCAAAACCACTTGTTACCGAGAGGTGTCTTGTACCCATTCAGATATGAGATTGTAAGGATAAAGCCTACTGTGATGTACTCCCGATGGATGTGGCCTATGACCTGTTAGGGCGACACTGGTTATTTGATCATGATGTCACTAATCATGGTAGGAAAAACACTTGTGTGTTTAGGCACAAAGATAAGAACATCATTTTGACCCCTACCAAGCCCATGCCCAAAGATCCTAAGTTAAGGAACAAGATAGTCCGTCAAGCCCCAGTTCGAAGAAATTTTCACTTGATTGATCGAAGGACTTATGAGCGAGAGAGCTAAGAAAATAGGTGCATTTTAGCTGTCATCACTCGAGAGGTTCCTTCTGAGGAGCAAGAGTCTTTATGTGAGTGCCCAACTAAGGTAGGAGAGTCGCAAGCTGAGTTCCTTGATGTTGTGCCTAGTGAGTTACCTAGTGAGCTACCACCTATACGAGACATTCAGCATACCATAGATCTCATTCCAAGTTCATAGCTACCATACTTGCCACATTATAGGATGAACCTTAAAGAGCGTGCTAAATTGAATAGGTAGGTAGGAGAACTCCTTGACAAAGGCTTTGTGAGACATAGCCTTAGTCCATGTGTTGTACCAGCTCTCCTAACTCAATAAAAACATGGATCTTGGATGTGTGTGGATAGTAAAGCCATCAACAAAATCACATTCGAGTATAGGCTCCCTATCCCTAGACTTAAGGATATGCTTGACATGCTAGCTGGCTCTAGTTGGTACTCCAAGATTAACCTGCATAGTGGGTATCACCAAATTAGAATTAAACTGAGGGATGAATGGAAAACGGCCTTTAAGACCCAGGATGGTTTATTCAAGTGATTGGTCATGCCATTTGGACTTTCTAATGCACCTAGCACTTTGATGAGGGTTATGACACATATTCTACAACCATTCATAGGAAAGTTCCTAGTGGTCTACTTTGATGATATACTAGTCTATAGTAGATCTAGAAATGAGCATTTGATACATCCTCAATAAGTGCAACTTCCTATAGTCTAGTGTGCTCTTTCTTGGTTTCGTCATTTCTGCGCAAGGAATAGCCACTAACCCAGAAAAGGTTAGAGCCATTAAAGAGTGGCCTAAGCCTCAGACTATTATTGAGGTTCGTAGTTATCATGGCCTCACTACTTTCGATTCATAGGGCATTTCGGCACCACCATGGCTCCTATCACTTAGTGTTTCAAGAAAGGAGAGTTTCATTGGACCCCATCAGCTACTAGAGCTTTTAGAGAAGTAAAACAGAAGATGACCGAAACACCTCTACTTAGGCATCTGGACTTCGTAGAGTTTTTGAGGTGGCTTGTGATGCCTTTGCGATAGGTATAGGTGGGGTCTTGAGTCAAGAGGGACATCCTATAGCATTTTTTAGTGAAAAATTCTTAGATGCCAAGCATAGATATAGCACATGTGATAAAGAGCTTTATGCTGTAGTGAGATCCCTCCAACATTGGAGACACTACTTGTTACCCCAAGAGTTTGTACTCTTCTCTGACCACCTTGCTTGGTGATATTTGAGTGTGAAGCATGCTAGTTGGTGGAGTTCCTTGATGAGTAAACTTTCGTTCTTAAGCATCGTTCTGGTGTTGAGAACAAAGTGATTCATGGCCTTAGTAGGGTAGCAGTTATTCTCCATATCTTGAAAGCTAAGGTCATTAGGTTTGATCATCTAAAGAACAAGTACTCCACTTACCCTAATTTTGGGATTATCTTTCAGGAGGTGAATGAGGGCCCCCATAGGGATTTTGTAGATTTCATCATCTGAAAGGGATACCTATTTAAAGGTACACTAGGTTATGCATTCCCCATACTTCCTTTAGGGATCTTTTAGTTTGGTTTGCATGTTGTGGGGTTAGCTAGTCACCTAGGGAAGGATAAAACCATTGCCTTAGTTGAGGATAGGTTTTATTGGCATTCCTTGAAGAGGGATGTTGCTAGGATAGTGTCTCAGTGTCGCACCTTTCAATTAGTTAAAGCTAAGAGACACAACACTGGCCTTTATACCCCTCTACCATTGCCACACATGCCTTGGAGAGGCCCAAGTACAGATTTTGTTCTTGGACTCCCCAAAACAGCCAAGGGACATGATTCCATATTTGTTGTTGACAAATTCTCCAAGATGGCACATTTCATTCCATGTAATAAGACTTCCGATGCATCTCATGTAGCTAAATTTTTCTTTAAAGAGGTCGTCTAATTGCATGGGTGGCCAACCTCTATAGTGTCTAATAGGGATATCAAGTTCTCTAGCTACTTTAGGAAGACACTTTGGAAAATTTGTGGAACTCACTTGTTGTTTTCTTCTGCATGTCACCCTCAAACTAATGGGCAGACTGAGGTTGTGAATTGTAGTCTTGGGGACCTACTTAGGTGTGCTATGAGAGAAAAACAAGGCAATTGAGACTTGGTGCTGCCTACTGTTGATCTTGCTTATAATAATTATGTGAATACGTCCATAGATAAGAGTCCTTTTGAGTGTGTATTCGGTTACAAACCCCGTGCACGTATTGATCTTGTTCCTTTGCCACCGGACGCCCATATTTCTGAGCCTGTTGAGCCTTTTGTCCATCACATTCATGAGCTGCATGGTTAGGCGATAACTTGCTATGAGTAATATGGATTATAAGGTTGATGCAGATATACATCGTAGAGCTAGAGAACTTAATGCAGGTGATAGTGTCGTGGTTCTCATAAATCCTAAGCGCTACCCTAGAAATTCATTTAAAAAGCTCCATGCTCGTACCATTGGCCCTTTCCTCATCCTTGAGAAACTTGGACCTAATGCATATTTACTTGATTTACCTTCTCATATGACCATTAGTCAAATTTTTAATGTCGAGAATTTGACACCTTACCGAGGCACTTTTGAGCCTCCTGGTTTGCCATTTGATGCCCATGCAGGTTCAATCGCTCCTTAGCCTCCCACTATTTCTCGACCACAGGAAACAGTTTTGGATGTCTCCTCATGGTGGCTTTCATCACTACTTGATTCAGTGGAGAGGTCGACCTGAGGCGAACACTAGATGGCTTGCTGAGGATGATGTTTGTGACAGCGCTCCTGACTTGCTGGAGTCATATTTGCAGTCCCACTCTGCAGAGCGGAGTTCCTTTCAGCTGGGGGGAGAATGATGGAGGACCACCTATACACCTTAGGCCATCCATTCGGCACACTTATTTTAGGCATAGGTCTAGGAAAGACTTGTATTTTTCGGGATTTTAGTATTTGTAATTATGTGTTGACTTGGGTCCTATTTGTAAATATGTGTTAGTTGTATTAGTGGTATAAGTTCTGGACATGCAAGTTACTGTACAGTTATTGTTTGAATCAGATTGCAGTACCCCTCTGTTTTCCTCTTTCTCCCTCTCCCTCTCCCTCTCCCTCTGGACATGCAAGCTACTGGCTCTCTGGCTCTGCTGTTCGTCTTCTTCCTCTTCTTCTTCTTCCTCCTCCTCTCTTCTCCTTCCTCCTCCTCTCTTCTCTCTTCTGATTCTGTCACTCACCTCTATTCTCTTCCCACTGCTGCTGCTGCTTCTCTTCTTCTCCTTCTTCTCTTCTTCCTATCTTCTTTTTCCTTCTTCTCTTCTTCCTATCTTCTTTTTCATACATATATATATATTCTAACATCTATCCTGCATCAAACTGCCACGGCCATTTTCCAATCAGAGAGATGTTCTTGGAAACCACGTTACAAAGGTCTAGCCCTCCTTCCGATTTTGGTCAACTAACCACCTCCCAACTAACTAGGTGATCTCTTTTATTATCGCTGAAACTCAATGAGAGAAAATCACACATCATCATCTCAAAGATCCCAGCAACACAACTAGGCACTTTAAAAAGAAAGTATATAAGGACGTTAGAAACGGCAGCATTAATAAGGGTGGCATGACCACCTGAAGATAAGTACATCTTTTTCCAATCCCCCCCCCCCCAACCTTCTATAAACCCTTTCAATCACAAAATGATCAAAAGCTACAGAGTTAGGGTCACCTTCAAGCAATAGACTGAGGTACGATAGTGGCCAGTCCAAAATAGACAGCCTACCAGCCTTAAACCCCTCTAAATCTGTACCATCCACATTACTGCCTGCAATCCCACTCCTGGACAAGCTGATCTTTGGTGCTGAAGCCTCTGCAAAAATTTTCGCATAATAATTGCCTTTAAGAATTTCACAACGTTGTCCTCAAGAAACAGCAAAGTATAATCTGCAAACACCCTTTATCACCCCCATATCCTGAGCATGCAAGAGCATCCTACTCAGGACATCCACCACCAAGGTTAAAAAGAACGGAAATACTAGATCCCCTTGATAAGAGCCCCTTTAGAAGCCCTATCTAGGCAAACTGTTAACAATAATAGAAATACCAATCGAACTCAGACGCTCTAAACCACTTTCACCACACAACTTCAAGGCCTTTCCTGCACATAACAGCATCTTAAAAATCCCAAATTCACCCTGTCATAAGCCTTCCCAAAGTCCAGCATGAAGATAAGCCTCTTCCTGCCCCTCAAAAGTTCCTACACCATCTTGTTGGCCACCAGCACAATATCTAAAATCTATCTTTATTGAAAGCATACTAAGTGATGGAGAACCACCAATGGATAAATTTAGATGTTCATATTGCAAAAACTCTTGTCACTTTAGAAGTCTAGTCAGTTTAGGTTTATTTTGTGTATTTAAGTACTTTGGGGTTATTTTACAATTTCTTGTTTTATTGGGTCTTTTACGTAAATATGTGTTTTATTGGGTCGGTTCAATGCATCTGGTTCCTACCTAGTTGGCAATTCTCAGCAATTACTGGACCAACTATGCAGTCTTAGGCAACTTTCTTCTAGTGTCACCTGATTATTACCTTAAATTTAGAGACCTTAGTTATCAGTGTGCTCTTAATGAGGAACCTAGAATGGTCATTTTGTTCAAGAAAGGGTTGAGGGATGAAATCAAAAAGTATATAAATGTTCAACAACACCCCGCTACTCTATCTGAGGCTTAGCATATGGCTTTGGGAGCTGAGAGATTTCTCCAGCTAACAACCCATAGCCCCACTTCCTATTTTGAATAATTTCATCAGTCAACATTAGTTTCTCCATGGTCACAAGGTATTCCTAGATCCTCCCAAGATGTTCAAGAGAAAACTCAAATTGTTAAGGATAAACAATCAAATATCAGAAGTGCCAGTGCAAATTCTTGTGTAATTGAGTGTCATGACTAATTAATGATCTGCAAATTACTAGTGCACAATTTTTTTATTCTTCAATATGCAACTCATGAATTTTCTCAATGGTCACAAGGTAGTCCTAGGCCCACCCAAGATGTTCAAGAGAGAACTCAACTTGTTGAGGATATCAAAACTGCCCATCTAAATTGTTGTATAATAGAATATGATCATAGTAGTCGGAGGCACAAGGCGAGCCGAGGTGCAAAGGGTATTTGAAGTCGAGGTGCGAAGCGAAGGCGCGCGCCTCACAATTATTAAAATGGGGTAAAATGCCTACTTGGGGTAATTGATATGTGAACATATGAATATCTAGTAATATTAGAATTTAAAATGCCAAAACATTCAATAACAAAATTGGAAATCTAATAAAATTGCTAGGACGAAGGCCAAAAGCATCAACAATTCAACATAGTTCAACATCAAATTCATAAATAAAATTTTAATTTTACACTATTAATGTTTATTTTTTTCTTAATTTTTAATTACATTTAAATAAAATTTTATTTTTAATAGTATTTGATAATAAATAAATAAATTTTCTCTTTATTTTCATTCTTTTATTTTTTCAAACAAAATCCTTAATCCAAACATACTCTTATTAAATATCTCAAATACATTTCAAATGCACCTCTTAACATGAAGCATGCATGCATTATGCCACTATAGTAAGAGAAACAAAAGAGTGGAAACAAAAGAGAAATGAATAAGATGAAGATTAGATTAATGAGCAAAACCTTTTATGTCTGATTAATTAAAATAAGTGAGAAACTAAAAGGTGCTTATGTTAAAATAATAAAAATAATATTTTATTTCTCAAATTTATGTGTTTCAAAATATTTAATATAATTTTAAATAATCACACCTTGCAATTCCAAAACAGTAATAAAATAATCAAAATAGGATTGGATGGATAAGCATTCATTCTGGTCTGGACACACCCAAGTGTCTTCACTAAGGAGTAATCAAGTGTAGACGTCCCACAGCTAGCTGCTCGATCTTAAGAAGAAGAAGAAGAAAAAGAAGCAGCAGGCAGCAGGGCGCAGGTAGCAGGACGCAAGCAGCAGAAAGAAGAAGAAGAAGAAAAAGAAGAAGATGACTTACAAAGGTTCGAAGGCTCAAAGACGAGCTCGCTGCTCATTCAAAATGTCAAAGACGATGTGACGAATTCACGGCTGGTTCAAAGGCTCGCAGTCGAACTCGCGAAGGCTCCTGCTGGTTCGAAATGTGGAAGACGAAGTCGCAAAGGGTCGTGCTAGTTCAAAATGTCAAAGACGAACTCACGGTGCTGGTTCGAAGGCTTGAAGACGAGCTCGCGAAGGCTTCTAGCTGGTTCGAAGGCTCGCAAATGAACTCACGCTGCTGGTTCAAAGGCTCGTGAAGGCTCCTGCTGGTTCGAATGTGCAAGACGAACTCGCGAAGGGTCGTGGGGCTTCGAAGGGTCGAAGAGGGGTAGGGCTCCTGCTTGTTCAAGTCAAATGAGGGCTACGGCTCTAGCTCTGGCTATTTCTTTCAATTAACAGACTCAGATTTTTCAAGGGGCGCCTCATTGTGCCTGTCGCTCCTCTACGCCTCATCGCGCCTCATTGCGCCTCTTGCAGGTTGCCTCGCCTCGCCTCGCATGGTATGGGGCGCTAGCCTCCTTGCCTCATGCCTAGGCACGCCTCTTTTAACTACTGTGAATATGATGACTACATAAATGACATGCATATAACTAGTGCACAATTTTTTGGTTCTTCAGTGGATGTGAGTCAGGAATCTTCTCAAAATGAGGTCATAGACTTGTCTTTAGTGACCCTAAGCATTGTTGGGGTCTCTAGGCTAAAGAAGGATCATGATTTTTCACCACAATTGGCTGTTGAAACTTGCAATGAACAGCAATATGAGTTGCTAACTACTAAGACAAATATGCCTGCCAATGACCTTGCTCTTCAACCTCAATTTTCCATTTCTAACCCAACAAGTGACTAACAATTGGTTGCTGTAACGTTTGTTGAAAATTCTACAATCATGGAACCTATTGTTTAAAAATCCTCATGGAACCTATTGTTTAAAAATCCTCTTGAGATTATTTCTCTTCAATGTAGTAAACTTGTGCATCTACCCCTTTCATCTTCTCCCTCTACATTTTCCTCAATCAAATCTAGTGAAACATTGTCCATCATCTTAGAGTAAGGACCAAATGCATATTTGCTCGAGATGCCAATATATTTGGATATTAAATTGATTTCTTGCTTGGGGGACTTGTTATTTTATCAGAGAACATTGCAACCTTCTATGCTACTTGCAATTGGAGGAAATTCTACGTATTCTCCAATGGTGATTGACGATGCAATGCAGATTGTGCCTCCTCTTGATTTGCCTACATGTTTGACTTTGTTCCCACAAATGAAGCTAAAGCTACTCCACCACTACAAAACTCGAGGTCAAGTTTTTTCTAACAAGGGAAGTTTGATGGAGAACCACTAATGGAGAATTTTAGATGTTCATAATGTATCTAGGTTTTTATATTTTAGTTAGGGAAAACTCTTGTTACTTTAGAAGTTAACTCTTCTTCTTCTAGTCTTTCTTCTAATTCTGTCTCTCACCTCTGTTCTCTTCTTCCCCTTCTCCGTTCTTCTCTGCCTTGTCTGTCTCCCTACTGCTGCTGCGGCTTCTCTTCTTCTTCTTCTATATATATATATATAAATAATATATAAATTCTAATACCTATCCTATATCATTAATCCATTGTCACAGCATCCTCCAAAGCCTCCTACAACCCCTCTTAGATAAAACTTTTGATAGAATCTTGTACAAGATAATGAGCATAAATCCCTCACCCCCATAGACCTTTCTTTGGAATACAAGTAAAAGAGGTGGGGTTCACAATATTTCCCACCACCAAATGTTTATGGAATTCCTCAAGAAACTCTATAATGTCCTTTTGCAAGATCTCCCAATTCTCATAATAAAAGGTCATCATGAATCCATCAGGGCTGGGGGCATTTTCCCTACTCATCTCAAACAATGTTTTCCTAACTTCTTCTTCCTCTCAAAACAACAAGGTGAGCTCACCTCAATTGGATTCCAATTGAAGCCCTCCAACATCAACCTACTTGAGCAATCTTCAATAAACACATGCTTGTAGAATTTCATAATCACCTCTCCAATCTGAGTATGACCCCTAACCTTGTTCCCTGAATCTAATTCCAATTCCACAATGAAATTCTTCCTAAAATACTCAAAAATAGCCAAATTTAACCTAAATTAATTAAACTTGTAAAAAATGTAGATTTACTAATTTATAATTGTTAAAGCTTGATATTCATTGTTGACCCACAACCTAATAGCTCAAGCTTCTAAGTAAAGTGGTAATCTAACAAAAACAAAATCCATAATTTCTAAATATTCAAACAAAATATGATCAGTAAGAATTATACGCAAGCGATCCTCCATCAAACTTCCCTTGTTAGAGAAAAGTGAAAACTCAACCTCAAGCTTTACAATAGTGCAACAAGAGCCAAGAATGTGTACTCATAAACCATTAAACTTGTAATTCCACATTACCCATTTTCAACTAACATGCAAATATCAATAGCAAATTATTGTAATTCTCCTCAAGCTTACCAATCCCAACAAAATCCATTGGTGGAGAATTATCACACTTCGGAAGATGATTCAAGGTTTGGGGCCTATATATCACAAACATATGACAAGATTAAACTACTTAATCCTCTACAAAGCACTTGCTTTGAGTTGAATTCCCAACATTGAATTTTGCTTCAGCTCTTCTACAACTTGGAATTTTTGTTCCACTACATTTGCTTGCTCTTCAAGGACAGAAACACATGGCCTGCAATCCATACACCATTGGAATTGCCATTTACACACTGATAATCCATGGCAATACTAAATTGAGGTTCACTTGCAATCTCATCTTTTCTACGATCATATGTGTAGTCCATAACAACAATTACCATTTCATCTTTGATAGGCTGATTTGGGAACTCAAGTTCGTCTACTATTTCCTCTTCTATGTGATTGAAGTGTAATCCATAACAACAACATTTTATGTTTCATCCTTGATAGACCATTTTGAGATTGGAAGTTCATATTGTCCACAGCAAGATCTCTTTCTTCTCTTGGGATGGAAGATGATCTCATCATAGCAGTCAAGGAAAAATATAATTAGTAACATACTTTTCATTCTAAACCAAAAGAAGTTTTGTGTTTACTTTCTTGTCTTTGGCAGTATTATATTCTATCCCACTGGCCACCAGTCAACCATATAGCCAACAAGCTTATAATATGCAAACATAGTACTTTTTTTCTAGTATCCCATTCCATTCAAAATTAAAGATAAAACATCCAATCTATGAAATCTTTCTTGGAAAAGTTACCGTTGAAACAAGGAATATCCTGACGATAAGGCATTGAAGCCCATGTATTTTTTTTCTAGATTCATATCTTGCCAAGAATTAAAATATGCTGGCCCAATTCAAATTTGTTCAAGTTCAAAGCAGTATAATCAGTGCTAAAATTACTTCCAACCAGCCCTAATTCAAATTTCTAAGTCTAAGCAGTATTTCTGAATTACTCGCACACACTCGAAGAAGACTCCACTAATGAACATGAAAAAGAGTGCTGACACTGATTTGTCCTCCAAAAATACATGTCCAACAATCAAAGCTGCATTAGAAACAAAAATGAAAAATGATGCAGTGCTGCAGACCCCACTAATAAGCAGTATTCCAGTACTGGATTTTCTTCCAAAAATAAATACCACACAATATCAGTTGAATAACTTCAGATCATTTCAAAATCACAGAGGCAAACCAATATTCACAATAAATCTCAAAAGTATCACAGCTGAGCCTTAATCTGAATGCTGGCATATGAATGACAAAAACACTGAAAATAGCAATCACAGTCCAAGACAGAAGAAATGGAAAATTATGTTTACCTTGCTAAAGACTCAGCACAACTTGCAATGGGTCTCACCTTATTCATGCATTTTGCTCAAGCTTCCTCTCAATTCCTCAAATCCTCACAAAACAATGCCTGAATATGGTGCTAGCAAGAAGATGCAGAGTCTAATCCTGGATGCTGGAGCAACAATTGACTCTCCAGTCTTATGTGAAGGAGAACCACCAATGGAGAATTTTAAATGTTCATATTGCATCTAGGTTTTATATTTTAGTTTGGGAAAACTCTTGCTATTTTAGAAGTTTAGTCAATTTAGGTAATTTAGGTTTATTTTGTGAATTCAAGTACTTTGGGGTTATTTTGTAATTTCTTGTTTTATTGGGGCTTCTATGTAAATATGTTTTTTAGTTAGTAGAGGGTATAAGTGCTGGACATGTAAGTTATTGCACAGTTATTGGTTTGAATTCAGACTACTGCAGGTTCCCTTCTCTGTCCCTCTCTCTCTCCCACAGGTTCAGCTGCCTTTCTTCTTCCTCCTCCTCCTCCTTCCTTCTTCTTCTTCTTCTTCCTCTCTCATCTGTGTGCTGTTTCTCTTCTAATTCTGTTGCTCGCCTCAATTCTATTCCTTACCCATCTCTGTTCTTCTTCTGTCCTGCTGCTGCTGCTTCTCTTCCACCTCTCCCTCAATCTTCTTCTTCTAATTCTCCCAATTCTCCCTCTTATGTCTGAATTCTATAGCTGGAAATTAGGGTTCCACTTCAGGGGCACAACTTCAATTTTATTTTTGAGAAGTTGCAGATGATGAACATGCAATGCATGGTGATCGAGGTTCCCTTTGATACCAAATATATGTAGGACAGGAACACAAAATCAGAAAGAGATAGAAAGATGCAGAGAATTAAGGGGGAGAGAGAGAGAGAGAGAGAGAGAATGAAGAAGAGAAGCAGAGGAGGAGGAGAAGAAAAGAGAAGAGAAAAGAGCAAGGCTGCTGGACAGAACAGAAAGTAAACCAGAATAAAAAGAAGGGAGGAGGCAGAAGGAAGGATAAGAGAGGGAGACATTGCTAATGAAGAGGAATCAATCAATGTGTGAAGACACAGGTCTCCACACACTATCCGTATACTAAAAGGAATATCCTAGAGCCCAAAGTTGCATATAAAGAAGTCAAACCTCATCATCCTTTGAAACACGCCCCCCCCCCAAAAAAAAAAAGGGGGGATTGGGGTTTATGTCAATAGGGCTACAAATAACATGAGATCCCACAACTATCCACCACAAACTACATAGGCCAAAGAAACTAGATAACTCATTTAAAAAAAATTTAAAAAAAAAAAAGTTCAAAGAGTGACATGCGCAAACATAAGTAACCCCTCCTCATAAGGGCCACAACCTCTAAAGTCGAGCAAAACAGACAGCAAAGGACCCCACAAGACACTTCTTAAAGGAAGCAACCTTTTAATTATCATTTGACCAGGACACCTCCAAAGAGGGGAGGACCACCTAGTCTCTCCCATTAAGAGTCCTGAATGCTCCTAATCATGAATAAATCAACTACGCCAGTTTGGTCTCCTAAAAAACAGTCAAGCTTAGTCCTAGTAACAAGTTCCTTAACTATTCTCCTCATGCTAACCCCAGCACCCCCGGCCCCACAACGCCCCTAGACATTCCAAGACAGAATCTTCATTCAACACTCTTTAGCCCCCAAAGATTTGCCTACCTCATCAATATAACCAATGAAGCTGACCTCTCCAACTCTTTGCTTAATTTCTTAGTCTTTTCCTTAACCCCAGACTCATCTATCCCCAAATTGACTCTTTAACCACTAGAATTCACCAAAGACCAACCCAATTTGTCCAGGAGATTATAGCCATCTTGGTTCTCCCTCCTATCCTCAAAAAGGTACACAATTTTGGAGGGCCTCCCATAGGCTAACTCATTCAAGACTCCATCAAAAATGGGAGAAAACTATTAAATGAAATTGCGGAGAGCACTATTAAATGAAATTGCATTTACCTATGGGGGCTTTGGTTGTTCATTCCCAAGGAGCTTAGTCGATGAAAATTGATCAGAATTAGGGGCAATGGAAGTGTATCAGAAGATGGTTGGACAACAAGATGTGTTCTCAAGGGAGAATGGCCAAGGTCCTCTCAATTCAATACATCATCTAAATTATTGTCTCTCTCAAAAGCCCCACCTTCTTTTTCAAATTCTTCAACCCCTCCATCCTACCCATCCTCTAACACATGACTTTCCTCTAGATTATCCTTCAACACGCCACCATTCCTTTGCAAGTACTTAATCAACAACCCCTCATTCCCATGTTAGTATGAGGAGAATGAAGAACCTCATCTTTGAAACCTAAAGAGTATGCATCTCCTTCAAACTCCATGATTTGTTTCCTTTTATTCATCATAACATGTTCTCCTATTGCTAGCTTTTATTTCACCCCCTTATAGACCTCCGATTCAATGTTCTATCAGCAACCGAGAATCCTCAGACTTACATAACCCCTAAACTTTCATTGACCACAGCCTCTACTCTTGAAATTCCAATTGGCCTCTCCTCCTTTTCATGACTAATCTAGGTGCCTCCCCGGGGCACCTTCGCCCCGAATGGGACGTCGCAACAGCTTGGCGACTCCACCCAATTTTAACATTGTCCAAACCCATTGAATAAGGATAGGAGACATGCTAGAAACTTGTTGTTAATAGGAAATAGAACTCGAACCACACTCATTTTCCTATAGTTTTCCTTTAGTAGCTTTGGGTTTAGGAACCCCATGCACAAGCAAATCATTGTAACTAAGATGGCCTTTCTTTTGAGCTTCTATTACTTGCTCACTAGACCTCTTTAAAAGCCTCCTCAAAGCCAAAACTACCATTGGATCGACTAGAGTTTATTTTTTGAGTCCTTTCCGCAATGGACCTGAAATTTCAACTCTCCCCATGGTCAAACTCTCCATTCTCGTTCCCATGACTCCATCCACGACTAAATTCATCAAAGTTCTACTATTGTAGGTGAGGTGGGGTGATGTAAAGTAAATATAATAACATAAAAATAGAGGGGGAGAGAGAGAGAGCGAGAGAGAGAGGGCTTAAGCTTAGCCAAAGTTTTCCCAAACTATATTAAAAAATAAAAAAATTAAAACTAGCTACAATATAAACATCTAAAGTTCTTTAATTGGTGATTCTCCAATACTAAGCTTCCAGTCTAGAGAAGACTAATTGTTCTATAACAACATTCATAGACCTGCACTCGAGATATAACATATTACATGGAGATTGGGATACCTTCCTCTTCTTTCCCAAGTGTTGCTTCCCAAAAGTTCTTCCAGCCCAATGCATCTCCTCACTAGCTGGAACTCCCTCTAAATGGCTCCCTTAATCAGAATTCTCTCCATTAAAATAAAACGCCCAAAGTCATTAGCCCTCATGCAAACCAAAACAAAATGGTCGAGTGCCCTAAATGCCTTCACTTTTTTTCTTTTCTTTGATAGAATCTTCACCCCCTAAATGTCTTCAAGTAATCATGAAGCCAATGCCCTAAATCATTATAAAATTAAAATATTTTTAAAAAAATAATTACGTAATATGCTTACATATTATGAATTTATAACATATGGATAATAGTTAGATTTATTAAATCATCATAGTTCAAGTCACCAAAAATACCTCCCCGGATGCTAAACTGCCTACTTCATGCCTTCTCTTGACCCCTGATAGACATAGGAGCCTTGTGCACTAGGTGTTGTACTTATGACAGTTCAACCGTGGCCCAATCCTTGACCCCCTCACTTTCCAGGTCACTAAATAGTTCAGGTCTCTTTTAATACAGAATAACGAATCACAGCAAACTTACAATAACCTTTTAGATAAAGAACATAACTTAAACTATAATTTGAAAATGAAATAATATGAAGAAAATATAATCCCATGATTTTTCAAATATCATTAAGTGGGGATGCTAAATCAAAAATATTTTGATACAAAAACAAGGTAAACAAAAAAAAAAAAAGAGGATAGCCAAGAGGACAGTGAGGGCAACAGCCTTAGGAAAGGAAATGGACACCCATACAACCAGACGAGCAAAGTTAAAGCATGAAAAAGGCTGGAAAAAAAAAAGTACCAAAAATCTAAACTGACACCTAAATTTAAAACTAAGAGCAAGATGCTAAACAAAACTAACTCATTAACCACTGGGATTTTTAATATCCGTTGAGCAATATAAAAATATGGACCTAATGTGGAAGTACACATAAATACATTGACCAAACAAACTAAGGAAAATTTGGAACTAAAAATTCAGAAGCGGCACAAGAAAATAATCAACGATTGCAGAATCGCGTCATAAATGAATACGAAATAGGATAAGAAATCCAAAAAAAAAAAACCGAGTTCAATAGTTTCATAATCGATATGCTCATTTACAAAACTGAATTTTTTATGACAATCAGTGCAATTTCCGATACCCATCAAGCAAAAAAAACCACAGAATATAAAATTAAAAGAAAATAAATAAGCAAATAAGCAAAATAACTCGCCAAAAAAATCATGTCTGTGGGAATACAGAACAAAAGATTCAAGGAAAGCATAAAAAATGATCAAACCCAAAATAATCAAAGCATAAAACGCAATGTGATTATTAGCAATAAAAAAATACGAAGTTCAAGATTTTCAAAATTAACCGCAAACCCATCCGCATAAAGGATTAAAAAAAAAAACACGAAAATACAAGCGCACCTGGTTCTGCTGTTCATTCAAATCCAAGACAGCCAGAAGGCCTGAGGTAGAATTCAGGCGCGAGATGTCCAAGGGAGAAGGCGGTGCCATACACAGTCATCACGGATCTCTGCGTCTCTCTATCCGTCTCAATTTATTGCTCGCTGGAGCGCTCCATCAGTGAGAAAAATGGTAACCCTGGACCCATTTTGACGTCATATGAAGCACTTCTGAGTTCAGACGAGAATTGCAAGGGGCAATGGTGGATTCCTTCGGGTGCCCTTTGGAGGAGTGGCTATGACGAACACGTCCTTGCGCAGCGCTTCGTACGCTTAGGGCTGCTCAAGTAATGAGAAACACAACCAATAGGATTTCGACACAACGTAAAAGGAAGGATGGTTTCATAAAAATTTGAGACTTTACAAATCTTAAATTCAATAACCAGGCCCTCATCCTTAATAACAAATTTTTTTTTCTTAGTGGGTGGGGTATTTAGACTTCCTGCCTATGGTGACACTTGATTTGTCTTTCCTATCAGTTGTATTAATTTTTATTTTACATCTAAATATTAGGCCCTTTTAATTGTGAAAATTTAATTAAATTTTTATTTTAATTTTTAAAAAAATTAATTAACATAACAACAACAATAAAACTAAACCTTAGATCTCACTAAATGGGGTCGGTTGTATGAATCTTTTTCTGACAGTTTATGTGATTATTAACCATTTCTTTTGATAAATTCAAGAATATTAAATATTTATTCACTATCTCTTCAAAAGTTATTTTAGGTCTACCCCTACCCCTTTTGTTGTCTCTCACAGTAACTCAATATTTCTTATTGGTGCACTATGTGGCCTACGTTGCAAGTGTTCGTACCATTTGAGTCGTCATTCTCTTATCTTATATTCTATGTTAGCTACACCTAACGTGCCGCAAATATGTTTATTCATTAATTTATCTGTCACTCATCCATCTAAACATTCTCATCCAGCAACTAGAAAAATTAATTAACCTTTTAAAAAAATTTGCAACATCCCTTCTCTAATCTCTAATCTCTAACACTATAAAGTAGATTCTTTCTCTGGTATCTTCTTTCAAAAATGTCTAGTTTATATATATAATTACCAATGATTATTTCAAAATGTTCTATTAACTATCCACAATTATTATAAAATACCATTTTAATTATATTAAATTTATCCCCATATCTACTCATAGTTATCACAAAATATCCTTATAATTATACTATCTAAAGTATAATGTTATTTTGGGATAGTTGTAGATAATTATAAACAGTTATAAGGATAAATTTGACATAATTATAAGGATATTTTGAGATAGCTATTGATAGTTAAAAGGAGTATTTTAGAATAATCATGAGTAGTTATAAAGATGTTTTTGAATAATTATGAGTAATTATAGGCATAAATTTGACATAATTATGAGGGTATTTTGGGCTTGTTTTGGTAATTAAAGAAGTATTTTGAAATAATTATTAGTAGTTATAAAGATAAATTTGACTTTTTTAAAAGAAAATGTGAAAGGGGAAATCCCCTTTATAATATTAGAGATTAGAGATTAAGTCTCCATATTATCATCTTAACTCTCCATTATTTTCTAAAGGCAAGTAATTGTTTTTTTTAAAAAAATGGATCAAGGAGACGTGTAGTGTGTAAGGGAAACGAATGTAATTTTCAGCATGTATTTTCTTTCCTCATTCCTCCCTAAATGCTCTCAATTTGTAAGTTACTTTACGTTAATTATTTTAATATAATATTATTATAGTTGATTAATCATCTTATAAATGGCATATACCTTGGAGTTAGATTTTGTTAGTTTATTTTAATACTATATTATCAAAGTTGATTAATCATATTTATCATCTTTGAATATGGCATTAACCTTGGAGTTAGACTCTATTCAATTAAGTCTTTGGAAAGAGCATATATTTTGGAGTTAAGACTTTTATTTAAGTGACTCTTTGGAAAGGGCATGTACCTTGAAGTTAGACTTTTATTCAATTGAGTCTTTAGAAAGAGCATATATGTTAGAGTTAGATATATATACATTTATTGAGTTTTTGTTTTGTGTTTCTTAAATAAGTTTTCCTTGTTTTAAGGTTTTGTGTGCCTATAAATACCCTAAAGCATTGGCTCTAAACATAATGTTGTGGATGGTGGCTCATTCTTATGATGACAAACTTATACAAAGGAGAAGGACATAGTATAACAGTCTGGGAGAAAATCGTTGACGGTTTGTTGTGGCCTTTTTGAAACCATCAACGATTTCACTGAAAATCTCTCTGTATCTCAAATCGTCTACGGTTTTAGGAAATCTCATGAAAATCGTCGACAGTTTCCTTTCTGGGCTGCGAGACAAAAATTCAAATTTTGAATTTGGACGATATGTTGGTTGGTTTTTGGGGGGTAACCTCCGAAGGAAAGTCTATTTATGCTTATCTAAGTGTATTGTGACAAGAGAGAGAGAGAGATCATTGAGAAGTGTATTGTGTACTTTGATATTTCCTTAATGAAATTCTTGTAACGCCTCGAACCTAAAACTGATGTTCAGAGTGTTATTTAAAAATAATAAATCTCTGATACCAAATAATTATACAGTAGCACCTAATAACCTAAAGCTCTGATACCAATTGTAACGCCCCAAACCCGAAACTGGGGTCCAGAGTGTTCTTTAAAAATAATGAATCTCTGATACCAAATAATTATATAATGTAAGACCTCAATATTTATATACCAGAGTACTAAAAACCTTTTATTACAAGAATATCTACAATAACAAATTTAAATAAATTATTAGAAATTCAAAGATAAACCATAAATAACAAATTTAATTATTAATCTAAACTACTATTTCTAACCCCACCACGCTTCCGCAGCGCTACTCTAATTCCTGTCTCTCTGCATAGGGCATCTAAAAAATATTTGATAATGATAGGGTGAGACACTTCTTAGGAAAGATGGAATAAATTATTATCAGTGTGTGGCCAATGAGTTTAGTGTATGCATAAAATAACCATTTGTTAATAAACAACAACAACTGTTAATACATTTATAGACTATATTCACACATACACCATTATTTATAAGCAAGAGTTCTAGAAAATGGGGGAGATTACAAACCCATAACATGTAGCGTCCCTTTGCTCTCATACCTTATATAACTTTGCCCATTTAACTTGGGCGTGGCTACATCGGATACCTATCAGGACACTCGTCTTACTCAGTAAGATCTCGGGCGGAGAGTTTACCTCGCTTCAATCACATGTAATGCCACAGTATAAAATACATTTAATACTTCACTATAAATGACTTTCACATGCAAACTATAACTCACACCTATATAAATACTATAAACTGTAAGTTATTAATACTTTTGCAGCTATAAGCTGTGTAATGTAAATATTTTGCAACTATACTCTGAGAATTGTAATATCTAAAATACCCTGCTCTGTTATACTCTATTAAATATACTCTGTTTTCATATACTCTACTCTGTTATATTCTGGTTAAATCAACAAAACTTACCCCCGAATGGATAAACAACATATTTCCCCTATGATGGGTTGTGCGGACCGTAGGCTGGACTTAACCTTGGCCGGCTTACCACCAGGTTAAGTCAACTATACTCCATCTCTACTAGTATGACTGGTCTTCCCATGCTAGTCTAGATTCCAGAGGAAACTCTACACTTCACTGGGCCAATCGACTATTTAATACCAACACTCTCCTCGAGACGTATGATTGCACTAACTCTTCACTATTATAGCTACGGTACCGAGCGATCTATGGTCCATCGGAGTTCTTAAACCATACTTTACAATTTGATAAAATTTCCCGTGATCTATATGTCACCATAATTATTTACCATACATGTATTCTTTTCAACCATTCCAGAAATATATATATCAACACATTTCCAGTATTTCCATCAAATAGTTCAAATCACATTTTCACGATAATACCACAAAATTACTTAGATTTAATTATGCAATAAAATATAATTAAACCTCATCCCATATAATTTATTCAATAATTATAATTATATAAACTACTAGAAAATGGAAATTTTATACCCAATATTTGTTTTATCGAAAATATCAGTTTAATTATATCCACCATTTATTTAACTCAAAATATATATTTAAAGGAAAAATGGAGATAGCCAACCCTGCTCACTTTAATTCTCTACCAAAACATGTTTAACAACTCAAACTAATAATTTCAACCGGTCAAATCATTTAGAAAATCTACTATAATAATCTAAAAATCAAATACTTTAATTCAATCGGTTCAACTTTAAAATAATTATTATTATAAAATCCCTAAGCTCACAAACATCCATTTAATTAACTCACAATAATAATAATAATAATAATAATAATAATAATAATAATAATAATAATAATAATAATAATCTAAAATCCAATTTTCATATACCAAAATATTCAGAAAAACGTATATATAATTTCTGTAATTTCATATTACAATTTAATCGGTTAAATTATAAAAATTTCTGACATAATTTATTCCCCTTATCTCACCCAAGGAGTGGTACCTACGATACTCCTGCAACAAATTCACTTTGATTAAAATGTTGGTGGTCGAATTTGGAACCTAAAGGTATTTTCCGTTCTTCGAACGATGCATGTTTGGCCAAAGAAAGTGGGGAGAGAGAAAGTAAGATGAGTAGAGAGAGAGAGAGAGAGAGAGAGAGAGAGAGAGAGAGAGAGAGAGGCGTGAGGAGAGAGAGAGAGAGAGAGAACTAAGCGCTCTCTGGATTTCCAACCTAAAGGATTGGATCCTTCAGGTAACTTAAGTTATATATATATATATTATAATATTATATTATATTATATTAATATATTATTATATTATATTATATTATTTAATTATTAATTATTAAATTATTTATTTATTTATTTATTTAATTCTCTTTTTTTTAGGATCATAATCCTAATCAAGTATAACTATTTTTGGGATCGTTACAATTCTTGTGTTATTGTTTCCGTGGATATAGGCTTTACCGAATCACGTAGATCTTATTGTTGTTCTTGTTGTTTATCATTTTTTGGTTGTGTTTTTCATTTGCGTGTTGTGTTTTTTCGTTGTACATCCTATATATCTGAACCATATTACAACATATTGGTATTAGAGCGATTGTTGTTATGGCATTAGGATCGTCTTCTACAAGATTTGACATTGTCAAATGTGATGGAACCGGGAACTTTAGTTTATGGCAGAGGAGAGTGAAAGACATTTTTGTACAAGGAATAGGAAAGGCTTTACTTGACATTCAACTAGATGGAATGGATGTGGCAACATGGGGAGAATTGCAAGCAAAAGCCGCTTCTACAATACGCTTGTGTTTGGCCGACAAAGTACTCTATCAGGCGATGGAGGAGGATTCTCCAGTGGCCATATGACGAAAGTTAAAGAGTCGGTACATGTCCAAATCTCTCAATAATAAACTTTTTCTTAAACAACATTTGTATTGGCTTAAGATGGTTGAAGGATCAAACTTAGATCAACATATTAATGCCTTCAATCAAATTATTAGTGATTTGATGAGAGTTGATGTTAAGTTTGATGTGGATGATAAAGCTTTGATGTTACTGAACTCTTTGCCATCAACTCATACCTATGAAAATCTTGTGACCACTACTTACATGGGGAAAAAAGACTCTTGATCTAGAAGAGGTAACAAGTGCCTTTGTGACGACCCGAAAATTTCATCCTATCTCTTTAATACCACCTTGTAATAACCTGAATATCTCAACTTATAATAATCACAGATAAAGACAGCGGAAGTCCTCAAACATTAATTACCAGAGTACTAATTATCCCAATATAACAATATTATTTCCAGTATTACAATTAACACCCCTAAAAATTCTAAATACATCAAAACATAATTTAATAAACATTTATTCTAAATAAAACCTTCTATCTAACCCACGCTTTCGCTACGCTACTCTGACTTCGGCTAATCTTCTCATGGCATCTGAAATATGTTATATAATCATGGGGTGAGACACCTCTCAGTAAGACGTAATAAATTAGTGCTAGCGTGTGGCAATGATTATATATATACATCTGATTCATTTCTTAATTAACTTAAATGAAATAACAATTTAAACTATACTCATATCTATACAATTTCATAACACATATTTTTTTTTATTTTCATTTCATAACTCGGCTCAAAAGCCCTATACAAATAAATTACAAGTTACATGATCTACACACATATTAACATTTACTGCATGATTGAGGCATTTCGTGCCGCCGTCCCTTAACTAGCTATTCATACATTCATTTACCATGATTGAGGTGTTTCGTACCGCCGTCCCTCAATCAGCTATTCATACATTCATTTATCATTATTGAGGCGTTTCGTACTGCTATCCCTTAATAAGCTATTCATACTATACTCTCGCTGAGTTTGAGGCGTTTCGTACTGCCATCCCCCAAACAAGCCATTCATACCATCACTCTAACAAACACCAGTATGTTTTGGTGAACGTTTTCGTAGTGTGGTTTTATTAGCAAGTTTCAATTATCCTAAGCGTCATTTGTGTGTTGTCGTTATTATTAAATATATGTTTCATGGTTTAAGATTATATGTTTCATGTTTTATAATTTCTTTGATTTATGTTATACAACATGCGTATAGGGTGAGAGTTTCTAAATATATTCGTAAGTGGTAATGAAACAGTGTCCAATCATTCACATGAATACAACATAATATCATACTCTAACTCTGTATAAACTACTATCATTCCATAGTTCTATATAGAGTAATATCATGTCGTAACTCTGTCGTACAACTACTCTATGTTAAACACTATCAAATCATTATTCATCCAACACTGTCATGTCATTATGTTGTATTTAACACTGTCAAATCATATTTTGCATTAAACAATGTCATATCATATCAAGCTAGCATATCTACCACACTCCCTACATCCCCTGAGTTCGATATAAAACATATTTTACCCTATATCATCATAAAATGATCTAACAAGCTTACTTATGCAGTAACACAGTTATTTCTCATGTCACACAAAATAGATGATTATTCACAATATAATTTATGCAATGTCATATTTATATTCTGTGTTAATCTCATTGCCACACAATATGGGTATTACTTCACAATATAATATTTTGCTTGGGAAAAACATATTTTATTCACCTATTAATTAAATTCCAAAATATTCCCAAAAATCTAATTTAATCAAATACATGCAGTTTAACTTAATTCCAAAATATTCTCCAAAATCTAATTTACTCAAATCCCTACAGTTTGATTTAATTCTAGAATATTCCCAAAATCATATATTCAAATTTAAACGGTTAAATTTCAAAAATAGGTTGACCTAATTTATTCCCCTTACCTGATTACTAAAACATACCCGTGAGGAACCTAACACAATGTCTACGGTGTTTGCACAAAACCTTGTATTCATATGCCTAAATTTAATTAGCTCAACCCTAAAGTTATAATTATTTTAACAGTTCCTAGGCCCACGTACTCCAATTAACCGGTTAGATTCTGAAATAACAACCAACCCAATATTCATATACCCATATTCTCCAATTTAATCGGTTAATATTTTTAAAACAATAGACATAATTTGTACTCCTTACCTTAGCTTTGGAGTGGTGCCTAGGATCTCCAAATAAAAAATTTGCTCCGATTAAATTGATGAGGATCGACCCTAGAACCTTGTGGTTGTATCCGATTGTCAATTTGGTTGAAGATTTGAGAGAAATTGAGGAGAGAGAGAGAGAGAGAGAGAGAGAGAGAGAGAGAGAGTTTACCTTATCCCAAGAGTAGTGCATACGATGCCCTAATCACGAATCCACTCTAGTTAAAATGTTGATGGTCAAGAATGGAACCCAGGGGTATTTTCCGTTCTTTAATCGGGCGAAAATCGGGGAAGAAATTGAGAAGAGATAGAGTTCGCGGAGGAGAGAGAAAGTTGAGACGGAGAGAGAGAATTGAGAGCGTGAGAGTGGGGGTTGTATGAAATTGATTTGAATCCTGAAGGACCTTTAGGATACATTTCTATATATATATTTATAATATTAATATATTATATTATATTTATTTAATAATAATAAATTAATTAATTAATTAATTTTATTTTAAAAATTATTATAATTATTTTTTTAAAGATCATTCCACTAATTTTGTATAACTATTTTTGGGGTCGTTACATTCTTCTCTCCTTATAGAAATTTTGTCCTCGAAATTTGCTACATATAATTTCAAATAATATTCATTCTCCTCCTACCACCAAAAATTCTATGGATGAGTCCTAGAGTTACAATACCGGTCCCTAAATCAATTCATTCCCAACTCCTGCCTCCAACTCATCTCATGAACAAGTTTCTAATTCCTGAAGTATCACAATCTTAGTTCTTAAAACTATTTCATCACATTTAGAATGACATATTCCTACTTAGTACTCGCAATAAACGCATACTCAATTTTGCGTTTTGGCCAATTAAAAAAGGTCTTTCATCTGGAATGTAACTATCAACTTTAAAAGAAAGGAATGCTCAAGTAATACATTAAACTTGACAGTAGGGAATGTTATTAGCAATACCAGGACAACCAAGAATTCAATAATTCTTGGCATATTTGTTAAGCCTAAATCCCCATTACCTTTGTGATCATTTTTTAAAACCTCCCAAAATTTTACCTAGAGTCCTTGACAACCAGAAAGTTGACACCATTGAAAAGGTCAAACATTTCTCGTTCTCAATCTCTTCAGTCACATAGGATTTTATGATATCTATTTTTGACCTCCAAAATAATCTCTCTAAATATGTGTACTAACTTTTTATTAAGCTCTTCTACGTTATACTTTATTTCGTCCATTATTTTTAAAAACCTCCATATCCATGGCATTTGTTTTTACTAGACATTAGAGCCATCCTATAAAAAAAAAAAGAATAATAAAAATATATATTCAATGAAACAACAAATCCCTTGGATCTTTTTAACTATTTCTAGTTTCATTTTTTTTTTTTTTTGGCATCAGAATTGGGTTCATTTTCCATTTACAATATTTCTCTGCTTCCACATAACTTGAATGCACCATAAGCATGCAAAGAAGATTTCCACAATTCCACAAAACTATCTTGCACATTCCACTAAATTTGATTTACATATATTTGAATCTACTATGCATTGTGATCTTTTAGACACTGGCATTACACACGGTTAATCTAATAGTAGTGATTTCCTCTTTCTAGAACTTCTCCACACTATGAGAGTTGTGATTGAACTTCAACCATCATGGGAAAGACTTTTTATTTTTATTTTTCCAATGAAGTATCATTTTTTTCCATCATAGTATTCAAACCAGATTTTCCATTCATTCTGCAAATTGTTTGTTCCCACACATAGCCCAATCTCCACTTACTTTTGATCAAGATCAAATAATATTTATGGAATGACTTTCTTTACTATGTTCAAATCAGACAAGAACTTCCATCTTTTAGATTTGTTACTCTCCTTTAGCTTATTTGTAAGTGTATAACTAGAATTACCCTTGAGATGATCCCCAAAATTCTCTCATGAGATCTTGGAAGCTGCTTCTTTCAGTCATTATATTATCAAACCAAAAAGGGCCTTCACATTGGCTACCACCTTCTCCATCCAATAATATAGAACATTGATTTGATAAAATTCTCAATAGGCTATTTGTTAGACTTTTAGATAATGATCTTCCAATTAAATGTCACCAATAACATGCATTACCATTGTCCCATAGATTGCCAAAACAGAAATATATTCACAATTATCAGGTCAATTTTTAAAAAAAAATATGAAACTGGATATTAGTCATTATTCATTAATCATCAACCTAATCAACGACATCTTTACTTATCATTAGAAAATAATACTCCCCCATGGTGCCTTTGGCTTGACAAAAAATCCACTCCACACCAAAAAAATCTTAAATACCACCAATAATAGCCTTACTCACAAGATAAATTTAGATTCTTTAAAATGTATAATATCTGCCTTCAATTTGCAAATATTATTCTTTGCAATATGCCTTCTCTCCATCCCATTTAAACCCTATCGTTTCACAATATTAATAGTATTCTCTTTGTGGTAACAATTTTTCAAATAAGAAATTTTAGCTAATCTCCATCCACCCCATCTCTATTCAATTTACACACAACCCCTAAATTTTCTGTCATAATTACTTAAACAAAATAATTTACTTAGCTCACACATGTCTTTTCAACATAGCTTTCAAATAAAAGTGATCTTATGATTTAGAGTTAATTTTTGAATAGCCATCAGCCACTTGGTTAATTAGAAATCACATTGTTGGAGGTAGAAATTAATTTTGAACCTATCTCACTTTAGGAAGTGATCCAAAGTCCTATGGCTGACTTATGGAAATATGGGACAATTGAATATTTCCTTTAAACACAAGAAACACAAGAGAGAATAACATACACCAAAGAACAATTTCTTTTCATAAAACCCTAGAATAATCAATATCTCCAAGGACTTCACCATTAAAGAATCCCCTAGGATTTCTAAGCATTTAAATCTGAGGATAACCACTAACATTCTTTCAGTTGTTCTCAGATCCATGCACACTATATCATAAGGAACCATACAGAACTAGGAGTATACTCTAATGTGCAAAGGTGTTCACATTCAAAAAATGCACAAAATTCTATTTCAACTATTCCAATATTGCACATGGTAGCTCATTCCTTGCAGTGATCATTCACACAAGACAAGATCATAGTGTAGCATTTCGGAAGAAAAACGTTAATGGTTTGTCATGACTTTTTTGGAACTACCCGTTGTTTCAGAAAAAGTCATAGAAAACCCTCAATGAATTTTTGCTTTCGGCTGCGAGATCAACTTTGAAATTCCAATTTACTTGTTGTATTTTACTCCACTATGTATCCTATATTCGATCGCTATTACAACACCCAACCTACCCATTCCTATCCTCACCCTACTTCATACCCATACTTTGGTAATAATCATCCCTAGAGTCTATAGAACCTATTTCCTAAGCTCTGATACCAATTGTGAGGACCCGAAAATTTTGTCCTATCTCTCTGATACCACCTTGTAATAACCTGAATATCTCATATTATAATAATCACTGATAAAGATAGCGGAAGTCCTGAAATATTAATTACCAGAGTACTAATTATCCCAATATAACAATATTATTTTCAGTATCACAATTAACACCCCTAAAAATTCTAAATACATCAAAACATAATTTAATAAACATCTATTCTAAATAAAACCTTTTATCCCACCCACGCTTTTACTACGCTACTCTAACTTCAGCTAATCTTCTCATGGCATCTGAAAAATGTTATATAATCATGGAGTGAGACACCTCTTAGTAAGATGAAATACATTATTATCAGTGTGGCAGATGAGCTTTATTGTGACAATTATATATATATATATACATATGTCTCTTATATTACCCTTAAATATACTCAACATCAGTATAAACAATATGATGCAGTTAGATAAGTGTACTAACGTAAGTTTTACGATATATCACACATAAGGTAAAGCAGTTTATAGTAAATCTACTAACGTAAGGTTTGCGATATATCACAAAAAATATAATGTAATTCAATTACATCTAATAATGAAGGTTTTACAACACGTCACAGATAATTAAATTTACACTTCTACAACACTTCTATATGCCACATAGACCTTCTCTTTCGATTTATACACCACATAGGCCTTCGACATCAGTATAGACTTCACATAAAGTTTCTATACTGAGCATCACCACTTCAATTTATACGTCACATAGGCCTTTGACATCATTATAGACTTCACACATAGTTTCTATACTGAGCAGCACCACTTCAATTTATACGCCACGCAGACCTTCAGCATCAGTATAGACTTCACACAGAGTTTATATATTAAGCATCACCACTTCAATTTATAAGCATCAATATAGACTTCACACAGAGATTCTATACTGAGCATCACCGCTTCAATCTATACGCCACACAGGCCTTCGACATCATTATAGACTTCACATGGAGTTTTTATACTGAACATCACCACTTCATATTTTTTAATCAAATGCAAAATCTAACTTACCATTTCATGATTAATGGAATTAAACTGTCATATTTTCGTATCCATATCAAACCCGTCATTTTATAATTTCACAGTAATCCCACTATATACATATATCCATGAATTAGTATTACGCCACAAAATCACAATATCATACCATAACAATTTCAACAAATTCATATAAAATTATTTGTTAATTAATCTCATGCCACATGGTTATACGTTAAAATTTTCATTTCTGTAATCCGCCGGGAAAAAAGCGCGTATTTCAAAAATCTGGTCCAATTGTTTTTCAAAAATTCTATTTAATTTTAAATATGCAATTTTTCCTAAAATGGAGGCACACGAACCACCCTCCTGGTTATTCCCAAATATGTATAACACTAAAAAACGACCATTCCATACCCCAAAACATACAGAAATTCAATTACACTGAAAATTCTATTTAATTTAAATATGCAATTTTTCCTAAAATGGAGGCACACGAACCACCCTCCTAATTATTCCCAAATATGTAATACACTCAAAAATGATCATTTCATACGCCCAAATCATACAAAAATTCAAATACGGCGTATACGTATAATATACTCAAATTTAATCATTTCAAAATCTTTAAAAAGCTAACATAATATATTTCCCTTACCTGATTACTGAAATTATACGTGTGAGGAAGTGTTGATGCAGCATGGCAGGGTGGTGGCGTATGCGTCCACACAATTGAAAGAATATAAGAAAAATTATCCTACCTATGATCTTGAACTGGCTGTAGTGGTACACGCATTGAAGATTTGGAGGCATTACCTGTATGGCGAACGATGTGAGATTTTCTCCGATCACAAGAGTTTGAAGTACTTTTTAACTCAAAAGGAATTGAACATGGGGCAGAGAAAGTAGTTGAAGCTAATTAAGGATTTCGATTGTACCATCAGTTGTCACCCAGGGAAAGCTAACGTGGTAGCTGATGCATTAAGCAGGAAGTCTAGGGAATTAGTGTTGGCGGCTATGGAGATTCGGTATCCGATCATGATGGATCTGGAGAGACTCGGCATCGAATTAGTTGAGAGTGATTCACAGGTATGTATCGCCAATTTAATAGTGCAACCTACTCTACAGGAAAGAATTAAAGTTGCTAAAAAAGAAGACCCAAAATTAGCAGAGGCGATGGACCGAGTGCAGAGTGGTCAGGGGGAGGAATTTACTGTTGCAGATGAAGGAGCTTTGCGGTTTCGTTCCATATTATGTGTTCCTGCTGATACTGAGATCAGGAAGACTATTTTAGAGGAGGTTCACATATCTTTGTACATAGTTCATCTCGACAGTACAAAGATGTATAAAGATCTGCGCAAGTCTTATTGGTAGAGTAGTATAAAGAAAGATATTGCTGAGTATGTAGCCCAGTGTTTGACGTGCCAGCAAGTAAAAGTTGAGCACCAGAGGCCGGTAGGGCAGTTGCAGCCATTATTTATCCCAGAGTAGAAGTGAGATCATATATCTATGAATTTTGTGTCAGAATTGCCGATGACGTTACATAGTCAGAATGTCATTTGGGTGATTGTTGACCGTTTGACTAAGACTGCCTATTTCTCGCCTATTAAGATCAACTACTCCCTCAACAGGTTGGCGGAGATTTACATTTAGGAGATAGTTCGTTCTCATGGGGTGCCAGTATTTATAGTATCAGATCGAGACCCATATTTCACGTCACGTTTCTAGAGAAGCTTGTAGGAAACTTTAGGGTCTCAACTATCGTTTAGCATGACATTCCATCATCAGTCAGATGGACAGACTGAGAGGACGTTACAAATATTGGAAGATATGATCTGGGCGTGTGTATTAGATGTTGGGGGTAGTTGGACTCAGTTCATGCCGCTGGTGGAGTTCGTGTATAATAACAGTTATCAGGTTAGCATTGGTATGACACCATTTGAGGCTTTATATGGTAGGATATGTCGATATCCTTTATATTAGGATGAGATGGGTGAGCGACGAATTTGGGGACCAGAGCTTGTACAACAGGTGTACTATAAGGTTTGGCTCATAAGAGACAGAATCAATGTAGCTCAGAGCCGACAGAAGAGTTATGCCGATAATCGCCACAGGAAATTAGAATTTGATATTGGAGATCATGTATTTTTGAAGATAGCTTCATTAAAAAGAGTTATGAGATTTGGAAGAAAGGGTAAACTTAGCCTTAGGTTTATCGGTTCGTTTGAGATTTTAGAGAAAGTGGGGCCGGTTGCCTACAGGTTAGCTTTACCACCTGCGTTATCCAGGATGCATGACGTATTCCACGTTTCCATGTTGAGGAAGTACATCCCATATCCTTCTTATATTATCAGTTATGGTGAATTAGAACTCAGTGATTCATTGGTGTATGAGGAGTAGCAGTACAAATTCTGGATAGGAAAGTGCGGGAGTTACGTAACAAAAAGATTCCTTTGGTAAAAGTTTTATGGAGAAATCATGTGATAAAAGAGGCTTCTTGGGAGTCTGAGGAACAGATAAAGCAAAAGTATCCACAACAATTCCAAGAAGTTTAACCAGGGTAAAATGTAAATAAATGGGTAGCATTTCTTTTGCAGGTACATGTAATAATTTAGTTAGTAAGTGGTATTTTAGTTTTGGGAGAAATTTTCTTCTGTATATGTAATCTCCTAGGACTCGGAATGTAACCACGGTATTCCTTCACCATAAGTGAGGGTAAGTAATAAAATAAGTAGACAGTTTTTCCTTAAGGGATGAGTTATATGAATAGTAAATTTCGAGGACGAAATTTTACAAGGAGGGGAGAATGTAATGACCCGAAGAATAATGGTATTTAAATAATAAGAGAAAGGGAAATGGGAAACAGAAATAGAAGGAGGCAATGTTCGTTGATGACGTGGCACTATGAGCTCGTCGACGAGGGTGCATTTCGTCGACGAGAAGATATCGAGAGGATGTTTTGGGCGACTTTGAATTTCATTGACGAAGAGGAGAGTTTGTTGACGAATTTCCTCTTGACCTCGTCGATGAGGTGACGTGGCTCGTCGACGAAACTCATAGTATAAATAGTGCAAAACTCGGTTTTTACGCAGAAAAATCAGAAAATCCTCATTCTCTCTCCTCCCTATGGTTTCTCTCTCCTCTCTTTTCGATTTCGGCTCCGATGTTCACCGGATCGACGATCTGAGGCCACCACGACACTCCTGGGGAAATTTTCTCTAAATCTATCGAAGCAGATCGTTGGTGGGATTGAGTTGAAATTCATCCCTGGTTTGAGGTAAGACTTTTTATACCAAATTTGGTCTTACCGTAGTTATAGGAAATTATAGTCACGGAAAAATACTGAAATTTAGTTCTTAAAATTGTTGATTTCAGGGTGTTGATTGGGAACCCTACGAGTGTAGGACCGGTATTTTAGGGGGTTTCTTTTCAGTATCAGGTAAGGGAATAAACTAAAATAGTTATTTTCCATGCAAATTATTATTATTTATCAGTAAATTAATTTTCAGGAAAGCATGTATTATATTTGAATATTATTGAGAAAAAACATATTTGGGAAAATACTGATGTTATACAAGAAATATGATTTTAGAATGGAATGTATGATTTTACTTAGTATTGTGTGACATGAATATTATTTTACATAATAAGTGTTATGTTATAATAATTTTATGAATGAAGTATGATTTTCAGAAGTTATAAAATATTACAGTGCATTATAGTTTCAAAATACATGATAAATGAATTATTTCTTCAAAATGATATGTATGAAATATTCGGCGCGAGACCGTGATTGATAGCCAGCGCAAGGCCGAGTATGATGTATGATTTCGGCGCAAGGTCGTATGTATATGTTTGATTTTGGCTCAATGCTACAGATGTGAAAGTAATCAGCGTAAGGCCATATGTATTTTGTTATCATAGAAAATGTTATTAATTTATTTACGCTAAATTGTATATTGTCATGTATTATCTATTATCAGAACTTGGATGCTAGTTTAGTTTAGTTACAGGAGCACGGTACTGTTGTTATACAATAAGATATTTATGTTCAGACTTGTGCTAACCACCCCACAAAAGGGTGAGAGATGGATAGTTGATATGACATTCAGTGTGTAGTTGTAGACATCCACCTGACGCTCCGGACTAGGGTGTGGCGGACTCATTGTACTTATAGACATTTTTGACTCAATAGTGGTCAGCTACCCATTATCCGGTCCCGCCTTCGGGCTGCACAACCCGTTATGGAGGGTAATACATGACATCAACTAGTTATACATCCTAGGTAAATTTTCAGTATTATTAGTTATATCAGACATTTTATGAACTGTATGATTTATTAGAAAATACGAAAATATATGATTATTCAGTATGATATGATGAATGTTTTCAGGTATATGAAATGTACTGTATATGTATAATTGTATCAAATATTCATGTCGCCACATAACTGTACTTAGTTTATTTTCCCTTACTGAGAAATGTCTCATCCCCGAACTTAAATAATTTTCAGGAAACCCAGAAGGACCGGCGGATTGAGGCTGCCATTGAGTCTGTTGTACTACCCCATTAGGAGGGTAAGTTTGAACTAGGATCAGGAGATTTTGATGTGGGATCCTAGAGATATTTTTGTATTTTTGAGAGTTTGTATATAAACACTGTGTTTTGGATTCTATTTGACTCTGGTATTATGTATTTGTGGTTATGAAAATGTGATTTACATTTACTGCTGCTTAGATTTCTGCTGTGAATGTCAAATGAGTCCCCGTTACCCTCGGGTTCGGGTTGATCTTATTATTAAATATGTTTAATTATATGATTAGATAAGTAGGTCATTACATAGTTGGAACCAAAAGTTATGAATTTTTTTTATTAAGTATCCAACATTTCTTGAAAGTTTTTGTGATGCCGATTGGAATACTATGTCAAGTGATTCCCTCTCCACCACTATTTATATTTTTACTTTAGATGGTGGTGCTATTTGTTGGATTAAAAAAAAAAAAAAAACAAACAATAATTGCTAACTTAACTATGGAAGCTAAGCTAGTTGTTTAGCATCAACTAGTAAGAAAGCAAGTTGATTAAGAGATACGTTATGTTAAATTCCATTTTGGGAAAATCCAATACCACCAATCTTAATTAATTATAATAGCTTTGTTGTAATTGGTAGAGTGAATAACCATTATTATAATAGTAAATCTAGACCCATAAGAAGAAAACACAATATTGTGAAATCATATTTAAGTAGTAGCATAGATAATATGAATTATATACGATCTACTAAGAATCTTGTAGGTCTATTAACTAAGGCCTTAGCAAGAGAAATGGTTTGGAATACATCAAGGGGGATGGGGTTGAAGCCCATAAAATCATGAATTACATATGAGAATACCCAATCCAAGGATTAGAGATCCTGTAATTGGGTTTAATGAGAAGAATGAATCATATTATGGTCGAAATAAATGCACAATTATCTTAAACTCATCCCTATGGTGCAAGTGCATTTATCTTTTAATTAGGGGGGTTTAGTTTTTAAGACTGTTAATGATAATCAGTATCTCTTATGAGTGGGGAGTTAGCGTTACAGGAGCATCATTGACAAATTTCACGTATATAAGCATAAGAGTGGCATCATTCTCTATAAGAATTGGGCGTATTCTCAAATATGTTCATGAAATTAGGATTAGCACAAGGCTAAAACATGTCAACCATTAAAGCCCATGTCGACATCTAGATCATTGTTCAAGTATAAGACCACTACTAACTCTGTAGTAAAGATTATTATTCACTAAGTGAAGGTTCAATGCTGAGGACGCCTTCATCATACATAACTATCCTTTTGTTATTGTTAAACTTTCTATATACATGTTGCATACAAAATATTAAAATAAAAGGGAGGGGGATTATTAGTTTATTTTAATATTATATTATCAAAGTTGATTAATCATCTTGGAAATGACATATATTTTGGAGTTAGACTTTATTCAATTGAATCTTTGGAAAAGGGCATTTATCTTGGAGTTGAACTTTTTATTTAACTAAACCTTTAGAAAGGGCATGTATGTTGGAGTTAGACTTTTATTTAATTGAGTCATTGGAAAGAGCATGAATCTTGAAGTTAGACTTTTATTCATTTGAATCTTTAGAAAGAGCATATACATTAGAATTAGATATCTATTTATTAAGTTTTTGGTTTTTGTGTTTCTTGAATTCGAAATATTAAGTACATCTTTTTTTAGGTCCTATGTGCCTATAAATATCCCATGACATTGGCTCTAAACCATAGTCTCTCCACATAATTCTATTCATGCCACTTATATCATACTATTATAGCATCCAAGTATAGAGAGTTTGACAACTTAATAAAGGTGTTCTTTGTGGAGCTTTGAACTCTTCCACTTGTACAGAATTGGAGAGAGTTGCGTGATTCAAATTGGATTGTTGTATCCTAAGGGAGACAAGTCAAAGTAAAGTTCTATTACACTGGTTCATGAGCTAAGCCGAAAAAATCGTAGAGGACTTAAATCTCCTTAAAAAAAAGGAGATATCTATGTCTCAACCTAATTATGAATCGTGCTTGTGTTTGATTTATGCTCATGTTTTTTTTTTTTTTTCCATTATATTTGTACTATATTCCTTATACTTAATATTATAACATTTACAAATCCCCATTCACTATAAAATAGTAAATTTCAAAATGGTGGAGCACACATATAGATGTGCACAACCAGTATTTTTCATTTTAAAAAATAACTTTTCAAAATGCCAGGGGTCAAAAAAAGTATTTCTTCAATGGAGGCAAAATCTTTAATTGATTTTCGAAATTCAATTATATATATAATACTTTTTTTAACACAAATTTGAGTTTTAAAAAGTCAACTTTGTCTTCATCCCTTATTAACATTGCCCTTAAATTTACCACACCTATATTTTACTTATAAACACTAGGTTAGTCACCTAGTAACATTTATTTCATCAGAGTACATTATACATATCCTAATTGACAGTATTTATTTAAAGCTAACTTTATAATTAATGATTAAGTAAATGTAGGTGGGAATAAGAAATTTAGTTTGCAACACTTTGTTGTTGTAATTTACTGGGATATTTGGTAAGCAAAAAATAAATATGTTCCAAGATATCAGGTTAGATTTGCAAGGCCAAATTTGTGGAATTTGGAGATAATTTTAAAGAGTGTTCGAGGCTTTTCGATTTAGGCTAGTGCTCTTTGAGTGATCAGGGCTTAGTATTTACTCATTGGAAATTCCCTCATAAAGCTACAATTAAAGTGAACATAGATGGAAACACTTAGGGTAATCCAAGGGAATCGAGAGTAGTGACATGATCTAAGAAAACTTAGGTAGGTGAATGACAAACTTCTCTAGTCATTCGGCAGTGACAAACATGATGGCAAAATTATGAGCCACTCACCAGCCAAACATACCATAATCACGATGAGCTTAGCCCTTAAAAATTATCCTTCCTGCCATTAAATGACAACTTTAACTATATATATATATTTATTATGTAAAATCTTCAATTGTATTAATTCAAAGTACAGATACTAAAATTATTTTTTCCTAATAGTACATGTCCTTTCCAAGCCTCAATCCCTTTTAATTCCTATTGATGACCAAAAAATTGTGATTTGTTAATTTGTTATTTGCTAATCAGTGTCTTTTTTATTTCCATTGGATCCTATGAATCAATTAAATTTGGATCTTTCCTAGTTCAGAAGTTACGAACTTCATTGACACATCAAAATCAATAACAGAAAGGTTGTTCTAATGAATTCAACCGGGAAAGAAAAAAAGAGAGAACAAAAAGAAGAGTTAGTAACAAGAAATAGTCACATTTACTTCACATTAAAAATGCAAAAATTACCAAAGTAAAAGGTCATCTAGCATTTCAAGAGAATCAGCATTTGAAGCACCCTCAACCATGACTAATGAAACACATCTCATTCTAGTAATCACTTCCTACATATAGTACCATAAAGTAACATAATTTGTGTGACTAACATGTCTCCACCGAACAATGCTTATGCCATCTCGTCCAGAAAAAAATGCCAAAACAGAGGATAGAGACAAGCGCATCATTCTGGATCAGGGGAGCCGCCAGGAACCAGCTGCATGAGATGTAATACACATCAGCCCGAGGCTTAAAATTTTCCACATACAAAGTTGTAGATTTCGTCAGTATCAGCGTTCTACTTACAATGGCAATATTGTTCCCATTTAGCAAAATCTGATCAAGCTTTGTTATTCGTCGCCCTTCAGAAGTGATTTCACTAAAAATAAAATTCTTGCTCGTTACATTACACAAACATATTACTCAAAAAAATATATAATTATTATGGTATACATAAAAATAAACCAGTAGTACATTTAAGAGAGACAAAGTTGACTGAGTGCCAAAGATTTATTCACAGCACAAGAAACCATAGATGTAAACGAGGAAGCTGAACAAAAAGGGAAATTTCAGCCTGCTCAAAGAAGGTTGGATTCAACAAATTCAACACGCATACTTTCATCATGGATGGAAAAAGATGGCACTCAATGGTAAAGCCTCGTTGACTTCCCTTTTTGTGTGATCAGCAATTACACCAGCACAAAAATGTATGCACTATGGAGGAAGGAGCCGATTAAGTGTTAAGTTCAGGCACCCAGGCCCCCTCCCTCTCCACCTCCCCCTCCCCCCTCCCAAAGATGGAATGATGTAGGACAAGAAGCAAGACCATAAGAAGATCCTTGCCAGAGAATAATTAAGAGTTGGGTCAAGGAATTATTAGGTTAAATTAGCACTTTATTATGGGTTTAGTCTAATTAGTAGAGTATTATGTGTAATTGGGTGTGTATTCTAGTGGTACGCTTGTAATGCCATAGTTTTAGGGGTCTGTATGTAATTTCATGTGTTTTAGGGATCTTGAATTTGAATTAAAGTGAACATGAGTTTCTGTCTTGTATCTCCTCTCTCCTCCCTTCCCCTTCCTTCTCTTATAATTTCTCCATGGCTGCAGAAACTTAATGCTGCCCTGCATCAAGGACCCTTATGGTTTTTCCCCCTGTTCTTGAGGTAGGCCTGAAAGCTGATGCATTAATTGGAGATTCCACTTTTCTGTGCTATATAATATAAAATTGATGTTTCTTTCCCTTGTGCAATTTCAAGCTATTCAGCAATCAAAAGATATTTTAACAATTGAATATATGTACTAGAAATAGGGTAAATATAATTAGATTAAGGCTACAGAAAATTAAGTCACTCCTGAAACACAAGAGTTGATATGATTTCTAATATTAATTTTGTCGTTCTCGTGTTAAAATTAAATCTACACGTCACTTCCGTACAACAATTCAATCAACTTTGGATGGTTTAGCAATTGGATCAATATGAAGCCATGTGCAGCCATAGTTATCAGTAGAGATTGACCTCCCTGATCTGTTAGGAAAGAGGTCATTATGGCCTTTGGATTGACCAAAATGACCCTGCAGTCAATAGTTTTGAGTGGAAATTGACTTTCCTGATTTGTTAAGAAAGAGGTCATATGGTCTTTGGGTTGGCCAAAATGGCTAAGTTTTAGACCTTATCATCTGGCTTGGAACTCCAGGGGCACTGGAATGAACTCATCTCAGGTGCACAGAGAGTTTTCTTCCCTGGATACATGGCCCATGACAAACCACTTTCCAACCTCGGGTTATGACCTAGGATACCTAAATATACCCGAAAAAGGATAAAAAGGATTGGAGGAGAAAACGTGTGAATTCCACAGATCTGCAAAGAGTCAACTCGAAATCACAAATTTTATTTTGATAGAAAATGATATTTAAGAGAAGATTTCCACCGACAACTACAAAGAAGACAACTACAAGCAAGCTGCCTCAATCTCTTTGCAAATCAGTTGAAGAAGCACTTTTCAATACCCCAGAAGCTAAAGACCAAACACAGCCGAGAGAAGCCACTATATCCATAACAAATAAGGTGGTGTGGCTTGATCTTTGAATATCCAAGCTAGGGCTGCAACAAGCCAAGCTGAGCAAAGTTCTACCATTCTCAAACTTGTTTATTAAATTTTTAACCAAGCCTGAGCTTGAGTTAGCTCAAACTGAGCTTGAATATGCTTGCTCAAGAGCCCTTACTGAGGCAAGCTATCAAGATGCTCACAAATGATTTGGTTCTTTTGGAACCTCTCACTATGACAGACTAAATGCTCTTTAGGGTTTTGTTAGGGAAAAAAAAAATTGAAACGGGACTCTAACAAATATTGCCCTACTCCCATCAAGCCACAGCCTATTAGCCTTGAGTGGTGGCAATATCAGTAAATTCAGGTTATGGAAATTGAGCTAAACAAGCCACACCCAAAAAGTCCCTACTTTTTTTAAGCCCACTAGTCTATCAAGTATCAAGCCTAATTCAACCTTATTAAATGAGCCTAATCCAAGCCTATTAAACGAGCCTAACCAAGCAATTCCGACTCGCAAGCTGATCCATTCATTTTCAAGATTGGCTCATTTATTAAACGGGCCTCAAAATTGGGTTTGGGAATCACTCATTTATATAATGAATGGGAGTATTGGTTTGTTGCAACCCTAATCCAAGCATTCCTCTCCATCCATAAGGTCCAACAAATTGCGAAAGTATAACTCTGCAACAGTTTATGGCATCTACTTCTACTAACCCCCAAAACTTCACCACCATAAATAATCTGCTGCCTGAGGAGTCACCCACATCTCACCCAGGAAAAAGCAAGCACCAAGCCATCAAATCTACCTAGCATCCTAACCACCTAAGAATAAAGAAATAAGTGCTCATTTTCATCACTAAAGCTGCACACGACACACAAGTATCTGGACTGATTGCTTCATGAGGTCTTCCCTCAGCAGCAAATCAATAGCATTAATGCTGTTAAGAATGAAAGTCCATATAAATGCTTTGATATTGGAAAGAACCTTGGGGCCTATTTAATTGTGAAAAACATATTTTACTTTCCATTTCCATTTTTTCAAAGAATTACAAAAGTTTCACCATGCTTTCCAGTTTTCCAACATTCATAAAGGGAACTTGGAGAAAAATAAAAATATATTCTCCAAGTTTTCTACACAAACATTGAAAATTTCAAAGAACAAGGTTTTGAAGTTCATTAGAAACTATTTTCCAGAACTAAACAGGTCCTTAGCCTTCCAAATCAAAATTCGTATTTCTGAATACATTGATTTTCTAACAAAATGACATAAAGAGACAAAATAAGTGCATGTAAAGGGACTTGACCCAAATACCTCTATGATGTAGAAAAAATACACAAGTTAAACTACATTGTTGCTTTTGTTAACCCAAGGACTTTCTTGTTGTATATGGTTGTGCATGAATGCTCCAGAGACATTATTTGACTATTAACATATCTTTAAAGAGCTGGTCTCCACTCCTGTTCTGGCTGTATGCTCCGGTAAGGTATTTGAGCTGATTTGGATTATGACTTTTGTAATAATGGGATTATATAAATGGTATGATTTCGAAGTTTAGTTTTACAAATCCCAGATGATCAAAATAGTGTTTTTTTTTATGATATTTGTTCTTTCTAGGATTTGATAAGAATTGTCTGGATTACCCTTCGAAATTCCTCATACTCATATATTAATTGATATTTTACAAATGACACCAAACTTGGAACTAGAAGGAGTAATTTTAAGAGTAAAATCTCAAGTTGGAATTCCAGGAGGATTTCCTAAATTCCAAATTTTGATATCCAAACATATGGATTCAGTATATGGTAACCTTTTTAGAAATCTGAAGTTTTTATGAAATCCCATCTTAATATCTCTCATTCAAACAGGCTGTTAAAAATCCTGCCCCAGTAGCCACTATGGCAGCAGGAAGAGCAAGTCCTATGCTAGAGATGTTAAAGATTATGGATCAACTTACACAAGAGATGCAAAACTTGCATTGAAATCATGTAGGATCCCATGTTGATGTACCAGAATGAGAGCATGAGCCCCTGTACCCTATTGAGAAGGAACCAAGAAGAAAGAAAATGCAAATGATGATAAATTTAATTTGTTCTATAATCCCATGAATCATGATAAGCCCGGACACAGTGGATTACAAGAACGTTTAGCAAGAGCATTTGGCCTTAACTCAGGAATTTTGGTAGAAATTTCCGCAAAGATGCGTGCCAGGCCAACTTGAATTTGGAATCTAGCTTACAGATTATATGAAAGCCTGTGGCTGAAGACCTGACTGTATTATTCACAAAGTTAAAGTTGAAAGGGGCAGCAGTTCAATGGTGGAACAAAGCTGGAGGAGAAGCAAGCTAAGCAAAGGAAGCCAAAGATTTACACTAGGTCTTGATGAAGACAAAACTAAGGAAGTTATTTCTCCCAAATGATTATTTGGTGAACTTAAATGTGCAATTTCATGCGCAAAGAAAGGGGGAATTGAGTATGGAGGAGCATACCAGTGAATTTTATAATTTGTATCCAAGAGTAAAACTCAATGAACAGATGAACTTATAGAAAATATGGGATTAATTGCATTACTAATATTAAGGATGCATACCAATATGCACTCCAAGCAGAAGTATGAACGGCTTACTATGGTCCCAAGCAATCCCTGGTGTCTCCTACTACATCGTCAGCAAATGCAAGAAACACTGTGGCTGCTCAACTAGGCAAAGTGTTCAGGCATCCCCATGAACAGGCCAACAAGCTAGTAATTTAATATTTAATTAACAGGAAGAAAATTTACATGAGAAAGAATGAGACATCTCCCAAAAAGAGCCTGGAACAATCCAGAAAAAAGCAACTAATAAATATCAAAAAATAAAAGATCAGCATGCCAAAATGTTCCTCCAATCTCTATGTAACTCATGGAAACTAATTCCTTTGAAAAAACCCAAACCAGCCCACCACAGTGAGCCCAAATATTGAATTTCATCCCAAATCAGCACTCAACTTACGGCTTGTTTGGTTCGGCGGAACAGCTACTCATTAGAAATTAGATGGAATATAGTTTCAATTTTGGGAATCAAGGGAATAGTCATTGCTTATATATTCCTAATTATTTCATTCAACATAAAATAAGAACGGAATAGACATCCCCATGATGAAATTTGGGAATAGTTATTCCTTATCTATTCCTTATTATGGACTCAAAAATGTTTTACATTGTTATCTATTTTATAGTAACAATATAATTTTATGTATAACAATGGTAACTAATTTACTAAAACTAATCTACTCCTGGGAATTGGCATTCCGCGAACCAAGCGTAACCTTAATTTCTTCCTATTGAATATCCTTGCATTATGCTCCAACCATAAGCACCTTTTGGCGCCTCAATGTTATTCCAAAAGAAACAAGATGGGGGTCTATGATTGTATGTAGATTATCGGGCTCTCAATAGGGTGATTGTTCACAACAAGTACCCCATTCCATTGATTGCCGATATTTTTGACCAGTCAAGTATAGCCAAATATTTCACTAAATAGGACTTGAGATCAGGATACCACCAAGTGCGCATTGCAGAGGGAGTTGAACCTAAGACCACTTGTGTCACTCGATATGGAGCATTCGAATTCCTTGTCATTACCTTTTGGGTTAACAAATGCACTTGCTACTTTTTGTACTCTAATGAATTAGGTTTTCCAAGACTACCTTGATCTATTTGTAGTCATCTAACTTGATGAAATAGTTGGGTTCAGCTCATCCTTAGCAGAACATAAAGATCACCTTCGGCAAGTCTTTCAAAAGTTCTAGGAAAATCAGTTATATGTGAAAGGAGAGAAGAGTGATTTCTCTCAAAAGCATATTAAATTCTTGGGGCATATCATTGAAGAGGACCAGATATGGATGGATCCGGAAAAGGTACAAACCATCTATGAATGGCGAGCACCTACATCCATTAGAGAATTGCGATCCTTCTTGGGGCTGGCCACTACTATAGGAAGTTTATAGAGGGACACTCTAGAAGAATTGTGCCATTAACAAATTTATTGAGAAAATGGGTACCATGGGGGTGGTCAGAAGAGTGTCAATCAACATTTGTTGAATTAAAGAGGAAGATTGCAGGAGATCCTGTGCTAATCCTTCCCAATGTGACAAAGTCATTTGAAGTGCAAGTAGATGCCTCAAACTTTGCTTTAGGGGGAGTTCTCTTACAGGAAGGGCATTCGGTTGCTTTTGAAACTCGAAAATTAACGGGCGTCGAACACAACCATATAGCGCAAGAGAAGGAACTTCTAACTGTGGTACACTTTCTTCAGGTGTGAGGGCACTACCTCTTGGGGTCCAAATTTGTGGTAAAGACACATAATTTGGCAGTTACTCACTTTTTGTCACAACCAGGACTACAAAACAAGCCCGCTGGCAGGAGAAGCTAACTGAATTCAATTTTAATTTTGAATAAAAGGTAGGGAAGATGAATCAAGTGGCAAGTGCTTTAAGCAAAAAAATTGAATTGGCAGCACTGAAGCTTATAAGTCATTTATCAACGAGTAGGGTGACTTTATTCTTGAAAGAACTTATCAAGGAACATTTAAGTACAGACCAGTAGGCGCAGACATTGAGCAAACTAATAGAAGAAGGGAAGACACGACAATTCTGGGTAAAAGATGGGCTGATAATGACTAAAGGCAGGAGACTCTACGTGCTCAAAGCTGGGAACTTGAGGAAAACCTTATTAAAAGAGTGTCATGATACATTGTGGGCTGGACATCCCAAATGGCGAAGAACTCATACTTTGATTACACAAGGGTACTATTGGCTGAATATGCAAGATGATGTAATGAGTTATACAAAAACATGTTTGATCTGTCAACAACACAAGGTAGAAAGAAAGAAGACCTCAGGATTGTTGGAGTCATTGCTAGTATCTGTAAGGCCATGGGAGAGTCTCTCTTTAGACTTCATTTCCTCATTGCCAAAAGTAGAGGAGTATGACACGATTCAGGTGGTAATTGATTGATTTTCAAAATATGCAACTTTTGTATAAGTTTCGAAGCCATACTCAGCAGAGAAGACAACTCAACTATTCTTCAAGCATGTAGTGAAATATTGGGGTATTCTAGAGAGCCTAATTAGTGATAGGGATGACAGATTCATTGGGAGATTTTGAGGCAAGCTCTTTTTCTTGATGGGGTCAAACCTTAGTCTTTCCACCAGCTATCACCCTTAGATAGATGGTCAGACAAAACGTTTTAATGAGATGCTGAAAGAATATTTACGACATTTTGTAAACTCAAATCAGAAAAATTGGGTACCCTTACTAGACACAGCACAATTTTGTTTTAATTTTATGAAATCTTCTGCGACTAAGAAAAGCCCTTTTGCTATTGTCATAGGTCAACAACCGATTCTCCTGCACACTCTTGATGGTCCATACAAGGGAAATTACCTGAAAGCATACCAATTCACAAATGGTTGCAAAATATAGAAGTCGCTCGAGCTCAATTAGAAAAAGCATCAAAGTGCATGAAGAAATGGATAGACAATGGACGACGACCACAACAATTAGAAACTAGAGATCGGGTTCTTGTAAAAGTGCCACCAGAGACATTTCGATTTCTTCGCAACAAAGATAAAAGGATTTTATGCAACTAGGAAGGACCAATCAAGGTGATCGAGAAGGTGGGACATGCATCTTATCAACTTGAACAACCAGAGTGGATGAAGAGCCGTAGACAACTAGTTTGTCCAGTGTTTCATCTTAGCAACCTAAAGCCATTCCATGCTCATGAAATAGATCTGCAATGACAAAAGTTAAGGAGATCAACGATTTCTAGAAGGCAGCCTGTAAACAGAGTTGTCCAGGAGATCCTTACAAACAAAGTCGTCAAAGAAGAAGGTAGTCAACAACAACAATATTTGGTTCAGTTGGTGGGGCTGGGAGAAGAAGAGAACAGTTGGGAAAAGGTAGAAAATCTCCAACATGTCATGCAGAAGATTGAAAATTTCAAAAATTTGAAGATAACAACACCAGCATCAACGTTAAAGAATTGAAGAGGCCTTCTAAAACACATCAACAAGTACGTTGATAAAATGAGTGGGGGAGGATGTTAGGGAGTGACAATGTAATTGGGTAAAAGGGAGAGACAGATACTGCTCTATTTGCATTCTCCAGGGATTTATAATGAATATCTGATAGCTTGTGTTAACTTTGGTATGGTTATTCTCTTGGATATGAATAATACAAGTAGTCATTTACATTATGGTGTTTTGTTGTCTTGGATTGTGATATATCTTATTGTTGTAGTATTATTCTATGCATATGAATGTCTTTGCTCATGTGATATCCTACCGTTACTAGTTTCTCATGGGTATTGAGACTTATCTGGTGCTTGTACTTGCAGGCTTGAATGTGTGATTATTAGCTGACTCATCGAGGGAGAGCTCTCAATGAGTGCCACACGAACCTTACTTGAGTCCTATTTTGGGGGTCCGTGACACTTGGCCAAACATTTAGTTAATAAATTTTTAAACATTGTCTGCCACATCACTATAAATGAGTGATAGTGAGATCTTCCACACAAACTTAATTGGCGGTGATAAGTATGGTAAGAATATTTGGTAATGTGCTATGTTTGCAGTGGTGGCTTAGGGGGCTTGACAGATAGAAATGAACAGACTTTCAAGGATTTACACCTAACCCATTAGATATTATGGAACAATGCAGTGTTTATTGTTTCACCTATTTTTTTTTTTCCAGGAGTTTCTAAGATGTCACCTTTAACTGCTATTCAATGTAACTACAAGATTTTGATAAACTTTGATCTGTTAGCTTTGTTTTTTAGGTTGTATTGCTACGTGTAGTGTCCTTGTGGGTGTACTTCTTGTCCTCCAATTACATTTTTTCTCCTTTGCTTTTTTAATAAATTTCTTTTTCTAAAAAACATTATGAATCATAGGCACTGTTAGAATCACTGGAATTTGAATTTAGGCTCTAAATTACTCGGATTTATGACATTTCTTTGTACCTACTGATTTAATTTTCGTAATGATTAAACTCTTACAATCCTTTATTCTTCCTTTATGGCGTCACTTCTATTTTTCAATATAAAGCAACACTTAAGTTTAAAATATAAGAATTCGAGCTTTAAAAAGCCATGACAAGCACATAAGTGTGCTTGTCAGGCTATCTCATTACAAGATTCACTTCGAGCATTCCCTACATAATTTCTCATGCATATACAATTTTTCATTCTTTTTTTAAAAAAATGGGTTCTTGTTGATTGTTTCTTCTACTTACATTTCAGCTACTTTTATAGTAATTTTTAGAATAGGCCTCTGATATATCTACTATATATTCTTCACATTTATTGCACATGCATCCCACATGTGCACAGCGATCCAGTCTACTAGTATATATAGAAGAAAAACAATGAAATTTTGGAGGGAGAGAGAGAAAAAAAAAACACACACACACACACACACACAGAACTCTACAACGACAAGAAATGGCTTAAAGAGATCAACAAAAAACCTAAATCAAATATTTGTGCGTATGCAAAATATGGATAGCCTAAGAAAGAGGAGTTACTATTCTGTAACGTCTTCAAGAACCATGTTCACGTAGACATCAAACCCCCTTAGGGTTCCAACGAGCTCCTTGTCTCCTTTCATTATCACCCATATTTTAGATCCTATGCACCTATCGATCAGCTCTGCAATTCCAACACCACGTCCCATTTGTCATTATAATTTCACAACTTCACAACAAAAAAAAAAAGGAAAACAAAAAAAGAAAAAATACAGTAGTACACCAAATTCATTAGGAGATAAGCCCAGTGTTTGGTCACTCAGAAGAAAATATGAATATAAGAGAAAACGTGATATAGAAAACGAGTTTAATATCTCGTTTTCTAGGGCTTCTAGAAAGCTCTCAAACATACACATTTGAATAACCCCAACAGTTTTCTTAGGTTCAATTTCGAAGAAGGAAGTAGTTTTCTTGGGTCACAAAAATGCGCAAAATCTAAGGCGCAAACTCAATTTCATTTCTTTTCGAAGGTTTCACCCCAGACAAACAAGGCTACATTAAAATCTGAGAGAGAAAAGGGGAAATACCAGATGGAAGGAGTTGAGAAGGATTGTTCGACATGGCTCTGTTCGCTGTAGCTGTGGCTACGGCCGATTGTACGGTTGTATGCCTCCACGAGCGTGACACTGCGACAGTGGTACTACCGTGGTAGACCTATTTTCTTTCACGGACTCCGAAGTAGTCTACACTTCGGTTTGAATTCACGTAAAAGGTCCAAATGAATGGTGTGAAGTGGTTGGAGTTGTGGAGTTTCATATTATTTTGAATTTTAGTGTGCATTTGATTTTTAAAAACACTTTTTGTTTTTTATTTTAATTTTATAAAAATTATTTAAAAATAATTAAACTTTTATTTTAAAATATATATATATAAAATAAATAAATAAAAATATACAATTTTGAGATTTTTTATTTATGAAAATAGTTTTATTTTGTATTTCAAAGTGTTCAAATAATTACAAAAATGTCCCTGTATTTTTAAATTTCTACATTTATATAAAAATATTTTAAAACATCTTTTTACTATTTTTTAAAATTTTTAACTCTTACTTTGGAATTGGGATATTGGATTTCAATTTATGTGGATTACATATAAAATCTTTTATAAATCCACATAAGTATAAATTTAATCCCAAAATACATAATTCTAACTATTACCGTATATAAATTTTGAAAAATAGATAAACAAGTTATCTTTTTATGATTATTTTGAAATCTAAAAATAAAAAAATTATTTTACGCATTAAAACAAACTTTTTATTTTTTATTTTTTTTAATAAGAATATCAAAAAATATAAAAATAAACTAAAATTTTTATAATCCTTTGGAAGACTAAAAATTAAAAAACAATAAATATTTTTCACAACTAAACAGAACCTTAATTTTTATGTTGTTGCTCATTCTTTCAAGAAAAGTTAGTCGTAGCACACACTATGAAAAAAATTATTAAAAAATAGTAAAAAATTAAAGAGTACAAGGGCATTTGGGATTATTTTGGTTGTAGGGATATTTCGGAATAATTATAAGTAGTTATAGGAATATATTTTACATAATTATAAGGATATTTTGGGATAGTTATAAGTAGTTGTAGAGTATTTTTTTAATAGGGCAAAAGACATTGACCTCTCCTAAGTCTTGACAAAAAAATAATGACTTCTCGTGAGGTTTCATGAATTTCAAGGATCTCTCCTAAAATTTAACAAAATGATATAAACATTCTCTTTTATTTTACAAAAAAAAAAAAATTTAAGGAAGACATGTGTCTTTTTGACAAACTTTAAGGAAGGTCAATAGCATTTTTACCAAACTTTTGGAGTGGTGAGTGTCTTTATCCTTTAGAATAATTATGGATAGTTATAGGAGTTAACTTGGAATTTTTTGAAAAAAAAAAAAAAATACACCAAAGGGGAAATCCCCTTTATAGTACTAAAGATAAAGATTAGAAAAACTACTGTAACATTTTTTGTCATATAACTTCTTATTGTATATTCACATTTATTTATATTTTTACTATTAAAAAAGATTTCCAATTATTTTTTTAAAACAATCAAAATTTTAAAATATTCTTAATTTATTAATTATTTAAGTGAAAATATTTTAAAATATAAATTTATAAGTAATTTAATAAGTTAAATTTTGATCTAAAATTTTTAAAAATTCTATATAACTTGCATGATCTTCTTATACAGGGGTTTTGCACGTACGCCATAGGCGTAGATTAGGATTCCTGCGGGCTTATTTTCAGGAATTAGGTTAGGGGATAAGTTATACCAGTTTGTTTTAGAAATTTTACTGGTTAAATTACAGTATTTAATTATGGGATATCAGTATATGATTTTTATGGATATTACAGGATATGAATTTACGTGTATGGAAATTTATGGCTTTCCACATGTTATGTATATTTGGAAAAATTCAGAAACTTGGGTTTCAGAAAAAACCCTATAGTTGATATATATCATTTTTCATATAGCAGGAGATATGATTTTCCCATATAGTAGTAAAATACAGTTTTCCCATACAGATTATAGTATTCAGAGTATTACGCAAATTATGTGGCATGAGAAAACTAGTTTTAATATAGAATTTTAATTCAGAATTTTATACAATTTTTATAGAACCATGATATTATAACTTATACAGAACCATGATATTACAGCTTTTACAAAACTATGATAATACAGTTTTATAGAACCATGATATTACAGCTTATACAGAACCATGATATTACAACTTTTACAGAACCATGATATTACAGCTTATACATAACCATGAAATTACAGTTTTTACATAACCATGATATTATAGTTATTACAAAATCATGGTATTATAGTTATCATAGAATCATGGTATTACAGTTTACATATAGAATCATGGTAAATCAGTAATATACAGAAATAGTATTATGCAGTATCAGAACCATGATGGACCAGAACAAAACATAGAACATGGTACCATAGCTAATACAGTATAGATAGTGCAACCACACATCTCAGATAAAGTGTGGTGTTGATAGTCGATTGTGCCTCAGAGGAGAGTAGAGGAGCTCCCTGACAGTCCGGATCAGTTTGAGCAGGCCAATCGTACTACAGATGAATTATAGTTTGACTTAACCTGGTAGGCCAGCCATGGTTAAGTCTAGCCCACGAGCCGCACAACCCTAGCATGCAGGGTTAATTCATGCATACAGTTATTCATCTAGGGAAGCTTTCATAGTTAGATATATCTATGTAGATTTGTAAAAACAAGTACTATGTATTACAGTTAAAAGTAAGGTCAAATAGAAAGTTTGTATTTTAAATGGCAGAGGTGTGAATTAAGATTTGTATTTATATTCAATTATTATCTCAGCTACAGTTTAATTAATAGTTATGTTATTTATGTAAAACTCATTTGACACACATTGGTGATAACTTATCCTATCTTACTGATAGGTGTCTCACCCCAGAAATTCAAACATTTCAGGGAATCCAGACCAACGTGTGGAGCGAGCTACGAGATAAAGGGGACTTTAGTACTGCCCTAACTGCAAGGTAAGTGTTATATTAGGAGTTGTATTTTGAGTGATCCCTAGGAGTTTCTTGTGGATTTTTGGGAGATGTTCATGTGTGTTTTTGGGAAATATTGAAACTCCGGTATTATAAGAAAGGCTTAAGTATTTTTATGTTTTCTGCTGCATAGATGGTATGTTTTATGAATAGGTATCCTCGGTACCACTTTGGGTCCGAGAGGTTATGGTAAATATTATTATGGATATCAGAGTAATATTATATTGTTGCAGAATATATATAGATAAAAAATGGTAATAATTTGGGGTCGTTACAAGTTTGGTATCAGAGCCTAGATTGCTAGGTTTTGTAGACTTTAGTGCATAGCAGAAAACAGTACCAGATGTTGGCCTTATAAGGCTTAATATCCCTTAATATCCTATTTTGATGCTAACAAACAAGTAGAACTTAACATACTTTGTTTAAGTGATGTATTTTTAGGACTCAATGATGAATGCAAAGATAAAGAATTCATGAAAGCTTATATTTAAAAGAAGGATGATCAATATGAAGCTTAAAAGCATGGATTCAAAAATGAATTTAAAGACAAAACTTGAAGATCATGAGAGCATAAGGATTAAAGAGAACTTGATAAAATCTCAAAAAAATATGAAACAAGTATAAAAGCCTCAAGGAATTCAAAAATTGAAAATTCGAAAGAGTCTAGGAAATTTCATGTAAGTACTTCAAAGAATTTCAATATGGATGCATGAAACTCTTAAGTTAATTTATTAGACCTAGATACCTTTAACATACTTGGAAAATATTTTTATTAGGTCAAAAAGTGTTTCAAAAAGGTTAGAATCATTTTTGGAATGAAAATTAGGTCAAAAAGTGTTTCAAAAAGGTTAGAATCATTTTTGGAATGAAAAGCACCAAAAAGAGGATTTCTCAATTGCTGTCAATTTTTCTACATCCGCATTGATGTACATTTTTCTCTATAAAAAGTTCTTTATTTTAAAATGTGTTCAATATGAAAGTTTTAGTATTTTCTCTTAGATTTCATTTGACATCAAGAACATCAAATTTGGAGTTACATAGAAAAAGTTATGACAAAAAGACTGAAGGGTGCTCGAAATTGACAGCATGACAGACGACTGTCAAGTACTTGACAGACGACTGTATGGGCATTTTGAGACGCCTATCCGTGTTCAGATAGGCGACTGCCACCTTGCTGTCCCTTTAATTTAACTAGACAACCGACTGCCAAAAATAGACAAGCAACTATCACGCAGCTGTTTTGAAATTTTCATAATGGTCAAATTTTTTAAATAAGATTGCTTGGGGCTCAAACTTTGTGAAAACTTGGGGAATACACTAAGTCACTTGTGGAACAAGTTAAATACTTATCTACATCTATAAATAAGCCTAAAATATAATTGAATTAATTAACTAAGAACCAAGAATCAAATTTAGCACTCAATACTCACTCAATTGTTCTCATCATTCAAAGGCTCTCAAGTTCACATATTGTGCACGAATTCAACTGAGTTTTTATTGATCTTCTTCCACTGGAATTGTACTACAAATTCTAAATCTTTCAATCATTGAAAGAATTAATCGGTGATATACTTCATTGAGCAACAAGTTAAATTCCATATTGTTATTTACTTTGAAGTATATAGTTCTAAATTGTTGTACTAATCTGCTATTGTAGGAGCAAAATCTTTGTACACAAATATTTGATTTGTATCTTGTAAATTGACGATTCCAAGGGTTGTTTAGATCATTGGCTAAGTAAGGGGATATTGCTTAGAGAGGCAAGCTCTAGCCTAATTAAGGAGTGACCGAATGAGGGGACATCGTTTGGAGAGGTGGGCTCTAGCCTACTAAAGGAGTGTGTAAATGGTATTGTTCTGCCCGGAAAAGGAACTGAATTTAGTAATCCTTTGGTGGTTTTCCAAAGGCGAGGACATAAATTGGGTATAAGCCGAACCTCGTAAAAATCCCTGTCTCGCTCTCTCTTCCCTACTCTTTACTTTTCAGAAAAATTTATGAATTGCGTGGATGTTTTATAAATCTCTAAATTCTGAATGTTTGGTTGTTAAATAGATCAGAAGTTAGTTTGTTTTGGTTTGATCAACATTGATTGCAGAAACCGAAAGGGATTACGTTGGTTGATCATTCTTAACTTATTAAATTGAAAGTTTATTTAAAAGCTGAACATTGGGAAGAAGTGTGTTTGTGAATGGTTTGTTGAAAATCTTATTGAAGAATCAAATTCATATTAGCAAGCATAAAATATCATTCACTACAGGGTTTGGTTCAAATCTATATGCATAAGGCTTATATAAATAAACAACCATATTAAGTTCTTATATTACCAAAGTGTTGTATATTTCAAATCTTGATTTGGTTGTTTGCTTTTAAAATTGTGGTTGATTGGATTGGATGATTGATTACTTGGATGGTTGAATGATTGTGTTGTTGTAGATTGAATTAAGAAATAAGCTTTTGTTGAAAGTTTGAAGAATCAACGATAAGTTAAGAATTCCTAAACGGATTCAAAAGAAAATTTTAAAACCCAATTCACCCCCCCCCCCTCTTGGGACTATACCTTGCTTTTCACCAGAGTATAGAAATAGATCTTGAAGAGGGCAGGAAATGGATAGATCAAGATTTTAGTGAGTCAATATGGGAAGTTAAGAGGAGAATTTAGGGTTTTGTCTCGCAGCTTGGAGGCAGGATTTCTGTGGTGGTTTCCGTGTTTTTTCTTGGGGGTGATGATTTTAGGAAAACCACGGTAAACAATCAATGCGTTTTGTTTCTAAATTACAGGATTGAATCTTAAATTGAGAATAAGGATGTTAGGTTAATGATAATATGAGGTTCTTAGTTAGATAAATGTATTAGTTATATTATGAAAATAGGTTCCTCTAACTATGTTTATTCTCTTTTCAGGATGGACCCTGGGAATAACAGTGCTTTTGCCAGTGGTGATGATCGTGCAGAGCCCTCTAGTGTGGGCGGCAGTGATTTAGATGCAGTCCTGTGCAGTGTAACTCAACGGGTTATAGCTATGAGAACACGGACTTCTAGGGCACAGGGAGGCCCATCAGTGGACCAGCGCTGCACTATAGGGTAGTTCACCAGAATGAATCCTCTAGTCTTTTTAGGGAGTGCGGACCCAATTATGGCGGAGAACTTGGTACATAAAATAGAAAAATACTGACTGTACTACGCTACACCGATGAACAGAGAGTTACAGAGAGTATTGTATGCCACCTTCAGACTAACAAGGGAGGCTGAGGGTTGGTGGTCTATTGTGAGACTCTTGGGGGAGTAGAGACCGATACCTGTAGCCACGACTTGGAGCTGATTTAAAGAAATGGTTTCCGACCGATATTTCCCTACCACCACTAGAGAAGTTAAAGTGGAGGAATTCTTGAACCTGACCCAGGGGCATATGACAGTCTTGCAGTATGTGGAAAAATTTATTGAACTGTATTGCTTTGCCTCGTACATAGTCTCAGATGAGGCAAAGAAGGCAAGAAAATTTGAGAGAGGCTTGATGTAGAGACCCAACAATAACAACAACAAAACCAAGCCTTAGTCCCACTAAGTGGGGTCGGCTTATGAAATTTTCCGCCAATTTATGCGATCATAGACCATTTCTTTTGATAGATTCAAGGATATTAAATCCTTACTCACTATCTCCTCCCAAGTTATTTTAGGTCTACCCCTACCCCTTCTACTGCCCCCCACAATAACTAAGTCACTCTTCCTCATAGGTGCACTATAAGGCCTACGTTGCAAGTGTCCATACCATTTGAGTCGTCCCTCCCTTATCTTATCTTCTGTAGAAGCTACATATAACTTACCACTAATATGTTCATTCCATAATTTATCTTTCAATATTATACCACTCATCCATCTAAGCATCCTCATCTCGGCAACTTTTACTTTTTGGATATTATATTTCTTCGTCGCCCAACATTCTGATCCATATAGGATAGCTGGTCTTATAGCTGTCTTATAAAACTTCCCTTTCAATTTTAAGGGTATTCTACGATCACATAGCACACTTGAAGCACTTCTCCATTTTACCCAACCTGCTTTACCTCCATGCATTACATCATTTTCAATTTCTCCTTCAGCTTGCATAATAGATCTAAGGTATCGAAATCTATAAGTGCTATTTATTTCTTCATCATCAAGTTTAACTTTGTCTCCAATATTCCTCCTATCATTACTAAAATTACATTTCATATATTCTGTTTTATTTCTACTTATCCTAAAGCTTCTAGATTCCAAAGCTTCTCTCCATAATTCCAAAGCTTGATGTAAAGACCCAAATTCGGAAAATAAAGAAATAAATGAGAAAAGAAGGAAAGGAAAAATAAAAAAGGGATTTCAATAGACTTCGTCAATGAGTCCCTTGTGTTCATCGACGAAGGCCCTCTAGTGGTTCGTTGTCGAATTTCAGAGCATCATCGATGAAGAGATCCAGAACGACCGAAAATATCAAGCTTAGAGTTCGTCGACAAAGCCCTTCGTTCATCGACAAACAGCCTTTGGTAGTTCATTGACGAATTTGACCGGGTTAAGGGGTCTATAAATAGAAATTTTGTTTGCTTCTTCATTAAGAAACATAATTTATCTCTCTCTCTCTCTCTCTCTCTCTCTCTCTCTCTCTCTTTCTCTCTCTCGCTCTTTACGATTTCTCGCCGCTCATTGATAGATTCAATGATCGGAAGTTACTACGAAGGTCTAGGGGAGATTCTTTACAAGTCTAGCAGAACAGATTTTTGATCTGAGCTTTTCGGGCGTTACTCCAAAATCAAGGTAAATAGCTTATTTTAAGGCTTTATGGTTGTTGTGAACTACATGAAGGCTTAGAAAATGATTAATGGTTGCTGACTTAGAGTTTGTGTTGATTTATTTGGGAAAAATGTGGTTTCAGGATTTTGAACTGCAAATGCTGTAGGGCGTGGAGTTTGGGGTTTCCAGTGGGGTTTCTTGTAAGCCAAGTAAGGGGATTTGTCTTACATTAGTTACTTTTGAAATCTGAACCAGTTAAAATGTATTTTATGGTTTTGGGAAAATTAGGGTTTTGGGGTATGGTCTCCATTTTTCTTTAAACTTATATATTCTTATTATATTAAAGGTTGGAGATGCTTGAACCTTTGTTTTTAAATTAAAGGTTATTTTCCGAACCATTTATTATATTATAGAATATTTAATTAAATGAGTGTGACATGAGATGGTAAATGTGAATGAACAGAACTGGTGAAATATCTATATGAGATATGGGAACTGGAGTTCCAAATTGTTTTCAAGAATTGTGGTAAATGAGATACCAGTTTAAAATCGAGGGCTGTGAAGGCCTGGTAATGCCGATGAATGAATGAGTTTGTGAAAAATACTGGAATTTTTTAAATGCTTTATGGAATGAAAATAGGTTACTGTGCTTTCATTATAAATTGTATATATGATGTATGAACTACTTGAGGAACTGGTTACTTAGAGAGCGCGGTACTGTTGCTAGTGGGTGATACAGTACAACCACACCTTATTGGTAAGGGTGGGTATCTGAAAAGTCGATTGGTGACTAGCTCTAGTGTTTGATTCAGGGTGGGGTTGACCAAAGCGGACTTGTAACATTGAAGTGATTAGACCGGTGGGCTGCCAGAGCTAGATTGGGTCTACGCAACTCATACCATGGGGGAAGTAAATGGTGTTCATGTGGTGTTCCAAGGTAGGGAGGAGTTCAATATGCATATACATGATTTAAAAATAAAATGGGCGGCGTTACAACTTTGAGTACCAAGTCAGGGAATTTTATAGTGAATGAGCCTATATCATACCCCAACCTCGGGAACTCTCGCTTGTAATGAGCCACACTATCTTTTGCAGGAACTGTATACATATCTTATATATTACAGGGTTGAGAATGTTTTAACTGTGTAATTCATTTCAGTTAAACTTACTATTGTTTTCTATTGGAATAAACTCATATGATCACACACTGATATAATCTGATCCACCTTACTGAGAAGTGTCTCACCCCAATATACATATCTTGTTTCAGGTCCTGCAGGAAACTGGACCTAGCGTTCTAGTGGGTTCTGGAGCGTTGTGTTTTGTGAGTTTTGTAAGTACTTATGTAAGTATTGGACTATGGTTAGGTTATCTTTTTGGGGTTGTAATAGAAACATTGGTAGCATTTATGTAATAGTATTGACTTAGAACTCTAGTATGGTATTTTGAGAATGAAACTTTTTTGCTACTTTATTGTATGTTGTTTATGGAAAGGGCAACCGTGAATCCTTTGGGGTCAGACCCTCTTATTTGTGGTATTAGAGAGTATTTTTGTTTTATGTTATGTTTTCTAACACTTTGGGCCCACGTGGCGGGTCAGGGCGTTACACTCGAGGCAAGAAATTTATGAGCAGGTGGCAGTTTTTAAAGTGTAAGAAACTTTTTGCTACTTTATTGTATGTTGTTTATGGAAAGGGCAACCGTGAATCCTTTGGGATCAGACCCTCTTATTTATGGTATTAGAGAGTATTTTTGTTTTATGTTATGTTTTCTAACACTTCGGGCCCACGTGGCGGGTCAGGGCGTTACACTCGAGGCAAGAAATTTATGAGCAGGTGGCAGTTTTTAAAGTGTAAGATTTTTCAGAACTGGTGGATAGAGCCGCCGTGGAAGAGGTGAGTTGGAAGAGGGGTGCTGAGGGGCAGGACCAAAGGAAAAGACCCACACCCCCTAGATCTCAGGTGGGACCTAGCCAGGGCCTATGGAGAAGAGGTAGTACAACGGGGAATAAAGGCAGGAGACGGGGAGCTGTGAGTTTCAGGGCGAGCAGACTTATCCTGTTTGTCTTAGATGTGACAAGAGGCACGTGGGAGAATGTCGTGTGGGAGAGAATGTTTGCTATCGGTGTGGAAGACCTGGACACATTGTGTGGGCGTGTCATGGGCCATTAAGCAATGCACCAGCACTTCGACAATTTCAGGGAAACGTTCAGACACCCCGAAGCGTCTAGCAGAGGAATACCACATAAGCGCGGGTCTACGCACTGACACTAGGAGATGCTGAGGTAGCTGGCGATGTGGTGATAGGTACTATTAATATTCTTTCAATTAAAGATATTGTTTTATTTTATTTAGGGGCCACACACTCTTTCATGTCTATGGGCTACGTCAAATTATGTGGGGGTAGAAACTTAGTTGTTAGACACCAAATTATCAGTATCCACACCGACAGGATCAGTAGTGAGGTGTCGAAGGGTACTTAAAGGGTGTCTAGTAGATATTCAAGGGAGAGTATTTCCAGCTGACTTAGTAGTGTTAGACATGCATGGGTTTGATATGATTTTTGGAAAGGACTGGTTAGTTGCTAATTATGCCAACAACAACAGTCATCAGAAAGAGGTGATATTCAAACCTCTTGGAGAGTAGGAGTTTAGATTTGTAGGGTAGCATGTGCATTCTTCACCTCAGCTAGTGTCAGCCATTCAAGTGAGAAGGCTACTCCTGGATGGATGTCAGGGGTATATAGCCTGTGTAAAGGTAGTGCTAGAGAAAGAATTAAAACTTATCGATATTCCAGTGGTGAAGGAATTTTCAGATGCCTTTCCAGAGGAATCACCAGGTTTACCTCTTGACTGTGAGATTGAATTTGCCATTGATTTGCTTCTAGGGACGGCACCAATTTCTAAAGCACCCTATAGAATGGCTCTAGCTGAATTGAAAGAATTGAAAGATCAGTTGTAGGAATTATTAGATAAAAGATTTATCAAGCCTAGTGTGTTGCCTTGGGGAGCGCCAGTTTTATTTGTAAAGAAGAAAGATGGGACGATGAAGATGTGCATTGATTATAGGGAGAAAAATAAAATGATAGCTAAGAATAAGTATATCTTCCTCGTATTGACTACTTATTTGATCAGCTCCAGGGAACCTGGTTCTACTATAAGATTGATCTTAGGTCAGGATACCATCAGGTAAAAATTAAAGCAGAGGACATTCTAAAGACAACTTTCTGAACCAAGTATGACCATTACAAATTCTTGGTTATGCCTTTCGGATTGACCAAAGCACCGGCAGAGTTTATAGATTTAATGAATAAAGTTTTCCAAGAATACCTGGACTAGTTTGTAGTGGTTTTCATTGATGATATCCTGGTCTATTCAAAGAGTTTTGATGAGCATGAAGATCATCTGAGGATGGTGCTACAAGTATTGAGAGAAAAAAAGTTGTATGCTAAGTTAAAAAAATGTGAATTTTGGCTGAAGGAGGTTACATTCCTTGGACATGTGATCACTGGGGATGGTATTTTAGTAGATCCAAGAAAAATAGAAGCACTAGTAGACTGGGTAAGACCGAGGAATATTCAGGAGATTAAAAGTTTCCTGGATTTGGCAGGATACTATCTACGGTTTGTGGATGGTTTTTCCAGATTATCGAGTCCTCTAACATGACTCACAAGAAAAAATGTGAAGTTTGAGTGGACTGACGAATGTGAGCAGAGCTTTCAGGAGTTGAAGTAGCGACTCGTCACTGCACCATTTTTGACTATTCCATTAGGGGATAGTGGATTTGTGATCTACAATGACGTGTCTCTAAGAGGACTTGGGCATGTATTGATGGAGCAAAGAAAAGTTGTGGTTTACGCTTCTTGGAAACTCAAATAATATGAAAAGAACTACCCAAAGCATGATTTGGAATTGGTTGCAGTGGTGTATGCATTGAAAATCTAGAAGTATTATCTGTATGGTGGAAAGTGCAAAATATTTAAAGATCATAAAAGTCTGAAGTATTTCTTCACACAGAAGGAGTTGAATATGAAGCAGAGGAGATGACTGGAGTTAATTAAAGATTATGACTGTACCATCAGTAAACACCCAGGGAAAGCAAATGTGGTAGCTGATGCCTTAAGCTGGAAATCAGGGGGTTTCTTAATATCAGTGGTGGTAATGCAGCATCATATCAGAATGGACTTAGAAAGATTGGGTGTAGAGCTAGTAGAGGGATATTACTAGCCATTTATTGCTAGTCTGGTACGTCAGCAGACTTTACTGGAGAAAATTAAGATTACGCAAATGCAAGATACATAATTAGTAAAGATTAGAGATAAAGTATAGAGTGGACAAGGAGCCTATTTTACTATTTCTGATGATGGTGCTCTGAGATTTCGTTCCAGACTGTGTGTACCTGATGATGTTGAAATTAAAAAGATCATTTTGGAGAAGACGCATCATTCTCTGTATATGGTACATCCAGGAAGCACAAAAATGTACAGAGATTTGCGAGAATCCTTATAGTGGAGCAATATGAAAAGAGAAATAACCCAATAAATGGAGCAGTATTTGACCTGTTAGCATATAAAGGCTGAGCACTAGAGGCCAGAAGGACCATTGCAACCACTTCACATTCCTGAATGAATGTGGGAGCACATATCTATGGATTTCATCACAGGGCTACCTTTGACATTGCATGGACAGGATGCCATTTAGGTAGTCGTAGATTGATTGACGAAGACTGCCCATTTCCTTCCCATAAGAGTTAACTACCCCATAAGTAGATTGGCAGAATTATACATACATGAGATAGTTAGACTGCACGGAGTGCCAGTGTCTATCGTTTCTGACTGGGATACACGTTTCACGTCCCTATTCTGGAAAAGCTAACAAAGAGCGTTGGGATCCCGGTTAACTTTTAGCATGACTTTTCATCCTTAGACTGATGAATAGACGGAGAGGATGATTCAGATACTAGAGGATATGCTATGGGCCTGCGTATTGGATGTTGGTGGTAGTTGGATCCAGTATATGCCACTAGTCGAGTTTGCTTATAACAATAGCAGCTAGGCCAGTATTGAAATGGCCCCTTATAAGGCATTGTATGGCCAAAAGTGTAGAACTCCTTTGTACTGGGATGAAATCGGTGAAAGACAGATTTTGGGGCCGCAGTTGGTCTAGTAGACTTATGATAAAATCAAGCTTATCAGAGACAGGATTAGAATAACATAGGGTCGGCAGAAGAGTTATGCAAATACTCACTGGTGGGAGTTGGAGTTTAATGTAGGGGACCATGTGTTTTTGAAAATTGCACCGATGAAAGGGATTATGAGATTTGGAAAGAAGGGTAAGCTAAGACTTAGGTATATTAGTTCATTTGAGATATTGGAAAGGATTGGCCCAATTGCCTACCGGTTAGTGTTACCCCCAGATTTGTCTCGAATTCATGATGTATTTCATGTGTTTATGTTAACGAAGTACATCCCAGATCCCTTCCACGTGATTAGTTATGAGGCACTCAAGCTGGGTGATACCTTATCCTACAATGAAGTACCTGTTCAGATTTTAGATTATAAGGAATAGGAGCTACACACAAAGAGGATTCCACTAGTAAAGGTATTATGGCGCAATCATGCAGTTGAGGAGGTTTCGTAGGAACTAGAGGAACTAATGCTTTAGAGACATCCACATCTATTCAGTGGAGCATAGAGCTGAGCTAGTAAAAGAAAAAGTAAATGGCAATGTGTGTATTTTGACTTGTATAATGTAGCGTAGGATGGATAGTGTTTTTGGTTTTAGGTTATGAATGGTTTTGAGAGAATTTTCATTAAATGATTGTAATCTCCCAGAACCCTCCCTTGTAACCATGGTATTCCTTCGCCATAAGTGAGGGTAATTAATAAAATTGTAATGTTTTCCCTTAAAGTTGGAAATGTGATAGATAGCAAATTTCGAGGACGAAATTTTTTAAGGAGGGGAGAATGTAGAGACCCAGAAAATTTAACTTATAAGAAAATAAGGAAAAAGGAAAAGAAAAAGGCAAAAAAAAAAAAAAAAGGAAGAAAAATTTGTAGGGGCATCAGCAAGGACTCATCAATGAGCGCCTTACACTCGTTGACGAGGAGATCCCGACAGAGGGAATTTCAAAACATTAAGGGTTCATCGACGAACCCATTGTTTTCGTCAACGAACGTCCTTCCTTGACTCGTCGACGAGTACATGTGGCTAGCAGTCTATATATATAGGCTTAAAATCATTTTTCAATAAAGAAATTTCTCTCCTTCACTCACTCACTCTCTCTCTCTCTCTCTCTCTCTCTCTCTCTCTCTCTCTCTCTCTAGGTTTTGGCCCAACCCTCTTCTCTCTTTGATTTTGGCTCCGTTTTAGACCAATTCGGTGATCAGGAACCACCACCAGAATCTATAGATGATTCTCTACAAGTTAATTAGAGCAGATTGTTAATTTGGGGTACTTGGGCACCACTCCAAAATCAGGGTAAGGAAGTTTGTAATGACCTGCTTAATAAACTGGGTTATATATATATATATACACTATAATATTCTACATGCTCTGATACCATACTGGAATAACCAAACCATAAACCTAAGCAGCAAGAAGTAGAACTGAATAAACATATCCATATGTAAATATATACAATACAAAACCAATACCAGAGTACTACATGTTCCCCAAAATATACATATATCACTGCTTTCCCAAAATACCCACAACCATGCTGGGATAAACAAAAACACTCCCAAAATATACTCACTCTCTGACAGGGCACTATTGAAGCCCCTCTATTTGCGAGCCTGGTCTGCTCACCTACTTGGATCACATGAAAAATGTTTCAACACTAGGATGAGCCAACGCTCAGTAAGAAGAAATATGCTATTACTAGTGTGTGGCAAATGAGCTACTATATATTTCATGAAATCTGTTTTCATATAAACATGAATAACTGAATACAAAAGTACAGTACAAATAATAAAATACACCACCCCTTTCCATGTTGCTTAACATAGCAGTATTATAGGTTATAATTCAAAGTACTTCTAGTGTACATAAGTATGATCCCTGTTTCTGTAAATCCGTACGTATGTAATAGTAACTGAAACTGTTCCTTGTGGCTATCTGTGTGTCATGACTTACCCCCTCATGACAGGGTTGTGCAGCCCGTAGGCTGGATTTACCCTGGCTGGCCAACCAGGAATAAATCATTGTACTCCGTCAGTCGATCTGCCCACCTCAACCCATATCTGGATGGGAAGCCTGACCTCTTCAAGGGCCTAGGTGATCGACCTTACCACGTATTATCTAAATAGGTGGTTGCACTCATAAAGTAACATAGTATCTGTAGCAACGGTACCGTGCTCTGTAGCTGCAAGTCCAATAGGGTCTGATATCATATAATATATTTCTATACATATCTATCTAATTTACCATGATTATGAAGTAATCGTAATAACCAGGATGCTGCATAACTGTATTGTAATGCATATGTCATAATACTGAGAACTGAATAATCATAACACTGAATCTGCATAATCATAATACTAATTATTTGTGTAATTATGGTACTGAGATCTGTATAATCATGGTACTAAAATCCATAAAATCGTGGTACTGAAATTCACATAATCATAATACTGAAATTCGTAAAATCATGAAACTAAATTCGTAAAACATATCCCCGTACCATATACATATTCACAAGCCACACCATACTAAATACATAATTTTTATAATTAAATAAACTGTATCATATTTTAAGAAGTACCTAGTATAGCATATTTCCCTTACCTGACTACTGGAAAGCCCTTAGGGAATACTAGCCTAACACCCGCAGGGCCTCCTACAAAACACCCCGAAAACAATATATGCCAGAACATAACATCAGTATTTTTTTGCCTACATCATTTTCTATAACTATCATAAGGCTAAAAATGGACTAAAAGGCCTTACCTTGAATTTGGGATGAAATCCAACTTGATCCCACTGATGATCCGTCCTAGCAAACTTAAAGAGAACTCCTCCAGGAATGTCGTGGTGGCTTCGGATCGCCAATCCGGCGTCTGGCGGGGTCAGAAACAAAGAGAGAAGTGAGAGGGAGTCGTAGGAGAGAGAGAGAGAGGAGAGAGGGAGAGGCGTCGGAAAAGAATAAAAATCTAAGCTTTTCCTACTTATGGGGCCAGATTCGTCGATGAGACACATCACCTCGTCAACGAGACACGTCATCTCGTTGACGAGTCTTTCAGTAAATTCATCGACGAAATTCAGTGCAGCCCGAACCATCTCTTGGTATTTTCTCGTTGACGAAACCCTGTGTTCGTCGACGAAATCTACTGTCACGCCCCGAACCCTGAAATGGGACCCAGGGGTGAATTTATTAACCTAACCTATTTCTGTATCAATATATAACATACATGATACCATATACAAGAGGGTCCGACCCCGTGGGGTAACGGATGCCCTATATGCAAACATACAATACATGTCCATACTCATCAATATACGCAGCGAAATACGGTCTTTCTTTACATCAAACTGTACCATACCAGAGTCTATACCATTCAAGGTTAAACATACCTAGAAATACCATACATACCATGGGTGTCTATAAAATCCATCAGGACAACCCGGTTACAAAATTCGTACCTATCAGGTACTAACAGTAGCTAAACACACCCCCGCTTCTAGATGCTAGGATGCTAGTTTCGGCTCCCCGAAGGACCTGAAAAAAAACATTTGTATATATATTCGGGATGAGACACCTCTCAGTAAGGGAGAAAACAGGTTATATCAGTGTGTGGCATACCAGTGTCATTTTCATACTTCATAATACATACATACGATACAGTTTGAAACACATACGTACATTTTCAAAACGAGTTCCGTACATTCCCATACAATTCCATACAGCTCCAGTATTTCCACAAAATCCATTCCAGTTCATACGATATTCAAATACATACATACATACATACGTTCAGTGTCGTCACACTACTCACAACTGCACAAGTCACCTAGTCTCACAGCGGTTATGTTCCAACACATTAAACTACAAAGGTTTCCGACTCAGGCCCAATAGTGAATCCATTGCTACATATGTAACTACACAAGGTTGCCTAGTCTAACCCCGATTACATTACCATGTGGAAACTACGCTGCGTCTACCTAGGCCTACTATGGCCCGTTGCTACATTCGGTGACCAATCGAATCATACTGGTGAAATTTCGCACCCCAGATATAGAGCCGGCCACTCTTGGTGATATTTCGCACCCTCGATATAGAGCTAGCCACTTTTGGCGTACTGTAATTAGCCGTCCCTAGCCAATTTCCCAAAATTTGGAATCACTTTGGAACTCACGTCCCTATACATTTCAGCGTACGGTAATAAGCCACCACATAGCTGTTTTTCACAAATATCTGGAACAACATACATACATACACACGTACCACACTTATTTGGTTTATTGCAAATCATATCGTTTACAATTTCAAGTATATAGTTTATGCAAATATGGATTACGGTCACCTCAATAATACAGTTTAAACAACATAAACGGTTTTCCAATCAAATAAGAGATGATACCCGAAATCCCTAATTTTCCCGAAAACTGTAACCCGAAAATCCCGTGTTTTCACCCGATAGATTTCCCCAAATAAGTAGCTAAAACATACATACGATCGTAGCCTACAGGCTTACTGATCCTGATTTCGAAAATGAACTGATATAAACAGAATCCCCTTACCTCGACCCGAAACCAAACCACGAACTCTACGACCCTCAAAACTATGAATCGAGACTCCGAAATCTACAAATCACAATACTAAACATGTTTATAATCCATACTACTACACATATACTGAATCAGAAACGAAAATCGAGCCTTGCCTCGATTTTGGCTTGAAACCCAAAAATGCTCGAACCGAGATTTCGATCCATAGATGTTGTAGAGAATCCCTCCACGATCCTCGTGGTAACCTCAGATTTCCGATTCTATTAACGACCGGCCAGGAAATCTAGAGAGAGAGAGAGAGAGAGTTTAGAGAGAGAGAGAGTAGAGAAACTTAGTGAAGAAGAAAACCCAAATATCCCTTTTTTAAGTCTTTGACCCGCCCGATTTTCGTTGACGAAAAGTACCTTCGTCGACGAAAAATCAAGAATTTCTTCATGGATGTCGGCAACCTTGTCGACGAAGTCTGATATTTAAAATTTTCCAGACCTCTCGGCTTCTCTTCATCGACAAACCTCTGAATTTCGTCGACGAAAAGTCTACTGCCTTCGTCGACGAAATCTGTAGAAATCCATTTTATATTTTCCGGGTTCTTACAATCTCCCCTCCTTACAAAAATTTTGTCCTCGAAATTTGCCATCTCTCATTACAATACATGCATACTACTACATGCATACTCACTCTAAAGCGAAACCAAACTGTCACAATAGACACATACGTACTCTAGAGGATACCAAGCTATTACAATACATACATACTGATACCCAGCGGTCACCATCCATACATACACTCTCTAAAGGACACGGCGGCCATTTATACGCAGCCCCATTACAATACGTACATACACACTCTAGAGAATACGGCGACCATGATACCAAGTTGTTACGATACATACATACTCTACGAATACGATGGCCATTTATACGCAGCCCCGTTACGATACATACATACATTTCCTTACTTATGGCGGAGGAAAATACCGTGGTTACATACATACAAGTCTCGGGAGTTTACAATACAACAAGACCCACCCAAAGACTAACCACCAATACCCTACGATAACAGGGTATTAGATACATACATATTCATACTACCCTGCTATCAAAATACTACTCAAACAACTGTGGATACTTCCGGCGTTTCTCCGTTTCTAGTTCCCAAGAAGCCTCCTCTACCTCGTGGTTTCTCCACAATACCTTCACTAACGGTATCTCTTTGGTACAGAGCTTCTGAACTTTACGGTCCAGAACCTGAATAGGTATCTCCTCATACACTAAAGTATCTTTAAACCCCAACTCATCATAGCTGATAACATGTGAAGGATCCAACATGTACCTTCTCAGCATAGGTACGTGAAACACATCGTGGAACCTCGAAAGTGCTGGAGGTAATGCAACTCTGTAGGCTACTGGACCCACTCGTTCAAGTATCTCGAATGGTCCAATATATCTCGGGCTCAACTTGCCCTTCTTGCCGAATCTCATGACTCCCTTCATCGGAGCGATACGCAGAAATACCTTACCTCCCACTTCGAACTCTAACTCACGGCGGCGAACATCCGCGTAACTCTTCTGCCGACTCTGAGCTGATCTAATCCTCTCCCGAATCAAACCCACCTTCTCAGATGCCTACTGCACAAGTTCAGGTCCTAAAACCTGATGTTCACCGACCTCATCCCAATACAAAGGAGATCGACACCTCCGACCATACAAAGCCTCAAACGGTGCCATCCCTATACTAGCTTGAAAGCTGTTGTTATAGGCAAACTCCACTAGTGGCAGAAACTGAATCCAACTACCACCGAACTCTAATACATAAGCCCGTAACATATCCTCCAAGATCTGTATCGTCCTCTTCGAATGTCCATTAGTCTGGGGGTGGAACGCTGTACTGAAAGTAAGCTTCGTCCCCAATGCCTCCTACAAGCTTTTCCAAAATCGAGAAGTAAACCTCGTATCCCAATCTGAAATAATGGACACTGGAACTCCGTGCATTCTCACAATCTTATGCACAAACAACTCTGCTAGCCTACTCAAAGAGTAGTTAACCTTCATCGGTATGAAGTGAGTAGATTTTGTCAACCTGTCCACAACTACCCAAATAGCATTTTGCCCGTGAAGCGCTATCAGTAATTCAGTAACAAAGTCTACGAAAATATGTTCCCATTTCCATACTGGAATAGGCAAAGGCTGCAACGGCCCTGCCGGCCTTTGATGTTCAGCTTTCACCTGCTGACACGTTAGACACTGCTCCATAAACTGGGCAATATCCCTTTTCATACCACTCCACAAGAAGGACTCGTGCAAATCCCGATACATCTTCGTACTACCCAGATGTACCGTATACAAAGAATGATGCGCTTCCTCCAAAATCGTCTTTTTGATCTCATCATCATTTGGAACATACAATCTGGTCCCAAACTTCAACACATCTTTGTCAGAGATGTTAAAATTCGCCGCCAAACCCTGCTGTACTTTCTTTACAATCCTAGCTAACTCCTCATCACTAGCCTGTGCAGCCTTAATACGTTCAAACAAAGTCGGTTGAATTACCAAGCTAGCAGTGAAAGCCTGATGATCACCAAACACCAACTCTACGCCAAGGCTTTCCAAATCTCGCCTGACATGATGCTGAGCTACAACTGCAGATACGACTGCATGTTCTGACTTACGACTCAATGCATCTGCTACCACATTAGCCTTTCCTGGGTGATAGCTGATCGTACAATCGTAGTCCTTAATCAATTCTAGCCACCGCCTCTGCCTCATATTCAGTTCCTTTTGTGTGAAAAAAGTACTTGAGGCTTTTGTGGTCTGTGAAGATCTCACACTGCACCCTGTACAGATAGTGTCGCCAGATCTTTAGTGCATATAGCACGGAAGCTAACTCCAAATCATGCGTAGGGTAATTCTTCTCATATTCTTTCAGTTGTCGAGAAGCATACGCCACTACCTTACCTTGCTGCATAAGCACACATCCCAAACCCTTCAGTGACGCGTCGCTATAAATCACATATCCACCATCCCCTGAGGGAATAGTCAACACTAGAGCAGTAACCAACCGGTGCTTCAACTCCTAAAAGCATTGCTCGCAATCACTAGTCCACTCAAACTGAACTCACTTCTTGGTTAATCGTGTCAGAGGTCCAGACAGTTTAAAGAAACCCTCTACGAACCGACGATAATAACCCGCCAGTCCAAGAAAACTCCAAACCTCCTGCACACTCTTCGGTCTAACCCAGTCAACCACAGCTTCTATCTTGTTAGGATCAACAGAGATACCGCCCTTAGACACCACATGGCCTAAGAATGCGACCCAATTCAACCAGAACTCACACTTCGTTAGCTTAGCGTACAACTTCTTTTCTCGCAACCTCTGTAGCACTAACCTCAAATGACCCACATGCTCTTCCGTACTCCTCGAGTATACCAGAATGTCATCAATAAACACCACCACGAATCGATCCAAGTACTCATGGAAAACTTTGTTCATCAGATCCATGAACACTGCTGGTGCATTCGTCAACCCAAAAGGCATGACGAAGAACTCGTAGTGGCCATATCTGGTTCGGAAGGCAGTTTTCGCTACATCCTCAACTCTATCCCTCACCTGATGATATCCTGACCGCAAGTCGATCTTCGAAAATACCTGTGTCCCCTGCAACTGGTCAAAGAGATCATTTATACGAGGCAAAGGGTAACGGTTCTTCATCGTCACTTTGTTAATCTCATGGTAATCAATGCACATACACATCGACCCGTCCTTCTTCTTCACAAATAATACTGGAGCTCCCCAAGGTGAGACACTAGGTCGAATGAATCCCCTGTCCAGTAATTCCTGCAACTGCTCCTTCAACTCTCAAAGTTCTGCTAGAGCCATCCGGTACGGAGCTTTAGAGATCGGTGCCTTACCAGGCAGCAACTGAATCGTAAACTCCACCTCACGATCCGGAGGTAAACCGGGTAAATCGTCTAGAAACACATCTGGAAACTCGTTGACCACCTGAATGTCCTTGAGTCTCAACTCATCCTGCGGTGGTTCCTTCACACAAGATAGGTACCCCTGACATCCGCCCAAGAGTAACCTCCTCGCTTGCAATGCCGATAAGATCTGTGGAGCCGAACGCACACGCGATCCCACGAACTCATATTCCTATTTCCTAGGAGGTCTGAACACTACTACCTTCTCACGACAGTTGATCACAGCATAACTGAAGAACAACCAATCCATCCCCAGAATGACGTCAAAACCCGACATGTCGTATACCACTAGATTTGCCGGTAGCAGTCTCTCCTAAATTATAACTGGACAATTTCTTATTATCTTACTACAAACTTTTACACTCCGAGTTGGCGTAATCACAGACAACAACTCACTCATCACACAAGTTTCTGCCTACACAACTTCAAAAAACTAGCAGATATGAACGAATGGGTTGCCCCTGAATCAAATAAAACAATAGCTTTATTCGAAAGTAATAACATGGTACCTGTCAACCCGTTCCCAGCGTGTTCCGCATCTGCTGGAGTAAGTGAATATACTCTCATCGGAGCTGTTGCTGGAGCCGTGGTTGCCTGATAATTTCCCCGAGGCACCTAATTACTCCTACAATTCTGGCTCTGTGCAGGCATAATCTTTCTCTATTCCGGACAATACTTCGCTATGTGGCCCGACTAACCACAGTTGAAGCAGACACCCCAAAATGGCTGACATTCGCCATCGTGCCATTCATGGCACTTCGCGCACGGTGCGGAGGATGGATCCCCCTGAGAACTCAGCCACTCGGTGTTTTGTCGATACCCGGAACTATAGCTCTTCTTCTTCTTCCACGATCCCTGCCAAGAACTACTCTGAGGACCAGAAGATACTAGCCTCTTCCCCTGTACCTGTACAACCTCATCTCCTTGAAGGTCGGTCTCAACTATAGTGGCTTTATCCACCATAACAGAAAACTCACGGATCTGTAGCATCCCCACAAGACGGCGGATGTCTTTCCTCAGACCCTTCTCGAACCTCCGAGTCTTCTCGTGCTCATTCGGAACTAAGTATGGTGCAAATCGAGATAACTCGATGTATCTGGAAGCATATCTCTGCACCGACAAAGTCCCCTGTGTCAGGCCTGAAAACTCATCAGCCTTCGTATCCCGAGTGGAGACCGAAAAGTATCTCTCGAAGAATACCTCCTTGAAGCAGCCCCACGTCATATCAGATGAACCAGCTCTTTCCCTCTTAAGCAGACTCACCGCTGTCCACCATCGCGCTGCCTCCCCAGCCAGCTGGAAGGTAGCGTACAAGACCTTCTACTTCTCAGTGCAGTGGAGGACTCCCAAAATCCTCTCAGTCTTCTTAATTAAATCTTCTGCCACAATCAAATCCGGTCCTCCCGTAAATGTCGGAGGGTGCATGCATGTGAACCTCTCGATGGTAGACCCCGCATCAGTAGGAGAGCTCTCGCATCTCCTGACACTTCGTCCAATTTACCGGATCACCTGTCTCACCGTACTACGAGACACAGAAGGAGACTCATCACTTGCCGTCTCCTCGGAACCACTTTCCAAGTTATTATCCTTGAGCTCCATGCTGAAAACAGAATAGGATTCGGTTAGAATCCCTACAACACATATGGTTAACACAATGATCTACACTAATCATGTTAACTACTCCCTGCCAAGTCTAGGTCTGTCCTATCACACCGACACGAAAGTCATCAATGATCTGCCCTGCTTTTACCGGAATCGTCATCCAAGGAAAAACATGGAATATCGTCGACAATTCCCGGTCTAGCAACCGAACAACCCACAACCAACTCTACCCATATCCACATCCTATACTCTGTTATGTACACAAAAATACTCCTTACCAAGTCTACAAGATCTAACAACCTGGTTAGCTCTGATACCAAGCTGTCACGCCCCGAACCCTGAAATGGGACCTATGGGTGAATTTATTAACCTAACTTGTCTCTACATCAATATAAAACATACATGATACCATATACAAGAGGGTCCGACCCTATGGGGTAACGGATGCCCTATATACATACATACAATACATGTCCATACTCATCAATATACGCAGCGGAATATGGTCTTTCTTTACATCAAACTGTACCATACCAGAGTCTATACCATACAGGGTTAAACATACCTACAAATACCATACATACCACGGGTGTCTACAAAATCCATCAGGACAACTTGGTTACAAAATTCGTACATATCAGGTACTAACAGTAGCTAAACACACCCCCGCTTCTGGATGCTAGGATGCTAGTTTTGGCTACCCGAAGGACCTGAAAAAAAACATTTGTATATATATTCGGGGTGAGACACCTCTCAGTAAGGGAGAAAACAGGTTATATTAGTGTGTGGCATATCGGTGTCATTTTCATACTTCATAATACATACATACGATACAGTTTGAAACACATACGTACAGTTTCAAAACGAGTTCCATACATTCCCATACAATTCCATACAGTTCCAGTATTTCCACAAAATCCATTCCAGTTCATACGATATTCAAATACATACATACATACATACAGTCAGTGTCGTCACACTACTCACAACTGCACAAGTCACCTAGTCTCACAATTGTTATGTTCCAACACATTAAACTACAAAGGTTTCCGACTCAGGCCCAATAGTGAATCCATTGCTACATATGCAACTACACAAGGTTACCTGGTCTAACCCCGATTATGTTACCATGTGGAAACTACGTTGCGTCAACCCAGGCCCACTGTGGTTTGTTGCTACATTCATTGGCCAACCGAATCATATTGGTGATATTTTGCACCTCGGATATAGAGCCGGCCACTCTTGGTGATATTTTGCACCCTGGATATAGAGCCAGCCACTCTTGGTGATATTTCGCACCCTGGATATAGAGCCAGCCACTCTTGGCCTACGGTAATTAGCCGCCCCTAGCCGATTTCACAAAATTTGGAATCACTTTGGAACTCACGTCCCTATACATTTTAGCGTACGGTAATAAGCCGCCACATAGTTGTTTTCACAAATATCTGGAACAACATACATACATACACACATACCACACTTATTTGGTTTACGAAAAATCATATTGTTTATAATTTCAAGTATACAGTTTATGCAAATATGGATTACGGTCACCTCAATAATACAGTTTAAACAACATAAACGGTTTTCCAATCAAATAAGAGATGATACCCGAAATCCCCAATTTTCTCAAAAACTGTAACCCGAAAATCCCATGTTTTCACCTGATTGATTTCCCCAAATAAGTAGCTAAAACATACATACGATCGTAGCCTACAGGCTTACTAATCCTGATTTCGAAAATGAACTGATATAAACAGAATCCCCTTACCTCAACCCGAAACCAAACCACGAACTCTACGGCCCTCAAAACTACGAACCGAGATTCCTAAATCTACAAATCACAATACTAAACATGCTTATAATCCATACTACTACACATATACCGAATCAGAAACGAAAATCGAGCCTTGCCTCGATTTTGGCCCGAAACCCAAAAACGCTCGCACCGAGATTCCGATCCACAGATGTTGTAGAGAATCCCTCCACGATCCTCGTGGTAACCTCAGATTTTCGATTCTATTAATGACCGACCATGAAATCTAGAGAGAGAGAGAGAGAGAGTTTAGAGAGAGAGAGTAGAGAGAGAGAGAGTAGAGAAACTTAGTGAAGAAGAAAACCCAAATATCCCTTTTTTAAGCCTTTGACTTGCCCGGTTTTCATCAAAGAAAAGTACCTTCGTCAACAAAAAATCAAGAATTTCGTCGCGGATGTCGGCAGCCTCATCGACAAAGTCTGATATTTAAAATTTTCCAGACCTCTCGGCTTCTCTTCGTCGACGAACCTCTGAATTTCATCGACGAAAAGTCTACTGCCTTCATCGATGAAATCTGCAGAATTCCATTTTATATTGTTCGGGTTCTTACATCTACAGCCTCCTTCTGTTTCTATTTCTATTTTCTCTCCCTCTTTATTATTAAAATGCTATTATTCTTCGGGTCACTACAAAGTTATTTTTGAGTCTTGTTAATTATTTAATGAGTATAGGCTAAGGAATGTTAAATAGAGAATGTTTTGGGGTTAATTTGACTGGATTAGGATTTATGAATCTAGGGGTTTTGCGCGTACACTGCAAGCATATATTAGGATCCATGCGGGTTTATTTTTAGGAATCAGGTAAGGGGATAGGTTATACAAGTTTGTTTTAGAAATTTTATCGATTAAATTATAGTATTTAATTATGGGACATCAGTATATGATTTTTCTGGATATTACAGGATATGAATTTACGGGTATGGAAATTTATGGCTTTCCACATGTTATGTATATTTGGGAAAATTCAGAAACTTGGGTTTCAGAAAAACCCTGTAGTTGATATATATTATTTTCATATAGCAGGAAATATGATTTTCCCATATAGTGGTAAAATACCTGTTTTCCCATACAGATTATAGTATTCAGAGTATGACATAAATTGTGTGGCATGAGAAATACTAGTTTTAGTATAGAATTTTAATTTAGAATATATATTGTTTTTACAGAACCATGATATTACAGCTTATACAGAACCATGATATTATAGCTTTTACAAAACCATGATATTACATTTTATACAAAACCATGATATTATAGCTTATACAGAACCATGATATTACAGTTTTTATAGAGCCATGATATTATAGCTTATACAGAACCATGATATTACAATTTTTACAGAACCATGATATTATAGTTATTATAAAATCGTGGTATTACAGTTATCATAGAATCATGGTATTACGGTTTATATATAGAATCATGGTAAAATATTAATATACAGAAATAATATTATACCATATCAGAAGCCACCAAAACAAAACATAGAGCACGGTTCCGTAGCTAATATAGTATAAATAGTGCAACCACACATCTTAAATAGAGTATGGTGTTGACAGTTGATTGTGCCTCAAAGGAGAGTAAAGGAGCTCCCTGGCAGTCCGGACCAAGTTGAGTAGGCCAATTGTACTACAGACAAGTTATAGTTTGACTTAATCTAGTAGGCCATCCATGGTTAAGTCCAGCCCACGGACCGCACAACCTGAGCATGTAGGGTTAAGTCATGCATACAATTATCCATCTGGGGAAGTTTTCACAGTTTTATATATATATATATATATATATATATATATATATATATATATATCTATGTAGATTTGTAAAAACAGGAACTATGTATTACAGTTAAATGTATGATCATATAGAAAGTTTGTATTTTAAATGGCAGAGGTGTGAATTAAGATTTGTATTTATATTCAATTATTATCTCAGCTACAGTTTAATTGGTAGTTATGTTATTTATATAAAACTCATTTGCCACACACTGGTGATAACTTATCTTATCTTACTGAGAGGTGTCTCACCCCAGAAATTCAAACATTTCAAGAATTACAGACCGACGTGCGAAGCGAGCTCTAAGATAGAGGAGAGTTTAGTACTGCCCTAGCTGCAGGGTAAGTGATATATTGGGAGTTGTATTTTGAGTGATCCCTAGGAATTTCTTGTGGATTTTTTGGGAGATGTACATGTGTATTTTTGGGAAAGACTGAAACCCTGGTATTATAAATAAGGTTTAAGTATTTTTATGTTTTCCACTGCACAGATGGTAAGTTTTATTAACAGGTATCCTCGGCACCGCTTTTGGTTTGAGAGGATATAGTAAATATTATTAGGGATATTAGAGTAATATTATATTGTTACAGAATATATACAAATAAAAAAATGGTAATAATTTGGGGTCGTTGCACTTCCTCTCCAAGTCTCTCCCACGCCTAACCCTCATCTCCTTTTCTTTCTCTAATTTCACAAATTAAGGCAAATTATTGATAATAATATCATACTATGTTTAGCTTGTCATTTATGAAGGATATGATAGAGATATGGATAAATATTTTTTAACCTTTTGGTTTTAGTACCATTAATATGCGTTGTCTACATTGGTGGCAAAGCCAATTGGCTATGGTCTGCCTGCATGGTCTAAGAAGTCTTCTTAGTTTGTCTCATCCTTCACTTTTTTCTTTTTTCGCCAAACATAAACTAAGAGTGACTTAACTAAGTTTTATCACTCTTAGTCGGTGTAACAAATTTTGCCCTTTACATCTATTGTTATTATTTGCTATACACTAAATATGCTTTATTAGAAAATATTATAAATTATGTTTTTAAATTTTTTATGATATTTTTGGTTTATTATATGCTCTATTACACCTAATGACAATGTCATATTGCTATTTTCTTTTGCATGTTGATCCTTCAAACTTTCTCATATTCATGTTAGCTTTGTATGGTACTTTTATTACAAATAGAAGTTGTCTATACTCAAATTCAAAACGTATAATTATGTTTCAAATTTATTAACAAAACAACCCAACTTCCTCTTCTTTTTCTTTTTCTTTTTCCTAACAAAACATAAACATTTTGGAGGATTGTGAGCACAAATGTAGAGTGTGCTCACAACTTCTTAACATGTTAAAATAGAACACCGTGCTTTCAAAATTTTCTTAATTTTGAATTTTAATATTTCACAAATTTAAATTTAAATTATATGTAAAAAATACTTTTAATTTAATTATTCTATTATTTTTCCATATATATATATATATATATATATATTTTCATTTAACTCCTAGACATTGCAATATACAATCTCCTCTTTCGATCTCGTCCTTCGTTCATGCTCAGATCTCTTTCCTTTGTCTTTATCAACAACCTTTAAATGTGCACCTCAATTCTTCACTCTTCCTCTCCAACTCTCTCCCACGCCTAACCCTCATCTCTTTTTCTCTCTCTAATTTCATGAATTAAGAAAAAATGTTGATAGTAATATCATACTATGCTTGGCTTGTCATTTATGAAGGATATGATAGAGATATGGATATATATTTTTTAACGTTTTGGTTTTAATACCATTAATATGCCTTGTCTATGTTAGTGGTAGAGCTAGTTGTTTATGGTCTAGTTGTATGGTCTAAGAAGTCTCTTCTTGGTTTGTCTCATCCTTCACTTTTTTTTTTTCACCAAATATAAACTAAGAGTGACTTAACTAAGCTTTATCACTGTTAGTTGGTGAAACAAATTTTGTCCTTTACATATATTGGTTTTTATTTGCTATGCACTGAAGATGCTTCATTAAAAAATATTATAAATTAATTCTTTAAGCTTTTTGTGATATTTTGGTTTATTATATGCTCTGCTACACCTAATGAAAATGTCATATTGCTATTTTCTTTTGCATGTTGATCCTTCAGGCTTTCTCCCATTCATGTTAGCGTTGTATGGTACTTTTATTACAAATAATTGTTATGTATAAGTATGCAACCAAATTTAAAGGGACACATTACAATTTAACAAAAGAATTACATTTTGGTAAAAATATCAATGCAGTAAGTAAATCCTAGGCAATTAGAAGAGTAAAAGCACAAGCATACATGTTTAGGAACTTCAATTACGCTAAAAATATATAAGCTCACTTTGCAAAATAGTTGGCATGAGACTCCCCTACTTTATTCCCTAATGTTGAGCTTGCAATGTATATCCATGAGTTTGTGATTCTAAGCTTAAGTTTTTAAATGTGTATGTTTGTTTTGTGAATAAATGTATAGGATGCATGCCCTGTATAATGTTTATACACACATGCACACAACCTAAGATAGCTAGGTTGGAGAGTGAATCTACAAAGTAAGGCGAGGATGGTGGCTACACATGAGCATGGAGGATAAGTAAAAGAACTCTGGAGAATAGCTTGAGAGAAATAGAGGGCTAACGTTAAAATTAGAAAGAAGAAATTGTGATAAAAAGAGAAAGAAATAAACACAACAATGAGAGGGGTGGCTTAGTAGCTTGAGAAAGCTGAAGAGAGAATCTTAAGATAACAAAAGAAAATATGATAGGGAGAGATTGTGTGGTGCTCAACAACGATGGAGATTGTACATGAGCTACAATAGCAAGTTTGAGACTTTGAGAGGCTATAAGTGTATAATGGTCATACAATGAAATTTGCTAAAATGGTTAGCTATAATTTTTTTTATAAGATGGGAAGTTATTTTTCAAGCTAAAAATTCAATTATGTGGGAAGTAAAAGCTTTTTAGAAAATATTATTTCATTTATTCTTGTGCAGATCCAATTAAATAGAATTTTACACACAACATTCTTGAATCATATTTCTTCATTTTGGACTAAATGTTTGTGTTTTAGAGTTCTTTATAGCTAGTTTCGTTATTAAGACAATGACTAGATTTTTGGGCACGACCTTTCCATTTTTCTTTATTTTTTTATTTGACCTTGTTGGTGATAACTCATATTGAGTTTGTTGCCAAGATTTTTTATTCTTAGTGATTATAGTGGATGTATGCATTTCGTTCGAAAAGGGAAGACTGATTATAATTCTAACATTTTGAAATAGTGAAAAAAATTGGAAGGAAATTTTAACTAGTGGTTTCCTTTCATAGTGAATGTCTTCTTTATGAATCTTGGCGTCTTCTTTTTTGTGTGTTTGGGGCTAATTTTATGTTATTGTTGATTGTTGATCAGTTGTGATGGTGATTGATTGTAACAACCCAAAAACTACCCCATTTTTATTTATTTTCATTTTTTTTTAATAAAAACATATAAACTACTATGATATCTTTGCTATAGCATCTCAGGCCTCAGATGGGCACTGAGGTTTTTTTGTACATAATAGACACACCTATGCAGTAGAAACATAAGTCATATAACTGTATATATACGTACAATGCCAGAATCCATGGTTATCAAACCATAATTACATTTTTACATCTCTCACTAGTACCATCCATCCCAAAACACAACGCTCTATACACACTTACCCTATAAGCAGGGCAATTAAGGGGTCACTCTATCTATGAGCCCGATCTACTTTCCTAACTGGCTCACCTGAAAAATGTTAAAGTAATGGGGTGAGACGATACTCGGTAAGTGGAAATATGCTATTACTAGTGTGTGGCGACCAAGTAACATAACTATTATAATAACATTTGAAACTGTATAAAATAGTAAATTTGTACAAAGTATATCATGCATTCGTCGTAGTTTAAAATATAACTATATCATCTGATTTTCTACTTTTCATACTTCTAATATCATACTATATTATCAAATGTTGTAAAACTGTATAGGTATACATAACTGTGCTTTTTCCCTGGAAATCTGTATATCATGATTTGACCCCTCATGACAGGGTTGTGCGGCACATAGGCGGGACTTAATTCTGGTTGGCCCACCAGGTAAGTCACTGTACTCTACCATTCCTCAGTTCGGTCAAACTGAATCCTCTCTTAGGCACAGAACTGGACTGCTATCTCATCAAAGTGGGCCCCTTCAACCTAGAAACTGGGGAGCTGCATCCACTCCGGGCATGGTTGACGGTACTCACACACTATCTGAGATATGTGGTTGCACTCTATTCAGTAAATAGCAATGGTACCATACTCTGTAGTATGTATATGTCTGTAATATTTCATTAGGGATCTAATACTGTATATATATTACTATAATCTTTCTACTGTTTTCATCATGTTTCCAAAATAACCATAACATTATAATTCTGTACTGGAAATATTGTATATCTGAATAACATAACTGTAGCATTTGATTGCTATCACTGTATATCTGACTGTATAATTTGTCTATATAATTTGACTGTATAATCTGAGTGTTATGGTATTAGGAAACATGGCATTCTGTAATTGTTGTAATACACCGATTTAAATAAAAACTGTAATATACTAATCTGAATAAAATTTGTATACTTGTTTGATAAATATCTATTTATATCTATCTATATCTGTATATACTATAAATCATGGCATGCTGGGAAAAAGCTATATAATTTCTATATCAGGTAAGTGTGTACTCAGGCCATATAAACATTAAAACTTATATTCCATAAAACTATATATACGCATAGAATTTCTGATAGCTTTGCTAAAACTCCTCGCATAGCATATTTCCCTTACCTAGCTTCTGAAAAACTCCTTTTTCTGTATTTGGTCCCATACCTGCAGGGTTCCCCACTCAACACCCTGAAAACAACATCTCCCAGAATAAAATATCATTATATATCCATATACTACATTTTACGTAACTATAGAAAAGGCAAAAACTAAATAAAATGTCTTACCCTGAAATTGGGATGAAGTTCAAATCACTTCTACCAACAATCCACTCCAGAAGATTTGTAGAGAACTTTCCCAGGAGCGTCGTGGTGACCTTAGATTGTCGATCCGGTGAGAAATGGAGCCGGATTCAAAGAGAGAAGGGGAGAGGGACGTTTAGAGAGAGAAAGTGAGAATTCCTGCAATTTTTCCACAAGAAATCTGGTTTTAAGCTTACTTATAGTCCTAGATTTGTCGATGAGACACGTCATCTCATTGACGAGTCTTTGAAGAAAGTTTGTTGACGAACATAAACCCCCCATTGATGAATTTCAGACTGCTGAAGACCACCTCTCGGTATCTTCTCGTCGACGATATGGTTCCTCGTCAATGAGACCCTCATATATTCTCATTGACGAATTTCCTGTGTTTGTCGACGAGGCCCTAATTAATTTCCTAGGTTATCAAATTCTCCCCTCCTTATAAAATTTTGTCCTCGAAATTTGCTATCTGTGTTGAACACCATCCATACAATCTATCATCCCATAGAGATAAATGGTCTACTTATTTTATTACTTACCCTCACTTATGGCGGAGTAATATCGTGGTTACATTCAAGGTTCTGGGAGATTATAAATATATATTCAAAAAGAAAAATTCTCCCAAAACCAAAATACTACCTGTCCTATAACCTAAAGTACAACATTTATATCACTTTATACTAAACAAGTTCTATCTTTATCTAAGCACATTGACCAATACTATAATTCATTAAATAAGTGTGGGTATTTCTGTTTAATTTCTTCTTCAAGCTCCCACGAAGCTTCTTCTATAGCATGGTTTTTCCACAAGACTTTCACTAGCTGAATTTCTTTGGTGCGCAATTCTTGTGTCTTCCTGTCCAAGATCTGTATTGGTGCTTCCTTATAGGCTAGTGATTTTTTAAGCTCTATTTGTGTATAGCTGATTATGTGGAATGGGTCTGGGACGTATTTCCTTAACATGGTAACATGAAATACGTCATGAATTCTAGACAGAGCTAGCGGCAAAGCTAACCTATAGGCAATCGACCCCACCCTTTCTAGTATCTCAAAAGGGCCAATATACCTAGGGCTCAGCTTTCCTTTCTTCCCAAATCTCATAACCCCTCTCAGAGGAGCTACCTTAAGGAATACCTAATCCCCCATATCAAACTCTAATCCCTGGCGGCGTGTGTTTGCATAGCTTTTTTGCTGACTCTGTGCGGTATTGATTCTTTCTTTAATCAGTCGGACCTTATTATATGCCTGTTGCACTATCTATGGATATTGGTATCCCATGGACGCGAACTATTTCCTAAATATATATTTCTATCAATCTGTCCATGGAATAACCGACCTTAATAGGGATGAAATGAGTGGTCTTCGTCAGATGATCAACAATCACCTAAATTGCATTCAATCCTTGTCGCACTGGTAATGAAATCCATAGAGACATGATCCCATTTCCACTCTGGAATGAGCAATGACTGTAACTGCCCTACTGGTCTCTTGTGTTTAGCCTTAACCTGCTGGCATGTAAAACACTATTGTATAAATTCAGAAATTTCCCTTTTCATTCCACTCCACCAAAAATACTCTCGCAGATCCCTATACATTTTAGTACTGTTGGGATGGACTATGTATAGTGATCTGTGAGCCTCTTCTAGGATCGTTCTTCTAATATCATCAACTGCTAGCACGCACAACCTGGTGCGAAACCTCAAAGCTCCATCATCAGAGATGCTAAACTCCCCTCCTTGACCATCCCGTACTCTAGTAATTGCTTCTGCTAACTCTACGTCATCACCCTGAGCGGCCTTAATCTTCTCATATAGTGTAGGATGCACAACTAGAATAGCAATAAATGTCTAAGGATTACACTCTACTAGTTCTACACCAAGTCTCTCCAAATTCATCAGAATCGGGTGCTGAATCTCCATAGCTGCTAGTACTGGTCCCACTGATTTCCTGCTCAGAGCATCTGCTACCATATTCACCTTCTCTGGGTGGTAACTAATGGTGCAGTCATAGTCTTTAATAAGCTCTAGCCATCTTCTTTGTCTCATATTTGACTCTTTTTAGGTAAAGAAATATTTTAAGCTTTTGTGATTCGTGAAGATTTCGCACTTCCCACCATATAGATAATGCCTCCATATCTTGAGAGCGTACACAACTGCAACTAGCTCCAAATCGTGCACCGAATAGTTTTTCTCATATTCTTTAAGCTGTCTAGAAGCATACGCGATAACTCTACCAACTTGCATCAACACACATCCAAGACCCTTTAAAGATGTATCACTATATATCACAAACCCGTCCTCTCGTGATGGGATAGCCAACACTGGGGCAGTAACTAACCTTTGTTTCAACTCCTGATAGCTTTGCTCATAGTCATCGATCCATTCAAACTTTACATTCTTCCTCGTAAGTTGCGTCAGCGAACCCGATAAACTAGAGAAATCATCAACAAAATGTCTGTAGTAACCTACCAAACCCAAAAAACTTCTAACTTCTTGGACATTCCCTAGCCTTACCCAATTCATTCCTGCCTCTATCTTACTTGGGTCAATTGAAACTCCTGCCTCAGAGATCACATGGCTGAGAAAAGAAACCTGCTAGAATTCACATTTCTTGAATTTCGCATGTAGCTTTCTATTTCTCAATGTTTGCAATACTAGCCTCAAATGATGCTCGTGCTCCTTAAAACTTCTCAAGTATACCAGTATATCATCAATGAATACCACTACAAATTGGTCCAAATACTGATGGAACACCTGATTCATTAAATCAATAAATACTGCTAGTGCGTTAGTGTGCCCAAATGACATCACTAAGAACTTGTGATGCCCATATCTCGTTCGAAATGCTGTCTTTGAGACGTCTTCTGCTCTAACTTTCACCTGATGATACCCCGATCGAAGGTCAATTTTAGAGTAGACTTGGGTCCCCTGGAGCTGATCAAACAAGTCATCGATTTTAGGAAGAGGATATTTATTCTTGACTGTCAGTTTTTTTTTATCTCCCTATAATCAGTACATGACCTCATGGTCTCATCTTTCTTCTTCACGAATAGAACTGGTGCACCCCAGGGCAAAACATTGGGCCTAATAAATCCCTTGTCAAATAATTCCTGTAACTGGTCTTTCAATTCTTTCAATTCGAGTGGAGCCATATCGTATGGTTCTTTAGATACCGATGTTGACGTCGGCAACATATCTTCAGTAAACTCAATCTCTCAATCTGGTGGTAGGCCAGGTAAATCCTTCGGAAAAACATCTGGAAATTCTCTCACTACTGGTAGATCAACTTGTTTTAGTTCTTCTTTTGGCATTTCCTTTATGTATGCAACATACCTTTGGCAATCGTCTTGTAGCAGTCTCCTCACCTGAATAGCCGATACAAACTGTGGCGAGGCATGCACGCGTGAACCCACAAATCTATATTTTTACTCACCCGGCAGTCTAAAAACCACTTCTTTTTTATGGCAATCTATGTTGGCGTGATGAGTCGCTAGCCAATCCATACCCAGTATCACATCAAACCCTCGCATATCTAGGATCTCGAGATCAGCTGGTAGTACTCTCTCCTGAATACTTACTAGGAAATTCCGAAACACCTTTTTACATCTTACCACAGATCCTGTCGGTGTACCCATAGACAATTCCACATCTAATAGCTGTGTTTCTACCCCAGTTACTTTGACATACCCTGCCGATATAAACGAATGGGTGGCACCTATTGTCACGCCCCGAACCCAGAAATGGGACCCGGGGGTGATTTTAAGTAACCTAACCTATCTCTTTTTACCAATTTAAAACATACATGATACCATATAAAGAGAGGGTTCGACCTTGTGGGGTACACGGTTGCCCTATATACATACACATACCAATCCATACTCATCAGATACGCAGCGAAATACGGTCTTTTATACACATACAGTATCATACTAGAGTCTATACAATCTAGGATAAACATACCCATAATACAAAGCAGACCACAGGTGTCTACAAAAACCATCCCGAGAACTTGGATACCAAAACCCGTACCTAGTAGGTACTAGTAGTAGCTACGACACCCTTGCTTTGAGACGCTAGGATGTTACTTACGGCTACCTGAAGGACCTGAAAAATATTGTATGTACATTCGGGGTGAGACACCTCTCAGTAAGGAAGAAAACAGTTTATATCAGTGTGTGACATACTAGTGTTATTTTATATACTTCATAACACTATAAAAAGATACGATACAGTTGAAACATTTCCATACAGTTTCATACATATACATACAGTTCCATACAGTTCCAGTATTTTCACAAAAACCATTCCAGTACATACGATACCCAAAACATAAGGTCGGTGTTGTCACACTAGTTTGCAACTACACAAGGTTACCTCGCCTCACAGCGATTACATTGCTATGTACGCAACTACGCTGCGACGACAGAGGCCCAATAGTGATTACATTGCTCCATACGCAACTACACAAGGTCACCTAGTCTCACATCGATTACATTGCTACACACGCAACTACAATGCAACAACTCAGGCCCACAATGATTACATTGCCACATACGCAACTACACAAGGTCACCTAGTCTTACAGCGATTACATTGCTACACACACAACTATGAAGCGATGACCTAGGCCCACAGTGATTACATTGCCACATATGCAACTACGCAAGGTCACCTAGTCTCACCACGATTACATTGCCACATGCACAACTATGCTACGACAACTCAGACCCACAGTGATTACATTGCTACATACGGTGTAGAACACACCCTTCGGTGACCAGCCGGAACATACTAGTGATATTTCACACCTCGGATATAGAGCCGGCCACTCTCGCCCATGGTAGTTAACCAATACATGGCAATTTTACAAATCCCTGGAATCATTTTGGAACTCACGTTCCTATACATTTCAGCGTACGGTAATTAGCCGCCACATAGCTGTTTTACAAATATCTAGAACAAATACATACAACCATATATACCACACTTATTTGGTTTACGGCGAATCATATCATTTACAATTTCAAGTATACAGTTTATGTAAATATGGATTACGGTCACCTCAATAATACAGTTTAGCATAACAGCAGTTTTCCAAACAAAGTAGAGATGATACCCGAAATCCTCAATTTTTCCTGAAAACTGTAACCCAAAAATTTTTTACCCAATAGATTTCCGCAAATAAGTAGCCAAAACATACATACGATCATAGCCTATAAGCTTACCGATCTTGATTTTGAAAATGGATTGATATAAACTGAATCCCCTTACCTTAATTCGAAATCTAACATCGAACTTTACGGTCCCCAAAACTACGAACCGAGACTCCAAAACCTACAAACCACAGTACAGTGCATGCTTACAATCCGTACTACTACACATATACTAAATCAGAAACGAAAATTGAGCCTTACCTCGATTTTAGTTCAAAACCCGAGATCGCTCGAAACGAGATTCCGATCCACTAGAAACGTAGAGAATTCTTCACTGATCCTTGTAGTAACTTTGGATTTGCGATTCAGGCAAAAAATGGTGAAGCAATCGAGGAGAGAGAGAGAGAGAGAGAGAGAGAGAGAGAGAGAGAGAGAGAGAGGAAATCCGTAACTTAGCCAAGAAGAAAACTACAAATATCCTTATCAAGACCTTTGACCCGGAGGATTTCGTGGACGAATTGGATTCCTCATCGATGAATTGTTCAGGATTTTGTAGACGATAAACAAATTTTCGTCAACGAATCCTGATATTTCCAATTTCTGCCTCTCGGTTTTTCCTCGTCGATGAAGCTCTGAATTTTGTTGATGAGAAACCTTCTACCTTCGTCGACGAATTATGGCCTCATCGACGAAGTCTGCAGAATTCCATTTTTACCCCTCTTTTACATGAAAACCCACATCTCATGGTTCGGGTAAAGCAATAAGGGTACATGTGACTACGTCTCCAGCCCTCTCGGCGTCATCCAACGTCAACGCATAGACCCTCACTGGCACAGTGTTCCTCTATTGACCTCCGCGGGGCTGCTGGTATCCACCCCAAAACAGTCTGGGAACCGATGCATAATTCAACATCATCTGGCATGATTGAGCCATATGGCGGGGTCTCCCATAGAGATAGCAAACATTCTCCCCTAGCTGATATACCCCTAGATGTCTCTGTCCACATATGGGGCAAGTGGTAGGAGGCTGTCCACCCTAAAATCCACCGTGCTCTACCATCTACCTCTGTCCCCCGCCAGATCTACCTCCTCTCCACGGGCCTTGGCTGGACCACACCTAAAAACTCAAGGGTGCGGTCTTTTTATTCTGACTCTATATCTCAGTCTCTCTCGGCAAACTCTCCTCTGCTATTATGGCCAAGTCAACTAACTCTAAAAAATCCTGTATCCTTAGTACTGCCACCTATCTGTAAATATCACGCCTCAAATTTCTCTCAAACATTCTAGCCTTCTTAACTTCATCTGGAACAATGTAAGGACAGAAACAAGATAGCTTGATAAATTTTGTCGCGTACTTATGGACTATCAACGATCCCTAGGACAAGCTCAGAAAATCCTGTACCTGAGCCTCTTTAATTGAGGTAGGATAATATCTATCAAAGAATACGTCCTTAAATCGAGCCCAAGTCATTGACACTAGAATTGTTCTCTGCTCCTCCAATAATCTAGTGGCGGTCCACTATCCCTGGGCCTCCCCTATCAGCCTTTATGTAGCGTAAAGGACCCTCTGCTCATCGGTGCAATGAAGCACCATCAAAATCTTCTTTACCTCCTGCATCCAATTTTCCACAATTGTAGGATCAGCCGCTCCTGCAAATGCTGGTGGGTTCATCTTCATAAATTTCTCTACCGTACACCTCTAAACTAGAGATGGACCTCTCTGCTCCCTGGAGCTCAGAGCAATCTTAGCCATAACTTGTTGAGCCACACTACATAGCACAACATCTAAATCCCCGCCTCCTGCACCAGAAGGCCCACCTCCATCATCCCCACTAGCATGCGCGCTACTATCTCTTAGATCCATCCTGTAATATTACCAAATTATTTTAAGTATCTGAATCTTACAATACTCAACTAACTAAAATACCCCAAACCTCTCATTACTAATTTAAGGCTGAGTCCTACCGTATGAAAATAGAAATCATCAATAGTTTACTATGGTTTTCCTAGAATCGTCACCCCAAGAAAATCACAGAAACCACCCTGAAACTCTACTTCCAAACCGTAGAAAAAAACCCCAAATTTTCATCCTAATTTCCCCAACATTACTTCCACTAATACCCTAAAGCACTCTTCTTAAGATTCCATTTCTAAATTTTGGTATTGTTTTCCACTGCACTTTAGAGTCTACAAAACCTAGCAACCTAGGCTCTGATACCAAACTGTAACGACCCAAAAACTACCCCATTATTTATTTATTTATAATAAAAAAATATAAACTACTATGATATCTCTGCTATAGCATCTCAGGCCTCAGCTGTGCACTGAGGTAATTCTGTACAAAATAGACACACCTATGCAGCGGAAACATAAGTCAATAACCGTATATATACGTACAATACCAGAATCCAAGGTTATCAAACCATAATTACATTTTTACATATCTCACTAGTACCATCCATCCCAAAAAACAACGCTCTATATACACTTACCCTATAGGCAGGGCAATTAAGGGGTCAGTTTATCTGCGAGCCTGATCTGATCGCCTGACTGGATCACCTGAAAAATATTAAAGTAATAGGGTGAGATGACACTCAGTAAGTGGAAATATTCTATTACTAGTGTGTGGTGACCAAGCAACATAACTATTATAATAACATCTGAAACTGTATAAAAGAGTAAATCTATACAAAGTATATCATACATTCATCGTAGTTTAAAATATACATGTATTATCTGATTTTCTACTTTTCATACTTCTAATATCATACTATATTATCAAATGCTGTAAAACTGTATACGTATACATAATTGTGCTTTTTCCCTAGAAATCTTTATGTCATGATTTGACCCCTCATGACAGGGTTGTGCGGTCCGTAGGCGGGACTTAACTCTAGTTGGCCTACAAGGTAAGTCACAGTACTCTACCCTTCCTTAGTCCAGCCAAACTGCTTCCTCTCCTAGGCATAGAATTGGACTTCTACCTTGTCAAATTGGGCCCCCTCAACCCAAAAACTGGGGAGCTGCATCTACTCCGAGCGCGGTTAATGGTACCGACACATTATCTAAGATATGTGGTTGTACTCTATTCTGTAAATAGCAACGGTACCATGCTTTGTAATCTGCATCTGTCTGTAATATTTCATCAGGGATCTGATACTGTATATATGTATATGACTATAATCTTTCTACTGTTTTCATTATGTTTCCAAAATAACCATAACACTATAATTCTGTACTGGAAATACTGTATATCTAAATAACGTAACTGTAGCATCTAATTGCTATCACTGTATATCTGACTGTATAATCTGTCTGTATAATCTAAGTGTTATGGTATTTGGAAACATGACATTCTGTAATTACTGTAATACACTGATTTGAATAAAAGTTGCAATATACTGATATGAATAAAATCGGTATACTTGTCTGATAAATATTTGTTTATTTCTGTCTATATCTGTATATACTATAAATCATGGCATGCTGGGAAAAAGCTATATAATTTCTATATTAGGTAAGTATCTACTCAGGCCACACAAACATTAAAACTCATATTCTGTAAAACTAGTTAATAAACTGATATATATATATATATATATATATATGCATAGAATTTCTGATAACTTTGCTAAAACTCCTAGCATAGCATATTTCCCTTTCCTAATTTCTGAAAAGCAGCCTTTTCTATATCTAGTCCCACACTCGTAGGGTTCCCCACTTAACACGTTAAAAACATCTCCCAAAATAAAATATCATTATTTCTCGACGTACTACATTTTACGTAACTATGGGAAAGGCAAAAATTAAATAAAATGCCTTATCCTGAAATTGGGACGGAGTTCAAATCACTTCTACCAACAATCCACTCTGACAGATTTGTAGAGAACTTTCTTAGGAACATCGTGGTGACCTTAGATCATCAATCCGGTGAGAAACAGAGTCAGATTCGAAGAGAGAAGGGGAGAGGGACGCTTAGAGAGAGAAAGTGAGAATTCCTGCAATTTTTCAGCAAGAAATCCGGTTTTAAGCTTACTTATAGTCCTGGATTCGTTAACGAGGCACGTCATCTCATCGACGAGTCCTTGAATAAAGTTCGTCGATGAACATAAACCCCTTGTTGACGAATTTCAGACTGCTAAAAACCCCTCTTGGTATCTTCTCGTCGATGATACGGTTCCTCGTTGACAAGACCCTCATGTTGTCACGGCCTGCTCATTTTCCACACATAATAATAATAATAATAATAATAATAATAATAATAATAATAATAATAATAATAATAATAATAATAATAATAATAATATCAACATCATCCATTCTAGCTCAGCAGGTCACAATCCACCTGGACCCATAGGTATTAGGGATATATTAGAACATACAGCAGAAGCCCTAGCAGTAAAAAACATACAATAACGTACATCTCAATACCATATATCACAATATACTAGAGTTACTATACCCGCTCTATTTCCATATATACATCTCAAAAATAAAATCTAGGGACATACCCCACAAAATCTAACTGTCCCTACCAACTTACCCTTCACAAAGGGCAGATAAGCGACACTATATCAGTGGGGCTTTTCCTGCTCTACTATTTGGGGCTCTTGAAAAGTTTATAAGATTTAGGGGTGAGACACCTCTTAGTAAGGGAAATAAACTAATACTAGTGTGTGACAATATGAGTATTCGATGTTCTACATATATCATATATAACATATTCAGTATTGTTTATCAAACTGGGAAAACATATGTATATCGAAACATGGCAGAACATACTGCATTTCATAAGCACATCTCATCTCATATCATAATAATAACATAAAAACAATCCTGGTAGGTTAGCTGGCTGTTGTCATGTATTACCCCCACATGACTGGGTTGTGTGACCCGAAGGTGGGACCTGACAATGGTTGGCCGACCACTGCCAAGTCAAACAGTAGTCTGAAGGTCCGATGGGTCTGTCAGACCTGGTTCGCACACCAGGGGTGATCAGCACACTTCTTATAAACCACATCGACCATCCAATCTCACACCATTCCGTATAGCGGCGTTAACACAAATATCATGGTCATGAAGACCATGGACACATAGCAACGGTATCGTGCAAGTGCTAGCCTAGACCAAGCCAACTAGGTTCTGATATCATATACATATACTAAAATTGTGATACATAGATATCTCATATCATTTATTTTTACATCAATCATATCATTTTGCATATATACGTGTATCATGAAAATCATCGGCCCGTACGCTGGTATTACACATTTTATCATAGCTCGGCCTATACGCCGACAAATCATAACACAGCCCGTACGCTAGCAAATCACAGTCACAAAGCACGGCCCATACGCCGGCAAATCATAGCACAGTCCGTACACTGACAAATCACATCCATATAGCGCGGCCCGTACGCCGGCAAATCACACACAAAGCTCGGCCCGTACGCTGGCAAATCATATAAAATCTCAGCCCGTACGCCGATTTTCCGTCATAAAAGTCCATATCATCGACATTCCCAGAAAACAGTATTTCACAAAATTTTTACTTATGCCACACAAACGGATTTTCACATATTCAACATACGATCATTTTCACAGTATTTTGCAAATATAAATCATATATATAAATATATTTATTTTTCCTAAAATCAAATACTATATATACATATACATGCATTTTCTCAAAACGAAACTAGCTTAGTTTATCCCCTTACCTGATTCCTGGAAAGCCCCTAATAAAACTGCCCCGCACCCGCAAACTCCCAGTATTAAAGTTCAGTATTTTCGTACGTACAACATTTTTTATAGCTACCACAAAGTCAAATTCGGCTTAAAAATCTTACCTCAACTTAGGGATGATTTCCTACCTTCTCAATTCAACACTCCTGGAAATGAAAATTCCCAATATTAAACTTCGATATTTCTACATGTATAACACTTTTCTCAACTGTCAAAAGTCCAAATAATGAGTAAAAAGCCTTACCCTGAATTTGGAATGGTTTTCACCTAACTTTCACCAACGATCCGCTCTAGTAGATTTGGAGAGAACTTCCTTAGGAGCGTCGTGGTGACTTCGGATTGTCGATCCGGCAAAGATTTGGCCCGAAATCGACGAAAGAAAGAGGGAAAATCGAAGGGGAGAGAGGGAGGGAAGAGGTAGCTTCGTTTGTAAGTTAAAAATCCAGATTTTTCTATTTATAGACAGGAGATTTCATCGACGAGACATGTCACCTTGTCGACGAGTCCTTCATTAAATTCGTCGACAAGACCCTGTATTCGTCGACGAAATTCAGGCTGCCCCAGAACTTCTCTCGGTATTTTCTCGTCGATGAAGCCCTATGTTCGTCGATGAATTTTCTTATGTACTTGTCGATGAATCCTGGCAATTTCCTTGAAATTATGGTTATCCCCCAAAATGTAATGTCACCGACGAACGCAAGTCTACGGCCTCCTTCTATTTCTGTTTCTATTTTTCTCCCTCTTATTATTAAAATTATATTTTTCTTCAGGTCACTACACATGTATTCTCGTCGACGAATTTCCTGTGTTTGTTGACGTGACCCTGATTAATTTCCTATGTTATTACATTGATTATTCTAATTAGTGTTGATTTGAACAGGGAGGATAACTTAAGCTTGATGCTTTGGCCATCACCTTTTAGCCCTTTCCCAATAATGATTTTAGATTTTGGTTGATGTAGCTATAGAGCTTAATATTGGTGGAATGATTAGTTTGGATTTGAGTGATTATCATATTTAGGAAGGAAAAATGTAATAGGTTGAATTGCGGAGTTAATTGTTTACATGCATTTTGAATCCATCTCCAAGTTTATGTTGAATCTTTGTGCTTCCACCTATGAGATAAAGTTATGTGTAGCCTTGGTATTCACCATAGGACAAGTGCTCTTCCAATTAATCCACATATCCACAAACATTAACCCTTTTGTTGGGTAACTTTCAACTATTTTTTTATGCCCCTTCAACGTGTTAAGTAATTGCATTGCACCCATTTTTAGGGTTTCCTCCTCATCCAATGTGTAAGGAATTAAGTGACGACTTGTGAGGACAATTAACAACTTTTTGAGGGCCTTAACTTAAGAAGCACGCCAACTTACCTATAGAACTAGATGCATTGAAAGATTAAGACAACGAAGCTTCTTTTAAAGCTAAGTGGCTTAGTGCTGGTTCCTCCATTTTTGGTTTTGCGTCTCTTGAAAGACTTTCGACTATTTCCACCCAACATGCTACTTTCTTTGGGCATGGTGTGTTCCATAAAAGCTTGTGCAATATGCAAGTCTTATACTCTTTGTCAATGAAATTCAACTCTTACCCACAATTTCAATCCTTTAAGGACTCTAATATGTATCGGATATCTAACATCAATCCAAAGAATTATGTTATGTACTCCCTTACTATACCAATTTGCTTGGTATCTTACAACACTGGCCATTGTACTCAATATTTCAAAGTGATAATTGGGCCTTGAGCTCTCTCTTCGAGCCTACCAAACTTTCAATTACACACAATCCATTTTGAATTTCATCTTACTAGGTATTCCCCTACATCTTAGCGTCACCACTCTAGTATATTGTTATTATTGATACTTTTGCCTCCACATAGTTGGTCCTAACCATATAAAAGTATTGCTCCATATCATATAATAAGTCCTCCAAATTCTCAACATCATGGGCACCACCATATGCTTTAGGTTATGAAACTCTTATTGTTCCCTTATAAAATCAGAATTCTTGATAGCACAAAACCATTAGGTTTATATTGACCAATAAGCTCACCATCTGGATTTATAGTGATTCTGCCATACCAAGAAATTCTTCCAACAATTATTTAATGGAACCTATTATTGTTTTTGGAATCCATCTATTACATCAACATGTTTTGCAAGATGTGCCATCTCCACAACATTGTTGGCAATTTCAGCTTGCACCTCTTGCTCATCAATTCTCTTGGTATTAGTGCACAAAATTTCTCTCTTACTGTTGCTTCACACAATCTCGCAATTTGAAGGCATTCGAATCATGGAAAAAGCTCTAATACAAACTATCACAAGACGAACACTTTGTCCTTTGTGAAGGGTTGTGTGGCATTACTTATAACACACTAGCTAAATTAGTCAATCGAAAGTTTATTGTGGTTGACCACGTGAATAATCAAATGCAATTGAAGTACTTGAAGCAATAAACCAACATGAAAGTAAACAAGAGTCAACAAAAAAACTATAAGGCAACACAATTAATTTTTCACACCTTCTTAGGAAACTTGTTAGGCATTGTATGCTTAGCAAAGGATGCAAATAAGTTAAACATATTTACAATAACTAGTGAGTTTTATAATGATTGAAAACACTCACCCTCCTATAAGGAATTTTTAATGCTATTCTTATTTTGTTACTGAGAAACATCAAAGCGACCAAGGAATCATACTCACTATCTTCACTAATCTATTGTCCTACTCTAAAAATAAAACCTACTCTACTATTTTTATTTTTTATACCCATCCTATGCACTCAAGATAGCATACACAAGTATGCACAATGCCCTTAAAAAGCTTGGCTTATGCCGCATAGCATGTACGCATGCAAAAGGGAAAGGTCTTACTTGTGCATGCGTAGGACTACTAAGACATGCAATTTTATGTATGTATGCATGTGAGAGTGAAATCTTATGTGCAAATGCATGCATTTATGCAAGATCAAGGTGTTAGGTTTTAAGTGTGCATGCACACATACGAAAGTGAGGTCATACTTGCACACACAAGAGATTGATTGGATGCATTTTACGTGTGCAAATTATAGTTCGTGTTAGAGCTAAGATCCTTGGTTAGTACGGACAACTATTCTTAATGCATGCATGAGCATTACTTTTGATCATAACAATTAATTCGAACATAAAAAATTCACAGTTGGCCTAACAAGGCTTAATCTCGTTTTGATGATTAACAAATCAAGGTTACTTAACATGTCTATTTAAGTTTGAGTTTTAGGACTTAAATGTTTTTTTTAGCGTACTTGAAGAGCTTAATAGATTTGAACACTTAAAAACATGAATCATGAAGGATATAAAGCTATGTGGGACATGAAGCTCATTGAAGCAATGTATAAAGCTCAGAAGAATCTTGGAAGCTTCACAACATGAAGACTTAGGCACTTAGAAAAAAGAAGAAGATGAAAGTCTCATGATATGTCATTGGACTTAGACACCTAATTTTACACATGGAAAATATTTTCTCAAAGTCCAAATTAAGTTTTCCAATACATGAATTTAAGTTTGGAACCAAAAATATTGAAGAACAAGTGTTGCTGAAAGGATAGGCGATTGATGATGTCTCATTTAGCGACAGAGGTGCTACTGAGTTTAAAAATATGCAAACAGAATAGGCACAGACGAGCGACCTATTAGGCACAGTCGACTGACCCCATTTTGACTTTCAAAATGCGCTATTTTTAAAAGAGCATAGGCGATTGACCCCTCGAGTACAGTCGACTGATGCGTATGTTTAAACGAGTTACAACGCTGATCTTGTTTCCATATATTGCTTGATTGGTTTCCAAATTAAGGAAAAATTTGAGGGAAACTTTTTGAAACCCTAGTGCACTATTTAAACATCATATTCTCGCACATTAGGGAAACAGAAAATTCACAAGAAAGAGAACAACACACACATATTTTATAAACACTCTCTAGTTATACTGCTGCTGTGTTCTTGGTGAATGCTCATAGAAAACTGATTTGATCTTTTGAAATGCACACTCTTGAATTAGCTTTGGTGATATACTTTTGAGTTTCAACTTTTATATTGTTTATTTTAAGTATTTTTTATTCTAACGTGTACTAATATGCTCATTTGAGGAGCTTTCTCTTGTACAAGCAATTGTTGCTTTGGCTGTTTTTTTTTGACGATTCAAGGATTTTGAATTGTTGCCTAGCGAAAGGGTTGTTTTTGTTAGAGAGGCGAACTCTACCTTGAACGGAGTGAGGTTGTAACTTCACCTGGTAACGAAGTTGGGAAAGGAAATCCTCACAGCGAGTTGCTTGAGGCAAGGATGTTGGCTAATGCTGAACCTTGTAAAAATACGGTGTTCAACTTCTTATTCCCTACTCTTTTTAATTTCTACAAGATATAACTTGCATGCTTGACTATATTTTCATTATAAACTTGCTAAATATTAAAACTCATTGAATATCTAATCTTGTTGAATATCGTATTGTGCTGCAAATCTAATCTTGCTGAATATTGGATATTGTTAAATGCTGATTGATTGTGATTGAACATATATCAGTTGTATGGTTGAGTTGTTAAATTAAAAATTCAGATGAACACATACTTCTAAATTATTGAGAGACTACACTGAGTTAAAGCTTGTGTTAACTTTCAGATTAAAACTTAACGTGCTAAACATTACAAGTGATTTTACAAAAATCTTTTTTGAAAGAAAATATTATTCATTGTTAAAAATCTTATCTTAATATTGATTATATCTTTAAGGCATAAGTTGAATCAATGAATTTATTTTTCTTGAATACATTGTTGTAAATCTCCTTGACTTCAGCTAAAAATCATATTTTAAATAAGTTCTTAACTGAATGTATTAATTCTAAATTTCATATTGTAAATTCATATCTTGTTTTGATCTTTATATTCATTTACATATTCGTGCTCATATCTACAACTCCCGATTGGTATGGTAAGTTCGCTGAATAGATATATAGTTTGTGTAAATTATTTAAGTTTAGATAATCAAGGGTTAAAGTAAAAAGGAATTCAGCAAATAAAATTTAAATAACCAATTCACCCCCCTCTTGGGATTACATCCTAATTTCATACACTACTAATATTTGGTTATTAGATTCAATTTTAATAAAAGACTGGGACAAATTTGACATATAGATGAAGTATCTTGCTTATGGTCACCAAACTTTCCAATTAAGTAAAAATAATAGTAACTTACAACAAAAATACTATACACTATAGTAGCCATCCAAGCCTATGAATTATTCACAGCCTTAACCATCACTTTACAAATGAATAACACATATAAGTTGGGATAAATATGAAAATTTAAGGTAGATAGCCAATCAACCATATCCGAATTAGACTACTTAAAGCACAAATGGGGAAATTCGGTAGTCCCCAAAATGACAAAAAATTAAAATGCCATATTTACTTTTGAACAACTATACATACAAAATAAAATGGTCGTCTATGTTCCAAACCCACTCACACAATTTTGTTATTTCTCTTGCACTCTACTATTGATTATCCCAACTTTCACTTCACCTTTAGTCATCTGTTATGCGCCGCTAGTATTCTTATCAGAGTCGTAATGTTGGGAGCTCAATTACCCATTGGTTATGGTCAACAACCTTAGACTATGATGTTGCTATTGCTTATCTCCTTGTAAACCTTCTTTATTCAATTGATATTTCTCACAACTATCTCTAACAACTATTGAAGAAAATTCATTCACCTAGCAACCCTCTTCGACAAATTCTTGTATCAAAGATTTCTCGGCAGAACAAATTTGATTACCAAGTCAATCTAATAACAACCTTGCATCCATACGAGCGTATATCTTTATTTTTCAATTTTCATGTTCAAAATGTTTTTTGTGATTCCACATTGAAGTTGCGCATCTTCTACAAGTTTGTCTTCTTTTGATTTGCTACATATGATTAGTGTATTATGTTTATATTTTGACATAATTTTCAACATTAAGGATAATGTTTATTAGTTGTTCAACCATGAATATATTAAACTATCCCATTGTTTTCAATTTGACTTGCTTCCCCATCTATAGTGTTTGGGAAATGTAGTGATGGATGTAAGGTATTTGATGATATTCCTGTGAGAGGTGGATATGAAAAAATCAATGATAGTTTTGATTATAATTTTCCTAAAAAATGCAGAGTAATACTTAAATTTTATGGAGTATTAGATGGGTGTAACTATTTGGAAACAAAGCAGACAATAACATTTGGTTTTTGAGTTTTATATGCTTGACCTAAGTATTTGGAAGATTGAAAATCAACTCATGTCAAGCACACAAAAGTTAAGGTTACATAATAGCAGAAGAATAATTGAATAAGAAATTTTACCAAAAACGTCAGTGTCATATACTTTACTCAAAAAATAAAAATAAAAATATAAAGAAAAATTCAGCCACATTCTATGATATCAATCACCAACTTTATACCTTATTCCTCTTGAGCTATATCTTGGATTGTAATGGTAGGTAGAGTGTAGAATAATGCTTTTGCTATTTTGTTTATCTTAGTTGTCTTCCTTTTTTTTTTTTGTTAAATATTTATTAATCAAATATTGGAGATGTATTTGATGTTTTTCATCTTTCAAGAAGGCACATTTAGTAGCCTTTTTATACACGTTGTGTCACCATGGTCATAAAAAACCTACACCATAAAATTAGTTGCCAACATGACATTCATTTGGTTGAAGCTTTACCTATCTATGATTATATAATTGAAGTAGCACCGATCTACATTTTTTTTTTATGGTCTATTGTAGCAACATAAGCAATGAACTAATGGAAAGCTCTAGGATAAGGAAAATCTATAGTTTAACCTAGATATATGTTCATCAGTATTTTGATTTAAATTCAAAATTTTCAACTAATATTGACTTTATGCCATGACATTCAATATCCAAGTTTTGGGAGATAATACAATATTCAAAGTTAAATGCATTTGAACTCCATCGAAAAAGGAATCAAAGTTCAAGAATAGGTAACACTCTATTTAGATAAAAGATTTTGTTTAACAAAATAAAAGGAAAGAGAGGGTGGTGAGCTTACTTGAATATTAGAGTTTTTTATTCTTATATTCCTAATGTGAGGGAATATGCCAGCCTTTGGATTCTTATGTCCCTTTACTCTTTTTTCCCAACAACATAATTCTTTTCCTTTAATTTTTTGAAATAGTAATGTCCTTCACTTTTTATTAAATTATAGTGAGCATTTTAGCTTTGTAGGTAGCAAACACTTCACATTTGATTACATTTTTTTTTTACCATTTTAACATTAAATGTGATGTTGTTATTAATGTTGCAACAATTGATTGTTCGAAAACTTTGAAATGCTGAATTTGATTGGTATTTGGTTGGGATTTGGAAGTACTTTCTGTTGGAATTTGTGTATTCCCAAGAGGGGGGGGGGGTGAATTGGGTATTTAAAAATTTCTATGTAGGTTAGATCCTCAACCAGTATTTAGCAACATAGCGTCTTTCTAAGCAAATGTCAATTACCCACTAATATAAAACTAAGCAAATGATCAATACAAATATAGCAAGCTAAGTATTTCCCAAAAAAATATGTATGCAAATGTTTAAAGCAATTAAAACATTCATAGTAGTTCAAGTACTAGCATACATGTGTGGAATTGAAAGTGCAAAAATTAAATAGAGAACTGGCACAAAATATGTTATCAGGATTCGACCAATACTGCCTGCATCCCCACCTCAAGCTCACAAGCAAGAGGATTCCACTAGTTGCTCACTTACGAGTGGAGCGACACCGTTTGCAACATCTTACCATGATGGCGCACCTAGTTCTCTTGACTAGGTTTGAACCAGTCCAGTGCTCACCTAACCAAGTCTAAGCAATTCAGTACTATTCACAGGGCTAGTCTGCCTCTTCCGACAACCCGTTCGGAATACAACAGACAATCAAATAATTTTTGTGTACCAACAAATGTGCTTCTAAACTAATAAGATGATGTACAATAGTTTTCTTAATACACTCACGTATGATGGGATATTAAGCTCAAGTGAGATCTTATTTAATCAGTATAGCAACTCACAACAATATGTGTATCTATATGTATATGTGTGGGTGAATGAGACATTTGATCCAAGTTAATATATTCACAATATGAATAGTCAAAGAGTCTCTACAACCATAAGCAAATATCACAATAGTATTTTTCAAATATCAAGCCCAATGGATATTAAGATTTAAGCTTGCTAAAAATATTTTTATCAAAACACAAAGCAAGCTTATAAAACTTGCAATAAGGATGCAAGTTCTTAAGCAAATGAAGAGTTTTCCCAAGATATATTTATGAATGAAATACAATGGGAAAACTTTAGCTAACTCTCAAAAGACAATATCAAACAATGCAAGTTTGAGAGAGTTGTTAGCTTGCAAAATGAATGTGAAGAACAAAATGATCTCTCTCAAAAATATGTAATTAAATGAGTATGAGAAAAAGATTTTAGCAATATGCTTGTAAAAGGTGGGAGTATGAAAGATTTAGCTGAATAAAATTTTTAGAGAAAAAAATGCTAATCGATATGCTAATCTCACACTAATCTTAGCAAATGAGGAGGTATATATAATTTTTGTCAAAAATATAACCGTTGGGGTCATCAAAGGCATTTTGGGATTTGTTCAATCATGTTTAATAAAAATTAACCTTGTTTAACTGTGGTAAAAGTTTTGCCAACTTGAGAGGTTCAGTCGACCATGGTCAAGGTTTGGTCGACCACTTTTATAAGTTCGGTTGACCGTGGCAATCTTAAATTACAGCTTTGTTCGACCGTCTTAGGGTGATTTTGAACCTTTCATTGGTCCGGTCAACCAAGACAAAGGTCTGTCAGCTACTCATTTAGGTTCGGTCGACCCAAGCTAATTTGAACTACACATTTGGTCGACCAAGTTGTTAGGGAGTCAGACACCTTTTTATTTGGTTGACCTAGGATGATACGTTCAAAACAAAATGGTCGATCGAGCGAAGTTAACATGTTGACTTCTGGCTGGTTCGTTTGATCGAGGCATTTATACTGCCAAGAGTTCAGTCGACCGAGACCATTGGTTTTGTTCTTTTAAGTCCTATTTTGGTCTCTATGCTTCATCAACCTAGTTTGAATAAGCATAAGGCATTTAAGTTATATGGGTGATGGTTCCTATGGTCATTCTAAGGCCTCTTGAGCATATACACCCCATCATGCATAATGTGCAAATATTACAGACCATTATTATAGAGCAACAAATTATAAACTAAATGCAATACAACAAAATGTCTTCTTCTTGATCTCTTGCTCTTCACTTCATGGAGTACGCCAGGTGTATGTGTATTAAGATTTGTCTTGGCCTCCATTTTCCCTGTCCCTTATGTGTGATCTCAAAGATGGACCTGTTCACATGCTAAATACACATATAAGTTCACTATGTTTTGTTTGCATCAAAACAGAGATCAGACTCAAAAATTCAACACTTTCTACATCTCATAACCTTGATACAGTAAATTACTATATAGTAATAAAAAACTATTCTCTAATAATTGATTACAAATAATGAAAATATCAAATATCAATATTATTACACATGACTGGCCACCTAGACATTGAATTTGTGTTTGTGAGAGAATAAATTTTGATTTCTTTATTTATGAAAATTTATTAGTACCTTGTGATGTGAATGGTGTAATACCAAGAGGGGGTGAATTGAAAATTTTAAACTATTCTTAGGTCAATTACATCCTAATTCTAGACCACAAATAGTATATCACAACCTAGGGTCTTTCTAAACAAACTCAATTCCCCAAATAATTAAAGCATGTGTGTAAAACAATTTACACAATAAATAATCAAACATGCATGTGCGGAAAATAAATAGTGTAGGGAAAAAGAGAATGACACAGTTATTGTTATCGAAGTTTGTCCAATTTTGCCTACATCCCCACCTCAAGCCTTAGCTCAAGGATTCCACTATTTACTTACTTAACCTGGTGAAGCAACACCGTTTACAATACTCCTTATGAGGTGGAGTCTCCTCGGCTCACTTACGAGCGAAGTAAAATCATTTCTCCTTACAAGCGGAGTCGCGTTAGCTCAATTCATTAGGCTGAGCCAAATTGGTTTCTCCTTATGAGGCGGAGTCTCCTCAGTTCACTTACTTTGCGGAACCAAACTAGTTCTCCTTACAAGGTAGAGTCTCCTCAGCTCACCTAACTGGGTTAGAGCCAAACCAGTACACCTTACAAGACAGTGTATTCCTCTTCGGGGCACGCCTGGAATACAAAGATATGAAATTTTGTGTACAAACAAAATGCTTCTACAAAAGCAAAGATGTACAAATTGAAGCTCTAAAATGCACTCTCAAAAGATATAAGTTTAAGCTTAGTAAAGTATGTGTTTTTCACAATATAATTTTGCAATCTTTGAAAAATACATGTATAATAAAATACTTCAAAGATTGAAACCCAATAAATATTTCTCCAAAATATTTTTCAATGAAAAGTGTAGGAGAACCTAGGGTTTTTCTTTCAAAAGTTTTTGCCCAAACAATAGTAAATGATCTTTGATGAAATATAAAATAAGAAAATATATGTTTTTTCAAAGATCTTGAAATCCCATGTGCTTTCTTCTAAAAATAATATTAAAAAATATTTGTTCAAGAAAGTTAGGGTTTTAGCTCAAGAAGATTTTTGCAAACAAACACAAATGATCCTTTTGGTCTTACAATAGATGTGCACAAAGATCCACAAGTTATATGAAGTTTCCCTAAAAAATATTTATCAAGAAAAAATATGTGGGAGAAACTATATACTTACTCTCAAGAATGATTTTCAAAATAAAGCATGAGTGAGAGTAAATGCTTTCAAATGCTAAGAAATATGCCCACTAGAATGATCCTTCAACAATCTTCTAGAGCAATGAATTTGCTAAAAAAAAATGTGAGAAATAGATAATGCTCCCTTTCAAAAGGTTTTTTCAAGGAAAAAGGGAAAGAGAGTAACAATTTAAGCACAAAATATTTGGGAGAATTTTTGGGCTAATCTTGTTGCTAATTCTGCTTATGAAAGGGTAATATATAGAGTTTCTAAAAATATGACCGTTTGGGGATACGAAGGGTATTTTAAGTTTGTTGAATTAAAAACTAAACACGTTTTAGCGCTGAAAAAATGGGCAACCCGAGAGGGTCGGTCGATTGACGACTTCGTCAATTGGCTGACTTAGGCTAAAAATTCAAATTTCTTAAGGGCTCGATCAACTGAGAAAGGGACTGGTCGGCTGACCTTGGGCGATTTCCCAACCCTTCGATACTCAGTTGGCTATCTTGATGAATGGTTGGCTAGGCTCTAATGGTCGGTCGACTGAGGCCAAAAAAATGCCTAAGATGATTAGTCGATTGAGCTTTTGTAATTCTTTGATTTTTGGCTGAATGCATGGTCGATCGACTGAGCTCGTTTGGACTAGTAAGGGTTGGTCGACCAAGGTCTTTGAACATCTAAGTTTTTCCCCTGATTTTGACCTTAAAGCTATTCCATAAACCCTTGCATGATTTTAGCTTTTATGAAAATGATTTTTTATTAAAGTTTAGGTGCCTTAAAGTCAGTCTATGGTCATTCTAAGCTTTCAATCACATCATGTAAGTCATGCATAAGTCATGCATTATTACAGTCCAAAACTTAAATGCTTTTACAAATTAAAATAAACATATGTCTTCTTTCTTCTTTGCTCTTATGATTCTTCATGGAATACGCAGTGCAATATTAGCTTTAAGTTCCTCCATGGCTTCCATTTATCTTTCCCTTATGTGTGCACTGAATTATAAACATGTTCAAACACTAAATACATACATAAGATACTTATACTTTGTTAGCATCAAAACAGGGATCAGACTCGAAAAGGCAACACCTTGGTGGTGGTATTTTGTCCTTATTAATCTAATATCTATCTCATGACATATATATATATATATATGTGTGTGTGTGTGTGTGTGTGTGTGTGTGTGTGTGTGTGTGTGTGTGTGTGTGTGTGTGTGTGTGTATTTATATAGTTCTAGATGATAAATATTACTCCATATGTGTTCTTGACAAGCATGTTTCTTATGTCATAACATTTAAATACAATTACTTACTCTCACAAGCAAAAAAATAAAGCCAAAAAGGGGTTATTTAACAATTAATATTATCTTGATGCTCAAGCATAAACAAAAACAACTCATTCTCACCATAGAATTTCTTGAACTTGTAAGAGTAGAGTTTGAAATAGTCCACCCTTAATTCACATTGGTCTATGTTTATCTCAAAATATTTAAGGCGAGATTTGATCTTGTTTATTGAAGTAAAAAATAAGTTTAGTGAATCACTTTGAAAAGAATGCTAAGCTTGTAAGGTTGCTAACCTATTTTCACACCATTTTAGAGGGTTTTAGTGAGTTTTACTTACCATTGAACTTGATTACTATTAGATATCTTAATTTTAGTCTTTTTCATTTATTTAGTTTTCAAATTTATCAATTTCTTAATAGACTTACCATTAGGCTTGTAAATATTAATAGAATTTTTCCTACTTTACTATTATTTTTTTCTACTCCAATATATAATTTATATCCTCTATTGATTTTTTTAATGTATAATTAAGAAAAACATTTAATAAAATACAATACTCTCACAAATACATTCATTTATATTAAACTTCTTGTAAAAGTATAAATGCTAGAATTTGATAGTCATAAACAATACTCTCACAAATACATTCATTTACATTCTAATTCCTATAGTATCCCTTTGGTAGCTAGAACAATTGTGTGGTCCTTCAATTCTCCATTCGGTTGTATTACTTTTCTCATCTCATCTCTCTCTCTCTCTCTCTCTCTCTCTCTCTCTCTCTCTCTCTCTCTCTCCCCCTCTCCCTCCCTCTCCGTCAACCATGTTTTCTTCCCTATAGAGCACATTCATTCAAATGGCAAGGAAAAAACTCTTTAATCTTTCCCTCTTCAAATTTAGGCTAAAAGAGCTATTGAGGAATGCTGCACTCCATGACAAAAACCAAGGAACCAAAGCACAGCTGAAATCACGTAAACTTTCCTAAAGAGAAAAACCAGCAGATCATTTCTAATTTGGAAAGGAGCGTACTGATTGATTTTCTTTTGATTGCATGTTCCCTAGTTCTTTGTATAAATAGGGAGTTGTACTGAGATTGAACACACGCCAATAACAACTCTTTCTTTACTATATTTTATTCTTTATTTTCCTCTCGCTTCCTTTTGCTCTAGTTTTATCATAGTATCAGAGCAAATCGATCCTTAAGAGGTACAATTCTTGTTTGAGGATAATTATCCTCAAGTTCCATCCCTGTGTCTTTGAATACCATAAAGTAGAGCTTGTGTGTTTTTTCTTTTAATCTTCTGTCACATCAACGTTATTGTCAAACGTTGAGTGTGAGTTTTATTTTTCAAAATTCTGCTGCTCTTGATTGTGGGATTATTCTGATGCTATTTCTTTTTCACTTGGTTCGATCAACCTGTTCAATTTGATTTTTATTTTTCTGGGCATTTTATCAAACAGTTAAGGTGCATAACCTACACATTCTTTTTTTGTTCAAAGGTTGAAGAAGATTAGATTTGGGTTATTTTCTTGGGCTTCACACTATATAATTTCAAGGGAGATTGCACAGGCCCAATCCAAAGTAGTTTTTTAAGGCTGCATTCTCTTTCACTTCACAGATTCTGATTTGAAGCCTAGACTCATGCCCCAAATCAAACTCGTGTCATAGATCCAATCCAGACCCTGTCTATATTTAAAAAAAAAGGTTTACCTCTTATGGCTAAAAAGGCAACCTATAAAACCTTAATAATTCAACAAAAAAAAAATGAACACAAGATATCTTTGGCTTGGCTAACACACCTTAGCCGTATAGTTTTCCATTATATTTATAGCTGCACAATTGAACTGTCAAGCGTATAATAAGGAAACAAATATGAGCAAAATAAGGAAACAATCAAATACACATTTGTAGGAGAAAATCACGCTAATAGTTATGAGCAAAATAAGGAAACAATCAAATGCACATTTGTAGGAGAAAATCACGCTAACAGCTGGATCGTTTTGAATTAGTAACAAAATGGATGGAGTGAGGAATTGGTGCAGATGCTCCTGGATTTTCCGCTGAAGTTTCTAATAGTCTAACACCCCCCCTCGAATTAATGGGGTTTTGACAAACCATTAATTTGCTTTTAAAATATTGAAAACCTTGTGCAGTTTGGCCTTTGGTGAAGACACCCGCTATTTGATCCATGGTTGAGATATGTTGGACTTTAATATCATTGTTGCATACTTTCTCCCGAATAAAATGATAGTCAATCTCTACATGCTTCGTTCGTGCATGGAACACCATATTTGAAGTGAGTGCAATTGCCCTAATGTTATCACACCATATAGTTGGTATGTGGACTAGGCCAATAGCCAATTCTTTGAAAAGCATTTTGAGCTAGTATACTTCAGCTGTAGCGAGTGCCACTGAACGATACTCGGCTTCGGTACTCGAACGAGAGACTACGTTTTGTTTCTTGGAGGTCCAAGAAACCAGGTTTCTACCTAGAAAAATGCCATAGCCGCTAGTAGACCTTCTATCATCTAGATTGCCTACGCAATCCGAGTTGCAATAGGTATGTAATTGTAGAGGAGATTGTGTGTAGAACAGTCCATGGTTTACAGTGCCCTTTAAGTAGTGAAGAACACGCTTCATAGCCTGCCAGTGTGGAGTTCTTGGCTGATGCATATACTGACATAGCTAGTTAACAACATAAGAAATATCGGGACGTGTTATTGTGCAGTATTGGAGTGCCCCAATGATTTGTCGATAAGTAGAAGGATCAGATATTATTTCTGCTTCTGTATTGGACAGTTTGGTAGTTGTTACCGTAGGCGATGCAAGTGGCTTGGCACCAACCATTTGAGTTTGGTCTAAGACATCACAAATGTACTTGGTTTGATGTAAATGCAGTCCTTGTGAACTCCTATCAGCCTCCACGCCTAAAAAATAAGATAGAGAACCAAGATCCTTGACATGAAAAATACTCTGCAGATGTCGAATGAGTTTGGTAATTTCTGAGGCGTCAGATCCTGTTACCAAAATATCATCTACATATATTAAGACAAAAATTCTGACATTATCAGTACGTAGAGTAAATAGAGAATAGTCATTGACAGATTCTTGGAAACCAAGCTCAATAAGTTGCTGTGATAATCGTCGAAACCAAGCTCTTGGGGCTTGTTTAAGACCATAAAAAGACTTGTGTAATTTGCAAACATAGTTTGGTTTGGTTTCATCAACAAAACCTCTTGGCTATTCCATAAACACCTCTTCATCTAGAAATCCATGTAGAAATGCATTCGACACATCCAATTGTCGGATGGGCCAATGAAAATGAATGGCAATAGCCAAAACTAGTCGAATAGTAGTTGGCTTAATGACGGGTGAAAAAGTTTCGTGGTAGTCTACACCACTCTTTTGATCATACCCTTTGGCCACCTGTCTGACCTTAAAATGTTCAATACTGCCATCTGGTCTCCTCTTAATTTTGTATACCCATTTGTTCCTGACAATGTGTTTATCAAGTGGGCGAGGACATAGAGACCAAGTCCCATTTTCCATCAATGCATCAGATGCTCTTCCCATTGCAGCACGCCATTGTGGATCTGAAACTGCTTGAGTGTAGGATGTTGGTTCAGGAGTATCCAAGATTGCAGAAAAAGCTTGCAAAGGATGTCGGGTATTATAGAATAATTTGTAATCAGGAAATGATTTTGGTGTCGAGAGTGACTTGTTTTGGAATGGGTTTGAATTTGAGTGAAGGTAGGTTGGACAATTGGATTGTTGGAGATATTAATGGTCTCTTGTGGCACCTATGGAGAAGGAGATATTGGTGGAATGGCAATTTCTGGTTCAATGGGATTGTGAAAATTTAAAGTGGTAGGAGGAGGGAAATAGTCAGTGGTTGCAGGAGGTGGAGATAGTGGGGCAGAGTTGGATGCCGCAAGAATTGGCATTTGAACTAAAGGGGGAGAAGGATCATTTGGAGATGACACAACTATAGAAATGTTAGATAATAAATTACTAGATAGAACTGGACTAGGAATTATCAGTGGTTCACCTGCAGCAGGATTTGTTCTTCGAGGTGTGTTGAACTTGGCTAGTTTCTTAGCTGGGAAAGATTTCTCATCAAAGATTACATGTCGTGAGATGTATACCCATTTAGTATCTAAGTCAAGACACCTATATCCTTTTTGATAGTTGGAATAGCCCAGGAAGAGACAATTTTTACTTCAGAATGCTGGCTTATGGTTGTTATATGGCCGATGGAGTGGATAGCAAGCGCATCCAAAAACACGTAAGTCCATATAAGTTGGCTCAGTTTTATGAAGTAAAAAATAAGGTGTCATAATAAGAACACTGAAGTGAGGAACGCATCAACCCAATATTTGGGGGACAAACTTGATTGTGCTAAAAGTGTTAATCCCATTTCTTAGATGTGTCTATGTTTCTGCTCAGTAAATCCATTTTGTTGAGAAGTGTGTGGGCAAGTCAGCCTATGGAATAATCCTTGTGCAGTCAAAAAAATTTAAAATTGGTTGGAGGTAAACTCTCCACCATTATCTGTTTGTATTTGCTTTATTGATGTTGAGAAAAAAATTTCTGCAATGGTTTTAAAATTAACAAAAGTTGCAAATACATCAAATTTTCTGTGCAAAGGATATAGCCAAGAATATCTCGAATAATCATCAATAAACAAAACATGGTAGGAACAACCACCAGTTGATTAGATAGGGGAAACCCATACATCAGAGTGGATTAAAGCAAGAGGAATAGAAGATTGAGGACTAAACTCTGGAAAAGGTAGTTGCTTAGCTTTGCCAAGTTAACCAGCAGAGCAAAACTCTATTTTATTTGAAGAACCTTTGACAGAGAGTTCATTTGAATGAAACAAACTATCTAAAATGACACTGGAGGGATGTCCTAGTCTTGAGTGCCAAGTGTCTGCATTAGCTCGAACTCCTATAGTTGTTGAAAGGCATGTGAAGCTTCTTATAGAAGTCTTGCACCCAGCTAGTGGATATAGGCCATTTTCAACCACACCTTGAAGTAGAATTCTGCCTATCAGGTTCTTCTTCACGATAAAATCATTAGAAGTTAAGATAAAGTAACAATTATTATCTAAACAAAATTGATTGATAGAGATAAGATTGGTAGCTGATTGTGGGCAATGGAGAATTTTTTTTAGATGAAAATTGGATTGGCCTAAGTTAAAAGTGGTAGAACCAGCATTTAGAACTTGTAGACCTGAACCATTTCTGACAGTTACAGTTTCTATTCACGAAAGGGCTGCTGATGAGTGAGATTAGTTGCATCTGATGTAATATGAGCATTAGCACCGCTATCCATGTACCAAACTTGATGATCAAATGCGGCAGTACTCTCAGCCACCATTGCTGCGAGATCTTGAGGAGGAAACCGACCCTGATATGAATAATCAAAACACTGAAAACAATCAATAGCAGTATGCCTAGATTTACCACAAAGTTGACAAATCGGACGGTTGTTAGGGAGTTGTGGAGGAGTAGATCTGGTCTGCTGGCTTGGCCAGGAAGCTGCACTCTGCATCTTGGTGGGAGGGAGCGGAGGTCCTTTCTTTTTCACATAGGTAGGCGGCTTAGATTTGTTTGCAGCAAATGCAAAGTGACTACTATACGTGCCATGAACAGAGTGAATGACATCCAGAAGATTTTCATAGCCCAGCAATTCGACTTGAAAGTCTTCGAATGTGAAGTTAGTTTCACGAGATGCAAATTAAAAGAGGTGACAAACGGTGTGTAGGATGATTGCAGGCCACCAAGAAGAAAGGAGATCAAGTCTTGATCGTCAACAAGCTTACCAGCTAATGCCAAATGATCTGCAAAACTTTTGGCATTTTCAAGATACTCGGAACAGATTTGGTACCTTGAGTCAATGTTTGAAGTTGACATTTAAGATGGGAAATTCGGGAACATGATTAAGAAGAAAATGAGTATGCAGGGCAGTCCAGACTTGCTTAGACATTTCCAATCCATAAACAGTGGAAACAAGTTTTTCTGAAAGAGATGCAAGTATCCATCCAAGGAGACAAACATATTTCTTCTGCTAAACAACATAGGCATGATTCAATGAACCAGAGGTAAGATTTTTTGGAGGATAGGCTTCAGTACCATCAATGAAGCCAACTAAGTCGTGTCCTCAGAGAAGATTAAGGAACTACATTTTCCATGCCAAATAATTGTGGGAGCCGTCTAGTTTAATAGAAATAGTGGTGGTAGCATTGGTGTTGGCCATTTGGATGATGCGAAAGCTGTAGAAGGATCGTTTGAAAAGCGTGAGCTTATAGAGGTTAGGCTGACACCATGTAAAACCTTAATAATTCAACAGAAAAAAATGAACACAAGATATCTTTGGCTTGGCTAACACACCTTAGCCGTATAGTTTTCCATTATATTTATAGCTGTACAATTGAACTGTCAAGCGTATAATAAGGAAACAAATATGAGAAAAATAAGGAAACAATCAAATACACATTTGTAGGAGAAAATCACGCTAATAGTTATGAGCAAAATAAGGAAACAATCAAATGCACATTTGTACGAGAAAATCATGCTAACAGTTGAATCATTTTGAATTAGTAACAGAATGGATGGAGTGAGGAATTGGTGTAGATGCTCCTGGTTTTTCTGCTGAAGTTTCTGATAGTCTAACAAAACCAAGGTATAAAAATATGATGATCCCAATCATCACTTATGCCTCCAACAATTAGATAACCCTGGACCAATTTTGGTTTCTCCACTGCTCAAAGAGGACAATTTTCCACATGGAGTCGTGCGGTGATTCTCACACTTCAAGCAAAGAACAAAATTTGCTTCATTGATGGCAAGCTACCTCCACCATCTTCCAAATCCTTAGAATACTCACAATGGAGACAATGCAATGTTATGGTAATTTCTTGACTTCTCAATTCCATTTCGAAAGAGATTTCTAGTAGTGTGATCTATTGTAAAATTGCCCATGTCATGTGATGACCCCAAAAATATATATACAAGTATAGTATAATAATGATAATAAAATAATAAGTATAGTCATTAATTTAGTATCAATATGAATGTGTTTCTCTATTAGGATCTTTGATTTCATGTTTGATGCCTAAGAAAGACCTTATCTAAGCGTGTGCTCAGAGACCATTGCGGTTTAATCGCTCCCTGGAGGTTGGCCTGGTCAAAGTGAAATTTCATAAGATAAACAGAGTAATCGAAATTAGTGTACATATATAAGTACATATATATAAAATAATATTTTTAACTGACATACATTTTTATTTATTTATTATTATTATTTTAATGGTAAAAGAGGGTGGCACCTCCTAACTTTATTAGAAAACCCCTCACGTATGGCAGAGGAATACCGTGGTTCCAATCTTGAGACTTCGGGACAACAAAATCAAGCTCCAAGACCCTAAAACTAACTTAACCAACATAATCAAAACCAATAAACCAAAGACCTGCAACCAAACAAAAAACTAAGAACTAAACAACTATAACTAGAAAACAAATAAAACTCCGGAAGATAACACAAAACATCATGAGCGCAAAGAAGGATATCCCAAAAAATCCAATTGAATCATTCCCTTGACTTGCTGAGAAAGATCATCCTGTCAATTATATGATCGAGAAATACCAGATTCACTTAGTTTGACAAAGAAATCTGTACTTTTATTTGCCTCATAAACATGCTCCACTTTGAACTGTATGCCTCTCAATGCTAGCATAAGCTCTTCCCACAATTCCCATAAGTTCCAAACCAAGCACTTCCCAAAATTTATCCACTAAACCACCAAAGTAGAGTCACATGCAATCTCCACTTGATCAAATCCGAGATCTTTGCACAAATTAATCCCTAAAATAATCGCCTTCAATTCAGCTATGTTATTTGTTCCATAACCCAATAATGAGGAAAAAGCTACTTTAAATAAGCCTTTTTCATCCCTTATCATGCCTCTACCACCACAATTACCTAGGTTACCTCGAAAGCTCCCATCCACATTCAACTTAACCCAACCTCTCCCAAGTATACACCATCTGACTACACGAGGAAGCTGAACCCCCACCCTTTTTTACTTGAATATCCAAGGCACAAAGGACTGCAATATCCGTGCAAGAAGCAGGTGCACATTTATTTAACTTGTCTAAAATAGATCTCAGCCAATATTTAATATCAAGCCACACATTTCTCACTGAATCATGAATTGATTCCATCCTGGCTCTACATCGACGAGTACAGAGTCTCCAAATGATGAGACTAGGTATGAGCCCTACCAAAATGCCTAACTGTGGGGCCCATCTTGTACAACTAAACCAGACATTAACTCTGCCTTTCCAAGTACTCGTTGCCATACAACTAACACCCAACGCCACTGCTGCTTGTTTCCAAACCTTATGAGCAAAAGATTCGGTGCAAAACACATGGTCTAGAGATTCAATCTTGGCATTTGAACAACAATCACATCGAGAGGCCATCTGAACACCTACTTCTTTAGTATGAGTATCATCAGAAGACAAGTGAACCAAGACTTCCACATATAAATTGACACCCTTTTTGGCAACATAAGATGCTAGATCCATTTTGCAACTGAGAATTCCTCTTTATGCTCCCTTATAATTTCCCAAGCACTTGTTGTGGTGAATTTCCCATCTGTTGAAGGTTCCCAAATTATTGTATCTGGACCCTCCTTGCAAAAAATAGCAGAGTTCATTACATCCTCAGTTTGAACTTCACCCTATAGATCCACTAATAAATCAACATTCCACCCATCTTTCTCCCAACAATCTTGAGTTCGCAGTTTATAATTACTGATTTCCTCAACCTTAGCACAAAGGGGATCGGAGGCTAACCATCGATCAAACTAGAAAGAAGCCGACACTTCTTTAATTTGAACACGGACATGAAAACTTCAGGAATCACACGAACAATCGATCTCCAAAATCTGGTTCCTTTATCTAGTTTCATTTCTCTCAAGTGGTGTTTCTTATACAAATACTTGGCTTTAAAGAATTGAGTCCACAGATTATCAATAGTTAACAATCTCCACGAAAACTTCATGTGTAATGTTTTTTTTACCTCCTCCAAATCCCTAATACCTTAACCACCCTCACAAACATGCTTACATATATTAGACCAGGACCATCAATTCCTTTTCCTTTTGTCATTTACCATTGTGACCATTACACCAAGACATGTTGCTGCCAGTACCATTAAAATTCATAAAACCATAGTTGTCCAAGCAAGTATTAAATTCCTCCATAGCTGATGAAGGTCTCATATGACCACCAATACGTTCCGAATCTGAACGGATGATATTAAAATCTCCCACTACAAACCAAGGGAAATCATCCCTCTTTACAAACTCCAAATCATTCTAGAGTTCCCGATGATCTGTTTGATGATATTTAGTATAAACAAATGAAGCCAAGAAAAACTGATCCACAGAACTAAAAATACCCAAAATAACTTAATAAGACATATGTTGTAACTCAAAGTGCACTTCCTCTTCCCAAAACATCCAAATTTTACCCCTCACTAAAGCATTCGCACAAAAATTTAGAAAATTTAGAAAGTCAGCCCATTGCGACATTAGATTTTCATCAGAAAATGGCTCTGAAAGAACCAAAATAGAAAGCGGAAATTTCATCATTAACTTATGTAAATGATTTTTTGACATGCCTAAACCTCGCACGTTCCTTACTAGAATTGTATTAATCATAAATCAAGTTTCTTTGGATGGGTAATAATCCATTAGGACTTCTTCTCACTTTGCCCATTAATGTCCTTCAACTTAACAAGCGGGAAATGTAGATCATCATCCGAACAAAAGCCTTTTTCCAATGGGAGTTTCTCTAAAGTATTTGTATCCACCTCACTATCCAATTCACAATTATGTGGGACACACCTGGCCATGAAAGTATACTTTTGTTCCAAAATTTCTGTAACCATATTACTAGACGTCATCAACTGATCACACACTACTATACCATCTTCCACTATCAGAATATCAGCGTCAGGAGCACCCAAGACTGTTTCAACAATCTCCTCCCTCTGCATAATCTCATACTGATTTGTATTTCACTGTAAAGTCTCCACTTCAGGCCTCGGGTCTTCAGGAGCAAACTCCCCCTCTTCCATCTCACTTTGCGGAACTTTCTTAACCACTGGCAAAATTTGTGATGTCATTGCACCCTCTTGAGCCTGAGCCCCCTCTAAAGGTTCTTCAACAATGCATGGATCTATCAATTCTCTCTGAATTTCCTTCCCTTTATCCAAATTCTTCACACGCCAAACTTCTTGTCGATTTTCTTGTCTACCATTTTCCATATCCTTTCTTCTATCCCCAATTTTTTGTTTCCTTTCACCCCCTCGGCATACCACCTTTGAATACCACTTGTCTATGACATTTCTCACAATAAAATCCTTGTTTTTCATATCTCACTTCCTACCAAATTTTTTGATTTGTAGAAACAACAATCGGGAAAACATCCACCTAATCTGCCAATAAATCCACCTCCATGCACATTCTCGCACCCGTAGCGCTAGTTTGATTAAGTGTAGCATTGTCAATTCCCAGGTATCGACCAAACCTCGTGGCTAGAATTTGTAAACAATCAGGCCTGTGCATGTGCATCAGAAGACCAGGGAGAAATAACCATTGAGGGGCCAAGGATGGTTCATGCTTCAGGTTGAAATCCTTTGTCCATTGAAAAAGACGAAAAGGAAATCTAGCCAAAATCCTTCCATCACGGGACCATCCATGAAGAAAATCTCGTTCATTATTCATATGAACCAGTACGTGAAAATTATCCATCAAACTAATAGAAGGAATCTCCAAAAGGCCCCACGATTTTATGATATTCAAACAGATAACGTCAATGGATGGTCTAGAGAGCAAAAATTACAAAACCAACACAAATCGAAAATCTTCTGCCACTTTGTTCATCTCAGCCTCAAAGAATATAAAACCAATATCTCCATCTACATCAACTGGATATCTCATAACTTGTTTAAAAGAGGAAGACAGCGGGTTAACAGCATGAGAATGTGTTACTACATGGGCATACGATAAAGTTCTTGAACCGCCTCTCGAAAGAGGTCCCATTGGTGGACGATCCCCTAGAGGGCTGGTAGGCATTGCCATTGACTCCTAGATAGTAGGCATCTTACTTCAACGAAAATTTAAGAGAGACATACCTGATTAAAAAATTTTCTAAGTACCGGTAGAAAAAAGCTTGCCACAAGTGGGCAACTGTAGTTGCAGTTGGTGACTCTTCTCTTTGACAAAACGCGCACATATGGAGGAGGTTTGGGGATTTCTCCTCTGCAGATCCCGAAAATGGAACCATCTGACTCTCCTCTACTAAACCCCGAAAGACACCCAGTCGAAAGGCTGGGGGTCCTGAAACTTACCGTCGTCCAGCCACCGTCTTCACGAGCAACCTCCTCTGCAAGTTGAAGGTGGCAGACTTGGTGAGGCTGGTGGAGGGCAGCGGCGAATAGGAGAGGAGGAGGGGGCTAAGGGAGGCATTTCAGCAAAAAGTTCTTGGAGGTAGCGAACCTGGTAAGGCTGGTGGAGGGCAGCGGCGAAGAGGAGAGGAGAAGGGGGCTGAGGGAGGTGGCAACTCTACAAATTCTAGAAGACGACATAGACCGCAGTCCGTCTGAGTCTCCTCTGCAAAAACCCCGAACATCACCGAGTCGTCGTCTTTGTTGCACCGTGGGTTGCAGTCGGTGACGGAGATGGCGACCAAACCCTAGACTTGTTTTCTACCCCTTGAGTAGTACAACTTGCCCAAGCCTCGTTGAAAGCGTCGTCTTATCTCTTCACGAAGTTCACTCACGAGATAAGACATATGTTGTAACTGACATACATTGTAGAAATATATGATAAAATAATAATAATATAGGTATCCTTGTATACACTTTATAAATTTCACAATAAAGGTGGTCATCCCATACATCACTATACACATTCGCACCTGCATGTAAATATATAATTATTATATAATACATTAAACTGCCTTATGTTCTTTCCCACATCCAACGCATATGGGGCTCATGAACCTATGTGGGGCCTATTGGACTTGTATGGGGCTCACATGGGTCTCAAAGTTATGAGAGGCCCACATGAGTCTCGAAGTTGTGTGGGCCAACATGATGTCATGGATTTGAACTTGCTTATTCTTTCATCATAAATAATAAGATATAATTTATTAATGATAAAAAATTAATAACAATAATATAATTTATTAAAAATAATAATAATTATATAATAATAATAATAATTGGAAGGGGACAAAACCCTTTCCTATCACCCACTCATTTTTCTCTCTCCCCCTCTTTCTTTCTTCTTTCTTTCTTTTCTTCTTTCTTTCTTCTTTTCTTCTTTCCTTCTCCCTATAGCCCCCACCCCTTTCCTTATATTATTTTCTCTCTTCTCTCTCTCACCTTCTCCCTTCTCCTATAGCGACCAAAATCAACACCCCTCATTATTTATGTTTCTCTCTCTCTCTCTCTCTCTCTCTCTCTCTCTCTCTCTCCTTTTTCTTTCTTTCCCATTCTTTTCCTCTCACATGCCCCACTCCCCTCCAATTAATTTCCCCATCCCCATTAAATGTTTGACTTCTCCTACTTAATTTCGCACAACCCCCCATTGGCAATCTTGTAGTCCCCCCCTCACCAGAAAATCCAATTTCAAAATTGGTCCCTCCTCACTACCTATAAATAGATAAGTGCTCTCTATTGAAATCTCACACTTTTAGGTGAAAAAAATTTATATTTCTTGAAAAAGAGAAGGAAAAGTGAGTGAAAGAATTAGTGGTAGAAAGAGAATTTTTACACGTAAAATTCTCACTCTTCTACTTTTTCTAATCTCATTTTAAGAGTTAAAAGTTTGTTGTAACTATTTCACAAGGTTAAATCAAAGTAAGTAAATTTGATCATGTTAGAATTTTATTAAATTTTACCCGAATTTATTTTTACATATATTTAAATATATCAATTTTATTTTTATCATACTTGTATTTATATTTAGGTTTAGAAATTTTCTAATCCCCTCAGGCAATTTACAAAATTATTATTTTCTATTAAAAAAATAATTTTAACACGAAAATCGTGTGACATGAGCTTGTTAAATTACGTTGCATGTTTTGCAAAACAATTAAGTTGTGGTAAAATTTTTATAATATTGTTCATTTTATTGCATAAATTATACATTAAATTTTATGATGTTGTTCAAAGTATATATACAATCTTTTAATAATATTGTTCATTTTATTATATAATTATATATACAATTTTTATGATGTTGTTTTAAATGCATAAAGTATATATACAAGGATATTTTTTTTAGTAAATTTGTTGGTATCAGAACAAAGAGACAAATGAGTCTTCGATAGCCCAAATTCTCGCGACTTTAGCCCAATGGCTTACTAGTTTGGCAAATGAGTCTTTGGTAGCCACTTAAGTGAGTGCTTCGATATGTACAAATTATAGAATAGTATGTTTTAAAAACCCTTATGGCTAAAAAGTTTAAAGTTACAAATGTTTAGTACCGTAACTTAAATTTTAAGGGGATCAGAGTGCACTCACACTGTTTACAGAGTGTTTTTATATGACAGTGGATTTCTCCTAAGTGCACACCTGGGTCGGACCAGGACTTAGTAGGAAAAATCTCACTTCCAGTTTACAATTTGATTTAGTTTGGTCAGCCAACCAGCTAAATCCAGTCTTCAGACCACCTAATCTTATCATAGGGGTAAACATGACTTACAGTTAACAGACTTAAGAGAGATTTGTATTATGTACATATACTTATGTGAACAGGACCATTTTTAGGCCTAAATGATGATTTGAAGGAAAAACATAAAGGAAAGTGTATATATATATATATAAGTATTATAGTTACAATTTTAAAGTTCATAAGTTTAGTTTAATAGTTACAGTGTATAATTATAAAATTTTACTATTATAGTTGATAGTAAAAGTTTTATGCAATAATTTTTAAATTTAACCTTAATTAACCACGGTAAAAATAGGCCAACCCGAGAGATTTGGTCGCCCAAGCCATAGGGTCGGTTGCCCGAACACACACAGAATTAAAAGTACATTTTGCACATTCGGTTTCCCATTAAAATGTTTGGTTGGTTGAGTCAAAGGCGATTTCTGAACTACTCAAGGTTCAGTTGCCTGGTCCTAAGTTTGGTTTATTGAACTTGAGGATTCCGTCGCTCGAGGTTAATTTGAACGTGAAGTTCGGGTGCCTAGGGAAGGTGGAAAAGTCAGTATTATATGCTCGGTTGACCGATGACACTCAGTTCAATTTGGTTCGGTCACACGAACCAAGTCAACCTTCTGACTTTTCAACCATTCAGTCGACCGAGGCATTTTCAACGTGCCTAGTTGGGTCGCTCGAATCCCTTTTAATTTTATGTTTTAGGTCCTGTTTTGAGTTTAAAGTTACGTGCAAGGACCTAGGGTCTATCTAAGGTCAAGGCTCTTTAATTTAGCCTAAAAAACATGGCATCGGTCAAAGTCTTTTCTATGGTCTTGAGCATTAAAACCCTTATCATGCATGATGCAATTATTACAGACCATTATAATTACGGACCAAATAATTAAATGCATTTACAATAGACCTAAATATCTCATTCTTCTTTTGCTCTTTGTGCATGGAAAATGTCGGATGATGCGAGCTTTAAGTTTCGTCTAGATTTCCATTAATCCTCTTCCATGTGTGTGATATGAATCATAAACCTATTCAAGTACTAGGCACACACATTAGATCCAAATTCTTTGTCAGCATCAAAACATGGATCGCACTCAAAAAGTCAACACACCTGCATGTAAATATATAATTATTATATAATACATTAAGTCGTCTCGTGATCTTTTCCACGTCCAACACATATGGGGCTCATGAAGCTGTGTGGGGCCTATTGTACTTATATGGAGCTCACATGGGTCTCAAAATTGTGTGGGGCTCTGATTACGCGCCAAAACTACGTAGTTGGGCATCTTAACCCGGGCTTTACGGTTTATATTTTAATTAAATGTCCAAAATTGTCCAATATTTTAATAAAGTGCCAAAATCATCATTCTTGAACTTTATTGCACTATTTATGAAATTTTGGTAATTTTTTGTCGCAGGAAAATTCCCGGGAACCAAAACCGATACCTGTTCGTATTTTGTGCATAACTTTTTCGTCTGAGCTCCGATTGAGACGATTCAAATTTTTGGAGAAAGAAGAAATGATCATCTACAACTTTCATGTTTTGAGTTTTATGAGATATGAGCTCCAAAAGAGTCAGATTTACGATGAACAGAGAATGAAAAAATGAAAAAAATATAATAATTCGGGTCATACCCAATTGGGTCGGGTTATCTCTATCCGGGTCCTAGTGCAGCTTCTTTCCCCCATCCCTATTTAATTCCCTTTTCTCCCCTACGCAGGGTGTGCCTCCGGCACCCTTCTCTCTCCCTCAAACTCTCCCTTCCCTACTCTTTCTCCCTTACTTTGTTATGTTCTTTCTGGTTCTCTCCCTTCTTGTTCTTATCTCTTTTCTCTCTATTTTCTTTCCCCCTGTTTTTCTCGTTCCCGGATTCTCTTTCTCCCCTGTTTTCCTTAACCTCTTGCAGTCTCTCCCTCTCCCTATTCCTTCCCTGCTGCTCCAGCTTCGTGGCACACCAATGCAGACCCGAGAGCCACCACACTACTAGCTTCCAGCCATCTTCAAGACAGCAGCACCCGAGCTTCCCTTCTGCAACCAGTAGACCCGAGAGCCTCCACCAGCTGTTCCATAGACTCCCCACCACCAAGTCCTCGGCCTCCCTGCTGCCTGCAATTCCACACCAGCCCCGATCCTCTCAGCAACCATCACAGCCTCACCAGCAGAGCAGGCCGCAGCAGAACTCCAGGAGGACCCGAGAGTTTCTCCATCCTCACAGCTTGCCATGGCTCTCTCTCTCTCTCTCTCTCTCTCTCTCTCTCTCTCTCTCTCTCTCTCTCTCTCTCTCTCTCTCTCTCTCCTTCTCTATTCTTTTCTTTTACTTTATTTTATTTGGATATTATGTTTTTGTTTTTTTTGAAGATTAAGTGATCTAGATTTAAATGCTTATTTAGTATTATTCAAGTGACTATTGTTATTTTTTATTGAAGTTTACGGAAAGATGTAATTTTAATTTGCTGCAACTTGTTTATTTATTTAGTGATAGATTTAATTAATACTTTAGTTTTTTAATTAATCTAGTGAAGTTTGGTTCAGTGCTGGTATAAAATAAAAAAAAAATAAAAAAAATAACATATAAAGTTCGTGTTTTTATTGTGTCCCGTTATCGTTTAGGTTGATTGATAGTTTAATTTTAGTTCGCGTTCTTGATTTGTGTTAAAAGTTCAATTTTTAGTCTGTGTTTGGATCTGATTGAGTTTCCTTTGCGTGTTTTAATTCTGTGTCCAAAGTTGTCATCTTTAATTAGCGCGTGCTCCGGTGTTTCCTTAAGTAGACTAGGGTTTCCGTTATTGTTATTTAATTTAGTGCGTTCCAGTTTTAGGACTTTAATTAGTGTGTGTATTTAATTTGTTAAATTAGGTCTCCATAATTTTGAAAATCCCGAATTTGAACCAAGTTTAGTGCAATTTAATTTCAACTGGAAGAACGTAAAATCTGAGATTAAAATGCATTCCCCAAGGAGACGATCTAGCCCTTGGGCTTAATATTACATGACAGAACTCCTATACTTGGGATAACTTTCGAGCTGCTCATTTTTCGAGTGAGTCAAGTTTTTGGCGCCTTTGCCGGGGAATGTCGTTCTTAGTCTCAATTTTGCGTTTTTCTCGTCATTTTTATTAGTTTTAAGAAAAAGGAAAAAAAAAAGCAGAAAACAAAAAAAGAAAAAAAAAATCGAGTTTTGAAAAATGGCTACACCTGCACCGCGCATGATAATGGATTTTTTGCAGCTTGAATATGCCACTACATCCTCTTCCACTGTTTTGCCTTATGACGAGCTTAATTTCATGATGCAGCGCGGGAGGACGTCATTGCTACCCGAGTTCTTCAGGTCGGAATCTGAGTGCCCTTATCAGCACCTAGCAGAGTTTGAGTTAACCTGCAACATGTTTTTCTCTCATGTTAGAGCTGACGAATCTACTAGACTGAATTTATTTCTTGCTACTTTACAGGATAGGGCACTGATTTGGTTTCATTCCTTGAGACCTTATTCTATCACTAATTGGTCTGATATGGAGCGTGCATTCCTGCATGCATTTTATCCCTCACAGAGAACTCAATTTTTCTAGGAACAGATTTTTAATTTTGTGCAGCAGGATGACGAGACATTTGGGGCTTGCTGGGAGCGATTCAAGGATCTACTAAGCACTTGCCCACATCACGGGTTTGACTTATGGAGGTTAGCTGATTATTTTTATAGTGCTCTTACCCTTGATTGCAAGTGTTTTGTCCAGACTATATCTAATGGAGAGCCTGTTAGCGAGGATCCAGATCAGGTATTATCATTCTTTGATTACTTAGCTGACAATGTCCCACAGTGCAACACACGATACACTCAGGCACCCATGACTGCACTCCCTATCAACACAATTAGTGATGGTGATGCATATGAACCACCAAAATACCTAGATATTCCTTCGCCTCAATACCAGCCACAACAGATCCCTCAGAGCTGTACGCCGTCAGAATTTCTGGAGGATAGCATAACTCAGATGGCGAACATGCTCCAGAAATTCATGCAAACTCAAGTTGATCATAATAATGAATTGCGGGATACCATTAATGCGATAAGCACACAATTGGATATCGTAGAAAACGAAGAATTGATCATAGAACCTCAGCCTAGTCCTCAAGAGTACCAGCAACCACAACAACAAATGCACGATAATCTCTTTGAGGTAGCAGAGGCGGCCATCACTTTGAGAAGCGAGAAAGAATTTCCCCAACCTTAGATGCTCATCGTTGAACAACTAGTTGTCCCAGCACTAGAAGTCATGGCTGAACTAGAAGCGGTCAAAGAAAAATTAGAAGAAACGGGGCCACAAGCGGAGCAGTTAGTTGATGAGGAGACTGATACTCATACGGAGAACCAACCTGTGGTACCTCATACTCTGAGCTCAGAAAACATGAAACCGTCACTCCCGCCTAAATCAGATGTTAAGGAGCTTAATGTAGAGGCAGACTCTTGCAGTGGTATGATGATATGTACACCCGATAAAGAGGGTGATCATTCTGGTGAGCATATAATTTTCAAAGAACCAGGTAAAACCTTTAATGTTAATGCTTCTGAAGAACTGCAAGTAATTATTCCGATCACTTTCTCTCAACCGTTAGTTCGTAAAGAAGCACATTTCCTGGAAACAATGTTGAATAAAGATCCTTTCTTATCCACACATGAGGGTCAACCTGCACACAAATTGTTTGGTATTTTGACACGCATTAATTTATCTGAGGTTGATTTTCGCGTAGGTATGAAGACTGATCCACTGTGCCGGCTCAAATTTGGAGACCCGCCGATACAATTTAAAGACCTGCAGCCACTAGACGAAATTCCTCCTGAGCCTCCGCTAGACAATTGTGATGTTTTTCTTTTCCTTCTTTTCCATTTATTTTATCTTATTTTATTTTTAGTTAGTTTTCAGGTCTATTTTCTCGTAGTTCAATCTTTGTTTTCCATTATTTTGCCACTTAGGTACGCCTTACTTTTCCCGTGCATAGTATTTTCTATTTCCCCTATACTTTCACATTGAGGACAATGTTCCATTTTAGTTGGGGGGGATGAGCATTCGCGTGTGACACTGTGCATATACACGTACTCGGTTTTAAAAACAAAACAAAAAAAAAAAAATCAAAAAAAATCAAAAAGATAAAAAAAAAGAGAGAGAAATAAAGGAGGAGCACTGAAGGATTACACTGCACTATGCCATGCTTAACACTATGTATACCTTTCAAATACTTGCGCATAACTTACGAATTACACACTTGAGTCAATCATGCGTAGTTTTCTCTTTATATGATCTTATGACTCCATGAAGAATCGATTGCTAGTACATTTTTGTTAATGTGGCTATATAATTTCTTGTATTTACACGGCATCTCGCGAGGCTGAATAAACACATTCACGTGATTCATTGCACTTAGGGTTTCCTTGTGAGCACTGAGAGAGCACCCGTGGAGACTATGACACCTTGTGAGATATCCTTGAGCTATTTATCGTCCTTTTGAGCGTTAATATCAAATCAAAGTTCATAGAACTCAATTCTTTTTTTTATGGATGATTCCTTTGTACACTAGTCTTTGTTTTTAATTTGCTAGCCTAGAGGTGACACTTAGTGGGGAGATAGAAACCTAGGTCTTGTAGCCTACTCAAAATGTGAAAGCTGAGCCACCCCTAGAGATAGACTTAGTTCATGGACCACTATTTGAGCTAAATTTCCATTGATGGTATGAAGATTACAAAAGAAGTGTTATGATTGTAATTATTGATCAAGAAAAGACAGAAAATGAAGAATGAGCAAAAAAAAAAAAAAAGAATAAGCAATACACATGCACATGAAATGAAATGTCAATGCCGGCCCAAATATATATCACAAAAAGTCAAGGACGACACATATTTTCCACGTATGAAGATGCTTCAACTGGTTAATGCCTCAGATGTAGTAACCGGGAAAAAAAATAAAATTTTTAAAAATATATATATAATAATAAAATAATAAAATAAAATAAATTAATTAAATTAACAAGTAAAATGAATAGTATGATAAGGAATATATATATATATATATATGTGTGTGTGTGTGTGTGTGTGTGTGTGTGTGTGTGTATATATATATATGTAAGTTATTATGATATGTATTTAATATAAAGGTTAAAGGTATATATATATATATAGAAAATGGAAAGCTTCTTCAAGAAGCTTACTTGGATTTTTTTTTGGAAGTGCTCTCTCTCTCTCCTCTCTCTCTCTCTCTCTCTCTCTCTCTCCTACGACTCTCTCTCTCTTCGATTCCGGGCTAGTTTTACGCCGGATCGACAAACCGAAGTCACCACGACGCTCCTGACGAAGTTCTCTACAAGTCTGCCGGAGCGGATCGTCAGGGAAACGAAGTTGGATTTCATCCCAAATCCAAGGTAAGACTTTATATTCAATATTTGGATTTTTGACAGTTGAAGAAAGTGATATACGCGTAAAAATACTGAACTTTAATACTGGAAATTTTCAGTTCCAGGATGTTGATTGGGAATGTTGGGAATCAACCCTAAGTTGAGGTAAGACTTTTTAAGTCGAATTTGACTTAGTGGTAGTTATAGAAAATGTTGTACGTACGAAAATACTAAACTTTAATTCTGCGAGTTTTCATTTTCAAGATGTTGAGTTGAGAACCTTGTGGGAATGGGGAAGATTTTCTTAGGGGCTTTTCAGGAATAAGGTAAGAGGATAAACTAAGTTAGTTTTGTTTTGAGAAAATGTATATATATATATATATATATATATATATATGTAGCATCTAGTTTCAGGAAAAATAAATATATTTATATATATGATTTATATTTGGAAAATACTGTTTAAATGATGATATGTTGAATACGTAGAAAATTTGTTTAGTGTGGCATGAGTATAAAAATGTTGTGAAATACTGTTTTTTTTTTTTGGGAATGGGGACGATATGGATTTCTATGATGGAAAACCGGCATACGGGCCGAGATATTTTTGTATGTATATGTGATTTGCTGGAGTACAGGCCGTGCTATGTGATTTGCCGGCGTACGGGCTGTGCTATGTGATTTGCCAGCGTACGGGCTGTGCTATGTGATTTGCCGGCATATGGGCCGTGCTATGTGGTTTGCCAGCGTACGGGTTGTGCTATGTGATTTGCCGGCGTACGAGCCGAGCTATGATAAAATGTGTAATACCGGCGTACGGGCCGATGATTTTCATGATACACGTATATATGTGAAATGATATGATTGATGTGAAAATAAATGATATGAGATATTTATGTATCACGGTTTTAGTATATGTATATGATATCAGAACCTGGTTCGCTTGGTCTAGGCTAGCACTTGCACAGTACCATTGCTATGTGTCCATGGTCCTCGTGATCATGATATTTGTGTTAATGCCGCTGTACGGAGTGGTGTGAGATTGGATGGTCGATGTGGTTATTTTCAAGAAGTGTGCTGTTATCGCCCCTGGTGTACGGACCAGTCTGGGTAGACCCATCGGACCTACAGACTACTGTTTGACTTAGCAGTGGTCGGCCAACCATTGTCAGGTCCCGCCTTCGGGCCACACAACCCAGTCATGTGGGGGTAATACATGACAACAACCAGCTAACCTACCAGGATTGTTTTATGTTATTATTAGTGTGTGAGATGAGATATGTTTATGAAAATACAGTATATTTTGCTATGTGTTGATATGTATGTTTTCCCAGATTTGATAAACAGTATTGAATATGTTATGTATGGTATATGTAGAACACATAATACTCATGTTGCCACACACTGGTATTAGTTTATTTCCCTTACTAAGAGGTGTCTCACCCCTAAATCTTATACATTTTTCAGGAGCCCCTGATAGGAGAGCGAGAAAAGCCCCGCTGATCTAGATCAGTTGTTTGCCCTCTTTGGAAGGGTAAGTTTTTGGTAGGGACAGTTAGGTTTTGTGGGGATTGTCCCTAGATTTCATTTTTGAGATGTATATACTGTGAGATAGTAATTGTAGTGACTCTGGTATGTGTTATGCACATTATGATGATATGTATATGATTTTATACTTTCTACTGCGTAGGCTTCTACTGTATGTTTTGTTATATCCCTGGTGCCCATAGGTCCAGATGGATTGTGACCTACTGAGTTGGAATGTATGATGTGATGATAATTTATTTATATAAAAAAAAAATATGTGAAAAAGGAGCAGGTCGTTACATCATATGTATTCACGACAAGTTTGTGAATGAGTTGATCTAGGGTGGTCTCAGTTGGATATGGCGAGTAGGTGAGAAGATGTTAGGGTGAAGGACCCGACACCTCATAGATAGGTTAGATCCTTTCCAGACTAGTCTACTCCATATACTTAGCGTTGTTCCTTTTAATATGTGGGATGTTTGATCGCGACACTCCTCCTCACATATGATGAATGAACCCATTCCTTTGAGTATTTTTGAGGGTATACCAGTTAGGCCGAGTCAAAGCGACCGTTCTGTAGGTGTCCACTGACGTCCTAGGTGTACTGAGTCACACACATCACACACACCTCGAGAGTTTATCTGTTTATACTCGAACTTATATGATTGCATTAACTCTGAATGTGCCACTAATTAACTTCATGTGGGTATACTACTATCAAATCACATATAAACGATGAAACTTGCATGAGTGACGTGCTTTGGAGTTGTGTGCATTGAATATGAACAAGCTTGTGTGAAATTCAGTTATGTTCTCGTATGTGAAGTAGTATAATTATGTCGCATGTGCATTGATTTCATGATCACCGGAGTTCGTAGTTGTAGGCACAACCCTAAGATTCATTCACGTCATTTGCTAGAGACTAGCAAAACGTTAGTTGGAGGGTGTGATTACGCGCCGAAACTGCGTAATTGGGCATCTTAACCCGGGTTTTACGGTTTATATTTTAATTAAATGTCCAAAATTGTCCAATATTTTAATAAAGTGCCAAAATCATCATTCTTGAACTTTATTGCACTATTTATGAAATTTTGGTAATTTTTTGTCGCAGGAAAATTCTCGGGAACCAAAACCGACACCTGTTTGTATTTCATGCATAACTTTTCCGTCCAAGCTCCGATTGAGACGATTCAAATTTCTAAAGAAAGAGAAAAGGATCATCTACAACTTTTATGTTTTTAGTTTTGTGAGATACACTCTCCAGAAGAGTCAGATTTACGATGAATAGAGAATAAAAAAATGAAAAAAAATATAATAATTCGGGTCATACCCAATTGGGTCGGGTTATCTCTATCCGGGTCCTAGGGCACCTTCTTTCCCCCATCACTATTTAATTCCCTTTTCTCCCCTGCGTAGGGTGTGCCTCCGGCACCCTTATCTCTCCCTCAAACTCTCCCTCTTCCCTACTCTTTCTCCCTTACTTTGTTATGTTCTTTCTTGTTCTCTCCCTTCCTGTTCTTATCTCTTTTCTCTCTATTTTCTTTCCCCCCTGTTTTTCTCATTCCTGGATTCTCTTTCTCCCCTATTTTCCTTAACCTCTTGCAGTCTCTCCCTCTCCCTGTTCCTTCCCTGCTGCTCTAGCTTCGTGGCACACCAATGCAGACCCGAAAGCCACCACATTACCAGCTTCCAGCCATCTTCAAGAAGGCAGCACCCGAGCTTCCCTTCTGCAACCAGCAGACCCGAGAGCCTCCACCAGCTGTTCCACAGACTCCTGACCACCAGGTCCTCAGCCTCCCTGCTGCCTGCAATTCCACACTAGCCCCGATCCTCTCAGCAACCATCACAGCCTCACCAGCAGAGCAGGCCGCAGCAGAACTCCAGGAGGACCCGAGAGTTTCTCCATCCTCACAGCTTGCCATGGCTCTCTCTCTCTCTCTCTCTCTCTCTCTCTCTCTCTCTCTCTCTCTCTCTCTCTCCTTCTTTATTCTTTTCTTTTACTTTATTTTATTTGGATATTATGTTTTTGTTTTTTTTTTAAGATTAAGTGATCTAGATTTAAATGCTTATTTAGTATTATTCAAGTGACTATTGTTATTTTTTATTGAAGTTTATGGAAAGATGTAATTTTAATTTGCTGCAACTTGTTTATTTATTTAGTGATAGATTTAATTAATACTTTAGTTTATTTAATTAATCTAGTGAAGTTTGGTTCAATTCTGGTATAAAATAAAAAAAATAACATACAAAGTTCGTGTTTTTATTGTGTCCCGTTATTGTTTAGGTTGATTGATAGTTTAATTTTAGTTCGCGTTCTTGATTTGTGTTAAAAGTTCAGTTTTTAGTCTGTGTTTGGATCTGATTGAGTTTCCTTTGCGTGTTTTAATTCTGTGTCCAAAGTTGTCATCTTTAATTAGCGCGTGCTCCGGTGTTTACTTAAGTAGACTAGGGTTTCCGTTATTGTTATTTAATTTAGTGCGTTCCAGTTTTAGGACTTTAATTAGTGTGTGTATTTAATTTGTTAAATTAGGTCTCCACAATTTTGAAAATCCCGAATTTGAACCAAGTTCAGTGCAATTTAATTTCGACTGGAAGAACTTAAAATCTGAGATTAAAACGCATTTCCTGAGGAGACGATCTAACCCTTGGGCTTAATATTACACGACAGAACTCCTATACTTGGGATAGCTTTCGAGCTGCTCATTTTTTGAGTGAGTCAGGCTCACATGGGTCTAAGATTCGAACTTATTTTTTCTTTCATAATAAATAATAAGATATAATTTATTAATAATAATAATAATAATAATAATAATAATAATAATAATAATAATAATAATAATAATAATAATAATAATAATAATTGGTGGAAAGGGACAAAGCCCCTTCTGACTCACTCGAAAATGAGCAGCTCGAAAGCTATCCCAAGTATAGGAGTTCTGTCGTGTAATATTAAGCCCAAGGGCTAGATCGTCTCCTCAGGGAATGCGTTTTAATTTCATAGACCCTAACTAAATCGAATTTCGACAAAAAAAATATCTAAATTTAATTAAGAATGCTAAATTAAAATAACTATCAATAAGATAAACAAAGAGATTAATTTAACAATAATGAAATACCCAACATTATTCAACTTAAACAAAAAGAAAGAAAACTCCAATAACATTAAAAAAAAAAAAACTAAACTTTATTCAATATTCCAAGATTCAAAGAAAAGTAAATAAAAGAAAGAAAGAAAGGAAAAGAGAGAGAGAGAGAGAGAGAGAGAGAGAGAGAGAAAGAGAAACAAATCCACGGAGCCGTGGCAGCAGCTACGGCTATGTGTGGGTTGGTTCGCGGCTGTGGCATGGAGGAAGGAACAGCGGGAGAGTGGCTCACGGATCTGCTGGTGCTGTTGGCGGCCGCCGGAGAGTGCAACAAAGTGCAGCAGGAGCTTTTTGTGCTGCGGCAACAATGGGCAAAAGAGGTTTGAGCGAGAGAGAGAGAGAGAGGGATAAAGGGAAAGAGAACAAAGAATAGAGAAAAGAGAAAGAGAGCAAAGCAGAATTTAAAAGAACCAAAAAAAAAAAAAAACAAACTAAAGAAGAATAAGAAGTAGAAAAATAAGAAGGAGAAGAAGAAGGAGAAGAGGAGAATGGGGAGCCTTGGGGGCTGCCTACGCAGGAAGAGAAAGAGAAGGGTTAAATAGGATAGGGGGGAAAGCCCTAGACCCGAATAGGAAACCCGAATTGCTATATTTTTTCATTTTTTTCATTCTCTGTTCATCGCAAATATGACTCTTTTGAAACACGTATCTCACAAAACTCAAAACACTAAAGTTGTAGATAATCCTTTCCTCTTTCTCCAAAAATTTTAATCGTCTTAATCGGAGCTCGGATGGAAAAGTTATGTACAAAATACGAACAGGTGTCGTTTTTGATTCCCGGGAATTTTTCTGCGACAAAAAATTACCAAAACTTCATAAATAGTGTAATAAAGTTCAAGAATGATGATTTTGGCATTTTATTAAAATATTGGACAATTTTAGATATTTAATTAAAAATATAAATCGTAAAGTTCGGGTTAAACATCCAATTACGCAGTTTCGGCGCGTAATCACACCCCCAACTAACGTTTTGTTAGTCTCTAGCAAATGACGTGAATGAATCTCAGGATGGTGTCTACAACTACATACTCCAGTAATCATGAAATCAATGCACATGCGATATAACTATACCACTTCACATACAAGAATACTACTGAATTTCACACAGGCTCGTTCATATTCAATACATAAGACTCCAAAGCACGTCACTCATGCAAGTTTCATCATTTATTTGTGATTTGAAAGCAGTATACTCACATAAAGTTAATCAGTGGCACATTCAGAGTTAATGCAATCATATAAGTTCGAGTATAAACAGGTAAACTCTCGAGGTGTGTGTGATGTGTGTGACTCAGTACACCTAGGACGCCAGTGGACACCTACAGAATTGTCGCTTTGACTCAGCCTAACTGGTATACCCTCAAAAGTACTCAAAGAAAATGGGTTCACTCATCATATGTGAGGAGGAGTGTCACGATCAAACATCCCACATATTAAAAGGAACAACGCTAAGTATAAGGAGTGGACTAGTCAGGAAAGGATCTAGCCTATCTATGAGGTGTCGGGTCCTTCACCCTAGCATCTTCTCACTTACTCGCCATATCCAAATGAGACCACCCTAGATCAACTTACTCACAAACTTGTCGTGAATACATCTGAGGCATTAATCGGTTGAAGAATCTTCATACGTAGAAAATATGTGTCGTCCTTGACTTTTTGTGATATGTATTTGGGCCGGCATTGACATTTCATTTCATGCGCATGTATATTGCTTGTTCTTTTTTCTGCTCATTCTTTAGTTTCTGACTTTTCTTGATCAATAAGGACAATATTAACACTTCTTTTGTAATCTTCATACCATCAATGGGAATTGAGCTCGAATAGAAGTTCATGAATTAAGTCTATCTCTAGGGGTGGCTCAGCCTTCACATCTTGAGTAGGCTACAAGACCTAGGTTTCTATCTCCCCACTAGGTGTCACCTCTAGGCTAGCAAATCAAAAATAAAGACTAGTGTACAAAGGAATCATCCAAAAAAAGAGAATTGAGTTCCATGAACTCTGATTTGATATTAACGTGCAAAAGGACGATAAATAGCTCAAGGATATCTCACAAGGTGTTATAGTCTCCACGGGTGCTCTCTCAGTGCTCACAAGAAACCCTAAGTGCAATGAATCACGTGAATGTGTTTATTCAGCCTCGTGAGATGCCGTATAAATACAGGAAATTATATAGTCAAATTAACACGAATGTACTACCAATCAATTCTTCATGGAGTCATAAGATCATATAGAGAGAAACTACGCATGATTGACTCAAGTGTGTCATTTATAAGTTATATGCAAGTATGCGAAGGGTATACAAAGTGTTAAGCATGACATAGTGCAATGTAATTCCTCAGTGCTCCTCCTTTCTTTCTCTCTTTCTTTTCGATTTTTTTGATTTTTTTTGATTTTTTTTTAAACCCAATACGTGTACGTGCACAGTGTCACATGCGAATGCTCATCCCCCCCAACTAAAGTGGAACATTGTCCTCAATGTGAAAGCATAGGAGAAATAGAAAAAACTGTGCACGGGAAAAATAAGGCGTACCTGAGTGGCGAAATAACGGAAAACAAAAATCGAACTACGAGAAAATAGACCTGAAAACTAACTAAAAATAAAATAAGATAAAATAAAAGGAAAATAAGGAAAAGAAAAACATCACAATTGTCTTGGCGGAGGCTCTGGAGGAATTTCGTCTGGTGGCCGCAGGTCTATAAATTGCATCAGCGGTTCTCCAAATTTGAGCCGCCACAATTGATCAGTTGTTATACCTGCACGAAAATCAACCTCAAATGAAATAATGCTCATCAATATACCAAACAATACGTGTGCAGGTCGACCCTCATGTGTGGACAAGAAAGGGTCTTTATTCAACATCGGGTCCAGGAAATGTGCTTCTTTACGAACTAACGGTTGAGAGAAAGTGATCGGAATAATTACCTGCAATTCTTCAGAAGCATTAACATTAAAGGTTTTACCTGGTTCTTTGAAAATTATATGCTCACCAGACTGGTCACCCTCTTTATCGGGTGTACATATCATCATACCACTGCAAGAGTCTGCCTCCACATTAAGCTCCTTAACATCTGATTCAGGCGAGAGTGACGGTTTCACGATTTCTGAGCTCGGAGTATGAGGTACCACAGGTTGGTACTTCGTATGAGTATTAGTCTCCTCATCAACTAACTGCTCTGCTTCTGGCCCCGTTTCCTCTGATTTTTCTTTGACCTCTTCTAGTTAAGCCGTGACTTCTAGTGCTAGGACGACTGGTTGTCCGATGATGAGCTTCTCAGGTTGGGGAAATTCTTTCTCGCTTCTCAAAGTAGTGGTGGCCTCTGCTGCCTCAAAGAGATCATCATGCATTTATTGTTGTGGTTGCTAGTACTCTTGAGGACTAGGCTGAGGTTCTGCGAGCAATTCTTCGTTTTCTAAGATATCCAACTGTGTGCTTATCGCATTAATGGTATCCCGCAATTCATTATTATGATCAACTTGAGTTTGCATGAATTGTTGGAGCATTTTCGCCATCTGTGTTATGCTATCCTCCAGAAATTCTGACGACGTACAGCTCGGAGAGATCTGTTGTGGCTGATACTGTGGCAGAGGGTTGTTTGGGCAGTTTGGTGGTTCATATGCATCACCACCTTTAATTGTGCTGATAGGATGTGCAGTTATGGGTGCCTGAGTGCATCGTGTGTTGCATTGTGGGACATTGTCAGCTAAGTAATCAAAGAATGATAATACCTGATCTGGATCCTCGCTGACGGGCTCTCTATTAGACATAGTCTGGACAAAACACTTGCAATCAGGGATAAGAGCAGTATAAAAACAATCAGCTAACCTCCATGAGTCAAACCCGTGATGTGGACAAGTGCTTAGTAAATCCTTGAATCGCTCCCAATAAGCCCGAAATGTCTCGTCATCTTGCTGCACAAAATTAAGAATCTGTTCCTACAGAAATTGAGTTTTCTGTGAGGGACAAAATGCATGCAGGAATTCACGCTCCATATCAACCCAATTAATGATAGAGTGAGGTCTCAAGGAATGAAACCAAATCAGTGCCATATCCTGCAAAGTAGCAAGAAATAAATTTAGTCGAATAGATTCATCAGTTTTAGCATGAGAGAAAAACATATTGCAGGTTAATTCAAACTCTGCTAAGTGTTGATATGGACACTCAGATTCCGTCCCGTAGAACTCGGGTAGCAATGACGTCCTCCCGCGCTGCATCATGAAATTAAACTCGTCATAAGGCAAAACAGTGGAAGAGGATACAGTGGCATATTCAAGCTGCAAAAAGTCCATTATCGTGCGCGGTGCAGGTGCAGCCATTTTTCAAAACTCAAAATTTTTTTTTTGTTTTTGTTTTCTTTTTTTTTTTTTTAATTTTTCATAAAACTAATAAAAATGACGGGTAAAATGCAAAATTGAGACTAAGAACGACATTCCCCAGCAACGGCGCCAAAAACTTGACTTACTCGAAAATGAGCAGCTCGAAAGCTATCCCAAGTATAGGAGTTCTGTCGTGTAATATTAAGCCCAAGGGCTAGATCGTCTCCTCAGGGAATGCGTTTTAATTTCAAATTTAACGTTCTTCCAATCGAAAATAAAAATGCACTGAACTCAGTTCAGATTCGGGTTTTCAAGATTGTGGAGACTTAAATGAAAACACAAATTAAAGTCCTAAAACTATCATGCACGAAATTAAATAACAATAATGAAAACCCTAGTCTACTTAAGGAAACACTAGATCATACTAACTAAAAATGGAAACTTTAAATATGGAATTAAAATAACAATAATGAAAACCCTAGTCTACTTAAGGAAACACTGGGACACGCGTTAATTAAAAATAGCAACCTAGAACATGGAATTAAAAACACACAATGGAAACTAAACTAGACACATACTAAAAAAAAAAAAAACCGAACCTACTAAAAATCGAACCTTTAGCACAATTAAGAGATCAAATCAAGACTCACAATTTAAATGCAAATATGAATTCAACGAAAATTTAAAAAACGTAAACAATAACGGAACACAATAAAAACACAACCTTTACTAATCATAGACCCTAACTAAATCGAATTTCGACAAAAAAAATATCTAAATTTAATTAAGAATGCTAAATTAAAATAACTATCAATAAGATAAATAAAGAGATTAATTTAACAATAATGAAATACCCAACATTACTCAACTTAAACAAAAAGAAAGAAAACTCCAATAACATTAAAAAAAAAAAAAACTAAACTTTCTTCAATATTCCAAGATTCAAAGAAAAGTAAATAAAAGAAAGAAAGAAAGGAAAAGAGAGAGAGAGAGAGAGAGAGAGAGAGAGAGAAACAAATCCACGGAGCCGTGGCAGCAGCTACGGCTGTGTGTGGGTTGGTTCGCGGCTGTGGCATGGACCAAGGAACAGCGGGAGAGTGGCTCACGGATATGCTGGTGCTGTTGGCGGCCACCGGAGAGAGCAACAAAGTGCAGCAGGAGCTTTTTGTGCTGTGACAACAATGGGCAAAAGAGGTTTGAGCGAGAGAGAGAGGGATAAAGGGAAGGAGAACAGAGAATATAGAAAAGAGAAAGAGAGCAAAGCAGAATTTAAAAGAACAAAAAAAAAAAACAAACTAAAGAAGAAGAAGAAGAAAAAGAAGAAGGAGAAGAAGAAGGAGAAGAGGAGAATGGGGAGCCTTGGGGGCTGCCTATGCAGGAAGAGAAAGAGAAGGGTTAAATAGGATAGGGGGGGAAAGCCCTAGACCCGAATAGGAAACCCGAATTGCTATAATTTTTTCATTTTTTTCATTCTCTGTTCATCGCAAATATGACTCTTTTGAAACCTATATCTCACAAAACTCAAAACACTAAAGTTGTAGATAATCCTTTCCTCTTTCTCCAAAAATTTTAATCGTCTCAATCAGAGCTCGGACAGAAAAGTTATGTACAAAATACGAACAGGTATCGGTTTTGATTCCTGGGAATTTTCCTGCGACAAAAAATTACCAAAACTTCATAAATAGTGCAATAAAGTTCAAGAATAATGATTTTGGCATTTTATTAAAATATTGGACAATTTTAGATATTTAATTAAAAATATAAACCGTAAAACTCGAGTTAAACGTCCAATTACGCAGTTTCGGCGCGTAATCACCTTCTCATAACCCACTCACTTTTCTCTCTCCCCCTCTTTCTTTCTTTTCTTCTTTCCTTCTCCCCATAACCCCCACCCCTTTCCTTACATTATTTTCTCTCTTCTCTCTCTCCTTCTCCCTTCTCCCGTAGCCACCAAAACTAACCCCCTTCATTATTTATGTTACTCTCTCTCTCTCTCTCTCTCTCTCTCTCTCTCTCTCTCTCTCTCTCCCTCTCCCTCTACCTCTCCCTCTCTTTTCTTTCACATTCTTTTCCTCCCACATGCCCCACTCCCCTCCAATCAATTTTTCCATCCCCATTAAATGTTTTGCCATATTTCACTCAATTTCCTTTAGGCTCCCTTGGCAATCTTACAGTCATCCCCTCATTAGAAAATCTAATTTCAAAATTGGTCCCTCCCCACTGTCTATAAATAGATAAGTTCTCCCTTTTGAAATCTCATAGCTTCTACATGAATATATATATATTCAGAAAAAGATAAGGAAAAGTGAATGAAAGAATTAGTGGTAGAAAGAGAATATTTAATTATATCAGTTTTATTTTTATTATACGTGCATTTATATATGGGTTAAGAAATGTTCCAATCCTCTTGGATAATTTATAGCATTATTATTTTCTATTAAAAAAATATTTTTAGCACACAAAATCATGTGGCATGAGCTTGTTAAATTATGTTGCATGTTTTACAAAATAATTAAGTTATGATAAAATTTTTATAATGTTATTCATTTTATTGCATAAATTATATATTAAATTTTGCGATGTTGCTCAAATTATATATGCAATCTTTTTATGATATTGTTCATTTTATAGTATAAATTATATATACAATTTTTATGATGTTGTTTTAAATGCATAAAGTAAATATAAGTATGTTTATTTTAGTAAATTTGTTGGTATCAAAACAAATGGACAAATGAGTCTTGGACGGCCCCATTCTCAGGACTTTAGCCCAAGGGTTTACTAGTTTGACAAATGAGTCTTGGACGGTCACTTCAATGAGTGCTTTGATATGTACAAATTATATAGTAGTATGTTTTAAAAACCCTTATGGCTAAAAAGTTCAAAGTTACAAATGTTTCTTACCGTAGCTTAAAGTTTAAAGGGATTAGAGTGCACCCACACTGTTTACATAGTGATTTTATATGACTGTAGATTTCTCTTGAGTGCACACCTGGGTCGGACTAGGACTTAATAGGGAAAATCTCACTTACAGTTTATAATTTGATTTAGTTTGGTCGGCCAACCAACTAAGTCAAATCTTTAGACCGCACAACCTTATCATGGGGGTAAACGTGGCTTACGGCTAATAGGCCTAAGGGAGATTTTTATAGTATATGTGTATATATATTTATTTATTTATTTATTTATGTGAATAGGACCATTTTTAGGCCTAAATGATGATTAGAAAGAAAAGCATAAAGGAAAGTATATATATATATATATATATATATATATATATATATATATATATATTAGTTACAGTTTTAAAGTTCACAAGTTCAGTTTAATAGTTAGAGTGTATGGTTATAAAATTTTACTGTTATAGTTGATGGTAAAGAGGGTCATACTGTAGATTGATGCTACGGCATTCATGGCTTCCCTCTAGAGATTTGTAACTCTAAACCCAATCAAGGTTCCAAGCATAGTGCTCATTAGGCTTCTTCAAACCCATTTATTAGTAGCCTTCCTTTCACCCTTGAATAGTGTCAACAACTTCTTGCCATTCTCAACAACTCTATTCCCCCTTAACCCATAGCAAACCAAATAGATAGTGTCAAATCTTCATTGTCAGGTAAATCCCACAATGATCTCTTATGGATTCTTAACAGTGGTGTAATCGATCATATGGTTTGCTTACCCACTGCTCTCACCTAATCTTTCCCTATACATGGTCGTACCGTTCAATTACCAAATAGATCTCATGCCACCGTCACTCATATTGGATTGATTCACTTCTCTTTGAATCGTATTTTAGACAATGTACTTTGTGTCCCAACTTTTCATTTCAACTTAATTTTTGTCCATAAATTATGCAAAATCCATCATTGTCTCATTATTTTTTCTTATGATTTTTGTTTCATTTAGGACCTGCACTTGATGAAGATGATTGGGATAGGAACTGAGCGGGACGACTAATAACACTTCACCATCACCAGGAATGCTTGTTGTCAAGTGACTACATCCACATCCACTTCCCGACTTTGGCACCATCATTTGGGTCAATTTTCAAATAAAAATTTGTCTTTTCTTTCTAATAAATTCTCATAAATTTGTAGTTCCAATTCAAATTCATGTTTAGTTTGTCCATTGGCTAAACAGACTCGTACACCTTTTTCCATCTAGTTCCATTTCTTCTCTTAAACCTTTTGACTTGTTGCATGCTAACATTTGGGGGAGCCATCGTGTCCCTTACACTACTGATGTACACTATTTTCTCACCATTATTTATGACTATATCCATTGTACCTAAGTTTACTTAATGCGCCACAAATCCAATACCTGCTCTCTCTCACAATCCTTAATCCACCTTATTGAAAATAAATTCTCCACCACCATAAAAATCATCTGAAGTGATAATGGTCTTGAGTTTGACATACCCTTATTCTATGCTCATAAAGGCATTATACATCAAATCAGTTGCATTAACACTCCCTAACAAAATGGAATAGTAGAATGTAAACATTGTCACCTTTTTAATGATGTCCGTGCATTAATTTATCAAGCCTATAAGACTAAACACTTTTGGGGGGTGTCATTCTTACTGCAACTTATCTCATTAACTAAAACCCTTCTCTTATTTTAGGTGGTTTGTCTCCTTATAAAAGATTGCATAATGTCAAACCTGCATATAGCCATCTGCGAGTCTTTGGATGCTTATGCTTTGCTTCCACTCACCTGCAAAACCCATCTAAGTTCGATCCCAGAGCAACTCGATGTGATTTCCTTGGTTACCCATATGGTCAAAAGGACTACCGACTTTACAACCTTGCAACACATAAAATCTTTGTGTCTCAAGATGTTCTCTTTCATAAAGTTTCCTTCCTCTTTGCATCATCTACTCCCGAACTCATGGAACCCTCCTACCTTGTCCTATTCCTTCTCTTAACAACATCACTAAAATTCCACCTTCGTCACCATCTTCATCGCCTACCTCTCCTCTATCCTCATCTAATCCTTTACCCTATTCTCCACCATCCCGACGATCCAGTCGTCCTACTCAGCCACCGACATACTTGCAAGATTTTTATATGGAACAGGTTCTACCATCTTGACTCGCTTAATCATCTGACTCTGTAATGGTCCATTTGTCAGGTAACCTTTATTCTCTCACTAATTTTCTATCTTATTCCTGTTTATCTCCTTCTCATCGTGCTTTCACCACCACCCTCACTTTTGCCAAAGAACCACATTCATTTTTTTAGGCCATGATAGATCCCAATTGGCATACTGTCATGCGTGCTAAAATTGATGCTCTCAAGTTCAACAACACAAGTCACCTTACTTCTCTTCCTCCTAGTAAGAAACTCATTGGCTGCAAATGGGTATACAATATTAAATACAACCCTGATGGATCCATCGAACGATACAAGGTTCGCCTAGTTTCCAAGGGCTACAGTTAACAAGAAGGCACTAACTACACCGAGACATTTGCCCCAATGGCTAAAATGACCACCGTTTGTACAATTTTGGCTCTTGCTTCCACTTGCAATTGGCATATTTATCAACCTGATATCAACAATGGTTTTCTCTATGTCGCCTTGATGAAGAAGTCTATGTGCAACTACCCTCGGTATTTAGACGAAAAAGGGAGACTAGAGTTTGCAAACTCGTTAAGTCTCTATATGGTCTCAAAAAAGCTTCAAGGAAATGGTATGCCACATTTTCATCCACTCTTATTGATGCATGATTCAAACAATCCAAGACAGATTATTCACTGTTGGTTTGATCCCATGAGGGAGATTTCACTGCCATTCTAGTCTAGGTGAATGACAATATTGTTGCAGGAAATAGTTTGGAGCAGGTCAATGAGATCAAGAAATACCTAAGCGATCATTTCAAACTCAAAGATCTTGGAATTCTCAAATACTTTCTAGGAATTAAAGTGCCTCGTTCAACCAACGGAATATTTTTATCTTGAAGGAAGTATGCACTCAAGATATTAGAAGAAACGTACTTCCTTGGAGCTAAATGGAAACTTTCCTATGGATCAAAATCTTGCACTCAACGAAAGCGATGACAAACTTATCTCAGATCCTTCGTCATATAGGCGACTTGTTGGAAGATTAATTTATCTAACCATCACAAGACCTATCTTAGCTTATTTAGTGCATGTACTAAGTCAGTTTATGGACAAGCCATGAATACCACACTTGGATGCAACATACAGGGTCTTACAGTACTTTAAGAAAACTCCAGGTCAAGGAATTTTCTTATCTGCTTCTAGCGAAATTTAGCTCTATGCATACTGTGATGCAAATTGGACACGATGTAGGGACATCAAATGATTAGTCATCGTGTATTGCATCCTACTCAGAAAATCACCCATTTTATAGAAGACCAAGAAATAAACAACAGTTTCACGCTCTTCAGCCGAAGCAGAATATAGATCTATGTCCTCCACATGTTGTGAGGTTACTTTATACTCTCAGACATTGAAGTAATGCATTCTCAACCAGTCAGTTTGTACTATGAAAACAAGGCTACTATACACATAGCTTCAAATCTAGTGTTCCAAGCGAACCAAGCCTATCAAGATAGATTGTCATTGGTTCAAGAAAAACTCTAGAGTGGCATCATCCAAACAGTTTATATGTATACAAGCCAGCAACCTGCTGATATTTTTACCAAAGCTCTTAGATTCGCACATTTTAATTATTTACTCATCAAGTTGGGTGTCATAAATATCCACGCCATCTTGAGGGAGAGTGTTGAGGATTGCCGCACTCCACAGAAAAAACCAAGGAACCAAAGCACGGTTGAAATAACGTAAACTTTCCTAAGAAGAAAAGTTAGCAGATTATTTATAATTTGGAAAGGAGCATACATCAATAGCAACTCATTCTTTACTATCTTTTATTCCTTATTTTTCTCTCGCTTCCTTTTGCTCTAATTTTATCAAGGACTTTGGACCATGGTAGTGATGGATGCTATCATTGCGGCAATGAGTTTTTAACATTCATGGTGCTATGTTTCCTGCATCTTCTGAATCCTAAAATCTCATGCCTAACTGCTAATGAACGTGAGTGACCCTTAAGTGCCAATGCTTTACATTTTTGTGTGTCTGTGTGCTTTTTTTTTTTTTTTTAAATTATGTTTCTTTACATTCATTAATTATATGTTTGAGAAGGATCGAGTGGTTTTGAGGAATCAACTAATTCAACCATTATAATTGCCAAGGATGGTAACTTTGCTTCTTCTTCTTCTTTTTCCCCAGGTTCTTCTTCTCTAACCCTTCAAATTCTCCTTTTGTTGATAATTCCTTCAGCCTATGAAGCTTCTTTACAGGTTTACTCATAGATAGTTTTCCATCCATCCACTTGGTTGTAAGACAATTCTTTGTTTATCCAAAAGAATAACCAGTTCCATTTACTTTTTCCTGCTTTTTGTTCTTTTGAGGGCTGGGGATTGTTGCCTTTTTTTGGAGGGAGTGTTGGGGTTAGAATTGGTATGCCCAATATCCAATCTCACATGTAGTTGTTTGAACACATTTTTAATCAACAATTTTGATTAATAAATGGCATTAACAGTTTTATTATTTAGTTATTTATTTAACTAAATAAAAATCTTTGATTAAATTTATAGGTTTATCATCATGATGGAGATCACGATAATGAGAGTTAGGTCTTTTACCATTTAATCTAAATTGTTCTTGGTCATAGGATCATTAATATTAGGACATTAATGATCTTGTTATATCAATATATATGTGGTGGTCTCTATAAGATGGAGATTAGTTGATCTCATTAACTAAATTACATATATAGATGATGCAAATGGAGATATGATCATTGAACCGACTCAAGTGAAAATTCCTAATGGTTAGAATTCCCATCAAACTGCCAATATGATATTTTCTTGAAGAATATGATGTAAGAATTTTATTTGTCTTGAAATTTTCATAGTAATTAACATGTTATTTATCATACTTTGATTTTGAACACTTATTGTCCTACGGTGATAATTGAAAGGATATTGGGTATGGTTTAATACTTGTAGAATTAATGTTTGATCAAGATGGAATCCGTCAACTTTTGGTAATGAGTTTGAGCTCTATGTTGTCATTAATTATAATGACTAAAATTAGATCTTGGCTAGGGCAATTAAATGAAAGAAGAAAAGAGTTTCTTATGTCATTCATTGGTCAGTTATAATAAACATGGAAAATAGTAGGTTACCTATTGGGTTTGACAGTTGGACCCCATCCTAGGGTATACCCAGAGCTGTAATGATGGAAGAAAATACTACAATTATTCTTCTATGGGTTCTTGAACGTAATTGTATACTTCATGCTATCGGGTTATTAAGAAGTGTTGCTAGAACGACAACCTTGATTAATAGATTGATTTGACCAACTTACTACCGGCTTAGTATTGAACTAATGGGGTCGCACACTAACAAGTGTTCTAATTTTTATTAGTAGGTTATTTTTTTTTATTTGATAATTAAATTGGAGAATTTAATTTAGTCAAATAAATAAATTTTTTGTCCAAATGAAATATTATTATAATTTTGTTTAACATCAAAAATATAGTTAATAATGGAGACATACTGATAATTTCCTATTTAGAATAGGAATTTGATAACATCTCTTAGTTATTTCATAGATAAAAATAATATAAAATAAATTTATCTCTGCTTACTCTATAAATGGTGGAGTATGACATGTTGACCACATTATTGTAATGTACCGTTGTGATTACAATGTATTGTGTGTGATTGTATATTATATATATTATACTAATGATTGCAATACTTTAGCCAAATGAATTTCTACTTGTGTGTGAATGGAAGAGATGAGAGTATATAATAACTTAAAATTGGAAGATGCTGTGAGAGAATATCAAAAGTCTCCCAATCCACATTGTTATGCAATAGTGGTTATAAAAAATTATATAATATTATATTAATTGTTTCTAATATAAGGAAGATGTTATCTGTTTTGATTGTCATATAAAATCAAATATCTCCCTCACATGATTATAATATTATATCCAAGCAGATAATGATTGCAAGTAGCAAAATGATATAATAATAAATCCCACATTATTGCAGTGTGTATTGTATATGCAATTATTTCTTCCTCACACGGCCATATAATATAATTCAGTAGAGAAGGGATATATATGTTGACCCACCCATGTGAGTGCCTTTTCTCCTCAGAAGTTGCTGCGTCGTGGAGCATGCGTAGCCTTGAGCTTGCAATTTTTTTTTATTGCTACTCCATCCCAACGTTCCTCTTATAAATATATAAATATACATTGCTTTGTATAGCAGGGCATGAGAGTACAAGGAAATATTATACAGACAGAAGAAGAGGGGCGAGCGGTGTGTGAGGCAGAGAGATTTGTGCTAAGAGTTGAGTGAGATCGTGTCCTCCTCCTCCACTTTATTTTTTCTTGATAATATAGTGTGACTCTCTCTCTCCTATGGATGTAGGCTGAGTTTGGCCGAACCACATAATCTTCTTGTGTTTGTATGTGATTGTGTTGTGTTTTTGTATTTGTTGTTATCATCCCCTTTTTCCTAACAACTGGTATCAGAGCCTTGAGAGGGTGAGGAGTGTGATTTGAGCTTACCTTCGGGTTCGAGGCTTGGTGGCGTCGAGTCGGAGCTGCGACCACAAACCACGTCGCAGAGGAGTGAAGGGAATTTTTTTTTTTCACTTAGCCGTGAGGAGTGGTTGCGGTGTGCGAAGTCTTCAATTTTTTTGTGTGTGCAGAGGCAAAGCAAGAAGCGTCTCTGTAAAGAGATGGAGCAAGTTGAAGAAGAAGAAGAAAATTAAAATCTTCCCCTGCAAGCCAAGGAAAGTTTTTTATTATTAAACAACAAAAGGTCACATCTTACCTTTTTTTTTTCTTTTTCTTTTGACAATAATTGCTTTTGAAGTTTTTTTTTTTTTTTTTTATCTTTGCATTGAAGAAGTGTGTGCAGAGGTGCTGCCATGCCTGGATTTTTGCAACATTTTTTTGCCACGTCATGTAGGGGCCCACCTGCCACGTCATCTGTGGGACCCACACATAAATCAGGACAGACCTATCCCTAGCTATTTTTACCATTCCAGATGCAATTGTGCAGTCAATTTTGCCAAAATCAGCCTCTAAGTTATTGTTTTATAGTGGATGACAATTTATCCAAGTTCGGCGTGGAGAAATTTGACGGTCAGAACAATATTAGTTTATGGCAGAGTACAGTCAAAGATATCTTGATTTAGCGTGACTTGATCAAGCCACTAATCGGGAAGAAGCCAAAAAATATCAATGATGATGATTGGGCAAAGATGGAAATGAAAACGGTTAGTACTATTCGTTTATGCTTGTCAAATGAAGTTAAATATTCTGTTTTAGATGAATCATCACCTGTTGAGCTATGTAATAAATTAGAACAGAGATACATGTCAAAATCTCTAACAAACAAGCTATTTTTGAAGAAGAAACTCTATCAACTAAAAATGGAAGAAGGGGTAAATATTATTGATCACATAAATGATTACAACAAGATCATGACCCAGCTAATGAGTCTTGGTGTAAAAGTTGAAGAAGAAGATAAAACACTTCTTCTCCTGGCATCTCTTCCACCTTCTTATGATAGTCTTGTCACAACATTACTTGTTGGTAAGGAAACCTTATATTTGGAAGAAGTGATGGCTTCACTACAGGATACTGACACCCTTAGAAAGCCAACTGTTAACCTCAAAGGGCATGCCTTGGTCACACAAGGTGAGAAGCAGACCAGGGGTAGAAATCAAAATAGAAATCAAAATTATGGGAGATCAAGAGGCAGATGGTCCAAGTCAAGAACTCCAGGAAATTCCAACAACACTCAGAACAAGAAGCAGATCAAGTGTTGGAATTGTGGCAAGATTGGCCGCTACAAAAATCAATGTCGATCCCTGTAGGAGCTAGAAAATAAGACCGAAGCAAATGTCGCCTCTTCTTCAGGAGAAAGAGATGCACCGTTATGCTCTTTGGAAAGGAAGGGAGAGTCTTGGGTATTAGACTCTAGAACCTCATTTCATGCAACAGGCAACAAAGAAATGCTTAATAGGTATGTACCCTGTAATCTTGGCAATGTTTATCTTAGTGATGACAAACCTTGTGAAATTGCAAGAAAAGGAGAAGCAAAAATAAATTTGATAGGTACCACTTGGAGTTTGACTGATGTTAGATATATCCCTAATCTCAAGAAAAAATTAATATATGTTGGACAGCTTGCAAGTGAAGGTTACACAACAACCTTCTGTGGCGATAGTTGGAAAATTTCCAAAGGCGCAATGACATGCTTGTACTATAATAAAACTGGTACTCTCTATATGACTTCAGATGCTTTCTTGTCAATTTCAGTTGCTGCAAGGAATGAAGATTCAAACCTATGGCACTAGAGACTCAGTCACATGAGTGAGAAAGGTTTGAAAATTATGAACTTAAAGGAAAGATACCAGGTCTCCAGTTAGCTAATATTGACTAATGTGAAAGCTGCATCCTCGTCAAATAGAAGAGAGTTAGCTTTCAGACATTCGGCAGAACTCCAAAGAAAGAAAAATTAGAGCTGGTGTGCACTGATGTTTAGGGACCAAGTCCTGTTTCATCCATTGGCGGGAAATCCTATTTCGTCACCTTTATTGATGACCATTCTAGGAAGGTATGAGTTTATTTCTTAAGACATAAATCTGAAGTGTATGATGTTTTCAAGAAATGGAAGGCCATGGTGGAAAATGAAATAGGCTTAAAAATCAAAAAGCTGAGATCAGACAATGGTGGTGAATATGAAGATAGGGAATTCAAAAGGTTTAGCTACGAGCATGGGATCAGACTTGAAAGAACTGTGCCAGGTACACCCCAACACAATGGTGTAGCAGAACGAAGAAAAAAACTCTGACTGAGAGAGCCAGAAGTATGCGATTACAAGCAGGTTTACCAAAGCAGTTTTGGACTGAAGCTATCAACACAACTGCTTATCTTATCAACCAAAGTCCATCAGTACGATTGCAGTTCCAGTTACCAAAGGAGGTATGGAGTAAAAAGGAGGTAAAACTTTCACATTTAAAAGTTTTCAGTTGCGTTGCTTATGTATATATAAGTGATCAGGCTAGGAGCAAGCTTGATCCAAAATCTTAAAAATGTACATTTCTTGGATATGGTGAAGATAAGTTTGGTTACTGCATTTGGGATGATCAAAACAAGAAAATCATCAGAATTTGAGATGTTGTTTTCAATGAAAAGGTTATGTACAAAGACGTGACATCATCAAGTAATCTCGCACTATATAACCCTGATATTGTAAAGTTGGATGACTTCACTAAAAGCAGCGTGGCACAACAGACTACTGATAATTCCCAAATAGAGGAATCTATCACAGAGGAGTGCTCTGAAGCATCACAAACTCCTACTCTAACACTAAGGAGGTCTTCTCGACCACATGTAATAAATAGGAGATATTTGGATTACTTATTACTAACTAATGCAGGTGAACCAGAGTGCTATGATGAAGCATATCTGGTGGATGAGGATAGCAAGTGGGAACTGGAAATGAAAGATGAGATGAAATCACTCACTGACAATAGGACTTGGGAGCTAGCTAGGTTGCCCAAGGGAAAAGAAACTCTTCAAAACAAATGGGTGTACTGCATAAAAGAAGAGCATGATGGTTCGAGAAGATACAAAGCAAGACTCGTGGTTAAATATTTCCAACAAATAAAAGGTATTGACTACTCAAAAATCTTCTCACCAGTCGTGGAACACAACCATTCGGATAGTTTTGAGCATTGTTGTAGCAGAGAATTTACACCTCAAGCAGTTAGATGTAAAAACTGCTTTCCTCCATGGTGATCTAGAGGAGGAAATATACATGCACCAACCTGAAGGTTTTGCAAAGAAAGGCAAAGAAAAACTTGTTTGCGGGTTGAATAAGAGTCTGTATGGTTTGAAACTGGCTCCAAGGCAGTGGTATAAGAAATTTGATGACTCATGCAAAAGAATGACTACCGCAAATGCAACGCTGACCATTATTTCTATTTTAAGATGTATAAATCAGGTTACATAATTCTTTTACTTTATGTTGATGATATGCTAATTGCAGGATTAGACATGGACGAGATCAGAAAATTGAAAAAGCAGTTGTCCACTGAATTTGAAATGAAAGACTTGGGTCCAGCAAAGCAGATGTTTGGGATGAGAATCACTAGAAACGGGAAGAAGTGAACCTTGCAGTTGTCTCAGACCGAGTACATCAGACGGATTCTTGGAAGGTTCAACATGAGTGATGCTAAGGCAGTTAGCACACCATTAGTCGGTCATTTCAAGTTATCAAAGACTCAATCTCCAAAGTCAGAGGAACAGAAAAAGAAAATGGACAAAAAGCATATGCTTTAGCTGTAGGAAGCTTAATGTATGCCATGGTTTGCACGAGACCAGATGTCAATCATGCAGTGGGAACCGTTAGTAGATTCATGTCGAATCCAGGAAAAATTCATTGGGAAACGGTAAAAGGGATTTTACGGTATCTCTGAGGTACAATTAACAAATGTTTATGCTTTGGCAAAAGTGATCTGACATTATAGGGATAAGTAGATGTAGACTTTGCTAGCGAGATAGATTACAAAAGAAGCACTACTAGATATGTTTTTTTTTACAGTAGGTGCCACTGTCATTAGTTGGGCATCACAGATTCAAAAAATCGTTGCTCTATCCACTACAGAGGCAAAGTATGTGGCCATGACAGAAGCAAGCAAGGAGATGATCTGGTTACAGTTTTTGTTAACAGAGTTGGGTTTCAAGCAGAGAAGAGGGTTTTGTATAGTGACAGTCAAAGTGCTATACACTTGGTGAAGAATTCAACATTCCACTCAAAGACCAAGCACATTGGACTCCGCTATCACTTCATCAGATCTCTTCTCGATGAAGGGATATTAGTAGTTGATAAAATCCTTGGCATTCAAAACCTAGCAGATATGTTGACAAAGATAGTGACTAGAGAGAAATTGGAGTTATGCTCAGATTCAGCGGGTCTCCTAGATCTACTGAAATCATCCAGAAGTGGATCCCTGCGTGTGCACTTCTGCAAAGGGGTGAGGGCACTCTCTCGAGGGGGTGCAGACACCTTGAGTCTAGGGCGAGGTCACAGTATTGCAGCATCAGCAGACACTTGGCTGCCCCCACATGTTTGGAGGGGGTGATTTGTTGACCCACCCATATGGTTGCCTTTTCTTCTCGGAAGTTGCTACGTCGTGGAGCATGCGCAGCCTCAAGCATGCAATTTGTTTTTATTATTGCTCCATCCCAACGTTCCTTATATATATATAGAAATGTACATTGCTTTGTATAGCAGGGTGTGAGAGTACAAGGAAATATTATACAGACAGAAGAAAAGGGGCGAGCGGTGTGTGAGCCAGAAAGATTTGTGCTAAGAGTTGAGTGAGATCGTGTTCTCCTCCTCCACTGTATTTTTTCTTGATAATATAGTGTGACTCTCTCTCTCCCGTGGATGTAGGCCGAGTTTGGCCGAACCACATAATCTTATTGTGTTTGTGTGTGATTGTGTTGTATTTCTATATTTGTTGTTATCATCCCCTTTTTCCTAACAATATACATAATGAACCTTTCCCTCGGCCATTTCCTTTACCTTAGAGAAGGGAGATACAACAATGATTTAACTCTTTCTAAAAGAGTAGAGGCAATCAGCTTCTCCCACTAGAGAATGGGCAAACACTACGAAATTCTAAAACCCAAGAGATATAGTATCGAGTTTTGTATCATGTTTCTATTTATCAAGGAGTTGATTACAAATATCAGTTGTGGTGTGGATACGCATAGAGTTTTCGTAATATCAAAAAAATTTTATATCCAAATCTCGCTCCTAGATATATTATTTTAATATTTAGAATAATTTTAAATGCAAATAGATGTATCTTTGGATTGTTTATATTTTTCGCTGTGTTGAACACTAATCAATCCAACAGCCTACAATTTTGTAGTTTTGAGTACTAAAAAAAAAAAAATTTTTTAAAGAGTCATTATAGCACTGATGGAGAAAATTTATGTCAGATAAGCTAAAATGGCAAATTATTCTTTAAATATAATTAATATTTTTATTTAGTTTTCTTTGTTGGATCTTCTAACTTTAGAAAAGCAGCAAGGGCTTTAACTTTTACATTTGATGGCTTTGAAAACCTAAAAACGAACCCTAGCCCGCCTATTTCTAAAGTAGATTGCTTTACTCTTCTATGCGATAGTTGTCATATCTAATACAGTGCATAAACAATTCTTTAGGAGATCCAGTTGCAAGGGCTACAGTGATTCCACAAACCCATGGCAAGGTACGTTAGTACATGTACAATATCTTTTATGTTAGGATGTCATTAGCATTGTATCAAGCTTGGGAAATCTTCAGCTATCTAAAATTCTCCTAAATTTCTTAAGCACCTAGAAAAGGGTAGCATAGTTCAGGATGTAAAAAATTGAATGCTCTTTCTAATTTTATTGAAGCTGAAGAATGAGCAAATCACAATGAATGAATTGAATTAAAACTACATATCCCAACTGACATATATACAGGAGCTAGCTAATTGATAACTAAAAAAATAAACCAATTTTCTGTTGGAGAGAAAATTATTACAACCATTTACTAAAACTACCAATGACTACAAAATAATTATATCATAGGCAGCAAATCCACATAACTCCTGCTCTATTCTTGGATTACTGTCTTGCCTTGCACTATACTGATATCATTCCTAGCATTACCAGCATTGGTGGTAATCTCATTAAGTTTAACACCACCCCCCCCCCTCAAGAGCAAAGCTCTTACTACTTGATCATCCACAATATAATCTGGATATTCAACTTGATGAGCAAAAATATTAATCAATCCCAACTTCTTAATCATTCTAATATAGTTGTCTACACCAAGTGCCTTAGTAAAAATATTTGCCAATTGATTCTTGGATGCAACATGGAAAGTCTTGATTGTACCATCAAGAACTCTATTTCTAACAATGTGACAATCTGCTTCTATATGTTTTGATCTCTTATGGAACACTAGATTTGTAGCTATATGCAATGCTACCTGGTTGCCATAATAAAGCAAAACTGATTTCTCATGCTTCACTTGTAAATCTCTTAGTAAGAATAAAATCTAAGTAAATTCATAGGTGGTGCTTGTCATAGATCTATATTCAGCTTCAGCCAAAGATCTTGATACCATTGACTGCTTCTTTGATCTCCATGGAATCAAAGCATCTCCAAGAAAACACAATACCCCATAAGAGATTTCCTTGTATCTGGGCATCTGGCCCAATCAGCATCACAGTATGCTTTTAGCTGAAAATCTAAATCACTAGGAAATAAAATTCCTTGTCTAGGTGTACCTTTAATATATTGCAGGATTCTTATTGCAGCCTGCATATGAGGAACTCTTGGTTTTGCCAAAATTTGGCTTAGCCTGTTCACGACATATGTGATATCAGGTCTATTAAGTGTCAAATATATCAATTTACCTATAAGCCTTCTATACCTGTCTGAATCTGATAGAAGTTCACCATTGTCCTTTACAATTTCAATTGTTGTTCCGTTAAAGAGTTGGTTGCTTTTATACCCATCATGCTTGTTTCCTTTAAAATTTCTAAAGCAAACTTCCTTTGATTTAAGCTTATTCCCCTTTTGCTTCTAGCAATTTCAAGTCCTAAGAAGAACTTAAGTGATTCAAGATCCTTAATTCCAAATTTAGCATCCAGAATTGACTTCAAAGTTACTACACAAGTGGGATCATTTCCTGTGATGATCATGTCATCCACATAGACCAATAAAGCTGTAAACAAAGAACCTTTAGCATGAACAAAAAAAAGAGTTATTAGCAGTTGATTGAACAAACCCAAGTTGTTGAATAATGTATGACACTTTCGTATACCATTGTCTTGAAGCTTGTCTCAGACCATAAAGGGATTTAAGTAGCTTGCAGACAATAGGAGCAGATGAATGTGAGGAAGAAAAAGCAGTTGAAGTCCCCCCTTACTGTGAAAACTAGGAGGCAGTAACATATACACTTCTTCATGTAAATCCCCATGTAAAAGGCATTGTTTATATCCAATTAGTCAAGAGGCCAACACCTGGAAGCTACTAAAGCAAGAAGACCCGAACAGTTACTGTAGCAACAGGAGAGAAAGTATCAAGAAAATCAATGCCTTTCTGTTATGTATACCCTTTAGCCACAAGTCTAGCCTTGTACCTTTCCACTGTTCCATCAGGATTTAATTTAATCCTATACACCCACTTACACCCAATAAGGGTTTTACCAGGAGGTAATGTGGTAAGCTCCCGAGTATGATTTTGTTCAAGGGCCTGAATTTCTTTATCCATTGCTGATCTCCACAGAGGATTTTGAACAACTTAGAAGAAAAATTGTGGCTCTTGAGGTAATGTGTTAACGGCCAACAGATATGAATGATAACAAGGCTCTAAATGGGAGTAAGTGAGCCCATCAGCCACCTCATAAGCTGCACCAGAAACTTGAGTAGTAGCAAAAGCATAATCTTGTAAGTAGGTTGGTTTAGTGGATTACTAAGATGATCTTATGATAGGTGCTGATGGTGGTTCATGAGTTAATGTAGAAGCAAGTATTGATGTGATAGGAGTAGGAACTGTAGACACAGGAAAAGAGGGAATTGCAGGAGAGAAATCAGAATGGAGAGAAGAAACCTGAACTGGAATAGGATCAAGAACAGGATCTGAACAAGTAATAGACTCATCTTGGATAGGAATAGGAGTGACAAAAAAATCATTACCTAAGCTGGAAGATGCAAGACTATCAACTTCAGTAATTGAAGTAAAAGGATCTGAAATTAAGGCTTTACGATCAATAAAAGGAAATATGTTTTCATAAAAAAACGACATCTCTGGATATGAACACTACATTTGTGGACAAGTCTAAAACTTTGTAACCTTTTATGCCAAAGGGATAGCCTAGAAAGACACACCTCCTTGCTCTTGCTGCAAATTTGGATTTGTTATGTGCTAGTGTAGAAGCATAACAAAGGCATCCAAAAATTCTTAGATAATCATAGGAAGGAGGACTGCCATAAAGAACCTCATAAGGGGTTTTGTGAGATAGAGGTGTACTAGGAATCCTATTAATAAGATATGCAGCAATTAAAATACAATGCCCCCAAAGATGCTAAGGCAAATGAGAATGGAACATGAGTGACCTTGCTACATTCAAGATATGTTGATGTTTCATTTCCACAATTGCATTTTGTTGAGGAGTCTCAACACAGCTCAAATGATGCAAAATGCCTTTTTTAGCAAAGAAATCACTCATGATGAATTCAGTTCCATTATCAATTCGAATAATATTTACTTTCCTAGAAAATTAAGTTTCAACCATAGTGCAAAATTGTTCTGATATGGATTAAGTTTGTGACTTGTGCTTTAACAAGTAAATCCATGTACATCTAGAATGATCATCCACTATATTGAGGAAATATTTGCAAGAATTAATGATATATACATAAAATGGACCCCACAAATCACAATAAATCAAGGTAATTGTTATTAGCTTGAGGATATGGTTTAGTGGCAGCCACGCCAGTAGTAGAAGGAACATCAACAAATGAACACACATCAACAGCTCCAGAAACCAAATTTGGCAATCCATTACTAGTACTTACATTGGTTGCATGATAATTCTTACCAGAGTTACTCCTAGCATTGAGGAAACAATTGCTCACATTGGGATTTAGAAATAGGACATTGAACTGAAACACTCTCAGTTGCTATTCCTCGATTGCAAGTGACCTGATTAACACTTGATCTTCCTTTTGGTTTATATCCTGGTGGATAACCATGTAACTTGTAACATTTATCAATTGTATGCCCAAGCATGTTGCAGTGAGTGCATAAAGGTCTCTCCCTTTTGTTGTTTCCTTTGTTCCAAGTAGATTTACTAGAGTTACTTCCCTTCGAATTAGCATACATTACTACTGAATCAGGCTTGGCAGTGTAGTATCCTCCATGTCCTACATTCTTGTGAGACTCTTCTTGAAGAACCAAGGCATAAATCTTGCTGATCGAAAGAAAAGGCTCCTGCATCAGAATTTGAGTCCTTATAGTCTTAAAATTCTTCTTCAAACCCATCAAAAACCTCATAGCATAAGTCTTGTCATGAGAAGCATTTAAGGTTTTGATTGTTCCACAGATACACTCTGGTAGTGGCTCCAAATTAAGTAGTTGATCCCACAGCTTCTTGAATCTTGTGAAGTACTCTGTGACTATCATCTAGTTATGAGATATATTAGAAATCTCCTTCTGAAGATTGTAGATTTTAGGACCACTACCCTGTGAAAAGAGTTTTTGCAATTCAAGCCTCATCTCTCTGGCAGTTTGACAATACATCATGCTGCTAGATACATCAACGTGGATAGAGTTGATCATCCATGAAATCATCATTGTGTTGCAACTTAACCAATCTTCATAGAAAGGAGTTTCTAGATCTGGCTCAACAATTTTGCCATTAATGAAACCTATCTTCTTTTTGGTAGTGAAAGCTAAGATCATAGCCCTGGACTAAGAATGATAATTCTTCATTCCAAGCAATGATTGCGTAACCAAGATGTTGCCTAGATTTTCATTATTTTGACCTTATAGGTCACATCCGATTTTGATAATGACAAATACTATAATATTTGATATATTTCAAGTTTGTGTGCAGGTTTATATTGGCAAATCAATTGATGGCACACGAAGTAAAGCCTGAAGATCCTGAAGATTATTTTTTACTGTAATTTATATTATTTGGGTCTGTAATAATTTATATTGGTCTGTAATAATCTCTGCATGTCATGCGTGTGGGTTTTGTAAGCTCAACATGACCATAAACTGACCATAGGGTACTGAATGTCATTAGGGCACCCTTTAGTCAACCAGCGCCGAATTTTAAGAACTATCTCAAAACGGCCTTAGAAAAGACCCTAAGTCTTGCACAATCACTTAAGTAAGTCCCCAATATCACTCTCTATATCAAGGGAAATTAAGTAGGCAAAATTTGGATCTTAAGTAAAAATCATGAGAGAGGTCGGGACCGAACCATGGCATGTAAAACACTTCTGGCGACCGAACAAGTCAACATGTTGAATTTGTGTTCAGGCACCTGAACCACTTTTGAGCGTATCTCCCTTGGGCACCCCAACCTATGTCAGAACACTTTTCAACTACCTAGGCGCCTAAACGATCATGTTCAAAAAGGGCTCGGACAACCGAATTGGTTAGTTTGGTTAACCAAACTTGGCTTTGGGTAGCCGAACCTCAGACATTTAGCTACTGACTTTAGTTCAACCACCCAAGCATAATTTTGGGCACCCGAATCTTTTAAAATGATTTTTTGGCTAAGTCTATTCGGGTGACCGAATTTAAGTTCAACCACCCGAATCTCTTGGGTAAAATTATTTTGTTAAGAGGTAAATGGGGTTAATTTTTTCTAGGCCTGTTTTAAACTTTTCTAATTATTCCCATTGGGTCCCCAATGGTAAAAAATCCTTCCTTGCCTATAAATACCTGTTCATTTGCAACAATTAGTGAGGATTAGAAAAATTGATTAGGGCCAAACTCTCTCAAATTCAAAAATCCTTCCTTAACCTATAATACTCCAAAACACTTATACACATCATCCTTCTTGATCTTGCAAGTGTTGTGAGTATATTTTGTGTGCTTGTGCTTCATTCATACTTGCTAATACTTTCATTAGATTATATTGATTGTTTCATTTTATTGAGAGTAGAAGCATCAAGTTCTTCCACTGATTTAACTTGATAAATCTTGTGTGGGAAGACTTGGAAGGTTGTGGTTCTTACATTGTCATTACAAGTTACCTAAGCCTAAATTTTTGTATGCAAAAATCATTTTCAAAGCAAACAATTCTTGTGTTTGCTACATTAAAGAAAATAAATTTGAGTTTGTTTGAATATTATTGCTAACATCTTTGAAACCCTAATCTGACATTGAGATTTAGTTTATCTAGTTTTCAAAGAATAGCTTGTTTGATACTCTCTTGTGCTTGATTGTTGATAGACAGAACCTTGAGTATTGATTGCACACATAGAGCACCGAGCTTATGGTTCTTACATCATCGAGGTGCATTGCTTATATTGTGCTGAATCGGTACATATCAGCTTATGTAAGAAGCGTTTGTTTGTACATAAAATTTCATATCTATTGTATTTGTTAGCTTTGGTGCAATCCCAAGAGGGGGTTGAATTAGGTATTTAAAAATTATCGCCTAGGTCAATTGTTTTAATAATAGTATTGCACAACCTAGGGTTAGTCTATGCAATCAATAAATAAACATACACGTGCAGTAAAGTAAAGTGCGAAAAATGTAAATGATACACACGATATGTTATCGAGGTTCAGCCAAAGTGTCTACATCCCCGCCTTGGCTAACAAGCACAAGAATTACCACTATAAGCTCACTTAACGGGTGGAGTGACACCTAAACAACCAGGTCAATTAGCATAGGGCTGACCTCAACCTTTACAACCTGGTCAATTAACACAAGGCTGACCTCAACCTACACAATCCTTCCAGGCTGGATTACCACCCCCTCAGGCCACGCCTGGAAATACAACATTAATTTCTCAATCAAATGGTACAATGATTATGATTTCATATAAAGCAGATATGTACCCAATACGCACAGTATAATCAATACACTACCAAAAGATAAGATTTGATAAGCTCAGTGTAGTCTAAGTGTCTACTCTCAAATATCTATGCAAATATTGCAATCGATACGTGAGAATGTAAATAATATGATCTTTGTGTCAAATAATGATTTCAATCACAATGCACAAACAAAGATCACAAACACACTTCAAATATCTCAACAAATATTTTTCTCAAAATAAACCATAAAAGATATTCAAAAATGGTTTGTAAAATATTTATTTGATCTTTGTAATAAAATGATAATCTCAATCAAAAGGAATAATAACAAAGATCTTCTAGCACTCAAGCAAGTATCTCAATATATATATATATATATATATATATATATATATATATATATTTCAAATATGAGCACAAGAGATGTTTTGAAAATGATTTCTAAAATATTTTAGCAATCAAGACACAATATGAACTCTTGAGTATTGCAATGAAAACACAAAACTCAGAAGCTCTAAGAAGTTTTTCTACGTAAGGCTTATTTACGAAGCCCCCTAGAAAAATTAGAAGCTTACTTTCTATGAAAAATAGACCTCAATTAGAATAGGCAAGAGAGAGTTTAAGCTTGGTGAGATGAACACAAGAGCACCCTTACTAAGTGGTATTTGCAATATGAATAAGTAAGAATGGGAGTATAAAGCTTGAATATTAGCACTCTTATTGTGGTCATTTTGTTGACCTGGTCCTAGTTCGGTCGATTGGAGGCATTTTGTACATGGGAATACGAACGACCGAACATGTAATTTTCATACATTTCGGTTCTTTTCAATTTGTGCAAACACCTTAATCAAATGACCAAACATATATATATATGCATGAGTGAGTGTCCTAGGACCATTCTAAGTCTTTTTGAAGATACCGAAAAGATCTGGTGTCGGTCAATCGAAGAGTGTTCCCTGAGATCCATCTATGGTCTTGAGCTTATTCTTCCTACCTTGCAGGTAAGTCATTAATTATTACAAACCATTTTCCTATCTTACTATTACAGACCCAAAATGATAAATAATGAATTTCAACATAAAATGATCTTTAGGGTCTTTGTCTTCTTTAAGCCCATGGGCGTGCACCATATGATACTTTTGATTGGTCCTGCACACAAACTCATCAACCATTAAATACCAAAGTATTTTTCATAATCAAAATGGGATATGACCAATAAGGTCAACAATCTCACCATTTTTTATGATGACAAATACTTGTTTACTTCTCCCCCTTTTGGTAATAGTAAAAAGGACCTAAATAAACATTTAAGTACATAAACAAATAATCATCTATATACGAGATATGTTTGGGAAATGGTTTTTAAAAAATTCGACAGCATGCCATTTGAAAACAGAACATTTTCCCAAAAATACCTGTATAGAAATGAACTGATTGAGTAATAGATTTACAATATATCCACAAATACTTACTCAAACAGTACAGTATTCTCAACACATGAAATAGAAGTATAACTTTTAGTCATTCAAGAGATAGAATAGTCATGCATTTCATAGCATAGACAAATTCATAGAGTATAAAGCAATGACTGGTTTAGTAGTTAAACACACAAACTATATAATTGGTTATTAAAATATCTAAATAAGATGAAAAAACGTAGTTAAACTAGAAATATCCTCAAACCATGGCAAATAAAGCATTTCATAAGACCCGCAGAAATTTGGAATTTAAAAAGACATTCGGTATATAAGGAATAGGTTTGAGCATAAACACAGTCTAACTAGTTCGCATGCATTTTTATATGAAGTTACCAAACCAGTTATGCAATTTTATAACTTATATGGATATAATAATAATAATGAGGTAAGAGAGAAAGTTTGAGTTTTGAGAAAAGTTCTTGCCATAAAGTATTACAATAAGTATACATGTATATATATAAATATGTATTCCCCTTATGATGTTGGCAAAATGGTGTTGGGGCTTGCTTACTGAAAAAGAGGCTTTAATTTAAAACAAGAAAGAACAAATTTTTTGGTTTGTTAATTAAGCACATACTACAATATAACCAGAAAATCACAACCACAATGATCCTAAATATGTCAAACAATTTAAAGCAAGGATCACATGGCAAACACAAATAACATGTGACAAAGCAATAAATATCAACTTAAGAATTTTCAATATAACCATTTTGTTCAAGCATATGCCACATTTGATTCAACACCATATCTAAACTAAAAAGTTTGTGAGCAAAATATGGTAGGCATTTTAATTTTAGATGCTCCCCCTATCAATTTGAATTATTGCTTAGATATTATAAATTACTTATACTTTGCAAGGAATTGATTTCATTGAATATGCCAAAGTATAAGTGAGCACACAAACCATTTTTCAACAACTATACTAGATATTTATTAACAATATTTACCTCTAGTCAGTATAGTCATCCCTATAGACAACAAGTGCATCAAAAATATATATTAAGGCATTCTATGCAATTCATGACACAAGAACATTTCATATCAAATCATAGAACTTTACATGCAGGACATAATGTTCAGGGATATCAGAAGAGCCTCAATATTTCAATAAACGATAGTGATGCATGTGAGTCCTATAAGTGCTTTCTATAGGAAAGGTGCTAAGCTCTCCTAACTACTTGATGATTATGTTAGGATGAAACTTAATTTTTGATTAATTTTCACTCATCTTTTCAAAAATATTTTAACGTTAATTTTATAATAATCATCTTTATCACAAGGTTTTATATGGGAAAATCCTGGCAAATTTTCGACAGCTTGCCATTTGTATATAGGACATTTTCTCACAAAATTTGTACTTGATAAAGGGTTGTTTTCAACAGATAAATCTTATAAAGCAAGCAACAACCTAATATCCACAACTAGCATGCAAATTATACATCAACTCCATCCGCCATGCACGAGGCTTTCAATACAAACATGCTTTCCAATAGTTCAATCAACAACTCATAAAAGAAATGAACTATCCAATAGATGATATAAACAATAACTAACAAAGTGCTGACTTTTTGAGTTCGATCCCTGTTTTGATAAGGAAAAACCACAGTATCCCACTTGTGTAACTAAGTGTGAACAGGTTTATATTTCTGTAAGCACAAGTGATGAATGCAAATTGAAGCCGTAAAGAGCACTGAGAAGAACACCAAACGGCATATTCCATGGAGCACTGAGGAGCAGAAGACACGAAGACTTTATTTATTTTTTAGGTTGTAATAGTAATTAGGGTTGAATGTGCATGCATCTTACATGATTTAAATTGAAGCTCTACCTGACCTTAGATTGATCATAGGACCTCCAAGTAACATGAAAAGCCCATTTCATAAAATTTCTAACTTATACAAAGGTTTTTAAATGGTTTTAAAGTTAAAAAAAAGCAAAAACTAAATTTTTCAAAGGGATCGGTCAACCGGCCAGTTGACCAAACGTTAGAAATGAGAAATTTTCTCACTCAATTAGATCTCATCTCAAACTATGTTCAACATGAAAATTGTGGCATTTTCCCTTAACTTTCTTTTGATAGCAAGAACGTCCAAATTGGAGTTACATAGAAAACGTTATGGCTAAAACACTGAAAGGTGTCCGTAACAAAAAAACTCCCTTCATGTTTCTTCCGTTTCATTGATAGGAATTTTTCTCAATCCAAAACTTCTTATCCTAAACTTTGTTCAACATGAAAGTTTTGGGATTTTCTCTTAGCTTTCTATTGATATTAACATCCAATTTGGAGTTGTATAGAAAAAGTTATGGCAAAAAGACTGAACAATGTCCGCACAGAAAACTCGAGGCCTGTTGACCGAACCTTGAGCTTGGTCGACCGACCTTCTCGGGAAACTGTCTCAATGGTCGAAAAATGGCTAATTTTCAAAATAAAAATATATTTTAAGGTCCCAAGGGCTATATAACGCTCACAAGGGGTTTTTGCCTATAAATACAATCCCAAAAAACTTGAAAAATGTTGGAAAATCCATTTGTTAATTTAGTTTTCATTCTTTGATTCTCCCACACTTCTATACCCCATTTTTTTTCTTTAAATTTTCATTTTTCCCCTACTCTTCTTTTATTTGAAAATCATTTTGGGAGAAAATATTATTGGGGGTTTTAAGTGAAGAGGCTTGAGCATATATCATATACATATATATTGCTTGATGGCCTTCTTCTTTCATTTGTAATATATTTTCAAAGATTAAAATTTCTCCTATACTCTTCTTTTGAAAACCTTTTTTGAGAAAAATATTTTTAGAGTTATATTTGAAGAGGCTTGAGCATATAACATTCTCTATATGTATATTGATTGAAGGCCTCTCTATTTTTCATGTTTTCAAAGATTAAATTTCTCTCATATTCTTTCATCTGGAAAAATATATTTTGCTTGACTACCTTCTTGGAATTAAATTTACTAAGGTTAATCATTTTGAAGAAAACCATAATATTTCCCTACTCTTATCTTGAAATATATTCGTTGGAGAATTTCTTTGGGTTATACAAGAGGGAGCCTTGAGTATATATCAATTTAATATATACTTGTTTGAGAGGCTTCTCCTTTTATTTTATAAAGGTCAATCATTTTGATTGCAAAATCCTAGTTTCTCCTACTTGTCTTGAAGTATATTTTTGGAGAAACTCTTTGGGTTATTCAAGAGCTTTAAGCATATATTCATTAATATATATTGGCTTGAAAAGCTTCTTGAAAATAGGCTAAAGCATATATTCATTTTTTCTTGGTAGCCTTTTTAATTTGAATTTGAAAAGGTCAATCATTTTAGAAAAGAAAATCTTTTTCTAATCTCTCAAGTTTTACTTGAAAAATATTTTGATAGAAAACTCATACTCTACATAAGCTTCATTTCAAAATCATATGAAAGTGCATATTAGATTTTAATGTTGTACATCCCATCTTAGTTTAGAAGCATTTGTTTGTACACAAATTTTATTAAATATATTTGTATTCTAGGCGTGGCCTGAAGAGGAGACTCACTCTATAAAGAGTCCCAGATAGACTTAGACCCGGTTAAGAAAGTTCTGAATTATCTTAGACCCAGTTAAGAAAACTAGGTGCACCATCCTGGTAAGATGTAGGTTGAGGTCAGCCCCACTAATTGACCTGGTTGTAACGGTTGAGGTCAGCCTTGTGCTAATTGACATAGTTGTAATCGATATCACTCCACCCATTAAGTGAGCATTAGTGGGATCCTTGGGCTGCTAGCTTAAGGCGGGGATGTAGGCAGGATTGGCTGAACCCCGATAACAAATGTTGTGTCTCTCTTTCTCTTTACTATTTATCTTTCCCGCACATGTATGTTTAAATTTGATTTATTGTGAATGTTGCGCATGATTTAAATACTTCCAAATATTAATATTCGAATTGGTTATCTCTTAGAAAGACCCTAAGTTGTGCTATACTGATTGTGATTTGAAGTCAACTTAGGAAGAAATTTTTAAATACCCAATTCACCCGCCCCCCACTTTGAGAATACACCATTCCTATCAATTGGTATCAGATCCAGGTTGCAATAAGCTTAACCGCATTTGCATAAAGATTACAATGACTCTTCTTCAGTGTATCCCTGTTTTGAAGGTCAATCCTTTGCAAATCATCCACTACTTTTACTATGCAAATTTTATCATTTGAATATTGAAAATTATTTTTGTAAAATCAATTGATTTGAGGTTTGGAAAGAGTTTGCCAAAGGATTTTTTTTTTCAATAAAAATGATTTTAAAAATCCATAGTTTCCCAAGCTTGAATGTGAAATGAATGAGCATGACATTGGTTTTAACGCATATTATTTGAGTGTCATGCATTATTTATTGTGTCTTATGCTACAAATGTTTTTAAAGAGGTTTATATCTTGTACTAGTAGTGCTAAGGTATTTTGGGAACATTAAGAAGCGTGGAAAAACCGAGAGAGAGAAGAACACCACTTCAAAGATTTCAGGCTTAAACAACTAAGAAGAGGTACATCTTCCTCCTTCAACTTTATTAAATATTCTATGTCATGATTCATGTGATGTTTTTGCGTTAAATTTTTTATGAATCATGTGATATTAGCATACCATCTTATGAGATGCTACATAGGAATATTTTATATACTCATAAGATTTTAGTAAATAATATAAAAGGGGTTATAATACTTTAAATGCTTAAGTAGTGTTTTATGCTTAAAATTTTAAATTTTAATATACACTATTGTTTTATTAAGAACCATGGAAGAGCATGCCAATATAAGAATTTTAGTGAAATATCCAATCTAATAACTTAATATCTATATATATATATATATATATATATATATATATCATGATGATTGGTTAGTATTTGATTATATTGGCTATAGCATGCTTAAATAAATTATCATTTCTTGAATTGAATCTTAGAAGCATGCTTAAGTGAAACTCTCCTCAAGTGAACATATGTGTTCTTATTTCTTAAAGCTATATATATGCTTAAAGTCTTGATTGTTGTCCACCACATTGAATTGAGTTTTAGGGAATCAATCAATGATATAAAATCATATATCCCTAAACTCTTCATTGAGCTTAAATGATCAATCATATTCAAATGCATTTAAAACTCATCCCCTAGTAGAAAATATTAGTTATGCCAAATATTGCTAATTGAATATATAATTCTTTGGCTAATGAGTTGAATGAAAAAGGGGAGCAGCATGATTTAAAATTTCATCCAATAAATACTATATTATATTGTGCATACTTTCGATATATCTATTTGCCCTACTTAATTATATTGGATGATTTGCGTGAGCTGAATGCTACCATCCATTTTTACTCAATGATTATATTATCTAATGGATGGATAACTTATAACAAAAATTGTTATTTGAGTCATACTGGTATGCATGCTTGTTCTAAATGCCAATTGCATGGCTGATGTAGTATTGTGAATTGCATGCTGGTAGTTGACTATGATCTTGCATGTTGAATTGAATGATCATATAATCACATGCCATCTAGTTAACCGAAATCATGACTTCATAAGACTTATTTTTGAATTTTAAATAGTTTCACAAGTCTTATGCAGTTTCAAATTTGTGACCATGTTGAACATAATATTTTAACTTAAGTGGTCATTTATAATGCTATATGTATTTTTCCGAATATTCACTATTGATGCATGCCTAATGATCATGGCTTGAAAACCACTACATGATGGTTGGACAAAATGAATATATTTAATGCATGCAAATTAATTGAATAGACTAGTACATGTTGAGTCCAAAATGCTACACAAATTGATCACATGTACACATTTCATAATCTTAAGATGAACTAGTTCATAGACACTATTTGGTCCAAATCTCTGGGTTATAACTTTCACCCAAGACCTAAATGGTAAAACATCATCCTTGGAGTCAAACATCTCATATTTTGATAGTCTATAGACTAGGGAAATTGCATGACTTAGGAGAGTTTTCATTTTGCACGCATGTATTATTGAGTTGTGTCATCTTTGTATTGAACCCCTATTGCATAATTTTTGAGTATAGCCTTGATTAGTTATCGTGCATTGAATAGATATGCAATATGTCATGCTTGTGTGTTGAACGCCTAATATTTGCTACATGCTGAAATCCTTTGGAGGATGAATATATGATGATTGCGCTTTAAATGAACTTCATCCTTGTTTGAAAATGCACTCATGTATGCATGCAAGTATACAGGGGGAGCTTAAGCCCCGTCCTCAAGAAAAAGATTAAAATCACCATCATGGACTCATGTGCCTCATTGTTTTTGTTTTTGAGTCCTTAAGTTTTTCTTGGTACCTTGAACATCATATCTAGTCCTTCATTGAATTATACTTCGATATGGATTGTTCTTGGCATATACAAATACTTTTCAAGACTTTATTTCAATCTTCTGGTGCATGTGTATCCTATAGGATTGATTATACTGGTTGCTTGTTGAAAATTGCCTAATTACCATCTAGTATATTTGCTTAAATTGTTGCTTATACTGTTTTATGCATTTTCACAATTTGTATCAGTATAAGTAGTTAACAACATCTAAGCTCGTATTCAAATTGATAGGGCCGAGGGGGGGACCTTTTGAACTTAAATTTTCATCTTGTTGTGCTCACCCATTCTTTTGCTTAGATCTATATTAAATTTTTGGTGGCATGTAGATTAAATTATGATGATTGTATTGAAAATGTTAAATAAAAATATATTATTTAGCCACAATTCAATTTAGGTTTTGCCATATGATCTTGCAATTAAATTGTATGATATTTTTTAATCAATATGGTTGCATTTATTTCTAGTTAATTTATGAAATGTTCCTTGCTTGAATGTATACCAGAAAAACTTTGCTTGCTTGAGTTCTTATGTTAAAGTTTCTTTTTCAGCAAGCATTGTCCCCAGAACTTATTAGTAATATCCAAAAGGGAATTTTTTTTGGCAAGAATGATCTTATAATTTCTAAATCTTATTCCTGTCTATGAGCTTAAAAGCAATCATGACAGGTACTACTTAGTTTCAAATTTTCATTTATGTCATGGATTTTTTTTTTTTTTTTAAGTTTTTAAGAGCTTTGGACTTTAAATAGTATTCTTTTCAAAGAAATTTTGTTTTAGCCCTTTTGCTGATGACAAAAGGGGGAGATGTTTTTTGAGCAAAATTATAAACCCCTTTTATCTCTCTATCTTTTGTTATTCAAAATGGAAAATGACAACTGCACAAACTTGAATATTTTGTTAAAATAGCTTCAAACATATACTACAATTGAACCACTGAGCTTAACTGTCAACCTGAAAATTTGTGAAGTCTTCATGTTTATGATTGAACTTTTTTTAATATCATTTTGAATTTATACGTATTTTAAATGGGAGCCTTATTAGGCAATCCCAATTTTGCTCTTGCGTTTGTCATCATCAAAAAGGGAGAGATTGTTAAGTTTTTTAGTCTGATCCTTGTTTTGATAATGAAAAACCACAGTATCTCACTTGTGTAACTAAGTGTGAACAGGTTTATACTTTTGTAAGCACAAGTGATTAATGCAAAATGGAAGTCGTAAAGAGTACTGAAAAGAACATCAATCGGCGTATTCCATGGAGCATTGAAGAGCAGAAGACACGAAAACTTTATTTATTTTCTGGGTTGTAATAATAATTAGGGTTGAGTGCGCATGCATCTTACATGATTTAAATTGAACCTCTACCTGACCTTAGATTGATCATAGGACCTCCAAGTAACATAAAAAACCCTTTTCATAAAATGTCTAACTTATACAAAGGCTTTTAAATAGTTTTAAAGTTAAAAGAAGGCAAAAACTAAATTTTTCAAAAGGGTCGGTTAACCAGCCAGTTGACCAAACATTAGAAATAAGAAATTTTCTCACTCAATTAGATCTCATCTCAAACTGTGTTCAACATGAAAATTGTGGCATTTTCCCTTAGCTTTCTTTTGATACCAAGAACGTCTAAATTGGAGTTGCACAGAAAACGTTATGGCTAAAACACTAAAAGGTGTCTGTAATAGAAAAACTCCCTTCATGTTTCTTCCGTCTCATTGATAGGCATTTTTATCAATCCAAAACTTCTTATCCTAAACTTTGTTCAACATGAGTGTTATGTAATTTTCTCTTAACTTTCCATTGATATCAAAAACATCCAATTTCGAGTTGTATAAAAAAAAGTTATAGCCAAAGTACTGAACAGTATCCGTGCAGAAAACTCAAGATCGGTTAACCAAACCTTGAGCTTGGTCGACCGACCTTCTTGGGAAACTGTCCCAATGGCCAAAAAATGGCTAGTTTTCAAAATAAAAAAATATTTTAAGGTTCCAATGGCTATATAACATTCACAAGGGGTTTTTGCCTATAAATAAAATCACAAAACACTTGAAAAATGTTGGAGAATCCCTTTGTTAATTTAGTTTATCATTCTTTAATTCTCCCACACTTCTATACCCCATTTATCTCCTACTCTTCTTTTATTTGAAAATCATTTTGGGAGAAAATATTGTTGGGGGGTTTTATGTGAAGAGGCTTGAGCATATATCATATACATATATATTGCTTGATGGTCCTCTTCTTTCATTTGTGATATATTTTCAAAGATTAAAATTTCTCCTATACTCTTCTTTTGAAAACCATTTTTGGGGAAATATTTTTGGGGTTATATTTGAAGAGGTTTGAGCATATAACATTCTCTATATGTATATTACTTGAAGGCTTCTCTATTTTTCATGTTTTCAAAGATTAAATTTCTCCCATATTCTTTCATTTGGAAAAATATATATATATTTTTTTTTGGAGAAATTTCTTGTGAGTAATGTCTTGAAGGCTTGGGCTAATATTCTTGCTCATATATTTTGCTTGAATACCTTCTTGGGATTAATTTTACTAAGGTCAATCATTTTGAAGAAAATCATAATATTCTCCTACTCTTATCTTGAAATATATTTGTTGGAGAATTTCTTTGGATTATACAAGAGGAAGCCTTAAGTATATATCAATTTAATATATACTTGTTTGAGAGGCTTCTCCTTTTATTTTATAAAGGTTAATCATTTTGATAGCAAAATCCTAGTTTCTCCTACTTGTCTTGAAGTATATTTTTGGAGAAACTCTTTGGGTTATTCAAGAGCTTTAAGCATATATTCATTAATATATATTGGCTTGAAAAGCTTCTTAAAAATAGGCTAAAGCATATATTCATTTTTTTCTTGGTAGCCTTCTTAATTTGAATTTGAAAAGGTCAAGCATTTTAGAAAAGAAAATCATTTTCCAATCTCTCAAATTTTACTTGAAAAATATTTTGAGAGAAAACTCATACTCTACATGAGCTTCATTTCAAAATCATATGAGAGTGCATATTAGATTTTAATGTTGTACATCCTTGCTTAGTTTAGAAGTATTTGTTTGTATGCAAATTCTATTAAATATATTTGTATTCCAGGCGTGGCCTAAAGAGAGAGACTCGCTCTATAAAGAGTTCCGGATAGATTTAGACCCGGTTAAGAAAGTCCCGAATTGGCTTAGACTTGATTAGGAAAACTAGATGCATCATCCTAGTAAGGTGTAGGTTGAGGTCAGCCTCACTAATTGACCTGGTATTAATGGTTGAGGTCAGCCCTGTGCTAATTGATCTGGTTGTAATCGGTGTCACTCTACCCGTTAAGTGAGCATTAGTGGAATCCTTGGGCTGCTGGCTCAAGGTGGGGATGTAGGCAGGATTGGCTGAACCCCGATAACAAATATTGTGTCTCTCTTTCTCTTTACTATTTATCTTTCCTACAATTGTATGTTTAAATTTGATTTATTGTGAATGTTGTGCATGATTTATATACTTCCAAATATTAATATTTGAATTGGTTATCTCTTAGAAAGACCCTAAGTTGTGTTATACTAATTGTTATTTGAAGTCAAAGTGGGAAGAAATTTTCAAATACCCAATTCATCCCCTTATTGGGAATACACCATTCCTATCACAATGGATAGTTTTGAGATTAGTGCAGAGTTGTTCTCACAAAAGCATACAGATATATAAGCATAAATAAATAAAAAAATTGAGAGCATTTTAATGTATATAATTATGAAAGAATACATGCTCCCCCTGAGTTATGAGCTCAACTCATTTTATGCCATTTTCTGATTATTCATGTTCTTTATCCAAGAGTTTTAAGATTTTCAATGTTATATATCTTGGCATTGGATGAATAGGCATAGAGGACCAAAAAATCACAATGTATATATCTTTAAGTGAGCTAAGCCTATATTTGCCTCTTTTCCTATGATTTACAATATATGAAAGGCTTAAGTTTAAATGGCTTTGAATGTTAAGGTTCATGCATAGGTTTCTTTGAATTTTGTTCCATCACCTAGATTGAAACTTATATTAATCATTTTAGCGATTTAACTTAATTCATGAGGATGAAGTTCTAAATGATTTTATATAAATTTTGAGAGCTCGAGGGAAAATTGAATGCTCTTAATAAGTAAATTTCTATTATGTTCATAAGAGTATTTAAGATAGGCAGGACATTTTTTAGGATAGGAAGTCTAAAGATATTGTCCTAATTGTTTTAGCAAAGAGCTCTAAAGTATATGAATTTTGACTATAACTCTTTGGTGATTGGAAAGTATCCTTTAAGTATTATTACTATTTTGAGTAAGGATACGAACCATGGAATAGGATGAAAACTTTATCGAATGTGATCGTGATTGGTAAAGATTACCTATTGATGAGATAAACCAAAATTAGAGGATTTTTATATTTTTGGTTCAAAGGGAATATTTTGATTTAATCAATAAAATTTGAATCCCTTAGTGGTTGCCTCTAATTTTGATTATGGAAGGATGTCTTTTAATAAGCACCAGAAATATTTGGAATTTGTGATCAATAGTGCTTCGAGCCTAGAGTGATGACTAAACCTTTTATTAGGCATTTTAGGCTTTGAAGTTCAATGATGGATTTAGGATTAAATGATATATAGTGTGAGATGGATTCTCTAAACCACAATCTAGTGTAATGGACAAAAGGTATCCTTAACTTTGGATATTCATATTTGAGCGTGAGTTAAGAAATTTGAAATTTAATTACAAGACAAACATGTCATGTCCATTTGGAAGTGGATTTTTATTCAAGCAGCCAATAATTTCATATTTTAACCAATGAATTTATGCATTAAGTTCAGATTGGTTATTTTGCTTGAATTTCCGTATTGGCTTGATTTTTCAAAATACTTAGTATGTAAAATTTTAAATAGTGGACATATACTAAGATTTTACATTTTCAGCCCCGAACCACTTCCTAAGCCTTTAGAAGACACTACCTCCTATAGCTAATCTTAACTGCTAAGGAAGAATTATGTGATCATGTAATTTTTGCGTGAGCAAATTCTTCCGTGAATTTCAAGGGATTTTTTTTCTTAATAATCCATATCATTTTTCTACCTTTTATTCTCAATGGGTTAGGAGTCGGTGATTCTTTAATTTTTTTCATACTCGTTTGGGTTTCACACCTTTTCTTTTAAATGGACAATTAATTTTTGTGTGCCCCTTCTTTTTACATAAGACACATGTGGTGTGAGTGTATGGACTAGAGGAGGTACTAGCATAGTGTTTCGACTCTTTTACAAAGTACCCCATGTATAGGTTCTTTCTTTTCTTATTTTCAATTCCATTATAACCTATACCTTCTTTGTCTAAGGTCAACTTTTGTGAACCTAAGAGTTTGTCAAATTTTTCTTTACCTCTAGTGAATGTATGGATGATCTTAGACTGGTCTTCAATTTTCTTTTCTATATCTTAAATTTTTAAGTTCTCTAGACCTTTGCAAACATTCTGAAGATTCATAAATTCTTTAGTCATATTGTTTGATTTTTTTTTTCAAGATCAAGGATATGAAGATCCTTTTCATTTTCAATTGTAAGTTGGGATCTTACGTCTTTAAGCTCTTTTTGTAGCATAGCATTCTTGTTTTCCAAATTCGTGATTTTATTTGTGATTCAAGTTCTTTCAATGATGCCCTTGTTTTCCAAAACATTGTAGCGTTCAAGTGTTTTAACAATAGACTTATGAGTTCTAACATATTCAACTTGCAATTCCTCATAAGTAGGCATGCTCTCACTATTAGTGTTATCATATGATTCAGTATCAGATGCATCATTCAATTCATCACATGAATCATTACCAGATTTATCTACTAAAGTAGAAGGAACAAAGACAACTTCATTATCTGTTAAGGCAATAAAGTACTGGTTACCTCCTTCAGGATTAGTAGGGCTTGAGTCACACGGAGAGATCACATTATTTTGCATGGGTGCTCCATATCTCCTCTCAAGTTCATCTCAGATCTGCTTAGCATTACTACACGCCATAACCTCACATAAAACATTAGAATCTAAAGCATGCAATAAGGTATTCATGGCATCAAAATTTATTTGCACTAAGTTCCTATCATGATCATTCAATTCATACTCAGATTTAGGAACACTAGTACAACCAATGAATTTAACAAGCACACAATCACCCTAATCAATGATATTCCAAAATTTCCAATTTAAAGCTTTCGCATACACAATCATTATGAATTTCCAGATAGCATAGTTATCACCACAGAATACTGGTGGGTGTGTGACGAGTCTTCCCTCACATGAAGGGGATGCACTAACACGAGTCATCATGATCTTTTACTAAATGACGTCGAAGTCTAAGTTACGAGACTCTGATACCAATTGTTAGTTTTGGTGCAATCCCAAGAGGGGGGTGAATTGGGTACTTAAAAATTATCGCCTAGGTCAATTGGTTTAACAACAGTATTGCACAACCTAGGGTTAGTCTATGCAATAAATAAATAAACATACATGTGCAGTAAAGTAAAGTGCAGAAAAAGTAAATGATACACGCGATATGTTATCGAGGTTCAACCAAAGTGCCTACGTCCCCGCCTTGGCTAACAAGCACATAGATTACCACTATAGGCTCACTTAACGGGTGGAGCGGCACCTAAACAATCAGGTCAATTAGCACAAGGCTGACCTCAACCTTTACAACCAAGTCAATTAACACAGGACTGACCTCAACCTACACAATCCTTCCAGGATGGAATACCGCCCCCTCAGGCCACACCTGGAAATATAACAGTAATTTCTAAATCAAATGGTATAGTGATTATATTTTCATGTAAAGCAGATACGCAATCAATATACACAGTATAATCAATACATTACTAAAAGATAGGATTTGATAAGCTCAGTATAGTCTAAGTGTCTGCTCTCAAATATCTATGCAAATATTGCAATTAGTGCGTGAGAGTGTAAATGATATGATTTTTGTGTCAAATAATGATTTTAATCACAATGCACAAACAAAGATCACAAGCACACTTCAAATATCTCAACAAATAATTTTCTCAAAATAAACCACAATAGATATTCAAAAATGGTTTGCAAAATATTTATTTGATCTTTGTAATAAAATGATAATCTCAATCAAAATGAACAATAACAAAGTTCTTCTAGCACTCAAGCAAATATCTCAAAATATATATATTTCAAATATGAGCACAAAAGATATTTTGAAAATGATTTCTAAAATATTTTAGCAATCAAGATACAATATGAACTTTTAAGTATTGCAATGAAAATGCAAAACTCGGAAGCTTTAAGAAGTTTTTCTACATAAAGCGTATTATGAAGCCCCCTAGAAAAACTAGAAGCTTACTCTCTATGAAAAATAGATCTCAATCAGAACAGGCAAGAGAGAGTTTAAGTTTGGTGAGATGAACACAAGAGCACTCTTACTAAGTGGTATTTGCAATATGGATGAGTAAGAATGGGAGTATAAAGCTTGAATATGAAAAATAGGCTTTTTGAGATTCAGAGGATATTTGCTAATTATTTTTCTAATCTCACACTAATTTTTGCAAATGAAGGGGTATATATAGACTTCCCCAAAAATATGACCGTTTAGGACACATGGAATTATTAGGAAAGTTTAAATATATTTTAATATGATTAACCCCGTTTAAAAATATTAACTGCGGTAAAAAATATGGGGCAACCCGAGAGCACCGATCGACCAAGCCAAGTTCGGTTGACCGAGTTGCTTGAAGTTCATACGACCGGGCATTAAATGAACTACAAATTCAGTCAAATGGACTTGGAGGTTCAGGGCAATTTTTTTCCTTTTCGCACGGTTCAGTCGATCGGAGACATTTTGAACTATCTCTATCGGTCGACTAGACCATTGAGTTCCCACACGTGGGAACTTGGTCGACCAAGACGTTGGTATACATTTTGTGTTTGGTCGACCAGATGGTCAATTATGTTGATTCCAAGTGAGTTTGGTCGACTAGGTATAAATGAACTAGCTGAGTTCAATCAACCGGGTTGTGGTCAATTTGTTGACTCGGTCCTAGTTCGGTCGACCAGGGGCATTTTGTACATGGGAGTACGATCGACCGAATATGTAATTTTCATACATTTCGGTTCTTTTCAATTCATGCAAACACCCTAATCAAATGACCAAACATATATATGCATGAGTGAGTGTCCTATGGCCATTCTAAGTCTTTTTGAAGACACCAAAAAAATCCTATGTCGGTCAACCGAAGGGTGTTCCCTGAGGTCTATCTATGGTCTTGAGCTTCTCCTTCCTACCATGCAGGTAAGGTATTAATTATTATAGACCATTTTCCTATCTTACTATTACAGACCCAAAATGATAAATAATGAATTACAACACAAAATGATCTTTAGGGTCTTTTTTCTTCTTTAAGCCCATGTGCGTGCACCATATGATACTTTTGATTGGTCTTGTACACAAACTCATCAACCATTAAATATCAAAGTATTTGTCATAATCAAAACGGGATTTGACCAATAAGGTCAACAATATTCCAGGCGCAGGCCTGAAGAGGGAGACTAGCCCTGCTGAATAGTCCCGGATTGGTTTAGACCCAGTTAGGAAAGTTAGGTACACCATCCTAGTAAGGTGTAGGTTGAGGTCAGCCCCATGAATTGACCTGGTTGTAACTGTTGCCGCTCCATCCATTAAGTGAGCATTAGTGGAATTCTCGGGCTTGCGAGCTAGAGGCGGGGACGTAGGCAGTATTAGACAAACCCCAATATCATATCGTGCGTGTACTTTTTATTTCGCAGTTTATATTCCACACTTTCATTTTCAGCACATGTATGTATTTTGTTTAATTCATTATATGTTGTACATGTGTTAATTGGGTTTATGATTAAATATAAAGACCCTAGGTTTGTGTAATACTGCTGCTAGATTGGTTGACCTAGGAGAGAAATTTTAAATACCCAATTCACCCCCCCCCCCTTCCTTGGGAATACACCAAAGCTAACACATTCCAATTGAGAAAATATGGATTTGTAAGATTTGAAGAACTAGTTTCAACGTTTAGTTGAGAAATAGGATTTGTTTGATCACTTGATTTAGGAGATGCTATGGATGGTTTTCAAGAATTCAATTGAGGAAGACGATCAAAAAAATGAAGAAAAACAGTTAGGAAATCGGTCAAACTGTGCTAGCCGAGGCTCTGATACCATGTAAAAAATTGAATGCCCTTTCTAATTTCATTGAAGCTGAAGAATGAGCAAATTACAATGAATGAATTAAATTAAAACTACATATGCCCAGCTAACATATATATAGGAGCTGGCTAACAGATAACTGAAAAAATAAACCAATTTTTTGTTGGAGGGAAAATTGTTACAACCATTTACTAAAACTACCAATAACTACAAAATAATTATATCACAGGCAGCAAATCCTCATAACTCATGCTCTGTTCTTGGATCACTGTCTTGCCTTGCACTGTACTGATAGCATTACCAGCATTGGTGGTAATCTCATTAAGTTTAACACAGGAGGAACGTGCTAAACTGGGTGCCTGACAAGACTTTAGAAAGGGCTAGAAGAATGCAGTCTGTTTTAGTTAATTCACTTGTTGTTCAATTATGGTGTCAATACTCTCTTTTTGTTGCTTCATAGTGCTTACTTTGTCCTCATGAATGGATTGTAGATGTGGCTGTGGATAATACTATTTTGACAGAGAAAGGAAGCCTTACTAGTGGGTATGAAAAATAGGCCATGACACTTTTCCATAAAACAACTTTTTATATTATATAGCTGACCATAATAATTTGCTCAATCTATATGCATTTTTTGGAAGCATGATTGTCTAGATTTCACGGATGGGTTTTTTAATTTGTTATACAATGCTTAAAGGACAACTAAGTCTTGTCACAAGGGTGTGTTCTGTGTTGAGTTGGTCTGTGTTGCTTCTATAACCTTAATATCACAATTTACACCTTCAATTTTCATTCTAAAATTATACAGGCAACTCCAAGCCTAAGCGAGGACAAAGTAAAGTAGTCTGTTGATCCAAAGCTAAACAATGACCATCAGTCGAAGGGTAAGGTATGCTCAATACCTTATATTCCTAAAATTTCCCTAAGGAAAAATTTGGAATTCAAAAAATTTGGAGGATAGGAAATATAAGGAAAAGAAATATTAGGGACAAAAGGAATATATTTTTCTTGCTTGGTAATCAATGAAAATGATGGAAGAAAAAAAAATAAAAATAAAATTAATGAACAAAATTTTTTTCATGCCATCACCATTTCATTTAACACAATTTTCAATCATATTGTAAGACAATTTCATTCCTAATATTATTTCAGACAAAGAGAAAATATTGGTAACTTGATTATCTTTTTATGTTCTTTTCCTTTCAAATCTCTCACAAAATAGTTAATCCAAACAACATCAATGAAAGTGGGTGCAATGTGTTCTCAAACCAACTTACAATTAAAAAGATATCTAATGGAATTTGCTAGCATGCTGCTGCAACAACACCTGCAACACTTATATGCTCAATATAACTATTGGTTTGCATTTAAAATCATTTATTAAAAATTATATCTTTTGAGTTTTTAGCTGGCAATAGTAACAACATTGTGTATGAATATGGAGCAAATTTCCACCAAATATGACAATTATGGTCAAGGCAATCCACTCATTTCTTAAATCAAAACCAGCATCAGCAAACTCCCGTGCATAGGAATGGCAGTGTATTTTAATTTTAATTTTTTAAGATTAGCAAGTTCAGAGTATTAGTATTAATAGTCATCTCTTTCTACAAATTTTGTACTCTGTACTATTCGCTATATTCTGTTCTTGCTAAGAATCGAAAGCAAACAAATTTTGTGTGATTTTGTATTGAATTGGAGTACAACTATTAATGAGTTTTGTAGATGGGTTTTTGAAATAATATTTTGTATGGTTGGATAGAATATTTTTCACCACAAAATTAGAAAAATATTTCTCATAAAAAGTAATTCTAATTTTATTTGCACTTGTTTCACTTTATATTTTTTAAAATAGGCTGTCTTCCTACTTCCCTCTTTCCACCCCCAGCCAATTAAAAAAAAAAATTTGAAGGTTATTGGATTCCCATCAATATACACTTATAGAATCTGAGATAATGGTTTAGCTTGAAGGTTGTACCTCACATTGGAAAGTAAAAATAAGTCGCATAACATGTTGTCAATGGCAAGTTCAATAATATCTCTTCCTCTTCTTCTTCTTCTTCTTATCCTCCTTCTCGTCCTCCTTTTTCTTTTCAATTGTTGCCTTAATAACGTTGGTTGTGGTATTCTTCTGAATCAAACTCATTTGCAGACCTTTTTCCATGGTTTAAATCAGTGAAGATTTTATGTAGTTGTTGGGTTTTTCCAAGAGTTAACTAGCCTGAAATCGTTTATTATTTAATTATGAAGGCACAATTGCACTATTGAATGCTAGTTATGAGGTACCTTGGTGTTGTACTTTTGTAGTGGCTAGAAATACTGACTAGTATGTGACCTACTATATTCTAAGTGTGCAAATGAAATACAATACCATTTTATCGCCATTTCTAATGTATGTTTTAGAAAATACAAATTTATTGTCTTGGGATGCTAAGGTGTTGGTCACGGATTTTTTCAATATTGAGTTCTCTTGATTAATCTATAACTTGCATAACATTACCAAAAAATTGTTAAATGACTATTAGAAAGGAGAATCTAGTCTGTTTTTGTTTCCCTTTTTGATCTTCGATGATCAAACGACCTTCATTAGTTTTTGTATTTTAGGTGGGAGAAACTAGAAGACAAGAAGTAATTCTTGAATGATATCTAATATAGAGGAGAGTAGCTGTTCCAAAAGGATTTATGTCGTGCAAAGTTGCACTTCCCAACCCAAAATTCCGGTATGTGTGAGATATTCATTATGTTGTGATTATTGAGAGCTGTTGTTTATTTGACTAAAATGTAGGGGCATCAATTTCATTGTTTGTCCTGAATTTTTGTTGGTTGATAGATGTACATTGCCTATTTAGAACTTCTGGTCTATGCTTTATAATTAATTCTTATTATCAGTTAGTGATACTTGGACCAAGAAAATTTTGTCTGCATGTCTTGAATCATGTCTTTATTGATTAAAATGTTGTTAGATTTTTAACTATAGCATCAAGTGCACAAATATCCCACCTAATATCAAGGATCTATGATGGGTATGACAAATGCTAATTAGGAAAATTATGCTGATGCGCATAATTTTTATTAGTGTGCCTCAATGATCAATTCTAATTATTTTGCTCAGAGCAATTGGAGAAAGTTAGCTTTTGAACATTTTATTAGAATTTGTTTAAATATAACTAGGATAAAAAGTGTCTAGCACGGAGACCTCGATATATTAAGATGTCTATATGGAAAAGGAATTGCTGCTGGAGTTTAGCTTGAGCCAATAGTGCAGTGGCTCATATTGTGTGTGTGTGTCTGTGGTCTCTAAGCACTTCTCCTTAAGCAAAAATCATACCACCTTTGAAAGCAGAACAATTTTCCTGCAGTTAGTGTGTGTCTCAAATTATTTATGTGTCTCTTGAAACAATCCTTTTTCCCAGATGTTGAATACATTTGTATTTATTTCTTTAACATAAATAATCCTTGCCAGCCTCGATTACCCACTTGTTACTCTTAACTATTAGAGTGTCAAGCGAATTAACTGGCACCTCTATTTAAGGATATGTACAGTGAAGTAATGGGACATCTTCAGAACTACTACAAACCAACCTAAATTGCATGCCACGGTCAATGATTTTGAAAGAGTTTGTGTAATTAGTTTATTAAAATGTAAAATTAAGATTCTTTTTTTTTTTGGTTTGGAAAATACTGATATAAGTAAAGAGTAGCATACTTGCTGTGTCTTGACTTAATTTGGATTGCCATTGTGATGTTTATATGAGTTGTTACCCGTTCAAGCCACTTTCAAGGTGGATATTGTCCAAGACATTTAATAAAGTTTCATTTATGCTCTGAATCAAAATTTTCTAATTTTTTTTGTTTAATTTTTGAATGTTGTTTTCATAAAATATTGTTTTATTTTATGTCAGTGACTATCATGGGTTGAACCATTTAGTTTGTAATGTGCAATTCATATATTGTGTAAATCCGGGTTTCTTTAGGGCAGGCAGTGAAGTTTGCCTTTGGTGTTATGATATAGTTTTCATATATTTTTAAAAAGAATTAATTGTTTGATTATTAAATAGTTTTGCTTGCAGTGAGCAATGAAATGCAACCACTTCCTGATAAAGAATTATTATCTTTAGAACAGGTTTAAGGATTGGAATACGAAGAAAAGTACTGAGAGTAAATATTCAACAAAAAGTATATTTTGGAAAATTTAGAACTACTGTAAATCGAGTTTCAAAAAAGGATTCAAAGAATCTTGAGAGGTGTGGTTTTGAAAGGCTTAAAAAATGTAGGAAAAACATTGAAATTCTATTGTCATATGCCTTAGGTTCTAGGAAGAAAAGTCTTCACCCATAAGGAACATTCTTCAAAAATGGAATAAGATATTAATATTGGCATTGTGTATTGCAATATCTTTGGACTCGTTGTTCTCTTACATCCCACTGTTTCAAAATAAAAAATAAATGCCTTAGCTTGGATTGGAATTCGGACATGTAGTCTTTGTTATTTCATTCACAAAATTCAATTTACTATTATCTATGCATATCTAACTCCTTGACCTTTTCTTATTTGTCTGCAACACTCACAACCTAAAACAACTGTGGGAACTCCTGCATACATTGCTTCAGAAGTACTAATGAGGCAAAAGGATGATGGCAAGGTAAAATTGTTTCTACTTTTGCAAAATAAATTACATTAAATTTACCATTTTTGTACTAAATTTTGCCCTTGAAACTTTGGTATTGACAGGTAACATAACGAGCATTTTTTAGCTAAAAACAGTGTACTGATAATGCAATTTTTTCATTGATTGAATCCAACCCTTATGTTATATTTGACCATCAAATTATTTTCTAACAGTCCTAGCAGTTGAATGATTATATTATATTAGTTAACTTTTTCTGTTTTTTTTTTTAAGTTTGCTTTAACCACAAATGTGGTTTAGTTTGCGTTAGTTAGTTTGATTAATTGTCAAGCTTGCTACTTTGAAAGTGATTATAAAGGTACGACCTTAGTTTTATGAGCATTATATAGTTTTTTGGATATGCAAAGGGGCATGCTTTTGCCAAGTTGTTTTGTTCATTCCATAGATTCTGGTAACAAAAGGTGGATGGGGAAAATTATAAACCTAGCTACATTTCTAAAGATGCTTGCTTTGATTCCTTCATTTTGTTTATCACGTGGAGGAGAAATTTCATTCCTTTTCTCATTAAAGGTTTTGAAATGAGTCTTGTAAAATATCTATTTTGAAGAATTTGAGAAATCAAAATTGAACCATTTTGGCTTTTCTGCTTATTCTTGATTCTTTAGTCATGGATGGCTTTGTAGATGACCAAGAAGTGGAAGACATGTACATACTAGAAAAAACCATGGCACCACGAGCATCACATCAACAAGATTATCAAGCATCCTATTCCTCTCTTGATATGAATACTGAATTCAGACTATCCAATTTATAGATTAGACCTTTCCAGCCCTTAACAAGATAGAACATATGATGAACAAGATCATTACCAGATTAAAATTTAAAGTTGAATCCCAAGTTTAAAATTAATAACAAGTTCAAATTATTGACATTTTAAACTGAGTTATTATAGTTGGTATATGTTGTCACTTATCAATTTAAAAAATGTGCTTGTAATAAATAAAGAGTATTCAGTTTTTTAATTATAAGAAGAGTACTTCTACTATGAAGTGTTCATAAAAAAATTATTGAATAAGAGATCTTTTAAAAAACAACCGCATGTCAACATGATACATCTATACCATCATATTGTAATACAAACATTGTGTTATATCGTATTAAATTATTTTTAAAACAAAAGATACAACCGTTTTCTAAGATTTTGCAAAACAACAAAGATTTCCTTTGAGGTCTCAAAAATTTCACTGATCTTTCCTAAGGTTGCAAAAATATCACAAACTTCCCCAGAAGTTTGCTTAAAAAAACAATTTTTTCCTTAAAAGATTTGTCTTTTTTGGTAAGATGTAATCAGAGATTTGTATATTTTTAACAAACTCTAGGAAAGGTCTCTGGAATTCTTGAAACTTTAGGAGAGATTTTTATCTTTTTGCCAAATCTCATAAAAGGTCAATGTCTTGTCTTTATTATTATTATAGTGTAATATTTATATTATTAAAATATTTGTGATGTGTGTGTGTGTATTTTATTATTAAAAACTTCACTATATATTTTTTATTTTTTAAAGTCTTTAATGGATAATATTTTGACAAATTATATTAAAACTCCCTTAACTCCCTTAATTCCTGGGCTTACGCGTCAAACTAATCCCATGCCTACACTAGCCGTGCTATAGAGACCCAATGATTTATAGCAATTAAATAATAAAAAAATGAGAGGAAAAAGGAAAATTTAAAAAGGGGAAAAAACAGGGTTCGTCGACGAACTCCCTATTGGATTCGTCGCGCGCCATGTGTCTCGTCAACGAGAAATTACCAAGAGGTTATTTTGCAGGGCCTGAAGTTCGTCAACGATAAATAAGTGTTCATCAACGAACTCTCTTCTGCGCTTCGTCGACGAGGTAACGTGTCTCGTCGACGAAGGCTAGTGTATAAATAGGCTCAAATCTAATTTTCTGAAAGGAAAATTCATGCAAATCCTTTTCTCTCTCCCAACTTCGGCTCCCTCACCTTCTCTCTTTGATTTCAGCCCCATTCTTTGTCTGATCGAAGATCGGAAGCCGCCACATCACTCTTGGGAAGATTCTCTGCGCATCAACTGGAGTGATTTGTTGGTTAGGCTAACTTGGGAACCATCCCAAATTTTGAGTAAGTTGATTATTTTAATATTTATTAAGGTATTTGGTATTTTTGGGTTGAGGAAGATATTAGATCAGTTTATACTGAAATTTTGTTAGGAAAATATCAATTTCAGGGTTTTGAGCTGGGGAACACACGGGTGTGATTTTGGGTGTTTTGGTGGGCTTCTCAGAAAGTCAGGTAAGGGGATAAACTAAATCAGTATTTCCATAAAATTATTTATTAATATTCAGCTTTTATTTTCAAGGAAACTATATCTATTATGGAATTGAGTTTGGAAATACAGCTTAACAGGAAAATGTTTTTAATACAGTTCAGCAAGGAATATGATTACTTGTGGATTTTTACGAATAGAACAACATTCATTTTTGTGTGGCATGAGTAGAAAATTATATGATTTTATGTAATATCAAAATAATATGTTTTCAGAATCAACATGTTATTACTGTTTTCAGAAGTTATTAAAATGATATGGGAACTATGTTTAAAGTATGGTAATGAAACAGTACATATATTTCAAACTATGTATGTTAAGTATATGTCGGCATAAGGACTGTGATTTTACATGATATGTCGGCGTAAGGGCCGTATTTTTATATGATATGCCATGCCGACGTAAGAGCTGTGATTTTTATATGACATGTTATGTCGGCGTAAGGGTCGTGTTTTATATGTTATGATATGCAAAAATTCATGAAAATATTATCCTGACTGATATTATTATGAAACAGTTATGTATCATTATTTGAAATTTACTATATGTTATCAGAACCCGAATGGTTTGGTTTAGGCTTTCACGAAGCACGGTACCGTAGCTATATGATCACGATCATGTATATGTTAGTGCTACCACTTGTCGTAAGGGGCAGTGGGAGATCGACAGTCGATGTGATTTTATGGTAGTGCAGGCGTCCCTCTAGTATCCATACCAGAAGGGACAGACACATCATACTTACAGACTTGTGTTTATCTAGCGTGGTCAGTCAGCCATTGTTAAGTCTCGCCTTCGAGCCGCACAACCTAATCATGTGGGGGTAAGACATGACACCATTCAACTATCCATTCGAGGTGTTATTTCATTTACAAATATATGAGATGATTTTTATGTATAGAAATTCAGTATGTTATACCATGTTATGAAAATTATGTTTTTCCCATATATGTTACAGACAGTTTTACCACATATGATTTACGTACTGTTATATGTATAACACGAAAATACTCATGTTGCCATACACTAATATTAGTTTATTTCCCTTACTGAGACGTGTCTCACCCCAGCTATATAAACATTTCAGGAAATCCAGGTAGATGAGCAAATAGAGCTCCACGACAGTAGAGTCTGATTGAGCTACCCTGTCAAAAGGGTGAGTTGATGAGCTAGGGTTAGATTAATTTTAGGGAAGTGGCCCTAGGCTACTTTTAGACGTTTTGTGGATGATTGTGTATATATATATATATATATATATATATATATATATATATATATATATATAAAACAGTTTTAGTAGGACTCTGATATTGTGGTTGGTTGTATGGTATGTTGTAATTTACATTTCCAGCTGCTTAGGTATCTAAGTTGTATTTTGGATATATCCCTAGTACCCATGGGTCCAGGTTGATTATGTTATTCAGTGGTACAGGATTATTATATTGATTGTTATTTTAAAAAAAATTATTAAATTGGTAAATTAGGCAGGTCGTTACAGTTTGGTATCAAAGCCAAGTTTGCTAGGTTTTATAGACTTTAGAGTGCAGTGGAAACAATACCAGAGTTTAGGAAAAAGATTTGAGGTTTTGTTCTGCAGGTTAGAGACAAGACTTCCATGGTGGTTTCTACGTCTTTTTTGGGGTGACGATTTTAGGAAAGTCATAATAAACTATTGTCGGGTTGTGTTTCTATAGTGTATGACTGAATCTTGAAATAAGATAAGGATGTCAAGATAGGGGATTTTAGTTAGATATGTAAAATATAAGAATAGGGTCCCTAAGCCATGTCAGGATAGACCCTGGAGAAGGTAGTGCCCATGCGAGCGGTAGTGACAGTGCAGGGCCCTCAAGTGCAGGCAGGGCTAATTCTAATGCGGTATTACGCAATGTGGCTCAACAGGTTATGGCTGAGATTGCTAGGAGCTCCAGAGAGTAGGGAGACACATCTACGATCCCTGGGTGCACGATAGAGAAACTTACCGAGATGAATCCTCCGGAATTTTCATGAGGAGTTGATCCTGCAGCAGCCAAGAATTGGATGCAGGAGTTTGATAAAGTTTTGGCGGTATTATAGTGTATGGAGGAGCAGAGGGTCCTCTTCGCCACCTATAAACTGACAAGGGAGGTTGAGAGGTGGTGGATTGCTGTGAAACTTTTGGAGCAGTAGAGGACTACGCCAATAGCTATGACATAGGACCGATTTAAAGAATTATTCTTTGACAGATATTTTCTAGCCACTATCAAGGAAGTTAAAGTGGAAGAGTTCCTAAATCTAAAATAAGGACAGCAGTCAGTCTAGCAAAATGCAGTGAGTTTCATAGAGTTGTCTTGCTTCGCTTCGTATATTGTTCCTAATAAAGTAAAGAAAACAAGGCAGTTTGAAAAAGGATTGAGGCGTGAAGTATACAAGCAGGTAGTAGTGTTGAAGATACATGACTTTGTTGAGTTAGTCGATAGAGCAACATTGGCTGAGGCTAGTGAGCAGATGGATACAGAGGAGTAGGAACAGAAAAAGAGATCTGCGCCTTTAGGTTTCCAGCAGGGATCTAGGCAGGTTTAGTGGAGGAGAGGAAATTATGGCAAAGGACAGAGGCACGAGATTGGAGGTCGTGAATTGCAGATAGTGCAGAATTTTCCTATTTGTCAAACTTGTGGAAAAAGACACTTGGGAGAGCATCGAGTGAGGAGAGACGTCTGCTATCACTGCAGTAGGTAGGGACATCTGGTGCGAGATTGCCCTACACCACTTGGTATTGCTCCTACTCCCAGACCATACTAGAGAGGTTATCAGGCACCTCGTGGAGGCTAGCAGAGGAATGTAGCTCCGGCAAGGGTCTATGCTTTGACGCCTGGAGATGTTGAGACAGCCGGCGATATGGTGACAGGTATGATTAACATGCTTTCATTTAAAGTTATTGTATTATTTGATTTAGAAGTCACACACTCGTCCATTTCTATGGAGTGTATTAGATTATATGGGGCAAAAACACAGTTATTAGACACCAAACTATTAGTAACTACACCGACAAGGTCAGTAGTGAGATGTAATAGAGTGCTCCGAGGTTGTTGAATTGACATTCAAGGGAAATTCTTGCCATCTAACTTGATAGTATTGGACATGCATGGGTTCGATGTAATTTTTTGTATGGACTAATTGGCAGCTAATTACACTAGTATAGATTTCGTTTAAAAGAAGTAATATTCAGACCTCTGGGAAGACCAGAATTTAGGTTCTTAGGGTCACGTGTGCAATCCCCACCTCAGTTAATATCAGTCATACAGGCGAGGAGATTACTCCTGGATGGTTTTCAGGGGTTTATAGCCTATGTAAAGGAGGTATCGAAAAATGAATTGAAACTGAGCAATACACTAGTGGTTAAGGAATTTCCGGATGTTTTTCTAGAAGATCTACTTGGGTTACCTCCTAACCACGAGGTAGGTTTCACTATTGATCTACTTTCTAGGACGGCACCGATCTCTAAAGCTCCTTACAGAATGGTTCTAGTAGAGTTGAGAGAATTAAAGGATCAGTTGCAAGACTTGCTGAATAAGTGTTTTATCCAGTGTATCACCGTGGGGAGCTCCAGTGTTATTTGTAAAGAAGAAGGATAGGTCTATAAGGATGTGTATAGATTACAAGGAAATTAATAAGGTGACAATCAAGAACAGGTATCCTCTACCCCGTATAGACAATTTCTTTGACCAGCTTCAGGGTTCACAGGTCTATTCCAAGATTGACCTCAGATTAGGCTACCATCATGTGAAAGTAAAAGCAGAAGACGTCTTGAAGACAGCCTTCAGGACTAGATATGGGCATTATGAATTCCTAGTTATGCCTTTTGGTCTGATGAATGCTCTTGTTGTATTCATTGACTTGATGAATAGAGTCATTCACTAGTATTTAGATTAGTTTTTTGTAGTTTTCATTGATGATATACTGGTCTACTCGAGGAGTTTTGAGGAGCATGAGACGCATTTACGGCTAGTACTTCAGATGCTCAGGGAAAAGAGATTGTATGTCAAGTTCAGTAAATGTGAATTTTGGTTGGAGAAAGTGTCATTTCTGGGGCATGTTATTTCAGGGGATGGTATTTTAGTAGATCCCAGCAAGATTGAGGCAATGGCGAATTGGGAAAGGCTGAGGAACGTTCATAAAATTAAGAGTTTCTTGGGGCTGGCAGGTTGTTATCGTTAGTTTGTTGAAAGATTCTCAGCATTATGAGGGCCTCTAACGCGTCTGACTAGGAAGAATGTTAAGTTTGAATGGGATGACGGTTATAAACAGAGCTTTTAGGAACTAAAACAGAGGCTTGTCACTGTAACAGTGTTGATCATTCCATCAAAGGATGATGATTATGTCATTTACAATTATGCGTCTTTGAAAAAGCTCGACAGTGTATTGATGCAGCATGGTAGAGTTGTAACTTATGTCTTCCGACAGTTGAAAGAATATGAAAAGAACTACCCTACCCATGATCTGGAATTGGCTGCAGTGGTACACGTGTTAAAGATTTGGAGGCATTACTTGTATGGTGAGAGATGCGAGATATTCTCCGATCACAAAAGTTTGAAGCACTTCTTCACTCAAAAGGAGCTGAACATGAGATAGAGAAGGTGGTTGGAACTTATTAAATATTATGACTACATCATTAATTACCACCCAGGGAAAGCAAACATGGTAACAGATGCTCTGAGCAAGAAATCAGTGGGACTAACACTGGTAGCTATGGAGATTCAGCATTCGATCCATATGGATCTAGAGAAACTCGATGTAAAGTTGGTAGAGAGTGATCCTCAAGCATTTATTGCTAGCCTAGTAGTGCAACCTACTCAACAAGAAAGGATTAAGACAGCTCAGAGAGATGACGCAAAATTAGCAAAACTGATAGCTAAGGTGCAGGACAGACAGGGAGATGAATTCAGTATTTCTAATGACGGAGCCTTGAGGTTCCGTTCCAAGTTATGTGTGCCTACAGATATGAACATCAGGAGGACGATTTTAGAAGAGACTCACAGGTCCTTATACACGATTCATCCAAGTAGTACTAAAATGTATAGGGATTTGTGAGAGTCTTACTAGTGGAGCGGTATGAAGAGGAAAATTGTTGAGTTCATATAGCAGTGTCTAACATGCCAACAAGTAAAGGCTGGGCACTAGAAGCCGGCGGGCCAATTGCAACCACTTTACATCCCAAAGTAGAAGTGGGATCATATATCTATGGACTTTGTGACGGGTTTGCCACCAGCACTGCATAGTTAGAATGTTATTTGGGTGGTCGTTGGTAGATTGATGAAGACCGCTTATTTTATTCCTATTAAAGTTAACTACTCCATGGACAGACTAGTAGAGATTTATGTTCAAGTGATAGTCTGTTCCCAGGGTGTGCCAGTGTCTATAATTTCAGACCAAGACCCACGTTTCACGTCACGATTTTGGAGGAGCTTTCAGGAGGCTCTAGGGTCTTATTTATCTTTCAGAATGGCATTTCATCTTCAGACAGATGGCCAGACTGTGAGGGTGATTTAGATATTAGAAGATATGTTGTGGGTATGCGTGCTGGATTTTGGGGGTAGTTTGACTCAGTATATGCCACTGGTAGAGTTTGTATACAATAACAACTATCAGACCAGCATTAGAATGACACCTTATGAAGCGCTCTATGGTAGGAGGTGTTGTTCTCATCTATACTGGGATAAGTTAGGTGAGCAACGAGTTGTGGGGCTAAAGCTAGTGCAACAAGCATATGATAAAGTTTGGTTCATCAAAGACAAATCAGTGCAGCTCAGAGCCGGCAGAAGAGTTATGCTGATACTCGCCACAGAAAATTGGAATTTGATATGGGAGATCACGTGTTTTTGAAAATAACTCTATTAAAGGGAATTGTTATATTTGGAAGGAAGGGTAAGCTTAGCCCTAGGTTTATTGGCCCTTTCGAGATACTAGAAAGAGTGGGGTCAGTTGCCTATCGGCTAGCCTTATCACTCGTTTTGTCCAGAATACACGACGTATTCCATGTTTCCATGTTGAGGAAATATGTCCCAGACCCCTTCCATGTGATTAGTTATGGTGAGATAGAGCTAAGGGATACTCTGGCATATAAGGAGGTACAAGTGCAGATTCTGGATAGGAAAGAATAGGAATTGCGTAATAAAAAGATTCCTTTAGTAAAAGTCTTGTGGAGAAATCATACGATAGAGGAAGCTTCATGGGAACTCGAGGAGCAGATACGTCAAAAGCACCCGTATCTCTTCAGTGGGGATCAGGAGTAATCAGGAAAAGTTACTGTAAAAATGTAAAATTTCTTTTGTGCAGGTTAGTTAGATGTAATAATTTTCTGATAGTAGATAATATTTTGGTTATGGGAGAATTTTATTTTATATGTATTGTAATCTCCCAGAACCCTAAATGTAACCACGGTATTCCTCCGCCATAAGTAAGGGTAAGTAATAAAATAAGTGACCCATTTTCTTTAAAGGATGGTATTAATACAGATAGTAAATTTCGAGGATGAAATTTTTATAAGGAGGGGAGAATGTAGATACCTAGTGAATTATAGCAATTAAATAATAAAGAAATGAGAGGAAAAAGATAAATTTTAAAAAGGGAAAAAGTAGGGTTCGTCAACGAACTCTCTATTGGATTCGTCGCACGCCACGTGTCTCATCGATGAGAAATTACCAAGAGGCTGTTTTGCAAGGCCTGAAGTTCGTCAACGATGAATAAGTGTTCGTCGACGAACTCTCTTCTGCGCCTCGTCGACGAGGTGACATGTTTCGTCGATGAAGACTAGTGTATAAATAGGCTTAAATCCGCTTTTCCCTTCTCTCTCTCCCAACTTCGGCTCCCTCACCTTCTCTTTTCGATTCCGACTCCGTTCTTTTTCAGATCGACGATCGGAAGCCGTCCCGTCACTCCTGGGAAGATTCTCTACACATCCACTGGAGTAATTTGTTAATTAGGTTAACTTGGGAACCATCCCAAAATTTGGGAAGTTGATTATTTTAATACTTATTAAGGTATTTGGTATTTCTGGGTTGAGGAAGATATTAGATGAGTTTATACTAAAGTTTTGTTGGGAAAATATCAATTTTAGGGTTTTGAGCTGGGGAACACACGGGTGTGATTTTGGGTGTTTTGGTGGGCTTCCTAAAAAGTTGGGTAAGGGGATAAACTAAATTAGTATTTCCATAAAATTATTTATTAATATTCAGCTTTTATTTTCAAGGAAACTATGCCTGTTATGGAATTGAGTTTGGAAATACAACTGTTAACAAGAAAATGTTTTTAATACAGTTCAGCAAAGAATATGATTACGTGTGGATTTTTATGAATAGAACACAATTCACTTTTGTGTGGCATGAGTATAAAATTATATGATTTTATGTAATATCAGAATAATATGTTTTTAGAATCAACATGTTATTACTGTTTTCAGGAAGTTATTAAAATGATACGGGAACTATGTTTAAAGTATGGTAATGAAATAGTACAAATATTTCAAACTATGTATGTTAAGTATATGTTGGTGTAAAGACTATGATTTTACATGATATGCCAACGTAAGGGTCGTGTTTTTATATGATATGCTATGCCGGCGTACGGGTTGTGATTTTTATATGACATTTTATGCCGGCGTAAGGGTCGTGATATATAAGATACAAAATGCCGACGTAAGGGTCGTGGTTTATATATTATGACATGCAAAAATTCATGAAAATATTATTCTGACTGATATTATTATGAAACAGCTATGCATCATTATTTGAAATTTACTATATGTTATCAGAACCCAAATGGTTTGGTTTAGGCTTTCACGAAGTACGATACCGTAGTTATATGATCACGATCATGTATATGTTAGTGCTACCACTTGTCATAATGGGCAGTAGGAGATCGGCAGTTGGTGTGGTTTTATGGTAGTGTAGGCGTCCCTCTGGTGTCCAAATTAGGAGGAGCAGACTCATCGTACTTACAAACTTATGTTGATCTAGCGTGGTCCGCCAACCATTGTTAGGTCCCGCCTTCAGGTCACACAACCTAGTCATGTGGGGATAAGACATGACACCAACCAGCTATCCATCCAGGGTGTTATTTCATTTACAGATATGAGATGATTTTGGGTAAGACATGACGCCAGCCAGCTATCCATCCAGAGTGTAATTTAATTTATAGATATATGAGATGATTTTTATGTATAGAAATTCAGTATGTTATACCATGTTATGAAAATTATGTTTTTCTCAAATATGTTACAGACAGTTTTACCACATATGATTTACGTACTGTTATATGTATAATACGAAAATACTCATTTTTCCACACACTGATATTAGTTTATTTCCCTTACTGAGATGTGTCTCACCCTAGGTAGAGGAGCAGATAGAGCTCCACGACAATAGATTCCGATTGAGCTACCCTGTCAGAAGGGTGAGTTGTAAGTTAGGGTTAGATTAATTTTTGGGAGGTGACCCTAGGCTACTTTTGGGCGTTTTGTGGATGATTGTCTATATATATATATATAACAATTTTAGTAGGACTCAGATATTGTGATTGGTTGTATGGTATGTTGTAATTTATATTTCCAGTTGTTTAGGTATCTGAGTTGTATTTTGGATATATCCCTGGTACCCATGGGTCTAGGTTGATTATGTTATTTAGTGGTACATGATTATTATATTGAATGTTATTTTTAAAAAAATATATTAAATTAGTAAATTAGGCAGGTCGTTACACATGCTCTCAGCCAACACGTAGGAGATAAATCGCGGATGTGCGTTGCAGACGACAGGGTTTGAATTGTTGGGCTTTTGTGGAGCCTAGTTGTGTCTTAATTTGGATGACGACCTGACCTCTGTTTAATTAGAGATTTCTATCCTAAGGCTTAGTCCATAGAGTGAAGGCTTGGGCTGTGACGCCCCCGGGGAAAATTTTTGGAGCCCATTCAGAACGGAACCCTAGGCGCAACATATAAAAAGGGTGCTTTCGGGTGATTAGGGTTTGTGTAGTTGTATCCGCGAGAGAGCGAGAGCGAGAGAATTGTATCGCCGCACTCTCTGTGCTTTCTTCCTGATAATATTGAAATCCCTGCAACTCCGTGGACGTAGGCAAAATTGCCGAACCACGTAAATATTGTCTTGTACGTGTGATTGAATTTTTCTTTGGCGTTATTCTTTCTCTATTTGTTTCTCACAGGTTTCGGGAATTTGTTCGTATATTCCTAACATGAATCTCATACTTCACCTTTGTCTAAGGTCGTCTGGTGAACTTTCTTACAACCTGAGCTTATGCCTGGGGGCTTGTCATTTCTTTCTTTCCTCCTCCTTTAACGCTGTGTAACAAACCACCAATGCCCACCTTTCCTTATTTTTCATAAATCACAGTAATAAATTAACTGAATTTTTAATATATCATTAGAATTCTCTATTATAACCTCTAATTAATACTTTGGATATTGGAGAAATTGGAAGCTTAATTTATACATTCAATAAATAAGGTAAGTGGTTGAAAATAAATTTCATCAAATTTATTTATTTGCATCAAATAATTAATTTAATCGTTAAAGACATGTACTAGGAGTTAATCTCATTTTAGACAATCTATTAATTACAAAAATGAAAGTTTTAAATTTATTATACTTAAGTTCATTTAATAATTAAAAATATCAAATTAATTTACATAAATATTTAAATGACTAAGGTTAAGTTGATTTGTGGAATATCTACTCTAAAATAGAATGGAATCATAATAAAATTTAGGACAAAAAACACTCACTTCCCTTGAGGTTCACCAAAAAAGACAAGAAACTCCTTTGAGGTTTGAAAAATGCCACAACCTCCCCTCACATTTGGATCCTTGGACGCTCAACACCCCCTTCCAATAACAGATACTTAACACCGTTAAAAGAAAAAAAAAAAAAACAATAATAATAGGACAAATTTACTCTTTGAAAATCGAAACTGCTTGTTCATCATCTCTCTCTCAATCCTCCCCTCCCGTTGATCATCCCCTCGAACCTCCCCTTTTCCAACTGCCTCTCGTACGTTGCTGTCACCCTCAAGCTCTCCAACTTCGATCTTAATTCAAGGGAACAAGTTGAAGCACATGCAAACTTTCTACAGAATAACCAATTCAGATGACATAATGTTCAACTTCATGACAGAGCAAATGGAGAACTGCACACACTCCTCTGCCATCATCATTAGCACCTTCGACAACTTCGAGTTCGAAGTCCTGCGTGCCCTCGCCGCTAAGTTCCCCCACATTTACACCGCCGAACCCCTCAATCTCATCATCTGGAATTGGCCCGAAACCCACTCGTCCTCCCTCGAATCTAGCCTTTGGAAAGAGAAAGTCGAGTGCATAGATTGGCTCGACCACCGGGAACCCGAGTTTGTAGTTCACAAAAAACTTCGCGAGCATCGCAGTGATGTTGGAAGAGCATGTGATGGAGTATGCATGGAGGCAGGCGAACTACGGCAAACCGATTTTGAGGATCCTATGGTTGGACATGGTGATGGGCAAGACGGCGATGCTACCCGAGAACTTCGCAGAGGAGGTGAAGGAGAAGGGGTTGCCAGCGAAGTGGTGTCTGTAGGAGAAGGTGCTTTTGCACCCGACAATGGCGGCGTTCTTGACACATATGGGGTGTAACTCGGTGTTGGAGAAGCTTGGAGGTGGGGGTGCTGCTGCATCTTCAAGCAAAGAATACAATAAAACATTAGCTAAATTCAGTAAAAAAAAAAAATGTTATATACTAATTTATTTCAGAAAAATGTATACTCTGCATTTCCAAACAAATTACAATACAACAGCAAATTTCAATAAAAAATGTTATATATTAATTATAAAGTATAAACTTGCATTAAGCTACATAATTAATTACATATTTTATAATATTAACTTAAAGACTTAATGCAGGTTAATATTATTACCTTAGTGGCTACATAATCATATTTGATGTATTTTGATTATATCAACCTAATTTTAGTTCCAAGTTTAACCTATTTTTGCAGATCAAGTTAGTACAGGTACAAGTGACAAATACATGAAGGTACTGGATCAAATGCAAAGATCGGATCGAGTGAACATTCGAGTTGGAAAGATCAAAGCAGAAAATCACTTATAAGAACTCAAACACATCCAACAAAGTCATAATGTAATAGGAAGTGTTTGAGAAAGGAACTGATGTAACTCTTGTAATATTATTTCACGCATGTTTATTGAGCAAGAGTTAAGCAAATTGCACGTGCATACTAGTTCGCAAGAGTACATATGATATCACTAAGTCATAAGTTCAGTACTTAAGAGCTTTCAAAGTCAAAACAAAAAGTTTTTAAAAATATCATTTATTCAAATGTATTTTAATATGAGATAAGTTTAAACCATCTTAGTGTTGTAATCTTTTATAGACTTGGTCCCAATTGGGCTAAAACCTCAGTTAAGGACTTAAATATCAAGTTTGTAAAGAAACAGATCAAATCGTCAACAGTTTGGCTTAAGTGCATTGACAATTTCAGGCAAAGAGTTTGATGGTTTTTGGCCTAAATGAAATCGTCCACGATTTGAGCAAACCATCGATGGTTTGAGGGGAAACCGTCAACAGTTTGGGGATCTGTCGACAGTTTGTGTCGGGATTCTACACTCAATGGCTATAAACGACTAGTTTTCAAAGTAAACAATTATTTTATTAGCCCAACGGCCATAAAACAGCTAGTAGCCCAATTTGCCTATAAATACAAGTCAAAAGGCTTGTTTACAAATTGATTTTAGTGATTATCATCTTCAAGCACATTACATTTTAGTTCATCATTTTTTTACTCAATCTCTCTCTTGCTCTCTAATCCTGTAGTGATTCATTACTTGTGAGATTAGGAATTGTTTTGATTGTATCAAATACCAGCTCATTCAAGGAGTATATGTTTTTGTAAATCATATTCACCATATTGTTGTATAAGGGTTCTTGGTGAACCTAGTTCAGAGGTTCTTGGTGAACTAAAGTGTAAGTGTTCTTGGCAAACTAGATTGTAAGGGTTCTTGGTGAACCTTGCTTGAAGGCTCTTTGTAAGCAAAAGAAATTTGTTCATGTGGTGTAAAGGCTTCTCCGTTGGTGAAAGAGTTATGTTAGTGGATTGTGGAAACCTTGGGTGTGACTCAAGGCATAGACATAGGCAAGGGGCCAAACCACGTTAACATGGATTGGCAAAAGCCTCATGCTGGTTCAAACTTTGAAGGGTCGAAGACAAAGGGCTCCTACCGGTTTCGTACTGCTTCAAAGGATCGATTGGTCGAAGATGAACTTCTTCTGCTAGTTTTGTGTTGCTTCGAAGGGTAGAAGACGAAGGGATAGGGCTGGTGCAAGCCGAATTGTCAAAGGCTAGATTGCTAGAAGTGGGCTAGAGCTGGTTCTGGCTACGTTTCATTTCTTAACAGCTTCAAAATTTTCAAGTTGCGACTCACTGCACCTGGAGAATCAGTGCACTTCAGAATGCGCCCCTTGAAGGTCGCCTCCCCTAAAGAAGGATGAGGTGCTAGCTTGGTCGCCTCACTGCGCCTTGCGCCTAGGCGCACTTTTAACAACTATGGAACAAGCAACCCTGATTTTTGAAGGGTAAATCTGTCCTATTATTATTATTATTATTATTATTTAAATGGTGTTAACCATCTCTTATTGGAAGGGGGTGCGAGTGTCCTAAGGATCCAAAGGAAAAGTTTGTAGTATTTTTCAAATCTTAGGAAAAGTCCTTATCTTTTTAACAAACTTCAAGAAAGCTGAGTGTCTTTTACCCTAAAATATTTAATTTATAATAAAATTTATAAATGACTGTTTTTTAACTGTGTCATATTAAGGATTATTACAAATACTTACATTATAATTTACTTTAAGAGACCCTCACTCTTTTATTTTTTAGGAATAGAAATTTTGTAAATCAAACTCAATTTAAAAAATTAAAAATAATTAACTGCTGGATCCCTACAATATAATAATAATATATATTATTTTCTTCCTTTTGAGAGCATGAAATATAATTTAAATTTGAGTATATTTGAAATAAGAAATTAAATTATATTAAATTTCTTTTACAAATGCAAATTCCAAACTCAAATCCATATTCTAGGAACCCAAAAGAGTCATCTTCTTCTTATTAATATTTGCTAAAATAAAACAACTAATTAATCTGGTACCAATTTATGGAATTGAATGAAACTGAAAGCAAAATCTTGTAAAACTAAGCAAAAAATAAAAATTTTAAAAATAAAATTGAAACTGTACTGAAAAAGGAAATTAAAAAAAAAAAAAAGGAAAAACCGTTTCTATGAAAAAACAAAAAATTAATATTTCATGTACCTAGTAACATAAATCAAAAGATTCAAAACCTGTATAGAATTGATCATGAGAGGCCAAAAAACTTGAGTTGCAGCCCCATGTATATTGGATCTATGGGGATCTTCATTATTTCGAATAGCCTTTGCAGGAAGAATTTCAGGAAACAGAGTCAAGAAGAAGCATAATTGCAGTAGGGGCAGCCTTCGGCCCATCTTTGGATTCGGCAGTAGGAGATTCATTCTTCTTCTTCTTCTTCTTGAGTGCAATCAAGGATTTCTTCTTCTGATCCTTGAGCCACTTCTTGGCTCTTTGCGCCACAGTCGGTCTTTTCATGCAGAAGGGGTAGCTCCTGAGGAACCTCTGCCTGGACGCATATCTATAATATTGGCTATCCTTCCTCACGAACTCCGCCTCTGCTTCCGGCCATGGATACAGCTTCGCGAAGCTGGCGTTCGGTCTTTTCGCCGGCGATTTCACCATCTAAAATTGATATAAGACCGTGTTGCAACTCACAGAGCAGAGAACAGAGAACAGAGTAGAGAGAGCAGAGGCAAGGGAGGGCGAGCAATTTTGCCTTTTGGGGTGGAATTGAAATGAAATCAATGCAAGTGCGGGTTTCATACACGTTCTGCGCCAACGGGTATGTATTTAAAATTTATGGGGGATGGGTTGACATTTAATCTCTACTTTCCATAAATACAAATAAAACTAGCCGTTTATGCTCTAGGCTCCGGATGATAATATCTCTTTTCATTATTATTTTTATATTTTGCAGTAAGAGCATGCAACAGATTAATTTAGGAATAATCTTGTTTAGAAAGCATTCAATCCTTAAATGATTGTCACTACTTCTTTCCATGTAAAAAATAAATTTAAATTTCCATTATTTGTTATGAGTTTTCACACTTAGTCTAGTATGCGCCGGAAATTTTAAAAATTCAAGGAATTTTATGTATGTGATTTCACATTGTTCGATAATTATTGTGAAAAAAATGATTCCTAATTTATTCTAATAAAATATTCTTCCTCATAAATTAATTTTTTGAATTTCACATTCCATAGCTGTTAGAGCATGCAAATTAACAGATTTTGGGAGGGTGGGGGGAACTCTTAATTGATTAATCAATTCATTCATTCATTATTCATTTTCCGGACTCTTAATTGATTAATCAATTCATTCATTCATCATTCATTTTCCTCAAATTTCTTGCGTAAATTGGGAACTTAGAACAAGGCTTGGGCAGAAGCTTTAGATTGATATTGATGGAACTTACATGGCGACTAGTGACCAGCAATGGCGATGGCGAATCGACAACAGAGGTGGAGGAGGAATGGCAACTGAGCAGGAGGACTGGAGGAGCAGCAGCTGAGCATGGCAACTCGGAATGATGACTGAGCCGGCGCAGTGAGGCAGCCAGCAGTGGAAGTGGAGGACTAGAGGTTGGAGCAGCCGACGATGCAAGGAACTAGGGAGCTAGGGTTTTGGTTTGGGAGTATGATTGAAGACGGTGGGGCCTCGAGGCGGTGGGATTTTTACCTTTACGTTATTAATATGTATATATATATATATATATATATATATATATATATATATATATAATTCTCGCAAATTTGTAAGCCTAGACTACAAAAACAAATAATGGCACGCATGCCATTATAGTCTCTCCTAACAAGGAGGGATTCAAATAAATTGCTTTGTTAATCAAATATATAACAAATTAATAAATAAAATATTAACTTACATGTCATTAGCATCTTATTTTTTAATGTTTGACCACAACGGAATAACTTAAATGACCATTTACCATTAAAAATTTTCAAGATGCCTTTCCAAAGATGGGACCGAACATACAAAAACCACGACTGCAACCGAGTTTTGTTTTCGTAAGCTAAAGTTTACTAAGATTTGAGTAACTAAATCAAAGTCGGAGTTCACTTCAGTTTTTATGCCTTTCGGATCCCTTAGCTCGAGCTCTAGCCCCTGTTGCGAGACTAAAGAATCTCTCCCCACACATCCTATCTTAAGATTGTGTTGTACCAAACACAAAAACTAAGAATATCGAAGCCTAACAAATCTCATCTCTAAAACAAATGCACCCTAAACGAGCTCATTCAGTTTGGCTCTAAAGCAGAAACTGAAATTGATTCAAACACTTGAATGTCAATTTAGAATGATTCCGTTTGGGTAAGACTCCAAAGTGAACCAAACTTTTGTCTCCCGCAGGGTTATCTATTCACAAATGACAAATTAATTTCTTACATTCTGTAGGGCTTTTAACCCTTGAAATAACAAACTTACTAAATAAAAAGTCAGCAACTCGAAGGCGTCATTTTCAACAATGAATGAAGAAAGAAAAAATGTTGCCAAATCAAAACCAATTTAACAAAATTCAAAACTTTCAAAATCCCATGTCCAAATATTTCAATTTCGCTGGTTACAAGCCAAAAAGGTTTCATTTTCGAAGCAACAAAAGCGTCAACTTAAAAATTCACAAATCCAGCTTCAACTGAAGACCAATCCAACTTCTGAAGGTCCAAAATTTCAACCAAATTTAAATCACATGATTATAAAATGGATAAATATCCAATTTCTAGAGCGAATCCAATTTTGTGGTAATTGTTGTTTGGGGGACTTGTTTGGGAGATTGTAAAGTTGGAGATTGTGAAAATGGATCTTTAGGATGGATAAGGTTAAGGCAGCTTAGCAATTTTTTGCCTCTATTAGCTTTAATTAGCTAGCCCAGTTATAATGCAATATAAAATACTTCTGGGCAACTCATTGTAAGTTCAGTAGACAAAAAGGGGCAGGAACCAATAAATTTTCATCTAATAAGCCAGTCTTAA